>NW_026622874.1:36575638-37241472 GCF_023065955.2 Ursus arctos
GTTTAGAAGGACACAAGGTTAAGGGTTCAAAGACAGGGGCTTGGTTCTTTCGGAATGAGCTAACCACCCTGTATCTCCGCCAAGTAGGATGGCTTAGATTTGCTTCTGCCAGTCTTCCTGGGGTATTTTAAGAACAAATGATTGGATTTCTTTGTGAACCATATTTGGTGCCAAAACCTGAACAATGCTAAAAATTTTATATAAGTGACAATCCCGTAGGTCACCAAAGTTCTTATAACTTCTTCCAATAAAAGTAGGCTGCTTATGTGCATGTTTTTAAGAAATAAGCATCTCGATGCCTACAAATTTAATGTTCCTAAAAATATAAAATTGTCCTGTGTACAATAAAAAGCAAAAATAATTTTAGTAGAGATCTAGAACCCTTTCTGAGAAGTTTAAGAATAGGGGAATGATAGAATAGGATTGGTTACTCCAAGCCAGGTAGACTCCTAAGATAATATTCATTAAGTGATAACATCTCCACAGCAACCTAAAAGGAAACTGCTATCCGTATGCCCATTTTTAGGTACGTAAACATAAAGAGTATCTGCTCCAGGCACCGCAGCCAGGATTCAAATCCAGACAGTGTGACTCAAAAGCCCACACGCTTTGCTAGGAGTTGACAAACTTTTTCCATAAGTAGCCAGATAGTAAATATTTTCAACTCTGCAGGCCACAGAGCCTCTGTCACAGCTATTCAATTTGCCATGGCAGGGGGAAAGCAGTCATAGACAATATGTAAACAAACAGGCATGACTATATCAATAAAGCTTTATTTACAAAAACAGGCAGGTGAAGACTAGATTTGGCCTGTGGCTCTAGTGTGCCAACCCCCGCTCTTAACCCTTATATGACACTGCCTCTTAGAAAGAATATATCATTTCACTCTGAAAACCTGAAGTCATTTGGTTGCTTCTGTATTTGGCACACACTGACCTCCTTTGTTACTCTGTTTAGTAGCTCAAGATCATGATACACTGAAAATACATGCCTCCCTTTTATTGAAGCTTAGGTTTTAGCAGTTACTGCCATTTGAAATATCTATTGGGATATCCCATAATTTCTCTCTCTGAAATAGAAGCACAGAGGCTGTATTTCATACCTGCACAGTCCTCTAGGGCTCTTAACCTGCAAGAAAACACACTCTGTTGACTCCAAAAGCTCCCATGTAGAGCATCCAACTTGGTTGTTAGGGTGTTTGTTTCAAAGATCAAGCAACAATGTAATACAGTCTGATGATCCAGGACAGATGTGAGGATAAAGTCTAAGCTGAAAATATTCCCGGAGAATTTAAACTAAGATCAGAGGCATTTCCCCCAGGCATGTGGCAAGTTGGAGTTTGGCAAATGTGCTGTCTTGTATGAAATCAGTGTCCCACTGAGCTCCCCACCTCTGACACTTACAGCTGCAATGGGAGGAGGTCAGATTTACAAGAGGTGTTGACCTCGTTGTCAAGGGAAGTAAAGCAGATTTGGTTCCACTCTCCATCCTTTAACCTGACAGAAGGGAAAGGGCTTCTGCAAAAAAATCATGTAGCTGATCCCAGTGTGCTTCCTGCAATTTGGTGTTGTGTATTTATATCTCTATTCTCTACCACCTCTTCTTTGAAGATGGTTGTGTTTATTTTGCTTGGGTGCTGCACTAGATGCCTAAGTGTCAGAGAAACCAGGCATTAACAATGAAGTGTTCATACTGATAATCTAGCAAAGATATTGGCTAATCTACTTCCCAATTCACCTGTTCCTAAATCACAATATTAGTATTTAAGCGGTACAGCTAGGTTGGTGGTTTTCCTTGCCCTATTCATATTCTATTCCTCCCTCCCTCCCTCGCTCCCTCTTTTTCTCTTATTCACTACCTGGTTACCTTGTTTCTATAGCTACTAATAGCAGAGCTACCCTCGAAACTATAATGGAGTTTGCCTCTCTCATTCTTATTTTAAAGAAAATAGAAAATTGAGTACTTTAAAACTTAGTGAATTCCTGCTTTTTAATTGCTCTGCTTCTGATGGAAAATCTACTTCACCGTACCTGATTTTATATCATTTGAAATGGGGTTACCATCATATCCACATTTATATTATGGGACAGATAAAGTTATCTTTTCTTGAGCTGCATTCTGGAAAATAAACAACTATCCTCATTTCCAATAGAGAGTGGTAGATAATGAAACCCACATGTATTTGCACAAATCTTTCAGCTATCACTCTGAATTAAGAGAAACTGTGTGATAGTTTGAATCTGGCAATTTCCAATTAAGTGTTCTTTTTTTTTTTAAGCACCACTATATGTATTACAAATAAAAATGTCCCATTTTTGCCTGGAAGGCAGAAAATAGTTTAGCAAATTTATGGTAAAGCAAATTTTTTTCTATCGATCAATCCCCAGAGGGGCATTAACTACTCTTATGGGAGCTTGCTGCAGAAGATGGCCTAACGGAATACACAAAATACAGAGTAAGAATGCTGAGAAGTGGAGGAGGAAATAGAACACTTTAACATTACATCCTGGTCATACCAAGGTCCATTGACCCTGTATTCATTCCAGATAATTAATTTACAACACATTAAACCTCAACGTGAAGAAGGCTGTTCTGCATCAATTGCATAGGAATAAAAAGTGTTATTGATTTAGGATTTCTATTGTATCGTGTGCTGACAAAAACAACCACAACCGAGTTATATCTCAAAGACAGAACACAGCTCTGCCGAAGGACAGAAGTGCTAAATAAATGCACTCGAATACACTTAGCTGAGGTAACACTGCCTGAAGAAGGATAATTAGAACTAACCAAAGCGTCTAATAAATATTGATAAATAAGCACTCCAGAAATCAAATTTGGGGATGTGATAATGATCTTCTTTACAGTAAAGGTCTAAAATAGCCCCCTGCCCTCTGCCAAATCCAACCATTAATATTTATTAAATAAAATATGAGCGTACCATTAATTTGAAACAACTGACATGAATCGAAGCTGTCTTCCTCTTGAAGCACAGAAATTATAAGGGTGAGGCCACACAAGCCTGGAGTCATGATGTTCTGAAGATGCTGAAAAACCAGTCATCAATTTAAAAAGCCAAATGGCCTCATGAACTAGTGTAGCAAGCATATGAGGCTAAGAATTTAAAAATGAGTAAAATTGTTTTGGTTCAACTGCTCGGTGACCAAAGGCAAGTCCCCAAACTTCTCTGAAGCCACAGTAGTCACATCTATAAAGCAGAAATAATAATGCCCACTCTATTTGGCTCACAGGGCCAATGTCAGGAATATATGAGAGAATACATGTGAAATTGACCACAAATATTATTCGATTCTATTTAAATGTGTGATTGTAATTTGAGAATTGATTTTTAAGAAGACTGCAGTAACAAGGACTTCTTTTAAAGGTGATACAATCTAAACATGGTTTTCTAACATACCACACATTCTCTCCATTTTTCCTAAGCAGCTTACAGCACCTTCATATAGCCTGAAACGACTTATTTTAGGTTGAAAAAGTAGGACAGGATGGTGGGGTACATATCAGTGGCACTGTAAAAAATAAAGTTCTAAAAATTATGACTTAAAAATTCAGATACCCATTACTCCATGGGTCAGATCAATATGACCTGAGTCCTTTTCCTAATTCAAGGGCCTCTAGTATATCAAAGGACTCCATCACATGCAATATCCAACACAATCTTTCTTGTTTTATATACTAACTGTCCAAATACCTTTTCCACATCTAGCATTTTCACATCTACAAGAGAAAGTTGATAGGATCATCTGTAAGTATATTGATTTCTTTCTACTTAAAATAAATACATACATTCATACATACCTCCAAAAAGAATAGCATTGTCAATAATATCTGAGATTCCTGACTTCTAATCATAGATAAAATCAAGACTTACATCTTTCCTCAGAGAGCAGCTGACATAAAATGAAATAATAAATTTCATCCAAATTGAAGCATAGAAAGAAAAAAGACTGGACAAAAAAAAAATTTAACAAAGCATTAACAAATAGTCTGTGGAATAATACTGAATGGTCTCACAAATAGGTAATTGGAGTTCCAAAGAAAGGAGGGGGACAAAAAAATATCTGATGAAATAGTGGCAGAATGTTTTTTACAAATTTGATGAACACTACAAATCCTCAGAACCAAGAATCTCAATAAATTCCAAACAGGATAAACCAAAAGAAAACTACACCAAGGCACATCATAGTCAAAGTGCTGAAAACCAGTGAGAAGACAGTATCTTAAAAACAGAAACATACAAGAGAACAAAGATCATAATAATCTCACATTTCTCATCAGAAAGAATGCAAACCAGAGGATAATGAAACAACATCTTTAAAGTACTGAATTAAAAAAAAAAAAAGTCAACCTACTACTCTATATCCAGAAAAAAATACCCTTCAAAAATGAAGGGCATGGGAAAATCCTCATGACATTAAATTGGACATTGATTTCATGAATATAACATCAAAAGTACACGCAACAAAAGATAAAATAGACAAATTGGACCTTATCAAAATTAAAAACTTTTAAGTACCAAGAGATACTACAAGAAAGTAAAAGAATAACCTACTGAATGGGAGAAAATATTTGCAAATCATATGTCTGATAAGAGATTAATATCAGTGTATAAAGAAATCCTAAAACTCAACAACAAAATAAAAACAACCCAATTCAAAAATAGGCAAAGGACCTGACTAAACATTTCTCCAAAGAAGATGTGCAAATGGCCAATATATACATTAAGAGATAACTCAACATCATTTGTCCTTAGGAGAATGCAAGTCAAAACCACAGTGAGATACCACTTCATACCTCCTAGGATGGCTATAATTTTTTTTTAAACTGGAAAACAACATATCTAGGCAAGGATATAGAGATATTAGAATCCTGTGCATTGCTAGTGGGAATACAAAATAGTATAGCTGCTACAAGACAACCGTTTGGCAGTTTCTCAAAAAGTTAAACATAGAATTACCATATGTCCCAGCATTTCCACCTCTAGGTATATATCCAAATGAACTGAAAGCAGAGACACAAACAGGTGTTTGTACACCAAAGCACATAGTAGCATTATCCACCAAAACCAAAAGGTAGAAACAACCCAACTGTCCATCAACAAATGCAAGGATAAACGAGATGTGATCTATGTATACAATGGAATATTATTTGGCCATAAAAAGGGAATTAAATTTTGATGTGTGCTACAACATGGATGGATCTTGAGAACATTATGCTTAACGAAATAAGTCAGACACAGAAGGAAAAATACTATATGATTCCATTTACATGAGGTACCTAGAATAGGCGAGTTCTTGGACACAAAAAGTAGAATTGAGGTTACCAGGGACTGGAGGAAGAATACAAGGTAAGTTAGTATTTAACATGTACAAGGATTTTGTTGGGGATGATAAAATGGTTTGAGTTTAGGTAGCAGGTGATGTTACACAACTTGGTGTCTGTATTTAATGCCACTGAACTGTACACTTATAAATCATTAAAATGATAAATATTGTTACATATATTTTACCACATTAAAAAAGAAAAACATGGGACGCCTGGGTGGCACAGCGGTTAAGCATCTGCCTTCGGCTCAGGGCGTGATCCCAGCGTTCTGGGATCGAGCCCCACATCAGGCTCCTCTGCTATGAGCCTGCTTCTTCCTCTCCCACTCCCCCTGCTTGTGTTCCCTCTCTCGCTGGCTGTCTCTGTCTGTGTCGAATAAATAAATAAATAAAATCTTTAAAAAAGAAAAATATGACAAAATAAAACAATTTAGATGAGCAAAAAGAAGTAAAAAAATCAGTTATAATCCCCTCATCTGAAGATAACTACAGTTATATTTGGATGTAAAATCTTTACTTTTGTAATTCACATTTACGGGTTTAACAACAAAAATGAAAACATACACAATGTATGAATTTTTTATTAAACGATAAACATATTTCCATCTCATTAAAAAACGATGTCCTCAGATAAGCAAACGCTGTGAGAATCTGGTATCAGCAGACCTGTACTATAAGAAATGCTAAAGAAAGCTCTCCAGCTAAAAGGAAAATAACACCTAATGGAAACTTGGATCTACACAAAGGAATGAAAGGTCCCCCAAGAAGGTAAATATGTGGCAAATATGAAAGACACTTCTTCTCGTTTTTAATTTCCTTTAATTTGAAGAACTCACTTTGAATATGTTAAACCAAATTACATAAGCTTTGTTACCCCATCTGTCCATTTATGTGCTATTCATTCATTCATTCACTCACTCTTTCATTCATCCACTTTATCCTTTCAATAAATACTCTGGGAGAAGCACCATGTTAGGCACTGACTGTTCAATGGAGACTAAAACAGACAAGGTCCTTGTACTCATAGAGCTTTCAGTCTATGTGGAGAAGCCAGTTACTGTTTACAAACACACAAATGAAAATATAAGTAGAAAACGGGATAAGTGTTATGAAGCTGAGAAAGAGAATAAGATGTTGGGAGAAGTGGAAGAGCTGATTCCAGTGCCTCATCTCCTGCCACCCTGATTTCCACTTCACGGTCCAGCAATGTCAATGAGCTTTGTAGTACACTCACGTTCCACTCACTTTCTCATTCATTATTGCCCTTCAAGATCTATGTACACAAGTTGTCTCCATTTCCTCACTTTATAATTCACTCCTCACTCTTTTCAATTAGGTTTTAGCCCTACCAAACGTATTCTTAATAAGACAGTGTCTTGGGTGGATTCCCCAGAAGCAGATCCTGAGATGGGAATTCTTGTGCCAATGATTTATTCATGGGATGCTCTCAGAAAAAGCGAGTGAGAGAACTATAATTGGGCAGAGGGGGAAAAGTTTAAGCAAGAATGTCATCTCAACTAGAGGCCAGCTTTAGTCAAATCCACAGGGAGCCCTATGAATTGCCTCACAGAGGCAAAAGAGATGGGCTTCTCTACCTCCATGTCAGTCAGTCATTGGTGGTAGGCTGCTTAAAGAGTGGAATCAGGGGCGCCTGGGTGGCACAGCGGTTAAGCGTCTGCCTTCGGCTCAGGGCGTGATCCCGGCGTTCTGGGATCGAGCCCCACATCAGGCTCCTCCCCTATGAGCCTGCTTCTTCCTCTCTCACTCCCCCTGCTTGTGTTCCCTCTCTTGCTGGCTGTCTCTATCTCTGTCGAATAAATAAATAAAATCTTTAAAAAAAAATAATTAATTAAATAAATAAATAAAAAATAAAGAGTGGAATCAGGGAGTAGTATACTGGAGCTGGCTTGTATGGCTTGGGAGAGCCAATTTCTAAATTTCACAAAATTTTGTAAGCTGGTTGTTAAACACAACTACTATTTTAAGTTAAATTATATAAATTTACAATTAAAGTATATTAAAAACAAAGGTAATAAATACTCAATATGCATCACTTCCTAATTATTTTTCCATATTTTATCCATGTTCTTGAGGTTAATTACATCCATTATATGCTGTAAGTAGAAATACTATATAATGCTTTCTTAATGAGCATTGCTTTCCAATTCTAGATTCGTGACATCAGCTTGAAATCAGCTGTGATGCAAGTATTTACACAGAAATTGACAGAAACTACAAATTGGGGCTTGGTTTATTGTTTCTGATCAAGTAGTCTTAAAAAGGTGATGGAGAAAACCTTAATGAAGTAGCCATTATATTGCGAATAGCACAAAAAAATTAAGGAAATACTCTTGGAGTATTTGAAAACTATTATCTATTTGGCAAAGAAGTCATATCATTGACAAATGAGTAAAATCCTGACATACATCCTTGCTGTTTCATTTCCGTACTACTCATTAACATAAACACAAATATCAACAAGCATTTAGGTAACTCATTGGTTAGTTGAATACATAGGTTGGCTATGAATACAAGAGTTTGGGAGAGAAAAAAGAAGAAAGAAAGAGTAAAAGAAAGAAAGAAAAGAAAAAGGAAAGCATTCCATAAAAATCAATTGGCTATACCAAATTTAGAATAAAGAGTATTGGATATTTTATTATTATTGTATACTACACATGTAAACATATAGATAGATGGACACAGACAGATAGAGGCATACATTTCTTTTCCAGAAAGCTTGGTGTTAAACATTTACAAACGTAACATGGAGGTAGAGGTGGGGAATGCCAATGCCTCCATTTGGACAAGGGCAATTCTTCAGAGAAGGGGTCCATTGTGAGCCCTTAGCAGACATCTCACAGTATCAGGAGTGTAGAAGCAACAGCCTGGTAAAAGGAATCTGGAAAGGATGCAACAGCATCGTCTACAGATGTTCCTCAACTTACAATGGGACTATGTCCCCATAAACCATCATAAGCTAAAACTAAGTCGAAAACGCATTTAATACACCAAACCTACCTAATAGCTTAGCCTAGCCTACTTTAAATGTACTCGGAACACTTGTATCAGCTGACAGTCGGCACAATCATCTAACACAAAGTCTACTTGATAATAAAGTGTTGAATAGCTCATGTAATTTATTAAATACTGTACTGAAAGTGAAAAACAGAGGGTTATGTAGGTACAGAATGGTTGTAAATGTGATCATTGTTTACCCTCATGATTGCATGGCTAACTGGGGGCTATAACTTGATGCTGCTGCCCAGCATTACGAGAGAGCGTCTTACCCGTGTATTGCTAGCCCAAGAATAGAGCAAAATTCAAAACTCAAAGTAGTTTCTACTGAATGCATATCACTTTCGCACCACTGTAAATCTGAAAAACTGCTGAACCATCATAAGTTGAGGATCATCTGTAGATGGCTAATGGCCTCTATGCTGTCATGCAAAACAGACTCATGATTTTCAACCGCTTTGCACCACATGGAAGTTGCATTCTCAACAGCAACTGCTGGCTGACTGGTCCCTTCTCCTTTAAACAGACTTCTTTTGGATCTCTTGATATCACATCCTCATAGCTTTCCTCCTAACCCTTTGGCCTATTTTCTCCACACTCTTTTCCCTTCTCCTCCTCCATTAACTGGTAGATTTCGTCCAGTTCAAAGGCCTCTTTGCTTCTCACTCTACATTCTCTTTGTAGGCCTCCTAACCTACCCCATGCTTCATTTGCTAGAGATATTGCAATAGCTTCTAAATGTATATTTCCAACCCAGATTTCTCTTCTCTGGCCTAGACTCATGTCTCCTATTGTTCATTCAACAACTCCACTTTGATATTTACAGCTATTTCAGACTTGATATGCCCACAAATCAATGCCTGATTCCCAAACCTCCAAAAGTTTTTTTTTCTTATTCTTCCTCTAATGTTCTATATCTTAGCAAATGGCATTACAATTCACCCAGTTACTTGTGCCAGACATCTGGAAACTATCCTTCACCTCTTCCCACCACTTTACCTACTCCCTCACCAGCAAATGCTGTTTCTATACTTTTCCTGAATTCATCACCTTCTACAATCACACTGCAATCTCCTACTCAAGACAGGCTGCTCTCCCTGACAAGTAGACCTCCCCTCTACTTTGCTGGTACTACTGTGGGCCCTCTGCTTCACCTCCATTTTTTCTGTGAATACATTATTTTTAAAACAACAAAATACAGATGAAGATACATGCACAATAATACTCATCGTGGTGTCATTTACAAAATCCAAAATGTTTTAGGCCTAACTCTCAACCAATAGGAAATTGGTAGTATAGCATATGACATATATATATGAAAAAATATGATTAAGTTTGAAAACTTTGGAATTGCTTATATTATAATAGCTGAAAACATAGGATCACGTTTTGTTCAAAAATCTTATATGCTATATGATCTCAATTAAAGGAAATATTTACATCTGAAAACATTGTTAAGTCAATACAACAAAATGTTACTTCTAAGAGGTAAGCTTATGAGTGCTTTTCTATCTTCTATATCATACTGTCTATAATTTTCATATTTACTACCTTTTGTTTACTCATTCAACACACTATTGAGCATTATTATATGCTATTCATTATTCTTGACATCAGGGAACTAGCAATGGAAAAATAAAACAGATAAAAATTCCTACATTCATGGAGCTCTGTCTCTTTGACAAGATAAACAATAAACAAAATTAGAATATAGAGTATGGGAGAAAGTGATTAAATGTTGTAGAGAAAGTCAACAAAAAAGAGGGACTGAGAGTGCCAACAAGAAGGTAAAGGACATGGAGGGGGGGTTGGGGGGGAGGGACTGACAGAGAGAGAATCTTAAGCAGGCTCTACTCTGGGGCTTGATCTCACAATCCTGAGGTCATAACCTGAGCTGAAATCAAGAATAGAATGCCCAACCAAGCCACCCAGGAGCCCCAAAGAATGTGATTTTAAACTGGACAGTCAGGGAAGGCCTCACTGAGGTGGTGACATTTGAACAGAGACCTTAAGGAGAAGAGGACAAAGCCATGTGAGGTCTGGGGAAATGCTGCTAGCAGAGGAGACAGCAGGTGCAAAAGTTCTGGGGTAGGAGTGTGCCTGGAGTGTTCAAAGGACAACAAAGAAGACAGTGGGGCCAGAGCAAGTGATCATGGCATTCTTTATAATGGGTCAAAAACAAACATTTTTTAAAAAAGAAAATATAAATATATATCTGTATCAGTACAGACAGTTCATATATGAAAGCAGAGTAAGAAAATCTGCCTTTGGTGAAATTAATCATATGGAAGTTTTGTTTAATTTTTCTAATTGTTTCCCAATGATTCAATTCAAAATTGAAATTGAAATTATTATGAATTTCAAACACAAGATTTTGTTTGTAAAGGCGAGTTTTATAAAATATTCTTATCATAAAAAGACATTACATGTCCCTTAAAAGGTAAGTTAAATGTAATAAGCTAATTCAACGAAATATTAGACTGACTGTAGCTAAAAGGAATCAAAATGGAATCAAAAGAATAATGTTAATTGGAAAGGATATACTGGACAATATGTACAGCACTATACCATTAATGAAACTTACTAAGCACACGTAAAATAGTGATACACTGTATGTCACTAATGGAGGCACACAGGTATATAATGTTACAGAAGATAAACAGGAAAGACACACCCAACGACGATAATGGTTATCCAGAAGAGGTAGTGGGAGAAAAGGTCAAATGGAAGATTAAAGACCCAAAGAAAACATGGCAAAATATTAATTGTTGTTAATGTGAGGTGAAAACATGGGTGCTTCTTCTATAATTCTTTGTACTTTTTGGTATTTTTTAAATTTTTCTTATAACGGAAGGAGGGAAGAAGGAGATAGGAGGGGGGGGAGAGAAGGGAGAAGTGGAGGGTTGAAAGGAGGGGGAGGGGAGGGGAGGGAGGCCTATCTTCCATATCTGTGGTAGTCAAGTGCATTAAGATCTACAAATGTTCAGTGACCACCTATGAACTGGCAGGCACTGTTCCCAGGGCAGGGTGAGACACAGTCCCTTCCCTAGAGAAGCTTCCCTGGACAAGTCTGGAAAACACATGTGTATGTTTTGGGTTTTTTTAATTTTTTTATTTAAGTAAAAACCCTCTAATTGCTAGTGCCTTATTCTAGATAAATCACCACTGATAATAACTAAATTTCATTTTCATTAAGGATTCTAACTCTAACTTAACTAGAAGGCAGATACCCACTAAAATGTCAATGGGTACATTGACATTAAATAGGAAGAGGCCAAAGAATCCCACAGTCATAAGCATAGAGGGGCTAGGGGGCCATTTCTACTAATACTCCATCATGAATGACCACAATCAAATTACAATTAGTTGGGACTCTTTCATCTGCAAATTAAAAAAATCCTAACTCAAACTTGCTTAATCAAAGTTCACATATTGAAAACTCCAGAGACAGTTCTAGCTTCCAGCTCTATCTATAGTTACGTCTGGATCCAGCTGCTCAAACAGTATCAACTGGAATCTATGTATCTATGTATCTATCTATCTATCTATCTATCTATCTATCTATCTATCTATCTATATTTGTACCTACCTCATTCTCTCTCTCTGCAAACACTTGGCCTGCCATCTTTTGTAACGGCAAATATCTCAGGTAGGTCCTCTCAGGAAGTGAGAAAATGATCACCAGCAGCTTCAGTTAGCAACTCCAGCTAAAGAGAGCACCTCATACACCAGTTCCACACCGATACTCATCAGCTCCTATTGAACTGGCTTTGGAACGTGTCTACCACTGTGGCCCAGGGATATCATCACCTCCACAAAAAGGCCATGAAACTAAGAGTAGAAGAGAAGTAGTTTTCCAAAGGAAAATAAATGGTGTAGGCAAAAACAATATATACATATGAAAAAAATACATAATATTTTGTCAGTAAGCTGTGATAATAACATTAACAATATCAAGCTCTGCGTTAAGCACACTACAAACATTATCTCATCTAGACCACATAACAACCTCTGAGGTAGATACTCATACACATTTTAGAGTTGAATAAAGCAGATCTTGAAGACTGGCACCCAGGTGGTAGACCAGTCATTACTTTCAAAGGATCAAATGATTCAAAAAGAACTCTATGTGTATTTACTTTTAAAGATGATTATAATCCAGACCCAGAAAGACACTTTGGAAATGCTTAAATAATAAATCCAGTTTGGGGCAGTAACTACCTGAAGCGTGAACACAGTCATCAATGAAAGTCATCATCTTAGGATAACCAATCAATATCTTATATACTGGTTCTCCAATTTGTTTATAGATGATCTTCTTTGATTTTAAAAATATAATTAATAATTTTGGGGTGCCTGGGTGGCTCAGTCGGTTAAGCATATGTCTTCCACTCAGGTCATGATTGCAGGCTCCTGGGATCAAGCCCCACATCAGGCTCCCTGCTAAGCGGGGGACCTGCTTCTCCCCCTCTGCCTGCAGCTCCCCCTGCTTGTGTTCTCTATCTCTCTTTCTCTCTCTCTCTCTCTCAAATCAATTAAAAAAAATTTTTTTTAAAGTAGCATAGAAAAAAAATAATAATAATTAACTCAACCTGAAGAGAGAAAGGAAGAGAATGGTCAGAGGAATCCATTTCTGAGCTGGGCTTGAAACATCAATTGGACCTTGCTGAATGGACAACAGGAAAAAGCAACCAGGCAGAGAAAACAGAATACGCAAAGGCAAAGAAGTACGAAACACCACTGTTTAAGTCATATTTGCTCTGGCATTCAGGGAATTCTCCACTTCCCATCCTCCAACTGACCTCAAAGTGGTCCCACAAACTAAAATCAGCTTTGAATAAATATTCTAAACTATATTATTTTCCAAACCCAGGAGGAAAAAAATCATTTGTGTAGCATCAATAAGCTACATTTTCATCTAGAATCTACCTCTACAAAGGCAAGATTATATTGCATTAGAATTTGCTCATAATCCAAAACCAGGCAGGGGTCAAGAAAAAAAAAAATGAGCAAATGTCATTTTAAAACAGAAAAAAACATAGGTATCATTAAAAAAAAAAAAAAAAAAAGCAGCTCCTTTCCTTACACTTCACCCTCAATCTGTACTCCTAGTATCCAGACAAGTGCCCCGTGCTGTGGAGACAGCTCCGGCAAACACATCTCTGTGCATCTGAGCAAAGCATGGATGGACATTATTGACCACGTCTGTTTATGGATCTATTCAACACCACCAAGAAATGTTTGCTTAGGAAAGAGCCAGGGTGGTGCCAATTCAAAAGCTAACCCACCCATTTCTTCAGACGACATGTTGGTCCTCTTGAAGTGTGGTCTGAGGTCATCTGTGGGCCACCAGAGAGGATGAATGCATGGCTGATTTTATGAGGCCTGCCAAGAGATAAGGAGCGGGCTGCAGCTTTAACGGCTACAAGGTCAAATACTTGACCAAAAGTGAAAACAAAAATGAAGGAAGCAGAATGTTGCAAATGACAGGAAAAACAGGAGAAAGGATCTCTTAAAATAATACGACGTCAGGGATGCAACTAAAAAATAGTCATACTAAGGTCACTTTGTGAATCTTTGTGTAGTTCCTATTCCTTCTTTTTATGATCATGCCAAGTAACTAAGTACATATGGCATGTTTGTAAGTAAAGCAGTCGATGAAGTCAGTTACACCTCTGCATTTATTACCGTGCCCCCGAGTATTATTAACTTTTACACTCCCCATAAAGTATAATTTATCACTTAAATAATTTGCTTTGTGTCAGGGTTCAGTGTGCTCCAGTGCTTTCCTGCTCATTAAATGAGATATTTTTACTTAATGAGCCAAGGATGTCCTTTGTATTTAACATTTGAATTGATTTCTAACACTTCATTTTTATAATAGTTTGGTGTGTGATTTTAAAAAATGTGGGTTTCATTTCACAATGTCAAAGGAAAACAATTCAGAAAATTGTTAAATACATGTGGCATTGTAAGTGATAAACGGTTTTATCCTTAACTAACCATAATGACTGAGTGAACAAAAATGAAAGTATGCAATCATAAAATAATGATTTCTTTACCCTAGTGAGCAAATCACGGAATTGGGGAACTGAGGTATCTATTGTTCAAAACAAAACTCCGCTCCAAGCCACTCAGAGAAAAAGTTATGATCTGATGTGTAACAAAGTCTGAAGTCGAAGCCGCCGTGGTTGACTGAGCAGCCTGGGACTGTTTTCCAAGAGCCACATTCTGCCTGGAGATTGTCCGTGGGACAAAAATGACTGGCTGCTTGGACATTTCTTTTCATTTAACAAACCAAAGATTGAGAATTGAAGTCCCATGTTTCCTAAATCACTTGCAAGTCATTTAGTTATCTTAAACAACGGAGGATACTTACTGTCACCAGATAGGGGATAAGGGGGGAAAAAAGGAGGTCTTTAATCTGAGTACTACCAACAAAAGTATTATATTAACCCAAATTATTTATAATGCACACACCTGTGTGTGTATATCTTAATGTAAAGCTTCTATTTTAGATAACAGCACACTGGATTTTTCATTTATTAAGATGTATTGCTATCCTTTAATAGGTATGAGTATACCAGTACAATATACAACATATCATATGTATATATTATCTTTATATGCAGCATAGCATCATTAAGGAAGGTAGGATTTAAAAGACTTGGGGAAAAAACAGTCAAATGCCCATTTTTCATCTTATAGCTTACAGAACTTGAGCATTCTTCCCTTGTTTCTTACTCAGAAATGTCTCCCTTCCTATATTCCTTGACTATACTTTCAGATCCGTGAAAATGGAGTGTCATTCTGATGGTCTGTGATGACCAAACACCAGATAGGTAAGACCTTAAACACTAGTACAACGAAACTGGTCAATAAACATTGCTACGGTCACATAAGCTTAGGAAGTAATGCCTATTACAATCCTCACTTCCGGAGTCACAGAGCACCCTAGCATTTTTGAAACTACAGGAGCTTCTACAGAGAAAAACTTGCTTATCCCAGAGTTTCTCAAATGTGGACTACAGAAACTTTTGGTCCAAAATCACTTTTAAACATCGCTTTCAACTAGGGCGTCTTCAAAAAGAATTTAGGAAAGCTTATCAATGAAATAACCAGTTGATTCAGTGAGGGTGTTTGTTTTTTAGAAAACATCGTTCCCCATGCCCCACATCCCAGCCCCCAGGGCAGCCACTTTGCACAATTCCAAGAATTGGTTGCCTTTCAGGTGACATTTATGTATATGGCGCCCCCTGGAATTGCACCTTATAGGGCCTAAGGGACTGTGTGCCCCCAACCCCGTATTTGATTCCTCTAAACCGTGAGGTTTATAGCACATAGACAATATCTATTACATATGCAACACAGAAAAATCAGTTGAAATATTTCACAAGGGAAATAAAGTATTAATAAATTGAAAAGTAAGTTTGACTTGGAGAAAAGTTTACAGCATGAAATATTTCAAAGAAATGCAAATTCCTTATGTGGAAGAATGTGGTCTGTATCTTTGGAATCCATGCCCTGGAAGATCTAACTTAAATAAATGCAATAGTGATGACTTCAAATTAGGACATAAACTATTTTCAATAAATTTGTTATTAATAGTATTCATTTTAAAAATTACCCCAAGTCCTAATATAGTATTAATTCCAAGTTCACATGGTCCAAAATAATAAATATTTAGTAAATCCTGATAACTTGGGTCAAAATAAATATTAAAGAAAAACGGCATTTATAAATCACTTGATTAACTTAAAAAATTGATTCACACCATGACAACTGTTTTGGTAACTGATGAATCACTCTTCTAATTTTTTTTTTTAAGATTTTATTTATTTGACAGAGAGAGACAGCCAGCGAGAGAGGGAACACAAGCAGGGGGAGTGGGAGAGGAAGAAGCAGGCTCATAGCGGAGGAGCCTGATGTGGGGCTCGATCCCATAACGCCAAGATCATGCCCTGAGCCGAAGGCAGACGCTTAACCGCTGTGCCACCCAGGCGCCCCTGAATCACTCTTCTATGTAAAGAGAGGCAATGCATGTGTGACTTTAAGTGGTATACAGTAATGTAGTTCTACAAAGGGAAGAATGATCCCAAAAAAATCTTTGTTACTTAAGATATTTGCAATTCACTCCTGGCAAGTGACTGCAACTTTTGTCTTCCATTCTAATATGAATAGAATCTTGAAAATATAAGTACATTTTAGTTTTATATCTAGAAAAATTACTGTAAGTTGATGTCATTGGGAAAGCCCATAAGATGTCCCTGCCCACAGAGGCAGCCTTATCTCTCACCCCTCTTTAATCTCTTTAGCCTCCAGCAAAACCAACTGACCTCTCAGAAGCTTTTCTTGACCAACTTCTCCTGCTCCTAGCTGGATTCAGAGCCCAACCTCTACCCCAGTAACATCTCATGTACACCTCTGATAGTCCACTTTCCTCATTTTATCATCATGATCTCTTTATTTGTTCGTAAATGTGAGCTGTGGAAGCTCAAAAAATGATGACTAATGAAAGACTGAACCAAAGGCGAAACTCTCAGAAACAAAGTTAATGTGCAATATTCTAGTTTGGGTGAAATAATCAAAGGAACCAAAAGAACAATAATAATTATAATCAAAGGAACCTAGTGGTGATGATATTTTATGGAATAGAATGGAGAGTCTGTGGGACGTGTTATTGTCTCCCTAGCGGCTTCTACTGTGTTTGCTTATTTTTATTTTAAATTTAAGTAAATGCTATACCCATTTTTTTCCAGAATGGTTTCTATTTAATTGGACTTTAAGTCAAAGACATGAGTTTGATAAAATTCTCAAGCTCCCTCAAGAATAAAAGATGCCACCACCTGCCTTCATGGCCTCTCAGCCCTTCACAGGATTTCTTGCACTACCGTCACATGACTTTTCCGTAAAGAAGAAGCTAGTGCTGATTTATGTTCTCTACATTGTCTTTACAGTGGAGGCCTATTGTGACACTCTTCACTGACTCCTGATCTTCTTGCTCTAGACCCCAAGGGCTCCCAATATCACTGTCTCTGTCTCCATATGAAAAGCGCCAACATACTCAGCATTTTGACCTGAAAAAAGAAAATTATCCACAAACACATTTGGTTGAGAGAGTGTGGCCAAGTCAGGTTCTTGGAGAAGAGAGGAGGCGTAGAAAGCAGAACAGACCTCATAGTCCTCTTCCTTCCTTCCTCGAGATGGTATCTTTCCTTAAGCCCGTATTTCAGTGGATACAAGAAAGTAGCCGGGGCAGGGGAGATGTTCTTAGCCATCATCGCAGGTTTCCCATTTAAACTAGAGCTTTGATATTACCACATATTTCCTCTGGTGTTTCAATTAAAAAACTGAGTCCCTGTGATATCTCTTATTTATAGAAAATGTAGTTTGCAGTTTGCCCAGCCTCACAGCTGGGAAAGGGCCCAGCCATTTTATTCTATCAGAGCAAATACTCATTGTAAGACCCAAGTGAAAGAAGCGAGACCTTCAACCTTCAACCATCAGCAAGCTCTCACTGCCGCCTGCATCTAGCTTTCAGGTGAGGATGCACGGATGGAGCTGCATGGGGCAGGTCTTTCTATAGCGCACCCTCCTCACAGCATAACTTTCATGCCGTTCACCTTTGGCGCAGCAGCTTGATATAAAACCGTAGCTCTTCCAATTAGAGTAAACGTGGTCGTATCCTGGCAGAACTGCACCACTTACAAGGGAGGTGGTGAGGTGTGACAGCGGAAAACCTGGACAATGTTGCACTGGCAACCTGACTCTGCTCATTCATTCCCCAACCTGCAGTTTCTACCCCCTGAAAGAGTGGTAGCTGTGAAACACCTGGGGAGGGCAGTCAAGGAAGTATGAATCTATCGGAGGTCTCACAGCACTTTGCAGCACTTCACTCTCAGTATAGTAAAAACTGAAGCATGATGCTTGAGGATGTTATGTACAAATCAAGCAGGATTTTGCCAAACAGATAAAGTGAAATTATTTTTTCCTCACAGTGGTCCATCTTGCAATTTCATTAACAGCAGTGACATGCTACTTCAAATCAGATACTGTGTATCATTAAAATATCCACAAGCAAATTTGTTTTACCTAACAGTTGAGTAACCGTGCAGAGAGTGCAAGCTCAGGGGAACAGAAAGTGAAAATATGGTCTTAGCAGCATGATTTAAATTAATTAAACAAGCATTAAAACCTTCAAGCATTTGCACACTACGGCTTCAAGTCTTTGGTGGGAAAAGCTATAATTTACATGTTCTACCACTTTCATACTTTCTATGTATTAGATATATCCAGTAGCTGTATTAGCAGATGCTGTAAACAAAAGATACAGTTGAAAACACATGCTATAATAATTAAAATGTTATGCTGACACTATCTTTCTTCTAGGATCTTGTAACATCTGTATTGACTGTGATAAGCATTGATTATCTGGAGTGATGTAAATATTTGGGGAGTTAATAACAATCGGGAGTTCAGTGCACGCTAAGACACCAAAGATAAATCACAGGAAATTCACATCAAAGCAGGTTTGTGAATAAGCTTGTTTTTATAGTTAATGACTAACTATAAAGTGCATATACACATTTCTTTTCTCCAATGAAATGCACAAGGAAATGTCATAAAGAAACATCCCATCCTGTGTAGCATTTCTGTACATCTGTCGAATTTCCATATGTAGAGAAGAGGATGTCAAAACACAGCACTACAAAGACTGAATTGATCCAATCCATCAAGTACTTAACATGCACTTTTAAAATCATTAAAAAGTTCTTTGAATTATTAAGACCTTTTTTCAAAAGAAAAAAAAAAGCCCACAACTTATAAATCTTGCATTTCCTGAGAGGTTAATTTAAGGACGCTGGGGTCAGCAGTTACCCAGTTCTAGCAAAGATTCTGAGATTTCCCTTCAAGTATGGCCTGATACTGAGCCTTTTTTTTTTTTTAAGAAAATCTCATGCAGCCTCACCAGTTAGACATCTTACACTCATTGTGAACATTATTTTGAAGAGTGAACACACGCCGAAGCCACTGAACTGAGGCTCTTCTCAGTTTATCAAAATAGGTACAGAAATAACTGGTGGTCTAGGACCTACTCCTTACATGGATACAGACAGGTGCACAAACTTCTCAGAATATAGTCACCCCTAACTTAATCTGAAAGCCCATTATGCTCTGCCTCCTTCCTTCTCTTTAGCCTCACCTACTGACACTGAACTTTCAAAGCTACTCACTGTCTCCTGCCCCCAACACTTACTTCATCATAGCCCCTCTGCCTGAAACACACTCCCTTTACTGCTATTTAACCGCTCCTGGGTCCATCATAAGGGAACTTAGTCTTCATATACTCTGGAAACTCTTTCTTGATGTACCCTACTCTGGGTCAAGTGCATTTTCAAGGTGCTCCCACAGCACCCTGTATTTATCCCTACCAAAACATCTACCACCTTGTACTGAAATGGCCATTTGTCTTGTCTATCTCTCTACAGGTCTCAAGCTCTTTGAATCAGCAACCAAGCTTTACCATCTTTATATTCCCTGGGAACAGCATATAGCATCCACTCAATACATGCTCGGTGAATAAGAAAATAAGTCAATGACACATTCATCCTCATGATATAATGTGATTCTGAGAAAGACCCTAACAGAGGTGTTCCACATCCAGAACAGAATGAGGACTTAATCTAAGCAAGTTTCAGGGATCCAGAGTGCCTTTCACTGGTCTCAACCATTTAGAGAGGATCCAGATCCTTCAAGATCTAACAGCAAAGCGAGAAGCTAAGAGAAAAATTCAAGACAGTCCAGATTCGCAAACTAAAAAAGTTTACCTATAAAAGCTACTAGGTAATCAATAAGATGACCAATATTTTTCAAAATAGCATAAGCTAGTAAAATGCTTCCCAAACCTGGTTGATTCCACTCCTGAGTGTTTATTCTAAAGGTGAGGGATGGGATATTTGGTAGGGGAAAGGGAAGAAAACATGTCCATAAGACATACACTAGAGGATTTATAACAAATTTATTTATAATAGCCAGGAACTGGAAACCTCCCAGGTATTTCTCAACAGAGGGATGCCTAACCATTCTGTGGTATATTCATAGAATGAAATGCTACCCACCAATAAAAAGAAACAAACTACCGATACATCCAACAACATGGATAAATCTCAAAAACATGCTGAGCGAATGAAGCCTTACGCAAGAGTACATACTGGGAGGTTCTCTTTCTATGAAGTTCTACACAGGCAAAACTAATCTATAATGAAAACAAAATCAGAACAGTAATTGCTTATTCTTGAACGAGTCATAAGGAGACTTTTTACACTGATGACAGTGTTTTATAACTTACACAGACATAATCTGTGTAACCTATAGGTTGCATAGACACGTGTATTTGTACGAAATGTACTAAATGGTGCACTTAAGATTTGTGCCTTTCCCTGTATGTACCTTTTACCTCAAAAATAATAAACAAATGAGTTCTATTTGGTGATACACCTGCTGAAATGTTTAGGCATGAAGTATACAGATGTTAACTGACTTTGAAATGTACCAAAGGTAAGGCGAGTTGATAGATGAATAAAGGGATGAAAAGATGGACAGATATGCAATAAAGTAAATACAGCAAAATGTTCACTGTAGACTCTAGGTAGTAGGTATAGTGCTATTCGCTGTATAATTCTTTCAAATTTGCTATATTCAAAAAATTATTTATAACACAATATTGGAAGTAAAGTATATATTCTGAATCCCCTATCCCAGAGTTACTGGGGCAGAGGTATAAACTTGCCATTTATCTGCATATTGTTAAGTTGGCCAAGCGACTTTTTATATAGCCATCAGCTGTAAGTTTATAGCATTAATATTTAGGATACTGAAATTTGGCCCAATGTAATAATATTTTGAGAACCCACACCTCAACCTCAAATTTTTTCTCCCATTTACCACAAACTGTTGCCTGAAATTCTACCAATATAGTTTCATTCCATGAGGGAAAAGTAAATAAGCTAGTAAATCAATAACTTGCCCACAATGGCAAAATAATATAATAAGAGCTTTCTCAACTGGCAGCTATCTGAATATGTATTTTTGTGGCAGGTATGGCAGACCAAGAAGAGAAAAATCAAGACAATGAGGAGCATGTGAAAATGCCCCTGACCACCCTGCCTCCTCTCAGCTGCGCCTGAAAGCTGCTATACAGTGAAAGGACCAAATGCAGCAACTCTTTGTGATACCGAAGAAAAGCTGTTTTTCCCCTATAGGCCTCAATTACTTCAGCTGTGAAACAGACACAAACTTTCCTAACTGGTTTCCATCATGGTTCCAAGATAGAGTTGCCAAATAAAATACAAGATGCTTGGTTAAATATAAATTTCAGATAAACAGTGAATTTTTTTAGTATAAGCATGTCCTTACTATTATACCATACATACTTACACTAAAAAAAAAAAAAATCAAGATTTACTTGATATTCAAATTTAACCAAGTATCCTGCTTCATTATCGCGATTCGTTTGCCTTTTCCTGAATTCGGTAGCCCTCTTCCAAGGGAATGCAAACATTAGAATTTTAGCCCAGAATCACTGCTATTTTGAGGAAAAATGCCTATGACTGAGAAGCCAGAGACTCATTTGGAAAAGTATAGTTATTATGTGAGCCAAAGATTCCAGTCTATGATGCAAAAGACATGTTCAAGCCATAGGTATTCAGGCGAGGCATCCTGGTTTTCCCGAAGACCAATGCTTGATTCTTCAGGGGCCATACTGTGTCCAGCTGAAAAGGAAAAGTGGCTGCAGACAGATATGAAAAGATAGGCCCCCAAGATCTGTGGACTGACACAACTGTCTCCATGTGTAAAAGGTAGCACATGCTGAGAATGAGGGGAAAACACTTGATTTGGATCAGTACAGTTACTTCATAAAACTTGGAGAAGGACTGTTTTAACTGAGCCCAGCTCCAACCAAGTGCCTTTATCCCAACTTAATGCAGAAGCAAGAAGACACTTCTTATTTACCTGAAGTTATGAGGAGTTCAAATAACAGGCATTAAATGCCCACCCTGGAATCCAGAAGAGGTCACTGGGGCTAACTGAATACTCCATTGTTTTATTTTAAATCCCATGTGAAAAAGTCACAGATAAAAAATGAGGTTTTCCAAAAATGCTGACTGGATCTGTTTTGTGAGAAGGGGGTGGGCGGCAGAGAAGCTGAAAGCTCTCTGTCTGAGCATTCAGTCTTAGGGTGGAGAAGTTAACTGTTTCATATTTAAAGGGTAGATTTAATTTCCAAAAGCATGTACTGAATTTCAAGGCCACTGGGGTAGGAGTCAGACCCAAAAGTGTCCCGGTTATTCTTGTTCATCCTCATAAACACAGACCATTGTGAAGGAAGTTTGAAAAGGGTTAAAAGTAATAAAAAGTTGCTGCCAGATAAAAGCTGACCTTCAGCATGTGCCCCGGCCGCTTCTTCCAGGCTCCTTGTAACGCGCAACGCCTTTCCGTGGTAGGCGAGAATTCTGAGTCAGGAATGTGTGACGTACGGCATGGGCTTTTGAAATCCTGACACCAACTGAGGTCATGCCTGAAGAAACAAAAGTATTTACCTAAATTCAATCTTGTACACATCGACACAAATTATATTTCATATTTTCTGCAAACATTTTAAATTCATTTTCCCTTTCTTTATAACACAATGTATTGTCTCATGCTAGTTTAATTTCTCAGCTATTGTTCACTCTACCCGTTTAGTCCTCTACATATAAGCTTCTATTTTTTTTTAAAGACTATGCATTAACTTCTCTTTCTATAACCCTTGCCCAGCTTTTTCTTTTCTTGTTGTAACAGTTTGTACTATACAGAGGCACCAGGATTAATTGTGTCTCCAGTCATTATCTTGTCCTTGTTTTTTTCAGACTTGTGGCCTCTGAAATTTTTCAAAACAGCTCAGGGCCTAAAAAGACATCTTCTTCACAATAGCATAAACTAATGCTCCGTAGACCCAACAATGGATGTTTATTGCACCTTACAAAACTACTTTAATTACCTTCAGATTACTGGTTTTATTCAAATAGATTCGTTCTCAGCTAAGGACGGTTGTGGACATTTACAAAAAGTCTTTACAATGTAGTGTTCTATGAAGAATGATTACAATATTCTCCCCTGTTCATATAAAGGGAGATGGATTTGTATTAAATAAAAAAAAAAAAAACACCACTTCAGGCATTAATGTAACAGGGAGGTTTTCACTGTATACAATATGAGTTGAAAGCCTGGTACCTTAAGACTTAATTTTGTCTCAGTGAGTCCTGGCCTTGTTCCCACACAGCAACTACATCATCATAATCAGGTTAATACATATCAGCTCATTGAGCTTAACCAAGCCTCTAGTTTATGCTGACCCATTTATTTAGACATAATATATATGTATTTCTTTACCCTTGGCATCAACTGAAAAGATAAGATGTTTGAATATATCTATCTCCACCATTACTTGAGTATATACTCCACATTACCGCAAAAAAATAAGCAATTTGTTTCAAATTCTTAATTTATAAATAAAAACAATTTAGCCGATGTGTACTGAACACTCAGCATGTCAGACACTATGCTAAGCACTTCATTTGTATTATGTCATTTAACATTTACAACATCCCTATGAGGGATCTCTAATATCCCCCACTCTACAGATACAGAAACCAAGTCAAAAGGAAGTGAAGTAACTTGTTCAAAGTCCAAAGCAAGTGGCATAGTCAAAATTCAAACCCAGGACTCCAAAGCCCATGATGCACCTAACCATCTTTTGATTGCACATATATTCGATTATATGTATTCAATTATATTAATTATAACATATTCAATTTTTAGGTTGGCTAATATACAATTTTATAACTGCAAGTTATAAATACAAAGCTAAATGATATCTAACTTTTCTATGACTTTAATCATATTTTAAAATGCTCACTAAAAATTAATTTATGCATGACCCAGTTCACTTAAATGAATCTCTGCAGATGGGTGAATCTTACAGTCTTTTCTGGCCACCAGTCTCTGTACTATGAATTAAAATAAATTCCAACACAGGCTTAGCAGGTGAGGACCTGTGCTTGCCTTACGTAAGCAACAAAAATGACTGGGACACATGAAAATGTGGTCCTCAGAGGAAAATCATTACTAAACATTGTCACCCTGCACTAACATTTCTATCTTTAAGTTGGTGGCAAGTCAACTGAGATGGGAAACTCTTCAATTCAGTTAAAATGGTCAAATTGGTTTTGTCTCTAAACACAATCTCCACAGTCCCCCTACAAAGGTCTTGTTATAAGACATAAGGAATTTAAAACTCCCTTAATATCAATATGAGGCTGCTGAAGTATGTTGCCAAATGAGTTCAAATCAGGTATTTGGAATCCCATCCAAAATTTCCTCTCTGCATTACCCTCCTTGATGGAACTTTGACTCTAACACTAGGCTTTCTAATTTATAATAGTTTCACAGTTAGTCTGAGGCAAAATCATAAAGTCAGATTGCTTTATGTTTGGTCTATGAGATACTTTTATTTATAAAAATATCATTCAGATTTTTCATATATATTTGATCTTCTCCATGGTTCCTGGCTCATAGCTCTTAAATCTTTGGAATTTCCTTATGAAAGCCATAAAGATATCTATCCTTATGTTAATGAGGTGGCTTTTGGACTTCACCTAGGGAATAAAGGCTGGTTGCCAAGGGAATCAACCATGCCCCAGTCCCATCCCCTGACCTCCAGGGAGAGGAGAGGGGCTGAAGCTTGACTCAATCATCAATGGCCATTGGTTTAATCAATCATGCCTAACTAATGATGCCTCCTAATAAAAATCAAAAGGACTGGGGATCAGAGAGCTTCTGGGTTAGTGAACACATGGAGATTTGGGGACACTGGCACACTCAGATGGCATGACAGCCCTGCCCCTTTCCCCATACCTGGCTCTGTGTGTCTCTTCCATCTGGCTATTCCTGAGTTATATCCTTTTACAATAAACCAGTGCTCTAGTATATAAAATGTTTTTCTGAGTTCTATGAGCTGCTCCAGTAAATTTATCAAACAAAAAGAGGGGGTTGTAGGAATCTCTGATTTGTAGCCAGTTGGTCAAAAGTACAAGTGAAACCTGGGCTTTTGACTTATATCTGAGGTGTCTATGGGTGGGGGTCCGACTTGAAAGATTGAGCCCTCAACCTGCAGGATCACAGGCTGTCTCTGATAGATAATGTCTGAACTGAGGTGAATTCTAAGATACCCTGCTGTTGTGTGAGAACGGCTTGGTGACATACATGTTGTAATAGGTCACTGAACTTCAAAATAGCCTCCTCTCCATTCTTAAGAACTGCAGCTACCGCTTCTCTAAGTTTCTATCTTCCTTCAATACTTCTTTCACAACCAGCTGTCCTGGGTTCTTTTAAAGATTTTATTTATTTATGTGACAGAGAGACAGCCAGCGAGAGAGGGAACATAGCAGGGGAGTGGGAGAGGAAGAAACAGGCTCCCAGCTGAGAAGCCCGATGTGGGACTCGAACCCAGAACGCTGGGATCACGCCCTGAGCCGAAGGCAGACGCTTAACGACTGCGCTACCCAGGCGCCCCTGTCCTGGGTTCTTTGACCCTATCACTTCACTGGTAAATAAAAAGCAACAAGACTGCTAATCTAAGGCAATGCACCCTTCGGGGGAGAATTTTAGGCACTGAGCTTCTGACTAGGGAGGCATTTGGGATTAAGATCATAAGAAGTCCAAAAACACGAACCTCTTATATTCATGCTAAGATCAGTCTACAGATAAATAACTTGAGTCAATACCTCCCCCTCCTTCCCTCCCTCCCTCAAAGTTGTGGAAAGGGGGGGGGGAGAAAAAAATCTTTGCCTTCAATATTTGAAATAGACATCAGAGTCAAGGGAATTTGCAGAAAGTATAAGCAGTCCTTCGTCGACCTTCATACTAAAGTAAGAAACCCACCAAAACTAAAAGCTAAATTAACAAATCCCATTGCAATGTTTGGCAGCCTTAAGGAAGGCATCAAGAGAGCTAGATGTCCCACTAGGTGTAGCTCACATTCCTATGGTGAATTTCTAAGACAGAGATCTTCAGACAGGAGTCCAGGTACTCCCCAGTGGAAGGCACTTTCATTGCAGAGTGATTAGTAAAAAGCTTTCAAGCGTAAAGGATAAAATATGAATTTAATTGAGAAATGAAATGATAAATTTCAACTATAAAAGAGGTTTTCCATGTATTTTATGAAATGAATGATAATGAGTTAAAAATTGCTCTGATATTTAGATTCCATAGGATACATTTAAAAGAACGATGTAGCAATTTATTTTACTTTTAAGGTAATCAACTTCCAAACCCACATATTCCATATATATTTCCCTAAACTGATCTGCTTAAGAGCAAGTCATGGTCAGGGCATCACACCTATTCTCCTTCTCCACCTTGCTTGTACAATTAATTGCCCTTTACCCTCTTTACAAAAGGAAAGCATACTTCTTGCCCTTTCTGAATCTTCTTATGGTACATTGTATGAATTCTCTGAGGTGGCCAAGGGACAATACGAAATATGTATGTCTACTAAGCCTCTGATAATCAAGACATGAGCCTACTTCTCAGCTGTATATTTTACATGATTTCAAGGTGGTTAAAAGTTTCACATTGACCTTTGACAGCTCAACACTACATCTTGGGTAGAAATAACACATGTCAAAGGTAACTGGTGGTTATATTTCCTTGGCCCTATATTCAAATTCATAAAAGAAACATTTTCACTACTTTTCCAAAAGAATATTGGGTAGCATAGAGCTATATTCATTTCTCCTCCTTGGGAATGTCTCCAGCTTGCCCTTAACAATATCTCTGAAATATATTTACTCTTCCAATACATTTATTGAATTTAAATTAACTCAACAGGAAGATGTTGTGGATCCAAATATTATGACTGCTCTTAAACTTTTGTAGTTTACTCTAATGCAACTTTTGTAAGCACTGCACTTACTAATAGTCCAATAACTTCTCTTCCTTTAATGTTAGTTTTTATTGACTCTTGTTTCAACTAACAAATGTGATATTTATTTATAAGACACATGAACTAATGGAAGGAGAAAAACAGCCACAGCCATCATCTGAAGAGATACTATTTCAATAAAATTTTACTTTTGATGTTTAGTATTTACCAACATGTGAGATGTATTTATGTTATTGTTTTAATCAGTCATGCACTAATAATAGGGTAATATTTCAACCCAAAAGATATTTTAATAGCATTTTCAAAGTTCAAGCTATTTAATGTAAGTTTTAAAATTCATTCATTTAAAAATAATAAACTCATTCATGTTAATATAAATTTCATGTTTGATGAAAAATAACTACATTTCCAAAACAAAACAAGTTCGTAAGAAGAGAGACACTATTTTACATTTTTGCAAGTATCTTTCACGTCTGGCTTAGAAGACAACTGCATTCTCCTATCTGCTTCTGTATTTAACCTATCTGATAATCCATTTGGTTAAAGTATATGAAGAAAATCCAGTCTCTCAAAGATACATAACTGGAAAAGGGAAGAGTATTTTAATTAACCTTTTAATATCATTGTAGATATTCTTTTTTGACACTACACTAAAACTCAACAAGTGGTGGTTCCTTAAAGGTTAGTTGCAATGTGAATCTGAAAGCTTATCAGTGAAGTTTTCAAATTGTTACATTTAAATCCATTGACCTGTCTTGTGATTTGAATGGATGTTTTTCCTGTACATGATTTTGAAACATTTTACACTGGTCATTCAGAAAATATGCATTCACTGAGGTACACAGATTTTCCAGGTATTGATACATTTCATTATGCAATATCAAAAATTTGCATTACCTATCCCCACTAGTCTCCAGAAAGTCTTAACATTTTGGGAAGCTGCCATGTTCCCAGTAGCAAATACAAATGCTCCAAAATCTAAGTTTTGCTTGAAAACCTTACTTATGGGGCGCGCCTGTGTGGCTCAGTCGTTAAGCGTCTGCCTTCGGCTCAGGGCGTGATCCCAGAGTCCTGGGATGGAGCCCCCGATAGGGATCCTCCGCTGGGAGCCTGCTTCTTCCTCTCCCACCCCACCCCCCTTGCTTGTGTTCCCTCTCTCACTGGCTGTCTCTCTCTCTGGGTCAAATAAATAAATAAAATCTTTAAAAAAAAAGAAGAAGAAAGAAAACCTTACTTATACCTCCGACAAGAAGTACTATCAGTTGTTTTTCTTGATATGATAGACTTACTTGGCTCATTTTTCAAAAAATGTGTAATAAACATCCAACTCTGGAGAACATATAGCTTGTCTGTCAATAGTTCTTTCAGGTAAAAATGTGGTTCCTTGAGAAAAAAAAGTAACTAGCTCAGTTATCAACTGAAACAATTGCAAAATGCTTCTCCTTGAAATCACTACCTGTATTCCCATGTTGGCATGCAGAATACCAAAGATTCGTACACTCAAGGGTCAAGATTTAATAACACTAAAGGACATTAGTAAGTGAAACTGGCATTTTTTTTTTTTACTATGATTGTGTGGCAAGGAGGCATACACTCACCAACAACTAATACAGCTGAGTGCCTATCTCGATTCATGCTAAAGTGCCAGCAGTTTTATCCACCACTGCTTTTGCATCATCAGTATAAAGGCCAACCCACTGGAAAAAGGCAAATAACTATTTATTATCATTATGAAAATATCATTAACCTGGCAGATAACCTGAAAGGGGCTTCTGAATTCCATGGTCCATGGGCCACATAGCAAGTAGCTGTAGAGCTAAGCTATTTCGATTCCACTGAATACATTTAGAAAGTAATCTAACCAACTTACTTTAAAATTTTAAACATTTATAATTCATCAGCTATTCTACGTTATTCATTAATGTAAAACAAAATTGTAGATGTCAACTTAAAAATGTATAGCACAGGGGCGCCTGGGTGGCACAGCGGTTAAGCATCTGCCTTCGGCTCAGGGCGTGATCCTGGCGTTATGGGATCGAGCCCCACATCAGGCTCTTCTGCTATGAGCCTGCTTCTTCCTCTCCCACTCCCCCTGCTTGTGTTTCCTCTCTCGCTGGCTGTCTCTATCTCTGTCAAATAAATAAATAAAATCTTTAAAAAAAAATGTATAGCACAATACTTTGTTCTTCAAAGACTTTTTAGGGGAAATATGAGTCAACATATTGAAACACATTTCCTAAACCAGGCAAGTTAAAAAAAAAAAAACCTGTAGGAAATGGAGCCACATTTACTATACTTTTACCTGGATTTTATGGTAATGCCAGTTTTCCAATAAAAAAAAAGTCCATTAGAGGACTCAGTAATATTAAAGTATCTTTATCTTCATCTCTCCATAAATTCCCATTTTCTTAAATTTAAAAATAGCATATTAAAATTGTTTAAAGTATTAATAAATCCCATGACCCTACTGCTTTAATAAAACTTACTTTTATACATTTTATTCACAATAAGCACTCACAATTTACCTAGATGAAATCATAGTGTGTGTTGAATATGCAGTTGATATATTTTCATTATTTCTATTTTTAAATCATTTAGTCTCCTAATTTTTCTCTGAGTATCACTTTGTGGCAAAAAAAAAAACTCATTAGTGATGACAAATAATTTTTATGTTTTCTAAATGGTCATTGCGGCTTTGACTTCCTCTCTTCCCAACAAGCATTTAGGAGAACATATGTAAAATGTCCCATGGAATACTCAACTGTGACGACTATATTTTTCATATTTTCTTTATTCCAATTTATATATTGGCTACCTGATTTATCCAAAGCTAAAAAAAGGAACGTCTCCAACAAAAATCTGGTTCTTATATTTAATTTTTCTTATATTTTACCCTAAACGTTTACCATGCTTATGAATCTTTTATTTTACCAATAAATACTAATCTTCTTCATCCAATTTTATTCTATTTGTCTTGCATTTTAATAAATCCAAAGTTATCACTGCCATCTCTTTCTTTTCATAATGAATTTTTTTTCATCATTCAATTGAAACTTGTAGAAATTATAAATAATATATTCTGGGATTTTTTTAAATCTTATCTGAGAAATTTTGTCCATGAATTTGAATTTTAACTCATCTTTTTTTTATTACTAAAACATTTGCTTTTACTTCTATAATTATTCTTCCCTGACTTCTTTTCCTACCTTTTGCCGTATGAATTGTGCTTTGTTGGCTATCAGCTGTGTCTCCCTCACATAAGACTTTGATGAGCTCTCTGAACCAGACTGGTTTCCTCCCACTCATCTCCAATTCCGCCAGTCCCCAGATTATTGCCACAAAATAAGTGTTACATTTTGTGTCTTTTCTAAAGCTGCATTTGTATCTGCATTGAACGTATTCCCAGAAGTTACAAATTTATTCTAAATTCTATGCATTAAATGTTTTTTGATATTCACTGCCATTTCTTTTACAGCACAAAGTCTCCATCCTTGAACTCTTAATTCTGCTTTATCCACCTGGTGACAGATGATAGCAATTTTTTTTTCAAAATAGTAAAAAGAATATAATTTGGAACATTTGAACATGAATTATGTGTCTGGGTATAACATTTCGAAGTCAGAGTCTTTTTCCCTCAAAACTGCAGATGCTATTCCGCTATCTTCTGAACTTTGATATCACAGGAGATAAAGCTGAGAGCACCTTGATTTTTTTACAGGTCATTTCTTGTTCTCCTTGTATGCATATAAAGCACTTTTTAATTTAACTTTCTAATTAAAGAATAAGTTATTGACCAAAATATGTTAACATACTGGTTTTTAAGTTTCAGACAATTAGTCATTTTTCACTATTTTCTTCAGAAAAACTTTTCAACATTAATCTCTAGACCTCATCCTTCACCATCTGTTTCCTCTCTCATCACTTTCCACTCTTTGTCTCTTACTCAGTATTACGGGCATTTGCTCTCCATACCGGCAATGGAGATTTCAGGAACACACTTAATTTTTATCATATGTACCATTGTGGTTTAAATGTTTATGTCTCCCCAAAACTCATATGTTGAAACCTACCCCCAGTGTGATGGTACTTTGAGGTGGGCTGTTAGGGAGGTGATTAAGTCATGAGAGGGGGATCCTTATTGGTATTAGTGCCCTTATAAGAGAGAAACCTGAGAGAGCTCCCCTCCCCTTCCACCATATAAGGACACAGAGAGAAAATGCTATCTGTGAACCAAGCTGTCCCTCATCAGACAGCAAATCAGCCTGTGACATGATCTTGAACTCCCAGCTTACAGAACTCTGAGAAATAAATTTCTGTTGTTTGTAAGTCATCTGGTCTGTAGTAGTCTGTTAGAGCAGCCTGAACAGATTAAGACATGCACCTTGCATATAAGTCTTGCATACAGATTTCAGACTCATGCAAAATCTTTTTCTTACCTAGCTTCTGCATACTTTATGCAATTGGTCTTTCATTTTAGCTTCTTCTTTCTTTAAGCTTTCTGCTCTATTTTCAGAGTTCAGGTCTAATTGAATTTTAGTGACAATGCCAAAAGATATAATTTTTTTTCTTCTGATTCACTCTTCCTTTTACTTATTGATACTTTATATAAATTATACTCTCATATAGATGTATATATTTAGGGGCGCCTGGGTGGCTCAGTCATTAAGCGTCTGCCTTCGGCTCAGGGAGTGATCCTGGGGTCCTGGGATTGAGCCCCGCGACGGGCTCCTCTGCTGGGAGTCTACTTCTTCCTCTCCCACTCCCCCTGCTTGTGTTCCCTCTCTCACTGGCTGTCTCTCTCTCTGTCAAAGAAATAAATAAAATCAAAAAAAAAAAAAAAGAGAGAGAGAGAGATATGTATATATTTACATATCCCTTCCCAATACTAGGTGCAGGTATCCCCACTTTTGGAAAGTTCACCCTATGTCACTTTGCTTCTGTGAAAGACCTGCATTAGAACTTATTTTTGCTGACCAAAATAAGTCTGAAGACATTTTTCTCTTTTTTGAAAAATGGTGAAAAGCGAAAATAGCACTGGGCATCTGTTTTGAAGTGAACCCTTACAGAGGCAGCGTGCACCCCCAGTATCAGGAGCAGCCCCGCCTAGCTCCTACCCCAGGAACTATACTCAGTATGTCAGCATCAAGCCATCATAGCTTTGAACAATGTCCATGAACATCTGTGCTTCATCCTGATTTGTTTTGTGCCTCCGTTAGCAAGATGTGTCCTAAGGTATCAGAAAAGCCTAAGACAGGTTATTTTTGGGGTCTGAGAATGCTCAAAAATCTTTCCATGTAAATTAATAATTGCTTCTTAGATACAAGCTGTTTTAGCTTACATAATTTTCATAGGAACACTGTACTTTCAGATAGCAGGGAAACCTCTACATACATAGATGTGCACACATAGACACACACACACACACACACACACACACAGAGTTTTTGCTACCTATAAATATCAACTATACTGGTTTTAATTATTTATTTTTTAAATTAATAATAAAACTTCATTAGTGAGATAAATAATTTCTGTATTTTATTATTTGCAATTACTGTTCTCAAAAATTTATTTGATAAATATGCTACCATAAACTGCTTTGTCTCTAATAATTTCCAATTCAAATCCTTAAGCTCCCCAAATAGATAACTTCTATTTATTTTTTGCTGTCTGTAGTACTTATCACAATGCCTTTCACATAGCAAGTATTTAACAAATACCAGTTATTTAGCTGTTAATTTAAAAAGCACTGGGTGTTATATGTAAGTGATGAATCACTAAATTCTACTCCTAAAACTAACAGTACATTATATGTTGGAGGTGGGTTGGTTGATTGTTTGCTTTAGAGAGGGAGGGAAGAGGGGCAGGAGGAGAGGGAGAGAGAATCTTAAGCAGGGTCCACACCCAGTGCAGAGCCTGCTCCAGGGCTCGATCTCACAACCTTGAGCTCATGATCTGAGCTGAAATCAAGAGTCCGATGCTTAACCAGCTGAGCAACCCAGGCACCCCAATACTACACTATATGTAAACTAACTTAAATTTAAATAAAACCTTGGAAGAAAATGAAAATAAAATAAAATAAAAAGACATGATTAAAGGGGCGCCTGGGTGGCTCAGTCATTAAGCTTCTGCCTTCGGCTCAGGGCGTGATCCTGGCATTCTGGGATCTAGCCCCACATCAAGCTCCTCCGCTGGGAGCCTGCTTCTTCCTCTCCCACTCCCCCTGCTTGTGTTCCCTCTCTCACTGGCTGTCTCTCTCTGTCAAATAAAAAAAAAAATCTTTAAAAAAAAAAAGACATGATTAAGGAAAAGCCTTTTATAGAGTTAAATATTTGCATCTGTAGCTAAAACAAAATAAAAATTAGGTAATTCAGAAATTTGGGGCTTTTGTTAAGCACACCTAGGCAGAATTCTAAGTAATCCTACAAATAAAACCACTTATCACCTTGATTCTTATTTTTATTATAAAAAAATTATTTAGAGTATAGCACATCAAAATTTTCAAACAATTATTTCATCCCGATCTTCTGGTACTGAAGTAGGTGAGAATCAAAGTATGAGCTCAAAAGATTTTCTTTTTTCCTTGTATTGTTTATACATTTTTATCATAGGATGTTTATCAATTCCATAATTCCATCTGTTCAATTTGTGAGAAGTTTTGTTTGCAGGAAAATCACACCACATTTGGCTCCTAGTATGTCAAGGGTTTGGTAAAATTTCAGTTCTAAAGATGAGCTCTCCTTTGTGGTTCAGATTGAATTTATGAGTTCTGAGGATTTGTTTAATCAGAAGCTTAGGCATGGTTTACCTAAGCTGAGAAAGCACATCTCCTTCAAAAGAGGACACAGAAGGATATGCTCTAAATTCTACGTAAGCCTGTAAAATATACTGATGTGGGTGTTAAAAATTTAATAGGTAACGTTATGAACAACTAGAAAATCCCCACTAGCCTAAAACATGTAAGAAATTCACTTAAGACTCAGAAGACTTAATTTCCCATTTTAATGAGTTTTAATTTTTATCCACACCAATTTTGTTTAAGAGAGATGATTTTTTGCCTAATGGGTCAGGACTACAATCTATCAGAACGAAAACTTTCTTTTATCCTTTTTTTTCACAGAATTCAAAATTAAGCAGAATAAATAAGAGAAAATATATACTATTTCAACATCCTCCTCCTCTTCCATAGAGTTGCCTTTATAAGCAAGTAATTAATAAACATATTCATTTGAGATTCCCTAAGTATTAAACTACACATAATTCTATTGACAATTTTCCAATCATCAGAAACAGCTGAATTTTCATGATGCTACGTAATAGTTGTTCTATAATTCATCCCTAGTGTTCAGCTGTTTCAAAGTTGGAATTACTTTTTCTGATATTATTTCCAGAAAAAAAAAAGATTTAGAAAGAAATACAGAATTCTGAAGTGTGAATCATGAGATGAAGTTTCTATTCATGGAACACCTGTTGCAAAAATAAAAAAGAAAGAAAGAAAGAAAAAAAAGCAGATGATAATATATGTCCCTTGTTCACACATGTGAAAAAACAAATAACTCACAGATGTATATATTTTTTTGGTTTGAGATGAAAGGCATTGTGCAAATAGAGAATAGAATACTAACTTCCATACCCTTGGGATTATTTTGTTGAATACAAGAATCACTCATCTGGCTCTATTAATTAGTTTTCTTCTCATTTCTCCTTTTCATGTTTTATATTCTAAACATTATGTAAAACAATGATAGCAAAGGGGAAAGAAAAAAAAAAGACTAGAAGGTAGTTTACCAAGATATTAACAGACACTAGCACTGGATAAAAAGATTATGAGTAATTTTCTTGTATGTTTTTCTTGATTTTTCCAAATTTGAAATATTAAATGCATCTTCCTTTATAATCAAAAGAAACTGTTTTAAATTGTTTATATTTTTTTCTGTTTCAGTGAACACAATAATAAACTGTCCCATGTAACAGAAATGCTGTTAGCTTAACTCTTCACCATCTCACTCTGCTGACATCCCATCCCCAACCTTCCAAGATCCTCAGGCTGGCCTCCAGAATCCTTGAATAAGCCTGTGATCCATCTCACTGAGTACTCCATACAATGACAAGACCAAGGCTGCATAAAGGTGGAAAATCTAAAAAATGCCATTGGATGAGTGCTTGGAACCTTAAGAACCACCAACAAAATTCAGTTCAATAAGGGCTTTCTAGAGACATGTTCCTCCCCTGGGATGCCTGCAGAAGGCTTCCTTCCTATATAAATTTGCCAGAATTCCTCAACTTGCCCTGCAGGGCAGAAACATTAAATCAATATTCAATTACTTATGACTTTCAATTTTTAATTAACATGTGTTTCAACTGGATGGCTGAATGGCCCTTTGTACTTTGAGAAGTCATTATCAGGGGTGTTATTTCCAGCTCCTTTAAAGATATGTACTTAATTATTTATTAAGTGTATGGTTTACACTGTGTCAGACCTCCAGACACCCAGTGGGAGAGATTATTAAGCAGATTAGATCTGATATCTAAAATTTGTCCACAGCGACTAACTAAAGCATAGCCAGGTAAGAATAAAAATATTTAACCATATACAAGAACTGGTTAGAAATCATACACCACGTACACACACAAACCATCATCTCCATGCAGATCTGCTAAGCCACGTCTTCAAAGATGAGTGGAATCTGGGGGAGGTCAGAGTCAATTTTGCACTTTTTAGATATAGTTAAACACTTTTAAGAAGCTAGACACCCTTTAACATACTAAAAATGCAACTTTTAAATAACCTGACAAAATAAGTACATATAGAGAAAAAAACATGATTAACTATTTTCACCACTAAACCTAGGAAGGAAAAGGAGTACTGGCAAAACACCTACCATTTAACAAGCAGACTGCCCTGCTCCAAACACCCTGCTAAGAACCTCTATAAATGTTATTTTATTTCATTGTCACAAATGCCCAGGAAGGTAGATGTCATTATCTCCATTCTGTGGACAGGGGAACTAAGTCTCAGAAAACATCATGCCCAGGGTCACCCAGGTAGTGAGTGGTAGAGTGGGAATTCAAATCCAGGTGTGCTAAAACCGATGTTCTTTCTAAGGTCTGACCACCTCTTTGGGCCAGACAGGGATTTAGGATTGCAAATACAAGTGGGATTTTTTTCTAATCCCATCGCAACTCACATTTTTAAAATATTCATGTATGTCCAACATTTATCATAACAAAATATGTTAAATGCCTGGTGTAATTATGTCAACACAGAAAAGTGTGGCAGATGGAGGGCTTCAGTTTCTCTTCATTTTTATATTACACAAAGACATCTACATGAGGAACAGGTCTCACCACATCCACGCCGAAGGAATTCTTAATGTCTTAGCTCGTGTTAACGCTTTCTATCATTTGAAAATGGCTTTTGTAATTGCCAAAATGTCTGCATGCATTTGCTTCTAAATCACAGAAAGATTGTGAAGGAAGTTAAATAGAAAATTAAGAAACAGGCAAAACACAACAGCCTCTATACTGTCGACCTTGACTCAGAACAAATGATTTAGCTGGAAGCCGGCATTATCCCAGCCCTACTTCCAGCACGGGTTTTCTTTGTTTAATGCACTCTGCTCAGTTCTAACAAAGGGAAATGGGTAGGAAGATAATTAGATCTTCTTCTTAAAAATGACCTAGCAATAGCATCTTTAAAACCACCTGCATCTTTACAGCAAATGAAATAATACATAAATATAAATGTTTCATGCTGCTATCAAACATTGATAATAAAGGTTTTAATATTTATTGTTACCTTTGGCCAAAGCCTGAGTTCACTCTTTAGCAGGAGAGGCACAGAGAGGTAAGGATCGCCTTTGGGTACTACTGATTGGGATGGTGTCAGCATTAGAATATCCCTGTGGAAAAGGGGGCTTGGGCATGGCATCCTTAATCTGCTTAACATTCTCTTCTCTGCATTCATCTGTAATCAGCTTTCTCTCAAATTCTAATAGATTCTTCTTCTTTTTTAATATAAGGCTCTGTACTTCCTCACAATCGGGGATATTTAAATGATCCAAGATCCTTCTGTAGTCCACAGAAGGGTTTTTCTTCCTGTGCCTTAGAGATTTCATTGTCCCAACATTAGTAATGACCCCAGGCAAAATGTTTTTCTGTGAACATCAAAGTATTTTGAGCAGTTACTCTAATACCTTATGAATGTGGAGTTCAAGTTTTGTTACCCACTCCTCTCTTCGCTGCTGGTAACTGAAGCTAGGTTGGGCAGGGAAGTCGCACCCAAAATTCAACTGCAGGCTGCATGATAAGATCTCGCAGTTAGTTCCACAGTGTGTACCTTGTGCTGGGCACCATTCTGAATGCTTTGCAAGCACGGACTTGCTTAGTCTTCACTGCAACCTTATGAGGCAGGTAAAAATTATTATGCCCATTTTAGAGATGGTAAAACTGAGGCACAGAGTCGTTACAAAACTTGCTCAAAGGCTGCATACTTACTAAATGGCAGAGCTGCGACTTAACCCAGTCAAACAGACTCCAGAACCAGAGCTTTCAAACAGTATGCTATGCCTTGCTGGTCCTGAGGTGAAACCAGGAGAAAAAGGAAAACCCCCATCTCACTAGCACCTCAGGATAACCCACTGCCACCTAATTACTACAACCCTTTATCTTCCACTTGTGTTAGAACAGTCAGCACGACACACCAGCGTGCAGATGACTACACCTCTGGCTGCAGACCCCTTCTGCCCTAAATGCAAGTCACCAAAGTGGGCTCTGAACAGCTCACCTCACGTTCTCATCTAGGGCAGATGAATGGACTCCCTTGTCTTCACTCTCCTCCCTCTTTAGGCCTTTCTGGTCATTTATGCTCTTTTCAAGAGTCTTTTGTATCAAAACTCTGTTTACAGGCAATAATTACCAGCCAGTGTCCTCTTCATCCCTGGGAGGAAGAAGTCCTTCCCCTTCTTCTCTGCCAATCGCAGCTTCCTCCATTTTCTCTCCTCTGTAGGCCAGCTCAGACAGCTCTGAGTCTCCCATCACATCACTTACTGTCTTGTATTAGAATTATTCAGGTTCACGCCTTATTTCTCCTACTAGTTGGTAAGCAGGGGGGAAACACCTTTTCTTCTTCTTTGTCTTCCCCACAGCACCTTCATTTTGTTACCTGGGTACCATCCCGTCTTTCCCATGCTCAATTACAATCAAAAAAAGAAAAGGACATGCATTTCAGGAGAGAACCAGCAACTATATTTCCAACCACATTTTGCACTACAAAATTCAACTTCTTGAAATATTGCCTCAATTTATTTTCAAAAAATATTTTCCTTTAAAGTAATGCTTATTGTTCTTTGACACTGGTGGAATTGCAAAGGATGATGTAGTGTCATGATATCTTCCGTTATACCCTGATGGTGTTTGATTTACAGACACTATAACAGTAGAAAAAATATCTGTCACAGTGACATCGATCGGTGTTTTGACTGGCTGAGGTTAAGCCATAGAGAAGTACCGTCAAGAGGGAAAATGTAGGGAAACTCCTCCTTGCTCCCAACAGAGCCTGTATTTGATAGCTTCTGGCCTGGAGAGCCATTTCCAGACCGAGCTTTATAAATAAAACCAGAATGTGGCATTAATTGAAATCAGGTTCTACAAGGTCTCATCAGACATCCAACCAGCACCAAGACTGATCAACTTAGTCAAATATCAGGGTCTTTATTTCCCAACCTCCTCCCCCTAATGAATTAGAAAGCTATTAACTCATTGACAGATCAAGGTATCCAAAACAGCTGAAGCAACTGTGTACAGACAATCTCGGCTGTTCAGGAGTTTCCAGTTTCGTGACTTGTTTTGTCTTCAAACGCCTTCTTTCACTATCCACTAGATACTAAAATCTTTTTCTCTGCACATTGATGAGACCAACAAGGAAAAGGAAGGAAATTCAATTTAGTGAAAAGTTATCATATCAAGAGACTGTCAAGAGGCCAGAGAGACCTTAGAAATTATTTAGTACACCACCTCATTTTGAAAATGAAGAAAGTAAATGTTGGAATAAAAAAAGACTTTTCAAAAAACATAACTCATTAGTGATAAAAACTGGTTAAGAATTCTAGAAACCAGTCTCCACAAACAGGATTTACTTTTAGACATAAAATGAGACTTACTAGAAGCTCTTCTTAACAATTTTTGTTGAAAATTTTTAAAAATCCAAAATGAGGACTGAAGATCTTATTTTCCTATGTGAATCTGAAGTTACCAACTTTTCTGGAGTCACATAAACCAGTGTTTTTCCTTCTTCTTTCTCTACTTCTCTTTTGAGCATACAAATTATGCGTGTGAAATAAAATGGCCTATAAATAATATTTTCTTAATTTCTTAAACTCTTCCCCCTTCACCTTGATATATCAATGGGAGGAATTTTAAAGGAACAAAGGAAGGAAATGAAGGGTCAAGAGACACAGACCTATCCTAATAAATGCAGAATGTACAACTCCAGAATTTTCTCCTCTCTGGCCAGGAAATTCATTCTGAATACATGAGTACTCACGCATTCACTGCCTCACCTTTGCTACCATTAGGACTGCCTAGTCATACTTCCAGCTACTTCTTTCCCTTGGGCTTCACCAGCCTATGGACCACCTGTGGACAGACAGCACTTTGAGGTCCTCCACACAGACAAAACAATCCACTGAATAGCTGATTTTGTCACTTCTAAACCAACTGTATGGCATTTTTCAGACACAAAGCAAGAATTTTAATTTCTCATCCTCTGCTCCCTGTAGGCACCAGAACAGAGTTGTAGGATGTTGCAAGCGATGTGTAGAGAAGCTAAAGAGATGTGTAATAAGAAACGATCATCCAAGTAAACAGGGTTTTGCCTCATTTATCTCCCTTAATATGAAGATCTCTATTTTAATCACATCTAAAGTTACTCAGAGATTTTCTTAAAGATATATTGGATTACATGGTTTCCTTATTGGCCAATCAACACTGCATACGTTGAGTGGGGGACCTACTCTTCCCCTTCCCCCCTACTCCTTTGGGAATTCATCAAAGAGGCCACCCTGAAGTTTCCGGCCTGTGCCTCAGTGACCTGAAACTCATCTATCACTGACCACCATCAACATCTGTTGTCCACCCTGCTCAAGATATCTTTCCTTCGCTGGTGCTTGCACTCTGATAGACAAGTTTCTTATACACAAAAATATGAATAGCATAAAATATATTAACTCCACAATCCCACTGTCTTTGATCCACATTTTAAAAGAATATACTAATAGCACCATGATACTATAATAGAGAGATTTTTTTTTTTTTACTTTAGACAGGATATAACAACTGTTTGCTTTTATTTATCTCTAAATTTTTTCCATTTCTTGAAGGCAAGCACTCTGATTTACTATAAACCTGCTAAAAATTCAAATATGCTTGAAGTACTACTTCTTGTATTTTCAGATTTAATATCAGGGGAACAAATTTAAAACAGTTACTGCATTTCCACTGCTTTAATTATTTTATAATTCTTCTTTTTAAGAATGTACTTTTCAATGTATCTCAAGGAATTTCAACTTTAAAAATGACTACAAGTATTTCAACATAAAGACATATGTTCTAATGCATGTTCAAAGCTGGATTGTTTTTCTTGAGTTAATAGAAATAAGCTCCTTATGGATGTTTAATAATTGTCTGGTTTTTATTCATTAAAAAGTTGTTACATATTAATGAAAGAAGAAAACACCACTAAAATCTTCTATGTAAATTTTCTGAATGTAAACTTGAGAATTTTTTCTCAATATTTTTATGTTTAGAGTATTTTTAACTTACAACACAGAGATTTTTTCCTCAGAGTCAAGATATTGACTAAAACATAATACTCTTTAATTGTCTATGGCACTAAAATACAGTTTCTTTAGAAATAATTCCTGGAGAGCTATGAAATTTCTTTCCCATTCCCACCCAAGAATAGTGCCATTCAAAACTTTTACACACATAGCCTGCATATATATATATATATATATATACCTTTAAGATAATATGAGTAGTAGAAAGATAAAAGTTATATGAAGTATCCAGTTTTTCAATCAATATATTGAAGCTATAGGATGTTTACACACTGCTATTCACTTCAGGGAGACCCAGAAGAGAATCCATATCTATTGTACAGGGAAATAGACAAAACAACAGGAGTTTTAGCTACGGGGCACCAATTAAAGAATAATGGGAAAACTTTTATGCAGCTAAAAATCTTCTGGGACTACTTGCTTTTAATGGACAGTAACAGTTTTGGAACACAATCTTTATAGGTTCTGCACAAAGGTCATTTGTCTTTTGAAAGTTTACTTGAGTTCTTTCAATCAGCAAATACTGTCTGAGTATCTTCTGCGTGCTAGCTGCAAGATATACAGACAGAAAAATTACAGCCCCTGGCCTCGCTGAGCTTATAGTTAAAAGATGACATACTCATGGAAACCAATGACCTGTGCATATCAGATGAGGGTTACAATATGGGCATGTTCAATATACAAAAGAAGAGTGGAGGAAGGGATGTCCACAGCTGCTCTAACAGTCACTCAATACTTCGAAATGAGCACCTACGGATCAGATGCTGTGCTTAGCATCAGGATGACAAAGATGAAGAAGAAAACGAAAGCATATCACAGTGCAACAAACTGCCTTAACAGAGATGTGCAGAGGACTCCAAAGAAACACCAAGAAGGATATCTGGCCCAAAGGGGGAGAGATAAGATCTCTTTAAGACCTCACCAAGAAGTCCAAATATGTTTTAAGCACTTGCATTTACAGATTTACTATTCGAGGAACAAACTCAAAACACTAGTTGGATTTCCACTGCTTTATTTTTCTTATAATTTGCCTTCTTCATAAGAATATACTTTAATTCAAGTAGGATCATAGAAAACGAGAGGTCATATGGCATGAGAGTCTGGCAGAGCCATGTTTGGGAAATGATGAGTAGTTGGGGTACAGAGTATATCTGAGGGAAAAAGCCAAACCTGGCAAGGAGGTTGGAGGTACATCATGGCAGGCTTTTAATGCCAGTCTAAGCAAGCGGAACTCGATCCCACAGACAATGGAAGCCGCTAAATGGCTTTATGAGGAGGAGAAATAGGATCAGATTTGCATTTTTAGAAAGATCACCCGGTAGTTGTGAGGGCCTTGCCCTCATCAGTTTGCACCCATTCACAAATCTGACACCTACCCCGAGCACAGGCTCAGTCCAGCCCTTTTCTCTAGGACACATCTTAACAATGAACAAGAGCAAACATAAGGTAACCCTCCCAGGACTAGCATGGAGTGTGGCTCGCTGTTAGTCCTACTCACCGCTGAAAGCCTCGATTCTTCACAAGCAGCCCTTCTGCCTTGGTAATTCCCCCTCTCCCTTGGCTGGGGACACCAACCTTGTCCCCATCCCACAGCGTTTCTGCCTTCAGAGGCTCAACCTTGTTAGGCTAATTCCAGCTTTTGGGATCCTTCTCTCTCCGATCTATGGATCAGACCTTGCCCATAGTTCCCCATCCCTATGACTGAAAAGTATTAACCAAGGATCCACATGGTTTGATTTTCCCCAGGTCCTAAATTCTCCCTCTTTTTCAGACCCTTTTCCTCTAGTCTGAGCTCACAACTCCTATCTCTGGCTCTGCCTCCCACCTGTCATTGTTGCCCCACTCTATATGCCTGAAGAGAAACTCTCCACCCAAGTGGCCACAGACCGAAATTATCCACCAGTCCCAGTCCCATGTCCTGATAGGGCCTTTGATTCTCTTCAAACTCTCTTGGCTACTTGGCAAGTATTACTAACTAACTACACTCTCAACCAGGTACAGCATTTTCTGCTTTCTTTCTCTTGCTCTAAAAAGCACAGAGAATTTAGGAGGTTTCACATTGCACTGGACAGAGGCCCTGGCTTGATAGGTGAAATATCTCTCTGACTAGATGATATATCCGTTTATTTGTATTTATAAAATGCAAGTGACCTTTTGAATGTGAAAGGTGGTAAAGTCTTTTAATAGATTATCCCTCCACTCTAGAATTTTTTAAACAAAGGCACATTTATTCAAGATAAGGGGATAAATGACAATAAAAGCACAGAACATCAATTTGCTATCAGACAGCAGGTTGTTTTGTGAAGGTTTCCCCTAAGGTGTTACAGAGCTTATAAAGTAGTATACACATTTAAAATCATATACAACTGGATTTTCAATGCTTGAACCTCTTAAAATACTTATACATAATGATATTCTCACTCATATCTACTGGACTATAAAGCAGGAGCACGTTTTCTGAATCTGTTACCACATTTTTTAAAAAGTAAAGAAGAAATGTGTGAAATGAAAAAAAAAATCTATACAAACTTATACTCTCATGATTAGTATATTAAGTTACCATTTATTATATGTCTAGTAAATACTGGGCATAATACTAAGTGCTGTACATATATTATTTAACACTAAAGATAATTCTATACTAGTGATTATCTTCTTTATATCGATAAGAAAACTGAGAAGTTATAGGACTTCTCCAAGGTCATACAGCTATTAAGAAACAGATCAAGGGGCACCTGGGTGGCTCAGTCAGTTAGGCATCTGACTCTTGATTTTGGCTCAGGTCTTGATCTAGGGGTCGTGAGATCGAGCCCTGCTTCCAGTTCCACCTTCGGCATGGAGTCTGCTTGTCCCTCTCCCTCTCCCTCTGCTCCTCCCCCCACTCATACTCCCTCTCTCTTTCTCTCTCTCTCAAATAAATAAATAAAATCTTTAAAAATAAATAAATTTAAAATTAAAAAAAAAAGAAGAAACAAGTCACGTATTCAAATCCAAGTCCATTTGATTCTAAAAGCTGCACTCTTTCTACCAAGAATTACAGCTAACATTAATTCAGGAACCACGTTAGCTGAATTTTAACCCAGGCTCTGCTGACAACTATGTGATGTTGGGCTAGTTATTTAACCTTGCCATCCTTCCGTTTCCTCATCTGTTAAAACAGGAATAACAAGAACACCTACTAACTAAAAGTACTGCAGGGATTAAATGAGTTAACATAGGACAAGTATTTGGAACCATGTCTGGTACATAATAAGTGCTCAAAATTGATGGCTGTTAGTATCATCACCATCATTACCATTACTGCATTATTACTACAACGCAAGGCTTCCTCCATGGGAAACTTCTCTTGATCCTACATTCCTCTCCATCTACCATCCCACTTCATGATCCCCTTCACAATTACACTTATTAAAAGAGATGTCTACGCTGGTTGTCTCCGTTTCTTAACCTCACATCCACAACCACTGAGCTATGGCTTTCTCTGCCTCTACAGTATAAAAACTGTTCTTATTGAGATCTCTATAGCAGAGACTACTATGCATTCATCAAAGCCCACCAACTATACCTTCTAGAAACATATTGAGACTACAGTTCCCAGCCTCCTTTGCTGGTGAGTAGAGCCATGTGATGAAGCTCTAGCCAACCGACGTGAGCAAAAGTGATGTGGCCCATTTCAAAGCTCTCACATGTGATCCTTCCTCTCTTTCACCTGCAGACCTGATGCTGATGGATCCAGCTTCATCAAAGCCCAAAAGTATCACAGGGCCACAAGAGAAAAGGACTTGTGTCCCCCATATAAATACATGGAACAGAACGTATGACCTCTGCACCTCTGGCCAACTGAAAACTGCACTAATGAGAAATAAACTAATAGTGTGGCAAGCCATTGAAATGTTGACATTGTTTGCTACAGACACTAATGTTGCTTTCCTTAACTAATGAGAGCACCTATGATATCCAGGTCATTCTTCGTCCTCATCTTAGTAGTCTCTCAGAGAATTTTTTCAAACACTCTCATCATAACTTCCATAGTATCATACTCCTCTGATTCCCCCCTACATTTCTGCACATTTCTTCTCAGTTTCCTTTGCTGGCTTCAGTTTCTCTAACTTTTTCAAACTTTTTCTCTAAAAGGCTAGATCATAAATATTTCAGGCTTTGTGAGCCACATGCAATCTCGCATATTCTTCTTTGTTTTCCTTACAAGCCATTAAAAATATAAAACCCTTTCTTAGCTGGTAGCCATGCAGAAACAGGCCCCAGGCTGGATTTGGTCCACAGGCTGTGGTTTGCTGACCTCTATTCTAGTTGACAGACGAATATAGAAGTGCCCCCCCCCTTTCCAGCTCAGCTTTAACCTCTACTATCTTTGCTCTGTACACTCTCCCTGGAGAATCTTATCAAATCCTCTGCTTTAAATACACCTGTATATTAACATCTCCTAGAGATCTCCAGAGCTGACCTTTCCCTTGTGAAACAGACCCAAATGTATAACAGCCTATTTGACTTTTGGATACCTAGTACTATTAGGCTTCTCAAACGTAAAACAAAAAACAAAAAAATACAACAACAACAAAAACCTGGAAGACTGCTGATCCCCCCTTCAAACATGTTCCTAGCTCGATAAAAGCCAGGATCATCCTCAAGCTCATCCCTGATGCCTCTTTTTCCTCATCCCCCAAGCCCAATCCGTCACTAAGATTTGTTGGTTTTATCTTCACTATATACCTGGAATGTGTCTACTCCTCTCTCTACTCCTCTGGACCATCACCCCAGTTCAAGGCAACATTGCTTCCCACCTGAACAATTGCAATACGCTCCTAGGTGAACTCCCTTCCACTTTTACCTCCAAAGAGCATATGGTTCCTCCAAAGAGCAATTACAGTGATTTTTCTAAAATTTAGATCAGCTCAAGATGCTCTTCATACTTGAGTGGCTTCCCCTTGCTCCTAAAATAAAACCAAACTCCTTACTCTACAGGATACAGCCTCTTCCTCATCTTCTTCCACCCACCACCTGATCTACCTCTTCAGCCTCACCAGCCTTTTCTGCACACCCAACCATTCTCTATTACATCACTCTATCTCCTTCTCAGTAATGCTCGGAATGTGTCACTCGCTTCTATATTCATTTACTTACCTATTTTTGTCTCTCCTCCAACGATCCATACACTCATGCACACTAGAATGTAAACTCCATGACAACAAGGATCTCACTGTCTTATTTACCAATGTAATACCCAGACCAATAGCTGGTACATGTTGTACTAAGTGCATATTTATGCGACAAGTATGAACACGGGGTTGAAGAAAGGAAATAGATGGATAAATTTTGGTGACAGAATTTATTTTGACTCTGATTTAGTGATACCAACATTAACTTCAGATAATTCAACAATTACTGATGGTATTTTTCAGCCCAAAATACTTTACAGCCATGTTTGCCTGTTCCTTACTTTTCATAAATCCCAATGTGGGGCCAAGAGAAGTCAAATATCATGAACCTAATTTTACAGAGAAGCATGTTGACATATAAGCAGGTTGGTTTTACCAGATCACTATGAATATGAATATACGAATCTACTGTAGGTCTCTGCTGTGCTGGGCTCATTGTCATTTTCTAAGTAGATACTGGACTTTTTATAAATCTCCAAAAAAAATCATTAGTGATCCCTATTCCCCTGCTTCTGTAAGGGTCCTGATGATGTCACTGAAGGCCTTAGACAAGGCGGCCTTTAAAGTCTGCTGTATAAAAAACACCAAATGACAAAGTTCAGTTCCGTATCTAAAGCAAGAAATTAGGGGAAAGTACAGTCACAAAGACAATGTTTTAATATAAGGGATTACAAGGCTTCAAATATGAACGATATAGACAAGAGTACAAGAAAGAGTGTGAAATCACATCCCATTGAAAACATAGTTTACCTGATGCTCATTCACCAGGGCATCATACCATCCGAGCCCTGGAAGTTGTAGAAATCTTCAAGAGGAGCCTTGAGAGAACAAAGCAAAAATTAAAAGTCGGGGTGGCAGATTAAACGCTAAAGGAATTGATATAAAATTCCCTAAAGAAGAGATGTGAGGAGGGAAGCCATGACATTACCGAACCCTTGATCAAGCTATCTCCTGCTTCCACTAACAAGAATGATGGATTTAAATTACAAAGTACAGTGATTTCAGCCAGATGGGAGAATTTCAGAATTAGTGAATCTTTGCCTAGGTTTTTCATTCCCTGGTGATAGTTCATTACCAGAGAGCATACCCAGACTTGGGCCATAATGCCACGGTGGGGAAGCTTTTCCAGGGTACCCCTGGCATCCAAATCTCTGCCCTATAATTGGGCTTTTTCTTCTCCATGCTGTAAATATATGCTTTGATACTTTATTCATACCGGATTGCAGAAGACCCTAGTACCTTAAAGCATAATCCTTCTCAGATACATCTGCATTTGAATCTATGCTAAAGCAATAAAGTTTTGCTTGTAATATATCAGAAATCAGCCAAACAGTCGTGAGAATACTTGCATGGAACTTTAGAACCTTCCCACAGTTTTTCTGAGTATTCTATATAGGTAGACACTAGGAACCAGGAACACGGGATGGAGCTGGATGGGGCAGGAGAGGATTCTGCAATTCCATTAATAGAACAGGTGATCCACTTCCTTGCTATAGTAAATAAAGTAAAATAAATAGTACAGTAAAAAACAGTAAGATAAATAGCAAATTAATTATGTAAGTATTAATAAAGGAAAAAATAATAATAATAAATCAAGGGAAAAAGGCACATGTTGAGGTAGCTCTGATCCCAACAGAGTACAGAGAGATTTATAATGAGGATGAAACTGTAGACCTTGGGAAGGGAGACTAATTCCCATGAAGATATTCTAGCTCATCAAAAAATTCTGCTGCACTTTGTACAGGCAAAGATCACAAACATTTTAAAAGTTTAAACCACACTAAAATACATATGAAATAAATTGAAAATAATAATACTTTTTCTCTGATGATTCAAAAATAACTTAAGAGTTTTACAGAGGTTTGGGAGCCTCCTTACAGTCATCAAATGTCAATAAACTGTGGATGTACAATGTGTTGTTTAATAGATTATTTTAACTAATAAATTTCTATCCATTTCATCTGTTATGTCTAAGACACATAGCCAAGCTGTAGCACACAGGAGACTTTTTTCTTCTTTTATATGTTTAATGACTTCTTCATATATATATAACAGAACTTGACATGAAATTCAGTAATTTCTGACATTAGAACAGATGGAAAATATCTAAAAAGGAGTCTGAAAACTTTAAAAAGTGGGGAGGTCAGGGAATAGACAACTGTCATTAGATATCTATACCAATAAAACCTTAAAAGCACAAAAATCCTTAGAATTATTTAGATTCTATCACTGCTGCACTTTCCACACACGCTTTGGAGAAGAACGATGACTATCTGTCACTCAGGTAGGGTGGTAGAGGCCCCAGCTAAAGTGCCAACTTGAACGAGTCATTTCCCCTGCTTAGAATCCCCTAACAGATCACTTGGTTTTCAGGATACAATCAAGCACACCTTCTTCAAATGTTGTAAAGAGGTATTTAATCCTTCTCAGCAAATTCTGTTCCCTATCTCAGAGTCTGAACCAATGTGCAAACTGTCCCCCAGCCTTTCTTCCCTTTCTTTTCATATCTTTTTAGAACTGTAACTCCCAGAAAACGACACAAAAGGAAAATGTGAAAGATCACAAATGTCAACAGTTATCTCAGGATGAAAAACTAGACACAGACACCACTTTGGCAAATTAAAGAAGGTTTTCTAAATCAAGATTTAGAAGGAAATCACTAACATTTTAGATAAGAGTTACAAATGGTAAGTCTAAAGGAGTGAGGATCCCATCAGACATCCTGGAGGCTTGGCTGCCCCACTTCCAAGCCTCACAGGAGAGGTGATAATATATGAAGTTGCTGACATTTAACCATTTTTTACCTAAACTATCATGAAACTTAATATAGAAGGTTTACCTAGATAAATGCTACAGACCACTGCATCTGAGTCATTTTATGTAATCAGTGGATTGGAGCCCATCCAGTCAGTGTTATTCAATTATTCTAGTGCATTACATATACTACAATACTACTAGGCATGAACGTAGACCTCATTTATTATACTCAGTCTCTCTCAGCCAGAAGAGCCTGATCCAAGTGATTACCTGGATTAGTTAGAATAAGGTTCAAATATACAAATGTCTTTGAATATACCCAATAATATTTAATGTTATGAGAATATTTGACAAAAGTGAAAAGACGTTATATGTAATTATATAGTGTGTATTTTATATATTTCCAATTTAGTGTAAGAAATACAGACTATTTGCATAGAAAAAAGGAACTAAAAGAAATGCACTAGGTTGTAGTAACATAACAAATGAATTATATTTTCTTCTTTATTGTTTTTGGTACCTCCAAATTGTTAAAATGATGACCCATTAATCTTATAATCATGAAGAAGCAATTCCTTTAAAAATTTTTATTCTTGTAGTAATGTGGAGGGGGAAGTGGAGGGTAAAGATCATTTAGGAGACTGTGCAGTTGTCAAGACAAGAGGGTCATAAGGACCTAGACAGAAAATGATTTAGGATTTATTAAAGATCTCCATTTTATGTAGAAGTTGACTATAAGTTTTCTGGCTTGAGCAGCTGTGTAGATAGAAAGAGCACTAATTAGAAGAATATATGTAGTTGACAAGGATTGTCCTAGAAAAACAATGAATTTTACTTTTGACATGTGTTTGAGACATGCAAGTAGAGACAATGAGTAAACATGGTAAGAAAGAGAAAGAAACAAGAAAAGAAGGCAGGGAAGGAAAGGAGAGAGGAGGGAAGGAGGGATGAAGAGAAAGAAAGAAGCGAAAAGATAGGTATGGGTCAGGAGCATAGAACATCCATTTCGGCTGGAGATACTGTTTGGCAGTAGCAGTATATAAATAGTCACTGACAATGTGCAGACCAATCTGGTTTTAATAGGAAGTATGATTATATAGGCTTCTTTTCTTCTAGAACAGGGCTGCTCAACCTTAGCACAACTGATATTTAGGGAGGGGGGTGGGGAGCTGTCCTGTGCATTGTAGGATGTTTAACAATATCCCGGGCCTCCACCCACTAGATTCCAGTAGCACTACCCCTCCTCCTCTGTTGTGACCACTGAAAATGTCTACAGCCATAGCTGAATATCCCTGGGGTGGGGGAGTCTTGGGGTATACAAAGTCACTTCCAGTTGAGAAGCACTATTCTAAGCGTATTACAGCAATGAGACATGGTTTCATTCAACAGAAATCCACGTACTGAGATAAAGATGTTTTCACACAAAGATTTTTATTGGGTAAACATGTGCCAAGTACTACGCTAAGATTCAAAGTTACATATGATATGTACCAGGTCCTCAAGGAGTCCATAACCCAGTGAGGGACAGACACATAAAGAAGTATTTGCACTGCACTGGGAAAAGCGCTAGTCTCAACAAGCACAAAATACTCTAGTAGCAAAACAGAGAAAGCTATTCTGACAGGAGAAAAAAAAAAAAAGTGACGTTTGAATTGAATCTTGAAAGATAAGTGTACATTCAGTAAGTGAAAATGACAGGGAAAGACATTCTAAGAGGAATATATGCAACAGAATATATCCAAAGAAATAAAAATGGCCCCGGGATTTACATTGAGATATTTTTTGTTCTGCTCATGGATGATTCATGTCTATTTGGGCAACAACTTCCCACTTGCAGGAAACTAGCACCCAAAGTGAAAAGCCTATTTTTTACCAAAGGTAAACAAAGTGGTACTAACTGAGCTGGGCAAAAGAACAGAGTTGTCTTTACAGCTACTTTAGTTCCCACATATTGCCCAGAGCCCTTAAATTGACCTCATAGGGGGCCGTTAAACAGGGTTTCCATCCCAGTCAATACCTCAGGAGCAGTGGGCTTTTCCCCTGTGTTACAAGGTAACCCCTCAGTGAAACTAATTAGATTTTTTTTCCCAAAAAACATCCAGGCTATTGATTTGAGAATTGAAAATAGTATTGATGTATAGCTGTCAGTTATACCTGAATAAGAATTAACTACAGAACTTTTTAATGTAAGAAAAATATGAAATGTCTACAATTTCTACAGCTGTAAGATTTCAACAACAAAAAAAATTTCTTTTGTTGTAAATCTGCTTACAAACTGTAGGTTCCCTAAATCAAAGAAATTATGAAATAATTTTCCCCAGTGGCTTTTTTACCTGAATGTCTTATTATATTGAAATATTTTTGTTTATCCCTGAGACTACAATGTTCTTCAGGTAACATTTGTTTATTTGAAGGTTCATCATTGTAATCTCCTAATGGCATTAAGATTTGCTCTGCCTTTACTACATCTATACTTAGTCATTCAACACTTACTAAGTACCAGAGATAACACATAGCCATTTGCAAATATATAGATGCTTCTCAAAGCTATTGAAACAAAAACAACTAAGAGAACATACTGAGCGCTGCCTATGTGGTAGTCACTGTGCTTATGTTTGTTTCATGTGCCTCATCTCATTCCCAAACCGTAAAAAGATATTATAATTATCTCCATTTTACAAATGAGTAAATAGGGAGTTTAAGTAACTCGCCCAAGTGCCTACAGCTAAAATGGATGATGACTCATTAATAGGACCACCTGTCCTCCTTCCCTCTCTTTCTAGATCCTAAAGAGTAGACATACCCAATTCAACAGTCCAGTCCCATTTCCTTTTTTCTTCCACAACTTCAAACTGGTCTCTCTGGTCCTCAGGGCTAAAGCTACATCTTACATGCCTGCAAGTACTCACCCTTCAAAATGCCTTCCTTCTTCCTGCCACAGGTTCTGACCACCCCATGGGTTGTTAGGGCTCAGACCAGGAAGGCTAACATTCTCCTGCCTGACGGTGGTGTGTTAGCCCGCATCCAATTCTACTCTGTGTCTTGTGCATTTACCCTTTTATAATACTTGGCCATAAATGTTAGGAATCACTTAATCCTAGACCTTGTCTACCTAAGACTCTCTTCCTGTCTCATACTTTTAAATATTATTTTATGCTGTGTATTTCCAAAACTTACAGAGCGCTAGACTTAAACTCCACCCGCCTACTTGAAGTCTCTAATTGGATGTGGTGACCTCTCATGCTCATCAAATCATATGTAGGCATAAAACTAGACGGTATTTCCTAGGCAGGTGTAGCCATGTGGCTGCGTTTTATTTAATGGAATACAAGCAGAAGTAATGGGTGTGCAGTTTCCAGTCCTGGCCCTTAAAAACCTCCCATGCCCACTGCTTCAGGTTTTTTTCCCCCTCTTCCTTGTGGTAAAATGGAAATGATCTCAGAGAAACAGCTAAAATCACATGATGAAGGTGGCCGAGTTTCCGTCAGCCTGGATCTCTGCACCACTGCATAGAAGAGAGTGGCCTTTTACATGTGCTACTCATGTAAAAAATTACTCTTTAGGCTTACATATTTTTTTATCTAATTGCTAGTGAGAAAGGCAATTAGCCTTCCAAACTTAGTTTTTTCACAGGAATCTCAAGCTTCGCATGATCTCCACCCAAACTTGTCCTCATCAACCTTCCTTAATTTAGAAGATAGTACTGCCTTTCACACAGTCTCAAAAGTCAGATATCTGGGAGTAACTCTTGATTCTTTTTTCCCTCATTCTTCGCATGCAATCTATGTAAATTCTACCTCTAAAATGCTTCACAAAGCTATCTATTCTTTTTATTTCTGCCACCAACTCCCTAATCCAAACTACCATATTGTTTACCTGGATTGTGACAATAGCTTTGTAATTTTTTCCTTATCTTCTTCCATTCAGGACTGGCGAGGGGGGGGGATATTTTAGGGATTGAAAAGAAAGTACAAATTACAACTGGTTGAGAGGGTCTAAGAAAACCTCATGAAGGAGATTTGAATGACGGATTGAATAGGAACGTAAGAGCAGCACTGCAGGGGAAGGTGAGCAGAATCAGGCAATCGACAGGCAGAGAACAGCAGGAAATTCAACGAAGCAGGACTGTTGGGTATCACTGAGGACCATACTGTGCCCTTCCTCCCTATATAAAGGGTTTGAATGATGTAATTGGCTGGCATTAAAAATGATTTCTTTTAAAAATGTTTATACAAGAGGTATTCTGTTTTAAGATTATCAATGCTCAATTCCCAATCAATCTACAAGAACAATTTTATTATTATTATTATGTTCAGTTAGCCAAAAATAGTACATCATTAGTTTTTGACATAGTGTTCAACAATTCATTAGTTGCGTATAACAGCCAGTGCTCATCACAACACATGCCCTCCTTAATACCCATCACCCGGTTACCCCATCTTCCCACCCCCCTCCCTTCTGTAACCCTCAGTTTGTTTCCCAGACTCCAGAGTCTCTCAAAGTATCATTTTGTTTAACTCAATAGTTGCATAAATAAGCTCCTGTTTATAGCACTCGGTAATCGCTACCCTTGCTATTAGTAATGTATTTGTTGATGAAAAAGAAGTAATTTTGTTAGTTGAATCAATGCTTGGTTTGAGACAACAGTCAACTTATCAATGAAGTACATTTTAGCCTAAATAAATAAATAAATAAATAAATAAATAAATAAATAAATAAAAAGTGTGCTTTCTTTTTAAGATGTTTTTTCAAGGTGGGTGGGGGGATGGGTAACTGGGTGATGGACATTAAAGAGGGCACATGATGTAATGAGCACTGGGTATCATGTAAGACTGACGAATCACTGAACTCTGCCTCTGAAATTAATAATGCACTATATGTTAATTAACTGAATTTTAATTTTTAAAAAAGATGTTTTTTCAAGCAAATTTTACTACACATAATGCATATAATATATATATAAATGGTTATTCTGGCTTTTTTATATTAAAGAATAAATGATGCAGAGTAAAGAAGGTTCATTTATGGTTCAAATTTTAAAACTGATCATTATAAAATGAAAAGAAAGACAAAGACAGTTCCCTATTGTCCTAGTTTTCTTTTTTTTTTTTAAAGATTTTATTTATTTATTCAACAGAGATAGAAACAGCCAGCGAGAGAGGGAACACAAGCAGGGGGAGTGGGAGAGGAAGAAGCAGGCTCATAACGGAAGAGCCTGATGTGGGGCTCGATCCCACAACGCCAGGATCACGCCCTGAGCCGAAGGCAGACGCTTAACCGCTGTGCCACCCAGGTGCCCCCCTTTCCTAGTTTTCTGAAAGTGAAACATACTAAGGGAAATCACTAGTTTAATCACTTGAAGTTCTACGGACAAAAAACAAGAAAGAGAAACTTTTAGAACTCTTTTATACTCGAACTTAAGCAAAAGTGTTGGTTTTCTCTACGAGTACTCAATGCCCCTCTTCACTGAGATGCTTTAAGTGGGGAGGGAGGTTTGCAGAGAGGTATGTAATCGCCAATATATTCAACATGGCAGGGGGGTAGTGGGAGACTTCTGCATAAGTTACAGAGGTACAGAGTAATTAAATATATGTCCTACATGTACATCCCTACAATCCCATATGTTTTACAGACATGAAGATATCTAGAAAACCAAGTATTTTCAAGGATACGGATAAATCCACAAAGCCAGATAGCAGACACGTTCAGATAAACAATGGGCAAGTAGCAATGGGCATGATTCCCAGCCAAGCTAAGGAATGACTCGTCCAAGTTTCTCCCCGTGAAGCAATCCATAAACTGGGTAATAGTGCATGACCCCAGGGCAGACCAAACGGTGTTGTGAAGATTAGAAAAATAGAGGATAGGATACACTTTAAGCTCCTGCAAAAAAAGAATATGGAAATATACTGTCATAGAATTATTTGGCCAAGCAAAACTGAGACCACTGTCAGCAAGTTTTAAAAGGAAACTCCCAACTGAGTATTTCAAACCAAAGTATGTCTTTCCTGAAATATATGGATGCTATTTCAACTCTCCACTTTAATGGCTTTTGAGGGTCCTATTAGACTGTTAACAATAAGAGTTCCACTTCCTAATTCACTGACTGGAGACCTAGGCAATACACTGTAAATCTGTTCAAGTAGCTTTTGTGCAGGTGTACAGAAGGAGCAGAAGTCAGTTCCTCCAGTAATAGTACAGCCAATGGTAAAGCTGATGCATGTGACTTTTGAGGATATACCCTGGCAAGCTGGCAAAGGTGAACCTAAACCTCAACAATATTACCAATTTTATCACTGAAAAGGCAGTACTGTGAAAGTCTATTTTCAGTGTTCAACATACTAATGGCCACTAATAATTCAATCATAAATAAATTTATCAATGTATTTTTTAATATTTTATTTATTTATTGGACAGAAAGAGAGACAGCAAGAGAGGGAACACAAGCAGGGGGAGTGGGAGAGGAAGAAGCAGGCTTCCCGTCCGCCAAGCAGGGAGCCCGATGTGGGGCTTGAACCCAGGACCCTGGGATCATGACCTGAGCTGAAGGCACACGCTTAACAACTGAGCCACCCAGGAGCCCCTATCAATGTATTTAGGCTATGAAAATGGCTTGGTGATTTTTCATAAATTTAATGACATGTCCAGTTCCAAGTAAACTGTCTTCTTAGGGACATTCTAAGCACCTGCAGAATATTTGGCCTTAATCTAGAATTCCAAGAGCTAAAACTAAGTTTAGTAAAATATGAAATATCCTACTCAGTTTTATTATACATGTTAAATTTGGGGGACTATGAACCACGCATATTATTTGATCATATCCCAGCTGAGATTTTATTAAAATTCTATTATGGTGAAGACAACACAAGAGAATCAGATAACCTGGTTCTAGAACTGTCTCAAATGCTACCTAGCTGTATGACCTTGTTACTTAACTCCTCCATAAAATAAGGGGAATGAATTAGTGAGGCCTTCATGTTGAAGGGGAAAGAGAGCAGATTTTGGAAGTAAATAAAACTGAGTTTGAATTGTAATACCACTGCTTATGGTGAGTCCCTGAACAATTTACTTGCTGAAAGGACTTAGTTTCCTCATCAGCCAAATGTTTCCAGCTTCTTACTCATTTACATACTACATCAGCACCTTGATGGACTCTTTCTTGCTTCCATACCAGCCTGGACTCATTCAGCTATTTCTACGGAATCCCTGCTAACACCCTTGACCCCCTTCTCTTTTCTTTCCCTTGATAAGCTTATTACTGACCTGCCTTCATCTCTCAGTGGGTATCTTCCTCCTCTCTCAAGTTCCAGGTTTAGATGCTCACCGTTGTACAGATATCTCCAACTATAATTCCAAATTCAAAAGTCCCAAGTCAAATTCACCACCTACCTTTCTGGGTTTTCCATTTTTGTTGAGGAACCAACATTCTCTACATCTAGCAAATGCAAGCCTTGCTGTTAACTTTGGTCCTCTTCCCTTTATCTACTCACACTCTCTTGGTTTCTATTTGCCCAATCCAATGGCTATAAAATATCATCTTAATGCCAAAGACTCAGAAATGTGGATCTCAGTCTAGCTCTTCTTCCCCAATTTCATATTCAGACACCCAACTCTCTACAGTATTCACATCTCCACCTAGATAACTCACAGTCATCCCAAACTGAACATGTGCAAAACTGAATTCCCAATCTCCACCCCTAAAACCTATTCCCCCTGCATCCCTCCCATTTCCTGCTTTCCAACAACTCAGGCCAAAACCCTTGGCATCATCTTTGCTCTTTATCTCTCTCTCTTTCTCTCTCCCCTCACACTCAAAACTTTGGTAAGCCATGACAGCACTACTATCAAAATATATCCAAAACATGAACAATCCTCACACAGATTCTTTTTCAAAGATTTTATTTATTTATTTGACAGAGAGAGAGACAGCCAGCGAGAGAGGGAACACTAGCAGGGGGAGTGGGAGAGGAAGAAGCAGGCTCCCAGCGGAGGAGCCCAATGTGGGGCTCGATCCCAGGACCCTGGGATCACGCCCTGAGCTGAAGGCAGACGCTTAATGACTGAGTCACCCAGGTGCCCCCCTCACACAGATTTTTGTCTGTTTTGTTCAACAACTCACTTTACCACTTTGTCCCTGTTTCTTCCTTCACCCGAAACAGTTCTCAACCATATATGTATTTGACTCCTGCTTCAAAACCTAAATCAAATGGCCCTTTGTCTACCAAGTGGCCTTTCTAGTCCTTACCTCCAGGAGATAGCTCCCTCTTTTAATATCTCTGTTTCACTGCTGCTGCAATAAGTAAAAACTTTCAAACTGTTTCAAATTGGTGACAACTATCTGTGTATCTGACTTCCTCTGCGTGAGTGGCAGTTACTTCCAGTCTGCTATTTATAGATCCCTCACATTCCCTACCGTATCATTAAGTGAACAAAAATAAATTTAAATAAACGACGAATTTAAATTACGGCTTACAAAGATACATAAGATGATACAAAAAGATGGGGAACAGTGATGTACACATTGCTTGGGGAAACGTGGTGGAATTTACCGTAGTCCAAAAAATCTAAGGGAACGATGAAAGCAGGGAGTATGAGACATAGGAGCAAAAGGGATTCTGCCACACAGAAAGGTCAGGAAGGGCTTCATTAGGTAGTTGCTAAGATGTCACAATACGTTTAGAAGGTTACAGAAATCAATATTTTAAAATATATTTATGTTTAAGTTCATAAATTGGTTTCAATGATCACATTCCCTTATCAAAAATAACCAGACCAGGAGCTATAGATCCAATTAGTCCTGTTCTTTCTATGTTTACAAATAACCCCCTCTTAGATATCACTAATGACTCTACAGAAAAAAAAAAATTTAACTGAAAAGAAATATTATGAACATCTTTATGCCAACAGATTAGACAACTTTGATGAAATGTGCCATGGAAGACACAAATTGCCAAAAGTGTCTGAGGAAGAAATAGAAAATCTGAATAGACTTGTAACAAATGAAGAAATTGAAGTAACTATTGAAAAGAGTCCCATAAAGAAAAGCCCAGGCTCAGATGGCTTCCCTGGAGAATTTATCAGTTGTGTAAGGAAGAAATAATACCAATCCTACACTAACTCTTTCAGGAAACAGAGGAGGAGCTCATACTCCCTGACTCATTCTATGATACCAACACTATATGATTTTATTTACATAAAATTTCTAGAATAGACAAATTTCTAGATCCAGAAAGTAAATCAGTGGTTGCTTACGGTTGGGGTTAGGAAAAGGGACTGACTGCAAACAGGCATGAGGAGGATCTCTTTGGAATGATAAAATGTTATAAAATTGGATTTGGTTATGGCTGCACTACTATATAAATTTTCTAAAAAGAATGAAAATGTATACTTCCAAAGAGTAATTTTTATTATATATAAACTACACTTCAATAGAACTGTTTTTTAATGCCCTCTTTACCAAATTCTACAGCACTTCTCTAATTTAATCTACTGTCATTTAATTTTGAAATGGAAGTCCAAGACAGTTGCAGGTCTGACACTCAAATTTGTGTTACTTTAGGCAAACAACTTGGATTCTTTGAGGTTCTATTTCCTCATCCGTAAAATGGAGATGATAATAATAGTATCTACTACACTTCCTATATAGTTTAGATTTTTGGTTCTAATCCAAGCAAACGTGGTCCTTCTCCTGTTAAATCCCAAACCTATCTAGCACATCACCCTACATATCTAATTTCATTTTAGCTGAAGACAGGAAGTAGGGGCTTTTTCTTAGGATGTCATTCTGGTGTCAGTTTCCTCTATGGACATCCTTCTAAAATCCAGAGAAACTTTATCTGATGGTGAAGGATAAGAAAAATTGACTCTGCATTATCTTAACCTTCCAAATTTTCTTTTTCCTTATACACCAGATTTTGAATCTTAAATGTCAAGAACGAGACTCTTGTGTTCTACTCTAGTGTCTCTCCACTGAGGTACTGAGTGCTATTGATTGAAGGGGCAAGGGGGTAGGTAGGAAAAGGAGTGCCAGGAAAAACAAAACAACTGAAATGAAAACCTAGATGTGTTATTCTACTTAACACATGCAGTCCAAAGTTGAGTACGTGGTTCTTTATTTCTCTGCCACTACTTCGGAGATATTTTCCTAGCTACTTACCAATGTCATAATATACCTACCCTGGTTTCTTTTCTGATGAGAAGAGGCTTAACCTTTTCTCCCCACTAAATCAGGTATGTGTCCTTGGTTCACCTACATTGATTCCTCCCAATCTAACTGTGAGTTCTAGTGATTAATGAAAGACACATTCATAAGAAGACAGGGAGATGAGTAGATAGAAATTCTGATGTTCTTTTAAAATAATGAGTTTGTGGATTAAATATTGCTTCAATTAGTCAAGTCAGAACCACTTCCTCCATTTCCAGCCTTATTAGAATGCCCGTATAACCATAACTGACACAAATACACAAGGAAGAGAGAGAGAGCAATATTTCCGCCAACTAAGGACCAAAATGTCCACAGTCAATGTTTGATCTTCAACAGCTACAAATCATAATTGCAAAACTTTTCAATGAGACTTCAGAAGTTTCCGTCTGTTTTAGGTAGCACATATCCTTTAGTTTTCATGACCAGATTAGGGCCCACATCTCCCACATCATGCTTATGACCCTCATGAGAGCTGACCAATGCAACACAAATAAAATCTAGTATATTCATGAGTAAATACTTGAATCAGATCTCAATGCCTCAACAGCAATAGCATTTGTAAAAAAAGATATCATAGAAGACCATTTCTGCCACTAGAAAAAGTCAAAACAAAATCTAAGCTAAAAACAATTAAAAAGAATCTATCCACCCTCCATGAGGAAAAAGAAACCCATCAGTTGAGCAATTTGGGTACATCTTTCCCCAGTCTGGTGCTGGAAGCAAGACCCCAGATTTCGGCTTGCTCATCCTATGTCCTTCCACAGAACTTTTCCCAAGTAGACAACTTCAACATATTTTGCCTAAACTTAACTCTTTTCTCCAAAACAGTTACTTTTCAAAATAGCCAATGGTTTCAGCGAATTAAATATCTTTTTACAAACATTATAGAGAACTTAACAAAAATGGCGAGGGGGCTTTCTACTTCATTTTTACACACCCAAAAAGCTCAGTCCTACATTTAATCCATCCCAACGCAGTTTCAGGTCTCCAAAGAGATCTCTACAAACTGTCTCAGTAGATCTTGTCCATGTTTACTATTAAGTCACTTCTGTGTGTACCTACCTTATGTTTCTCCAGCTTTTGTATTTATTTCTTTTGAACATTCAAGACCTAAAACTTAACTTATTCAATTTGTGTCCTTTTATCTGTACTTAAAATTAAGGATTAATAAATTGCCAAAAATCTTTAATTATAGAAGTATATATGTGCATCTGTATGTTTTTACACACAAATATATGCACATATACATATGTGTATGCCTAACATACACAACTTACTAATAAATATTTATGACCTTGTTATTTGGGAAAGAGCTCACATATTTATTTCAGAAATAAAATTTAGCACTGTCTTGATTCCTTATATGCAAAACCAAAAGACAGATACTGTGTTCTCTACAGACGTCAGTGCTCTTTTTTTATTTCTGAGAATTCTGCATTCCATTTTCTGATTATAGTTGTAAAGACTTGTACTTTTCCTAAGGACACAGAATAGTCTAACTTGAAAAGAAATTTAAACAAAAATAACCAAATTTTTAATCATTAACTAGTTTCATCATTTATATCTAGGGCTCCTAGTTTCTTTGATTTCATACTATGCTTCCCAAAAGGTTTCCCCATTAATATTAACAGCTTTATGAATCTCATTACTCTGATTTATGCCTCTTCAATTTATTTAAGGTTGTTTCAATATTAAATTATCTGTCCCTTGTGAGCAACTTCAATAATGTTTAGATGCAAAATAATCTTAAATATTACCTAGCAGGTAAAAATCCATGGTATTACTTAAAATGCCATCCTCCCTAACAGAATTAACTTACAGTTAACAAGTATTATACTGAAAAATTCAGACCCAATCTAAAATACAATAAAAACATCTATAAGCTGTACTGTAACTTCTGTCTTTAGTTAACCTCAAATGTACTTGTTCTTTAGAAAAAAAAATGTGTGTGTGTGTCAGGGGAGAAGGAGAAGGTCAAAAGATGAATTGCAATGTTTGAAGTTTCGGCCTAGCTATCTAGGGGAAGCTCTAAGCAAAATCAAGTGAATATGTGTACTACAATTTCTATTTTAGGAGACTTCTACTTCTAGGAAGATGCAGTAGATATATTTTTCCCTATTCCTCTAAGTTCAACTACAAATCCTGGGCATAATATATAAAATAAACATAAAGCTGAAAAATGGAGAGAAGAGTCAAGCAAACCAGTGAGGGAACACAGGACCCAAAGAACACAGTGGTGACTTCCCTAGATTATCTTTTTGCCTTATATATCCCAGACTTGCCAAAGAAGCCAGCAACCTGGACAATGCCACCCCCCAAAAAGAAGGAAAATTCTGCTCCCTCTAGCCGAAGGACCAGAAGAGAGTCAATCTAGCAAGACCAAAAACAAAAACAAAAAAATAACAAAAAAATAAAACACTTTTAGACAATAACCACTCTGTTCTAGACAAACACCACTGGAAAACTGTGGTGTCACCCATACCCACAACACAAAAGCCAAGTGGGGAACCTAGAGCATAACCTCACAGACTATACCAAGGTACTCAAATATGCCCTCAAGAGTGGTGTCAGAGAAGACCAAATAGGGAGCTGAGACATTCTGCCTTACCTGCCAAAAACGAACCCCCCACCCACCGAGTCAGTGGAGACTACATAGTTCCATAGACTTCCACCTCTACTTGGCAGTAATGAAGCATCCTCTTCCTCTCCACTGCGGCAATGTCAGAGGAAGTCTAGTGGAGAGTCAGAACTTTTGTCATTGCCAAGAAGTAAGGAGGTCAACCCCCTCCCATGCCGTCAGTGGAGGCAGAGTGGAGAGTGGAACAGTAATAAGGAATTCCTACTCCTCCCAGTCAGGGAGGTATCTATCAGTAAAGGCCTATCGAAACTTCTACTCCTGGAGTTCCTGGCTGGCTCAGTCTGTGGAGCACACTTTTGATTTCAGGGTTGTAAGTTCAAGCCCCAAATTTAATGCAGAGATTGCTTAAAAATTAAAAAAAAAAAATTCTAAAACAAAAAAAAGAAGAAGAAGAAAGAAATTCCACTAATCAACCAGCAATAATGGGAACTCCCTCAACATATACTGTCAACAGAGGCCAAGTAGAAAACTGGATTTCCTCCTTAACCTACGAGTATGGGGGCAATGCTTCTTCCCCCTGCCTGAGTGTTACCAGAGAAATCCAATTTTAACAGAAAGTTTAAATTAGATCCAGAATCTTGGGACTTAATATCCAAAATGTCCAGGTTTTAATGAAAAAGACCCAAGAACCAGGAAGCCTAAAAACTGAATGAAGAAAAAACATATAAACATACATTAGAAAACAGAAAAATCTCATATCAATAATCTAAGCTTCCATCACAAGAACCTAGAAAAAGAAGAGTAAAATAAACCCAAAAAAAAAAAAAACCAAATGGAGAAAAATAATAAGAGCAGAAATCAATGAAATTGAAAACAGAAAAACAATAGAGAAAATCAATAAAACAAAGAGCTAGTTCTTTGAAAAGATCAATATAATTGACAAACCTGTAGCAAACCTCTAGCATTGATAAACAAAAGAGAACAATATTAGCAATGAAACAGGTGAGAGGACACCTAAAGGATAAGAGAATACCACAAACAACCCTACACACATGAATTTAACAACTTGGACAGAACAGATTCGTTCGTCAAAAACCATAAATCATCCAATATGAAATAAATCATTTGAATAGTTCTGTAACTACTAGGCAAATGGAATTTATAATTTAAAAATTCCCCAAAAAAGAAATCTCTAGGGGCACCTGGGTGGCACAGCGGTTAAGCGTCTGCCTTCGGCTCAGGGCGTGATCCCGGCATTATGGGATTGAGCCCCACATCAGGCTCCTCTGCTGTGAGCCTGCTTCTTCCTCTCCCACTCCCCCTGTTTGTGTTCCCTCTCTCGCTGGCTGTCTCTCTCTGTCAAACAAATAAATAAAAATCTTTAAAAAAAAAAAAAAAAAGAAATCTCTAAACACAGAGAGTTTTACTGGAGAATTCTACCAAACATGTAAAGAATTAACACCAATCTTACACAATCTTCAGAAAGTAGCAGAAGAGAGAATATTTCTCAAATAATTTTATAAAGCTAGTATTGTCCTGATACTGAAATTAGACAAAGACAATACAGTAGAGATGTTAAATTCCTTTAGAAAATATTAACAAACAAAATCTAGTAATACATAAAAAGAGTTATTTATCATGACCAAGTGGGATTTATCCCAGGGAGGCAAGGCTGGTTCAATATCCAAAAATCAATTAATACAATCTACCATATTAACAGGCTAAGAAAAGTAAGATAGTGGAACTTCCTTAATTTAATGAAGAGTATCTACAAAAAAAAAAAAAAAAAAAAAAAAAAGCTTCAGTAACATTACACTTAGGGGTAAAGACTAAATGCCTTCTCCCTGAAACTGGGAACAAGATAAGAATGTCCACACTCACTATTTTTACTTATCACTGTGCTAAGAGTCCTGGCCACTGGCAAGATGGCAATAAAGGGAAATAAAAGGCAAACAGATCAGAAAGGAAGATATGAAACCATCCCTATTTGAAGATAATATGATCATCTGTGTAGAAAATCTCAAGGAACCTACAATAAAAGTCCTAACACTAAGTGAGTCTGGCAAGGTTTCAGGATATAAGATAAACATACAATCAATGGTATTTCTATACACTAGCAATGAACACATGGATATCAAGCTTAAAAATATAATACCATGTCCATCACTAAAAAAAAAAAAAAAAAAAGAAATTAAATACTTGGATGTAAACTTCACAAAACATGTACAGGAGTTATATACGTATTTTTGACTTTATTGTAGAATAATTGATAAATATAACTACATATATTGAAAAATGTACAACATGGGGCACCTGGATGGCTCACAGTCAGTTAAGCATCCAAATGATTTTGGCTCAGGTCATGATCTCAGGGTCATACTCAGTGGGGAGTCTGCTTTAGAGTCTCTCTCCCTCCTCCTCCACCCACCCCACACATGCATGCTCCCTCACTCTCATAAATAAATAAATAAATAAATAAATAAATAAATAAAATCTTTAAAAATAAAAGTGTACAACATGATGATGATTAGTTATACATATACACTGTAAAAGTATTACCAAGATCAAGATCTTGTATTCTAAAAGCTAACAAATGCTGATGAAAGAAATTTTTAAAGATCTAAGTAAAGAGACATAACGTGTTAGTAGATTAGAAGGTTAAATATAGTAAATATAGTAAAGATACCAATTCTTTCAAAAATTGATATACAGGTTTAACACAATTCCTATCAAAATCCAACAAAAAAATTGTTGATATAGACAACTTATTCTAAAATGTACATGAAAAAGTAAAGGAACTATAATAGTCAAAACAATTTTGAAAAAGAAAAATTAAGTGGGAAGAATTAGTCTACCTGATTTCAGGGTTTATTATATACGTACAGTAATCAAGGCTGTGTAATACTAGTAGAGGGATGAACACATAGACAAATAGAACAGAAGGGGATATACGGATGGCATATAAGCACATCACTTAATTAGATGTAGGGGAAATGTAAATTAAAACCATAATGAGGTATCACTATACTTCTATCAGAATGGCTAAAATAAAAAATAGTGACATCATCATATGCTAGATGCTGATGAGAATATAAAATGGCATAGCCACTCTAGAAAATAGTAGTTCCTTAAAAAATAAGCATGAAACTACAATATGACCCGGGAATTGCACTCTTGGGCATTTACCACAGAGAAATGAAAACTTATGTTCACACAAAACACTACTAACAGTGACCAACTTATGATGGTTCAACTACAATTTTTCAACTTTTTGATGGCATCAAAGTTATACGCATTCAGTAGAAACCGTACTTCAAATCTTGAATTTTAATCTTTTCCTGGGCTACTGATATGCAGTCTAATATTCTCTGGTGATTCTGGGCAAGGGCACTGAGCCACAGCTCCCAGTCATCCATGCAATCATGTAGGTAAACAACCCATACGCTTACAACCATTCTGTCCCCATATAACCATTCCGCTTTTCACTTTCACTACAGTTTCCAATAAACTACGAGCGACATTCAACACTTTGTCATAAAATAGGCTTTGGATTAAATTACTTTGCCCAACCGTAGGCTAATAAAAGTTTTCTGAGCATGTTAAAGTAGGTTAGGCTTAGGTATGATGTTTGGTAGGTTAGGTATATTAAATGTAATATTTTCAACTCTCGATGGGTTTAAAAGGACATAACCCCATCATAAGTTGAGGAGGACCTATACTGTTTTTGGCAACTTGATTCATGATAGCAGAAGAGTAGTGGGAAAAAAACAAACAAACCAGATGTCCTACAATGGGCAAATGGTTTAACAACTGTGGTGCAAGTCAATGGAACACTACTTAGCAATAAAAGGGAATGAACTGTTGACACACTCAATAACCTGGATGAATCTCCAGAGAATTATGCCGAGTGAAAAAGAGCCAATCCCAAAAGGTTATATACTGTATGATTCCATTTATATAATATTCTTAGAATTATAAAATTATGTAAGTGGAGAAGAGATTAGTGGTTGCCAGCAGTTGAGGAAGGAGGAATGAAAGGGACATGAGTATGGCTATAAAAGGACAACATGAGAGATCCCCTGTGGTGATGAAAATGTTGTGTATCTTGACTCCATCAATGTCAATATCCTGGTTGTGATATTGTACTGGAGTTGTGCAAGGTGTTCCAATTTGGGGAAACTGGGTAAAGGATACACAGGCTCTCTTTACGTTATTCCTAACAATGGCATATGAATTTATAATTATCCTAAAATAAAAACAATGAGTTTAATTTTTTAAAAAATACACTCTAGATACACATGGTAAGTCTATGTCTGGATCACTATAACTGCAGATAGATTTTTAAATACAACTGGACATTAAGGGGCGCCTGGGTGGCTCAGTTGGTTAAGCATCTGCCTTCAGCTCAGGTCATGATCCCAGGGTCCTGGGATCAAGACCCACATTGGACTCCCCACTGAGTGGGGAGCCTACTTCTCCCTGTCCCTCTGCAGGCTTCTCCCACTGCTTCTCCTATGTCAAGTGAATAAATAAAATCTTAAAAAAAAAAAAAAAAAAAGGAACTGGACAGTAATTCAGTATGAAACAGCATTTTATTTGTAGAATTTTACCTTCTACAATGCTAACTATATTTTACCAAGTCTATTTTTTATTAAGTAATAGAAAAATATGAAACCAAAACAAAAAATTGAACTATAACTAGGGTTAATAAAGAAAAGCTCTTCCCTTTTAAGTCTTCCTCTCTCCTTCTGCTCCTCCCTCTGTCCCTTCCTTCCACTGATCATTCCATAAAAAGAGTCACTACTTTTCATTTCGACTGAGATAAGTCCACGGTCACAATTTAAAACTGAAAGATAATACCATTCAAAAATAATGGATTTAAGACTTACAACTAGCAAAGACTGAAGAAAGGAAATAAGAAAATATATAAGCAGGAAAAAGGAAGGAGGAAAAAATTTTTACTTAAAGACTGCTCTATGCCAAGCCTGTCACACCATTCTCTCATTCTGTGCTTATGATGTCCCTGTAAGGGAGATGTTACGATATCTGTCATACAGATTAGCAATTTGATGCCCACACAGAATGAGTCAACTTCCTCTGAGAAGAAATTCAAGACAGTAAATACGAAATAAAATAAGGTACAGAAAAATTCTACTATGCTGACATTTCAAAACATTATAAAAAATATTTTTAAATTAAATATTAAAAGGCAACAATTTTAACAAACCCAAAAGAGATGAAAGGATGTCAGAAAATATGTTATTACCTTGAGATCTTTACCATGCAAATGGAGAATAAAGGACTAAACAAGCAGACATCATATGTACCCAGCTTTGTTAATCTTCTGTCTTTAAAGTCCCGTCACTATTATCATCATTAGTAGCAGGAATCATTTGCTGACTACAATTGCTGTTTTTAAACATTCTTCCTTTCTCAGACATCTCTTACTTTATATTTTCTTGAACTCTGAATGTTTGGGGCAAAGAGAACATTCCAGGAAAAGTCTTAAGTTCTCTTCCTTCTAAACAACCAAATAAGTACAAGAATAATTGTGCAGTAAGTATGCAGAGGAAATAAATCTTAATCAGCTCTTGACCTGCTGCCTCGCCCCTCTGTGAACGCTATCTCAGCAAACATATGTTCTGCTCTCTTATTTTATGTAGTAATAAACAACAGAAGTGCATGTCAGTCAACAACGCACTTGAGGTGAGAAGAAAGTGTGTCTCAAATCCTTTTATCCACACGGAAACTGTAAAAGAATCAGCATTAATCATTTGTTGTACTCCAAATGAAGTATGTGTCCAAAGAGACTATTTGAAGCATTTATTGTCATTGAACATATGGTCTGTTTTCAATATCTCCCTGATTATTTTCAACACAAACATAAATAGAAGAGTATGGGAAGTTTATTCTAGCAGATTTTAAAACAGATGTCAATTATACTGAAGTGTTCCATAAGGGGCACTAACTTTGTTATTGACATTGTAATGGAGACAGCCAACCACTGTAATTAGCAATCGATCTTACCAGTATGTAGATGTGTAGTCAAATGAAGAGAACTCAAATTCCATTCATAAGGCATATAGTATCAGTACTAATCTGTACCTGTTTGAAGTGCATGTGCTGTGAAAAGTTAAATGTGAACTATAATCATAAAGAACAGTCCTGGTAACAAATAACTAAAGCTATCATTTAAAGGGGGTAAAGAGCTAAATTTCATGGTCAAGGGAAAAAGAATTAAAGACTGCTCTACACCAAATATACATGTTTGTTATCACTCTAGTATCTCAAGTAATAAAAAGAAATCTTTGTTTTCAAGACACACAGCATTATTTCTGAATCTTGACTTTTAAAAGTAAGCAAACTTAATGAGAATGAAATTTGTAAGTTCACAAATCCTGAGAAAATGGCTAATGTGGTAGAATATACTTATTTTCATAACTGGGGTGAGGTAAGCACATATCTGGTGCACTTCCTACATTGATGAACTCCATCAGCATTTATTTATCCAGAGAACAAGCTAGAAACTCACATTCTCACTACCTCACAGTTGCACACACAGAATCACTCACAAACCCTTAGGGGCTGCCTCTTCAGTGTTCCTTCTCTCTGTGCCCTCTCTTCATTTCTGACTGCCTGTCCCCATATGAGACCCCATGATCTCTTACATAAGCTAGTATGTCTGCTTCAATTCACTGACCAATCTCTCTCTCTCAAATCACAGATCTCACTGTGTTAACGTCATGGTCTGATTCTAGTTGTGCTCTTAAGAGCAACAGATGACAAAGACAGTTTTACGGATAAGCGCCCTCCAAATTGTTGAAGGTTTCTACCAGGTGTCCTTTTAGTCCCCCCATCAGATGCAAAGTATGCCCTTTCTTCATTCATTCCTTTGTAATAGCGACCAACTATACTAGAGCAAGCAACAGGGAGGCATGGCATCTAATATGATAACTGCCATTTTCTGTATGAACTTGGGTAGGTATTTTGGATTCTATTGTCTCAATTATTAATTAATAATGATAATAATCCCTTTCTGGGTCTTTTTTTACAGTTTTATTAAAAGGACTCAATAGGATAACATAGAATTAACTTATTTTTTAAATTAGAGGGGCAATACAATTATTTTATATACTCAAACTGAGGACTTTTAGCTTCAGGAGACACCTCATAGAAGCAAGACCTTAATTGCACCTAATCATCAGAAGGTGGGGGGGAGCAGAGAGAATGAAAGGAAGAGAAAGATTTCACTTCCCGTGGGAATAAGACAAGCCCTGATGGTCCAACTGTAACCACACTTTCAAACCACCTCTCCCACTCACTTCCATCAACCAGTCAGACTTCTCCCTATAGTTCCTCAGAGATGCCATGTCCCTTCCCATCGTGACTTGCCCCTCCCCCAGTCTTTATTTCTTAATACAAGGCAATATTACCCAGTTGCTCAAGCCAAAGACCCAAGAGGCCCCTTTAAGTCTACTCCTTCTCTTGCTCCCTACATCCACTCAACCCAAAAGTGAATCCTGCCTGCTTCCTCTCCAAAATAGATCCTGAATCCATCCACTTTTCTCTCTCTACTATTACTCTTTTTGGTTCAAACCACCATCATGGGTCCTCCTGTCTTCCTGTCTTCACTCTTGCTGCCCTATTCTGTTCACAGGAGTCAAGTTAACTTTTGAAAGTATTATGTCTGTAGTGAAGAGGCCAAACTATGCTCACTATAACTTCGGTGTGCAGAAGGGGAAATCTCTTTATCTTCAATAACTGAACTCAACTTAGCTCTCAGGCCCCAATCTGCCTATAGAACAGACAACTTACTCCATCTTATCCTGATACTATGACTGATGGAGTGATTTTTCCCAACAAATTCAAGTATCATTATCTCCATCGCTATCCACTTTGAAGCTTACTCACCTTTCTCTGGGGTGTTCTTTGCCCGGCCCTTCTCCTGTCTCTTGCCCAAGGAGTGTTATACAGTCCCTAGTGTCGAGGTAGCATATATGAATATGGATGTGACTGTGGTTTCCTAGCAAAATGTCTGGCACATGCTCTGTAAGTAATTCTGAGTGCTAACTAACATTGTTAGAGTTCATTCACTTGAAATTCCTCACAAATTTAGGGAACCCACCATCCTCAGCTCCACCAGCCTCCCAGGACTTAGTCATTCAACATAAGTCCACGAGTGCCGGTTATTTCAAGGTATTACCCTAGGGACCGTTGAGAGATAGGAAGGATGTTGCTGCCATCAGGGAGAATATTGCCTCAAGAAGGCACTCTGGCTCAAAGAAAGTCTATCCAACAATTGTATTTACAATTTACAATTATATTTGAATTTTACAATTTGAATGAAAGAAAAAATAGGATAAAAGAGGTAATATATTGGACTGTTGACTTGAAGCTACAACTAAGCTATCAGAGATCCTTGGCAGAGAGGAGAGCGAAGAGAACACTGTTTCCCAGAGTACAACTGAAGGACAGTGAGTAGGCAGGAGTCTGGGCCTCCATTTGCGATTCTGCCCAAAGGCAACTTTTGACCAATCACTGCTAAAGTGAACGCTCACTACACAGAAAGGAGATTGTTTAGAAGAACCCTAGCTGGTAAAAGTGTTGTTGCTGTGCAACTGTAATGAAAATATATCCTTACTGGGTAAATGCAATGCTTTGCTCTACTAGGATTTGAAACCAATTCCAGCTGGGGAAAAGGTCAGGATTCTGTTCTCTTAGAAGGAATGTGGACTAAAATGGGTACATGATCTCAACCTTTTTTCCTTCCCAATAAAGTAAAGGGGTTTAACAGATTTCTGTGAATAATGGTGACTCCATATGACAAGATGTGATTATCAGAGTAACCACCTAGGAGGAGGAAGAGCTAGGTCTGAGTCTCCTTGGTGCACAGGGTACGCCCAGCCTACTCCACTCTTTATAAGGACTCCCTTTCTCCACCTTTTTCTCCTCTCTCCCACCTAATAGAAAAGCACTGCTTATATTCAAGAGCAAGTGTATTTATTCATTAATTTTTTTCATTTTCATACATATGAGCAATAGACCTATATCTGGAACTCGTGGAATGAAGATTTTTAAATGAGATGCTTAAAAAAATAATAAATAATAAAAATAAAAACGAGATGCTTAAATCTTGAGCCAAAATGAAATAGAAAGTTTCCATCAATTATAAAGGGGTCCCATACAGAAAATGCTCTATACTTCTTGGACAGACTTTTAATACTGGAAATTGTTAGGCACTATCTGTTTCCATAAACAGTTACACTCGTGGCCCTTAAAGTTTACAGAATAAACAGACTTCACTCGTTCTATCAGGTAACTACACTATCTAGCTATGCTCTGAAAGGAAACTCCCTGTGATTATTTGATAACATGTGCAGAATGCCTGGACAGAATATGGAAAAAAGCCAATGGCCAAGCCCCAGGGGGAGAATGAGACTTTTGGTGAGAATAAACCCAAGACCTTCGCCTCATTAGCACAACATATTAACCACCCCAGCCAACTAGCAGGACCTATTTCTTTGCGTTAAGAATGTGAGCTGCAATGGCATCTTGAATTTTCCTATCTCAAAACCTCACAAAACTGTTAGCTCTGCTAATATTTCCACTGCAGCTCCAATTTCTTTCCTTTGATGTGAGTAATGCATTCACCACGCGGACCACTAAGTATCAACAGGAAAGCCAGCAGGGACCCAACCTCTTGGGTTCCTGGGTTCCTGAAATACAACAAGAAAAAAATTTTCCTTACACAAAGGAAAAAAAAAAAAAACTATTGCCCCACTCCATCCTAATTTGTTTTCTTTGGGTTACTCTTGTTTGCAGAGCTTTTGAAGGAAGTTGTTCCCTGCCACTGTGAACTCTTTCTAATAAACCGGAAACTCTGAGCACACCTGCTCTTTTTTAATGCTACTCTTCCTACTCAACTAGGACAGTAGATCCTGTATCTTTTAGCATGACAAGGGCACTTCGCATCATAATGCTGCAGCATTATAAATTTTCCCCAAATGTGTCATGAGTGCCCTATAGGGCACTTTGTACAGATTTGTTTTTGAATGACCCTCAAAAAACAAAGTCCTGTGCAGGAGGATTAAAAATCCCTCAGGGAACTTCCTTCCTTTAACAGATTTTCCAGAAGGAATGTGCTCTGGGCTCTTGATTTGATTTCCTGCCCCAGTTAAAAGCACTGTGGTGTAAGACATGTTTTATCCCCATTTTTCACCTTATAAATGAAGTTTACCTATAATGAATGTCTATATTGGTTCAAAAGCAAAGTAACTAGTGATACTAGCTACAATATCACATCCGCACATGTGTACAAAGGAAGAAATTCTCCTTTGGTACAAACTAAGCTGCTGAATTTGAATCATAGAAATGCTGTGACTTTTGACTCTTATTCACAGGTTATATAAAGTGGGTCAAAGGTATGGTAGCAGAGACAACCAGAAAGAATCATAACAATAAAGGGATGGGATGTTAACAGTTGTTTCTCTTACTACTCCCCCAAACCAGCAAGTGGTCACCAATACCTTCCATGTGGATAGACATGCATATTTTCTAAAATAATAACTGGCCACAGCTAATAATCTGTATTGCTTAAAGGTTGGTACAAGACTGTACCCTTTATTATTTTCCTAAAGAAAACAACAGCAGCCATTGTGGGTTGAATTGTACCCTCAAAAAAATATATTCAACTCCTAAATGCTAATATTTCTGAATGTGATCTTATTTGGAAACAGGGTCTTTGCAGATATAATCGATATTAAGAGGAGGCCATATTAGATTAGGATAAATCCTAATCCAATGACTGGTATTTTTATAAAAGGAAAACAGAGAGAAGAACACCAAAGGCTGGCAGCAACTACCAGAGGTTACTACAGGCACAGGAGACAGTTTCTCCCTCAGAGCCTTTAGAGAGAGCATAGCCCTGCCAGCCCCTTGGTTTCAAACTTTGAGCCCAGAGAACTATGAAAGAATAAAATTTTGTGCTTTTAAACCACCCAGTTTGTGGTGATCTGCTACAGCAGCCCTAGGAAACTAACACAACAAGCTACTAAGAAACTACATTTCTTAGTAGGTACCATTTTGCAAAGATGTGCATATATTTCTGGGTCACTGTAACACCTGAATATACTAATTGACAAGCTAATTCCTCTGTCTTCAGTCCAACATGTCTAAATTATAAATAGTGCTCTTTAAAAATTAATAATAATGCACTTTGACATTGTTATACTCCTCTGACTTTACCAGTTTATTCTGATTTCACCAATTCTATCTGTACTCATTGTGTGTGTCTAGTTATGTGCAGTTTTATCGTATGTGTAAATTCATGTAATCACCTCCACAATAAAGATACAGAACTGTTCCATCCGATTAAGGCTTCCTTTCCTACCCCTTTATAGCTGCAATGACCCTCTTTCCTCCTCTCCTTTCCTAACCTCTGACAACCACTAACCTGTTCTCCATCTCTATAATTTTGTCATTTAAGTACTGTTAAATAAACAGAATCATACAGTATGCAATCTTTTTTTATTCACAAAAATCCCCTTGCAATCCATCCCAGTTATTGCGTGTATCACTGGTTTATTCCTTTTTACTCCTGAGTAGTATTGCATGGTATGGTTGTACTACCACTATTGGTTTAACCATTCACCTGGTAAAGGACATTTCAGTTATTTTCAGTGTAGGGCTATTATAAGTAAACCTGCTATGAATATTCATTGACATATTTTTGCATAAACATAAGTTTTTATTTCTCTGGAATAAATGCTCAAGAGTGAAACTGCTGGGTTGTCTGGTAAGTGCAAACTTAGTTTTTTTAAAAGTTGTCAAACTATTGGGCTCCCAGCTGGCTCAGTCGGTAGAGCATGTGACTTTTGGTCTTGGGGTCTCGAATTCGAATCCCATGGTTGGGGGCAGAGTTTACTTAAAAGTAGATGTAGCATTTGACATCCCCACCAGCAACGTAGGAATGATCCAGTTTTTCCACATCCTCGTCAGCATTTGGTATAGTCATTACATTTTATTTTAGCCATTTTTATAGTTGTGTAATGATATCATACAGTGATTTTAATCTGCATTCCCCTAATAACTAATGATATTAAACCCCTTTTCATGTGCCATCCATATATCCTCTCCAGTGAAATGTCTGTCCATATCTTTGTCTACTTTCTAATTGGATTGTAAAGTTTTTTACTGCTCAGTTTTGAGAGCTCTTTACATAGTCTAGATACAAGGCACTTACCAGATATACGATTTACAAATGTTTCCTCCCAATCTGTAGTTTATCTTTTCATCCTCGTCATGGAGTCTTTTACAGAGCAAAAGTTTTTTCATTCTGATGAGGTCTAATTTCTCAGTATTTCCTTTTATTGATCCTTCTTTTGGTATCAAGTCTATAAACTCTTTGCCTAGCCCTTGATTCCAAAGATTTTCTCTCCGTTTTTTCTGAAAGTCTGATAGATTCACATTTTCTATTTTGCATGATATATTTGAGTTGGGGGGGGGCTCAGTTTGAGGTTCACTTATTTGCTTATGGAGGTCCTTCTTCTGCCATTGAATTGCTTCTATGCTGCTCTCAAAAATCACTGAACATGTTTGTGGGATATAAGTTTTTCAATAGGATTTATAATGAGAATTATTGAAATTTCTATTTCTATGATTTTTATTCTACAATAAGGAATTCCTTCACTTTTATTGTAAATGTGGTATTGGAGACCTAGAGCTTTTTCTATCCTAGAGAGTACTATTAGATCCTGTAAAACATTGATAGGTTCAAATTAATAGTTACAGCTATAACAATAAATTAAGCCAAAAACAGACCACTTAGCTACAAAGCAAACTGTCAACAGCAGACAGCTTAGTATATTGGTGGGTTCATATACATCAAACCAGGTACAATGGTTGATCCATAATTTTCATTTTTCTTCTTAAGAAAAATTGTTTCTTTTGCATACCAGTGCAAACTCTCAGCACATCTAAACTATCATTCCAGTTCTCAGACTTAGAGCAGAGCGGTTCACTGAACCTTCAACAAATAATTACTGACAAGCTACCATAAACACACATTGTACTGGGTGCTGGGGATAGAACAATGAATAAAATAAAGTCCATGCCCTTGAGGAGTTTATATTCTAGGAGAAGATAACAAACCGAAACATCTAAATTTTAAAATGTGTATTATAATGTTAAATAGTCTTCAGTGTTACAAAGAAATACAAATCAGGATAGAGTGATGGAGTTGAGAAGTTTGGTCTTTTAAACAGGGTGGCCTTTGAGGATATAAGACACAATGAAGTGATAAACTGAGCCACACAAATAGCTGGAGGAAAATTTTTCCAGACAGAGGGAACAAAAGAGAAAAGGCCTCAAGTACAGTCAGGAATAGGAAACTGGCCCTTACGGTTTGAGGTGGATGATCTAAGGGAAAGAGGAGACCACAAGGAAAACAGGGCCTTGTAGATGTCCTAGGCTGAGGCTCACTACCCCAATTTGTTTGTGCATTTGATCAAGATAGCCAAAGAAAAACAGCGTAATGAAACCCAGCATTGTACTTGGTCTAGGCTGAGGCTCACTACCCCAATTTGTTTGTGCATTTGATCAAGATAGCCAAAGAAAAACAGCGTAATGAAACCCAGCATTGTACTTGGTTTTATGAGCTTTGTCAATAACTTGCAACATGATTTGTGGGTCATCCTTCATTTACTTGATAAAATTTATTGTGTACCATATGAGCAATGGGTTGTGATAAGTCTCCAGAATGCAAAGGAAAATAGAATATGGCTCCATACTTGATAAGTTCACAGGACATAGTAGAAGTAAGGGGACATTCAATGCAGTATAATGCTTATCTGTGATAACTAAATATTTGCAAACATAGAACAAGAATGTTGTGAAAGCACTGAAGAGCAAATCTTAGGATATGCAGAATTAGGCTAGGGGCATCAGTAAGTGTCTGAATATCTGAATTGAATCTTGAAGGATGAATATGAGTTTGTTAGGAGAAGACAAAAAATACTTTACAGAGAGGAAGAGTGATGGCAAAGGCACGTAGCCTCAGGGCTCAGTCCTATCTCCATTACTTAAAAGAGAGCATTATTCATCTTCTACTCAGGGAACCATGTCTCTGGATTATCTGTTTGGCTGGATATGGTTCAACAGAAAAGAATGCCATGCTAATTAAAAATTCTGACAACATTATGACTCTGAGGTACATTATCTCAAAATTTACTTAATGTACTCAAAATGTTCTAACCCTAGACATAAGCCTAATTATTCTGCTTAATATCCCCAATCTCTTTTTTATCATGCAAATTTGCTGAATATTTTTTCTTTTAGCCATCATCTATGACTTCTGTCCTTGGAATAGTAGCATAAGAAACATCATTGCTGAGACTGACTACATCCCATGATCTTAAGGTTTGAGTGTCCCATTTGACCACTCCAATTAAGTAAACTGCTTTTAAAATTATTATTATTATTATTTGCAATATACCAAGAATTGGGCTAAACTTTGAGCAGAAACAAGAAAAGTTTCCCTCTCTGGGCCTTTATTTTAAAAACTGACAGGGCGCCTGGGTGGCTTATCCGTTAAGCATCCAACTCTTGATTTCGGCTCAGGTCATGATCAGGTTGTGAGACTGAGCCCTGCGTCAGGCTCCATGCTGGGTGTGGAGCCTGCTTAAGATTCTCTCTCTCCCTATCCCTCTTCCCCTCCACCACCTCTAAAAAAAACAAAAAACAACAACAACAACAAAAAAACCTTTAAAAAACTGACAATTGATACTGAGAAGACAGGTGCCAAAATTATAAAATAACTGGGAAACAATTATGGTCCTAAAGCAGAACTGGCCACAAATGTTGAAAGAGCAGTGTATCTTCTCCAAAAGACGCCGCATACGTGCTCAGGGTGCACTAAATAAAATTCTATAAGAGATTTGCTGTCTACATTTTCCATATCCTCTTTGAAGTGCAAATATCTAGGAAAGAATAGAATTTCTAAAGATGCTCCTAGGCGCTCAGTTGGTTAAGCATCTGCCTTCAGCTCAGGTCATGACTTCAGGGTCCTGGGATTGAGCTCCACATCGGGCTTCCGGCTCAGCAGGAAATCTGCCCCCCCTCCTCTCTCCCTCTGCCCCTCCCCACCACTCTTTCGTTCACTCTCTCTCAAATAAATTTTAAAAAAAAAAAGATAATCCTAAAATAAAAGCCTCAACTGAGTTCATGAGAAAGGTTTAATTTTTAAGTGTTGAATAGTTCTAGAAGAGGTGAGCCTGAACAGACTACCATCGTGAGGGTGTTCTATGTGTTATATGCCAGGATAAGATGAGGTATCAGAGAGGTGGGTACGTACCAGATAGAAAATGCGCCCTTCTCACAATTTTGCATTATTTCATAATAAAATTTCTAGCTATTTTTAAAAGGAAAATGAATTTACTCAGAGTAATAAAGTTATTAAATAAAGTTATTAAATAACCAAAGTTATTTGTATGTGGAATATATATGCAGCTATTATCAACCAGAATTTAAAATATTTAATGACATGGAAAACCGTAAGTAGGGAAAAAAAAACCTAGAAAAACATGTGCAGAACAATCATGACCCAAAGGAAGGAAAATGAGAGGGAAAAGAAAATACACTCCAAGGTTACCGGTGGTAATATACGAAATGTGTTTCTCACCCTGTTGCTTTTCAAAAATTTCTACAATAAACATGTTTTTACTTCAGTATTAAGAGAAACAACAAAACTTATTATTTAAATGGGGAAGAAAAAGATTCTGATATTAACCCTTATGCCTTCTTCCATGAATTCTGGAGATGAGACATCACACCCAGTCACCAGCTGTGCTGAAAGTTTAACATAACTCAGGTTGCTTTCCCTCAAGTCAGTGAGTTGCTGCTCCTGGCTGCTCCCCTCACGCGCCCGAAGCCAGTCCTGCCTCGGGGAGATGAGGACTTGTACTCCGTGGCCTTGCTATCTTGCCTAGAATGTACACCGTGGTCAGAGTGGAAAGGGATTTTTAAGACTCATGGTTTAAAATGATATGACGAAATATTCTAAGAGGAATGATGAAACGTGGACTGAATGTTCCTGAGCCCTCAAAACAAAATGAAGTACAAGTGAGTTTCTTTTTACTTAAATCTATTATTTACTCTTCCCAAGTATGATATGAACCGGAGGATAGGAGACTCTCTGAAGCACAGGATTAAAAAAAAAAAAGTCTGGAGATCCGATGAAATTTATAGTATTACAACATTTTAAACATATTTCTGAATATTTTAAATATCTAGTAAAGAAGAGTTATTTTACCTTTTTTTAAAACCATAGATAAAATAGGGGCACCTGGCTGGCTCAGTCTGAAGAGCACACTACTCTTGATCTCAGAGTCATGAGTTTGAGCCCCATGTTGCGTGTAGAAATTACTTTAAAATAAATAAATAAATAAACTAAAACACAGATAAAATAAAGTGAAATGTAAGGTAGTATTTGAGGCACATGTTGAAAGAATGAGCTAAAATTATTTGGAGTGGTTGTAATCCTTTTTATTACCTACTTGCCCCCACAGATACACACACACACACACACACACACACACACACATACACATATGTATCTTTACATGCAAACACACATACACACATATTTACAGATACATATATACATATACATGAACTTAACACATCCAAATTACCAATCTTCCCTCTCCTTTTTCATTTTTTTTTTAAGATTTTATTTATGTATTTGAGAGAGAGAACACGAGCAGGTGGAGGGGCAGAGGGAGAAGCAGACTCCCCGCTGAGCAAGGAGCCCAACCCAGGGCTTGATCCCAGGGCCCTGAGATCCTGACCTGAGACAAAATCAGATGCTTAACTGACTGAGCTACACAGGTGCCCTCCTTTTTCTTTTTCACATGACCAAAGGACACCAGCATCTATCTAGCAAATAACTTCAGAATCCCTGCACCCACGCATGAACACAGGTAGTCATGAACAATCCATGTTAAGGGCAAAGACAGAGCTCCATTCCACTGTTCTCCATTGGGTCCAACCTGACACCATCACCATCCAAGCCAGTGCTTCACTTTTAGTTCACACGCGTAACACGGAGTATTCAAAAGGGACATACGGTGTTGTGGAAATATTGATAAGGTCCTTTAACAAAAACCGCAGTAACCGCAAATGAGTAGTGCTATGAAACTCAGATCCCCAACATTACTTAGCTTCTGTTGTGGTCAAGACCTGAAGAATAATTCTCAGTGTCCTGAGTATCCACATAAACAGTGTGGTGGGAGACGTGGCCACAACAGTCGTCTGTTCTGATAATTATCAGTGTGTGCCCTTAGAAACTTCTTCAGGCAAGAGTCCAACATAATTGTAGCAAAGAGAGGCATGAAAAACAATGATGGAAGAAAAGTACATCCACCCCAGCCAGTGCAGAAGGAAATTTACAATGACTCCACAGAGAATACTTGCCAGAGCAACCAAAAGGTCCCAGGAAAAAAAGATCAATGTACCTACCTCTAAGGGGAACATTTTGCACAACTGCACATAAATTTGAGGTACCTGAAACTTTTTGCTGAATTTACAAAATTGTACTGCATCATAATTCCATTATCTTTTACACTTCATTTTAAATCATGCAGCATTGTAGCACCTTCATTTTTAAAATTAAGAAAGATAACACTAATGGGAATCCCATGTGTTCTTTGAGTTTTCAATACATGCATGTTTTTCCACTTGACATTAGATTTTCCTTCAGATATTGGAATTCGAACTCACTAAAGAGCAAGGAGTGATGAATATATTTTCTTTCCCCAACTGCTCCAACCTCAATGTTACCACCTCTCCCATTCCACGTCCACTGATTTCTTAGTTGGGTCAACGTTAGTCTAATTATTTGAGATTTGTGACTGCTAGGAATAAGAAAAATGGCATGAATTAAGGGGGCATGAAATGAGTTTTGAAAGAATCTATAAAAGAGTCTAATTTCCTAGCGCTTAAACAAAAAAGAGAGCCCCAACGTGACCTACCATCTCTAAAAAAGACTGCTTTTTGTTTCTGATCTTTGGCAGGGGGTTCTCTAAATTCTGAACTTCCTACCTTCAAAACGCAGAACAGTTTCATGCCTTCTACTTGCCTCTTATTTTGTAAGAATTGTCAAGTTTGTTATCTTCTTTCTTAAGCCCAGATATGAGAAACAAGTTACTTTGATATTTGGTTGGCTGTAATTTTTATTTTTTTACATTCGAGTGTCTATTGGGAAACAACACCATGATAAAAAGGACAAACAGGAAGGAACCCCACACCTGACCACAATAAAAAAAAAATCTTGGTTTCAAACATCACACAATTGGCTGACCCGTTTTGTTTTGTTTTTTTTCCCCTATGGGCCAACAGCTGCATGACTCACTGCTGTATGTTTTGCCTGCCTTTGCACTGAGTGGGTTGATCTAAATAGGAAGTGATGAGGAAAATCAATTTGGGGCAAACACATTTTTTTTCAAGGCTGTAACAGGAAGAGATAGGAAGCCCAGGAAGATACTTGATAGATATTCAACTCTGTAGAAAGGAGGAAGTAGCATGTTGAAGCACGCGGCTAGTTATTTTGAGTTGCTGAACGGAAACGGGATACAACAGAGAAAGGACGCAGATAGGATGCATTTTGTTGCATAGCAACACGGAGGATGGCAGCCACTGTACATAACTGAGACCATCTGTCTGTATAAACGACTAAGGAGAAACAGTTGTTTACAACAAAGAAAAAGAAAGAGGTGAATAAAATAAGTCTGCAAAGAATATATGAGGCTCCATATTCCATTTTAAAAGCATGTTTTGTAGTAATATAAAAATACTCCGATTAAGAGTTAAATGTTATATCAAAGAGTTGATTTTAATACATAAAATATGATGCACTTATACTACCACCCTGACCTTGCACCACACTCTTTGCTTTGCATCGAGCACTTGCTGCAGAACTATCCAGACGGGTTTAGAGGGGTTAGGTTGGTGCAGCATGTACTGTTTATCAACTATGGGCATGACAATTCAGCCCAAAAGTCAAAATCCAATAAAAATTAATGGTCAGTGGAATCTCCCAGATAGTTACACCAGCAAGACTATACCTAGAAATGATTAGAACTGAGACTTTGCCGTATTTCAGATGGGAAAAGGGGGTACCTGATCAGAAGGGACCACAGCACCATATCAAGGAGGGAGAAAAATGTAAGCTCTGGTTCCCGAGGAACAAGCACACTCAGTATCTGCCTGCAAGTTCACCCAGCCTGAACCATGGAGGAGTCTTACTGGCAATCCCATAGCCAACATCCCTCAAAGGTCCCTCAGGTAGAAGGGATACTCTGGGGCTGGGTGGACTGACTGGAACTGGCCAGCTTCCTGGTACAGCACCCCAGCCCACGCTGGGACCTTCTGAATTCCATGTGGCTCAAACCTACAGAATTTCAGGAAATGCCAGTAAAAAAAAAAAAAAAAAAAAAATGGCCAATTAGCTTAAAGACAAATCAGTGGAGTGGGAGTGATAAATGGGGAGGAGAGTGGAAATGTTCATCTCAATCAAAGACAAATCTCCTCTCTCCTGTCCTGTAAGTTCCCCCAGAGGACTTCCTGGGGAATAGTTATCACAGACCCCTGGCTGAACAGAGAGACATGAAGCCACAACAGTATTTTTTTTCTTAGGAAGCCCCTGGTGTAAGTAGGAAAATGTGCAAAGTGGATAAATTCTTCCTTTTGGGACAGGAAGTGTTCTCCAGAAATAATATTCAATTTCCTGCTGCCAAGGACTATCAGCCCTTGGCTGATTCTACTTCTATAGAAATGTACTAGCCTGCTTCCTTCCCTCTACCCAAGATATGCCCCAAACTTGCCCCTTTCTCCACCCTACAGAACACAAGGGACACTTGTCCGGAGACATTGCCTCTGCTGGCAATCATACTCTTGCTTTTCTCTTACACAGGGGCACAACTAAGGGGCAAGGACCTGTGTTCACCCACCAGTGGTACCACAGGAATTATATCAGGGGAAATCATCATCCCTTCACAGAAACCATCACTTTGGGGGTGCCCAAAAAGAAATCCTACCCCAGCAATATTCTACTTCGGAGGAGGTATTTATATGATGTCTCGTGATATAGAAAACCTTAAGGAGAATAACAAAGAATTTAAAAGAACGTGAGCCAACACTGAAAGGATGAGAAAGCAGAAGTAAATATTAGTCTATTCCTAGTCTATTCCCCAATTTTACCTTACATTATGGATGAATAATACAGTTAAGAGCATGGGCTCTGGTGTCAGAATACTAGCTTCGATTCCAGATTCCCCTCTCTACCAGCCTGATGGCCTTTGGGTTTTCTCATCTGTAAAATGGAAATAGTTACAGCAAATACCTCAGTGAGGTGGTGAGGATTCAGAAAGACAATTCAAATGAAGCATGTAGATAATAAGCATATACATATAGAGTAAGCACTCACTAAATATTAGCAATGAACATTTTGGGAAACCAATTTTGGCAGATAAAGTTAAGAACCTGAAAATTTTTAATCCATATAACTAAATATAAGACAGTACATTAAATGTGCAGATCTCTGCAGAAGAAAAAAAGTGTGGAAAATAATTTTCCTCACTGAAATATCAGGATATCAAAACTACATGATTTGTGATTTTCTTTTTTTTTAAAGATTTTATTTATTTATTTGAAAGAGAAAGTGAGAGAGAGCATGAGCAGAGGGGAGTGAGAGAAGCAGGCTCCCCAGAGAGCGGGGAGCCCGATGGGGGGCTCCATCCCAGGACCCTGGGATCATGACCTGAGCCGAAGTCAAACACTTAACCAACTGAGCCAGGCGCCCCAACTTGTGATTTTCTTAAAGTATATATGTTTATATTGATTAGTGACTATATACTTGTTGGAAATTAAACTTCAATTTTTTCTATATTTATTCTTTTTCTTTAGATTTTTATTTATTTATTTGACAGAGAGAGAAACAGCAAGAGAGGGAACAAAAGCAGGGTGAGGGGCAGAAGGAGAAGCAGACTCCTTGCCAAGCAGAGAGCCTGATGTGGGGCTCAATCCCAGGACCCTGGGATCAGTACCTGAGCCAAAGGCAGACATTTAACCAACTGAGCCACCCTGGTGCCCCTCTCTATTTATTCTTAATCAAAAGTTTATTATTACATAGGCATTTCTTTTGATGTGGATGCTTACCCAGAAGACCTTAAGTCAAGATTTCTGATAGTGTATTAAATTTTTAAGCAATGGAGTAATTTTCAAGTTCCAGTCCTATGTTTCCTAAATTTAAATATATCACAATTTCTCAAACTCATATGTATAGGCTCTTATTTTTGCCCCATATAGTTTACATTTATATATTCTAAAATTCTCATGAAATGGGAAAGGTAACTGACATACATTTACTCCCAGAGTAATCACAGAAGAGTACCTGGTACTGGAAGTGCAAAGATTAAGTTCAAATACCAGCTCCATGGCCCTGTAGCTGAGAAACACTGAGCCTTCTGCTCAACCTCTCAGAGCCTCAGTTTCCCAATTTTTTTTTCATTTCCCAATTTTTAAAACGGTATAAGAACACCACCTCATAAACTTAATAAGACTTTTTTTGTGGTCTAACATATAATCTATCCTAGAGAATGTTCCCTGTGTGTTGGAGAAGACTATGTATTCTGTTGTTGTTGGAAGTAATGTCTGTAAATGACTGTTAAGTCTACCTGGTCAAACGTGTCATTTAAGTCCAATGTTTCCTTATTGATTTTCTATCTGGATGATCTATCCATTGTTGAAAGTGGGGTATTGAATTACCCTAGTATTATTGTATTGCTACCTATTCCTCCCTTCAGATCTGTTAATATTTGCTTTATATATTTAAGTGCTTCTATATTGGGTGCATAAACATTTACAAATGTTATATCCTCCTGTTGGATTGATCCTTTTATCATTATAAGACGACCTTTTTTGTCTCTTGTACAGTCTCTTTGGCTTAAAGTCTATTTTGTGTGCTATAAGTACAGTTACCTCCACTTTCTTTTGGTCTCCGTTTGCACAGAGTATCATTTTCAATCATATCAAGCATCTTTTCCAATCAAAATGGTATATATTAAACTAGAAATTAATTAAAAGAATAAAAGTGAAAAATTCACAAGCATGTGAAAATTAAACATGTTTTTGAACAACCAACAGGTCAAAGAAAAAAATCAAAAAAGAAATTTAAAAATATCCAGACAAATGAAAATGGAAACACAACATACTAAAACTTACGAGATATAGTAAAAGCAGTGTGAAGAAGGAAGTTTATAGTGATACACACCTACATTAACAAAAAAGAAGATTTCAAACAACCTACCTTCACACCTAAAGGAAACCAGAAAAATAAGAACAAATTAAGCCCAAAATTAGCAGAAGGAAAGAAAAACAAAGATCAGAGTGGAAATAAATTAAAGATTAAAAAGACAACAGAAAAGATCAATGAAACTGAAAGCTGTTTTTTTTTTTTTTACATCCATACCACCCTGAACGCGCCCGATCGTCTAAAAAGATAAAATACATAAACCTTTAGCTACAGTACTCAAGGGCAAAAAAGGACTCAAATAAAATCATAAATGAAAACGGAGACATTTCAGCAGTTATCGCATAAATACAAATGATCATAAGTACAACTATGAGTAATTACATCTGAAAAATTATACCAAAAAATAAATAAATAAATAAATAAAATAAAAAACCCTAGGGGTGCCTAGCTGGCTCAGTCAGTAGAGCATGCCACTCTTGATCTCAGGGTTGTGAATTCAAGCCTCACGCCTGGCATAGAGTTCACTTAAAAAATCCTAAAGATCCCAACAAAAAACTGTTAGAACTAATAAATTCAGTGAAGTTGCAGGAAACAAAATCAACATACAAAAATCAGTTGCATTCTATAGACTAATAATCTATCAAAAGAGAAATTAAGAAATAATCCAATTTACAATAGCTTAAAAAAGAATAAAATACTCAGGGATAAATTTAACCAAAGAGATGAAAAATCTATACACTGAAAACTATACGATCCTGATGAAAGAAACTGAAGGAGACACAAATAAATGGAAACATATTCCATGTTTGTGGATTAAAAGAATCAATATTGTTAAAATGCCATACTATCCAAAGCAATCTACAGATTCAATGCAATTCCTACCAAAATTCCAATGCCTTTTCTTCTCAGAAATAGAACACACAATCCTAAAATGTGTATAGAACCACAAAAAGTCTCAATAGCCAAAGCCATCTTAAAAAAGAACAAAGCTGGAAGGCGCCTGGGTGGCTGAGTCGGTTAAGCATCCGACTCTTGGTTCACTCAGGTCATGACCTTATGGGTCGCAAGGTCAAGCCCTGGGTCAGACTCCAAACTCAGTGGGGAGTCTGATTGAGATACTCTCCCTCTGCCACATCCCCCACTCATGCAGACACACATGCACGCACGCTCTTTCTCTCTCTCTGAAATAAATAAATCTTAAAAAAAAAAAAAAGAAAGAAAGAACAAAGCTGGACATATCAAGTGTCCTAATTTCAAACTATATTACAAAGCTATAGTCATCAAAACAGTTTGGTACTGGCTTAAAAACAGATACACAGACCAAGAGAATAGAATCGAGCACCCAGAAATAAACCACACATATATGGTCAATTAATTTATGATAAAGGAAACAACAATATACAATGGGGAAGGGATAATCTTCTCAATAAATGATGCTGGAAAAACTAGAAAGAATGAAACTGCAAAAGAATGAAACTGGACTCCTACATCATACACAAATAATCAACTCAAAATGAATTAAACACTTGAACATAAGACCTGAACCCACAAAACTCGCAGGCAGTACAGAAGATATAGAAGAAAATGCAGACAATAAACTACTTGACATCAATCTTGGATTTTTTAATTTAACAACAAAAGCAAAGGCAACAAAAGCAAAAATAAACAAATAGGACCACATCAAACTAAAAAACTTATGCACGGCAAAGAAAACCATCAAAAAACTGAAAAGCCAACTTTTTTGCACATCTGAGTTAATATCCAAAATACATAAGGAATTCATATGGGAAATGCCAATCAAAACCACAAGATATCACTTCACACCTGTCAGACTGTTGATTATTAAAAAGACATGAGATAAGTAACAAGTACTGCTGAGGATGTGGGAGAAGGGAACCCTTGTGCATTGTTGGTAGGAATGTAAATCGGTGCAGCCACGATGGAAAATAGTATGTAGGCTCCTCAGAAAATTAAAAATAGTACTAGCATATGATCCAGCAATCCCACTTCTAAGTGCATGTCCAACAGAAATGAAAACAGAATCTTGAAGAGATATCTGCACTCCCCTGTTTATGGTGGCATTATTCACTATAACCAAGATATGGAAACAACTTCAGTGCCAGTCAATAGAAGAATGCATAAAGATGTGGTTGATAATATCATATATAATATTAATTATATGTTTTTATATATTACATATAATATTAAATATTAATACTATTCAGCCATTACAAAGAAGGAAATCCTGTCATTTGTGACAATGTGGATGGACCTTGAAGGCATTATGCTAAGTGAAATTAGTCAGATGGAGAAAGATAAATGTTGCGTGATCTCACTTATATGTGGAATCTAAAAAAGTCAAACTTGTAGAAACAGAGACTAGAACGGTGGTTGCCAGAAACTCGGCAGGGGTGGGGGAAATGGGGAGATGCTGGTCAAAGAGTACAAATTTCCAACTATAGGATTAATAAGTTCTGGGGATCTAACGTTCAATATGGTGATTATAGTTAATAATACTGCATTATATACTCGAAAGTTGCTAAGAAAATAGACCTTCCGTGTTCTCACCACAAAAAAAGAAATGGTAATTATTTGATGTGATGAAGGTATTAACTAATGCTATGGTGATAATCATTCTGCAATGTACAAGTGTGCCAAATCAACATGTTGTACATGTTGTAAACTTACACAACGTTGTGTGTCAATTACATCTCAATAAAACTGGGGAGAAAAAAGAAACCCAGGGGCACTGGGTGGCTCAGTCCTTAAGCTAAGTCATCTGCCTTAGGCTCAGGTCATGATCCCAGAGTCCACGTCGGGCTCCCTGCTCCATGGGGAGCTTGCTTTTCCCTCTCCCTCTGTCTGCCACTCCCCCTGCTTGTGCTCTCTCTGTCAAATAAATAATATCTTTAAAAAAAAAAAAAAAAAAGAAAGAAAAGAAAAAAGAAACCCAGAAGCTCATACTAATGAAGAACCTGACTTCAGTTCATTTTTCCAAACATTTTTCAGAAGAGTGTGTGTGTCTGTTATTCAGATGGACACCTCAAGATATACTTTTACTGGCCACTTGTGTGTGAGAAACAAAGTAAAGAAAATCATTTACTTCTAGGACGCAATGAAAAATTTTAAAATCAATCAGTCTGTATTTACAATTAATTTTGAAGTACTTTCTTAAAATATTCTTATTGGGGACGTGCACTAAACTGAATCCTGGCAAACACTTCAACATATTGTTAGATGAACACTGCAAATGAACTTTTTTTTAATGTTCCAACACACACTTCAACAATGACTATAGTAATTCCAAACTAGTATTCGTCAGGTAGGGACACCTAGCTGGCTCAGTCGGAAGAGCGTGAGACTCTTGATCTCATGAGTTCAATGCCCATGTTGGATGCAGAGATTACTTTAAAAAGAAAACTTAAAAAATATATATTCTTCAGGTACACAGAACTCAGAATAATAAATATTCTAACATTCTGAGTAGCTATATCAGAAGCTATATATGTTTTGATGATTTTGTTTATTTATTTAAAGATTTTATTTATTTATTTGACAAAGGGAGAAAGAGCAAAAGTAGAGGAAGAAGCAGAGGGAGAGGGAGAAGCAGGCTCCCCACTGAGCAGGGAGCCCAATGCAGGACTCGATCCCATGACCTGAGCCAAAGGTAGATGCTTAGCCGACAGCCACCCAGGCACCCGTTTTGATGGTTTTAGCTACAGTAGCAAAATGTCACCATGCTATTTGTTTTTCAAAAATAAAACATAATCAATTAAAAAATTATTTACCCTATCCTTTAAAAAAAAAAAGACTACAACTTCATAGTATAGAATTTTTATTATAAATTAAATGTTTGGGGATATGAAAGTACCTGGCATAAAGCAGGCATGCAACAGATGATCATTTCCTTCCATCCTCCGATTAATAAAAAAACTTTCTTATGTCTAATTACTCTATTAAGTCCTTAGGTGGTAGGCACTACATCTCATCCTCCAATGAAAGAAATGAAGTAACCAATCAGTAAACGATCTCCATGACTGCCTCTCCCCTGCCGAAGTAGGAGAATTAGTCTTGGTGAAATCTCATATGACTCTCTATAGTGGATAGGGAACAGGCCACTCCATGTGTCAAAGTCCCCAGAACACAGATTATACACAGTCTCAAAGATGGATGTTGGCCAGTGACAATTTTCCCAGCAGCCCTTCAAAGAGCTGGATAACCTTCTGAAAGTAAGCCCCCAAGCCCCTAGGCTCACAAGTAGTCTCTCTCTCCTTGAACCTTAGGAAAGAACCGTGGACCTTGACTTGAAAAAAGGTGCATGCCCCTCAGGTGTGACAGTGAGATGTACATTCGTCTCCATGCACTGTTCCAATCTGTGCTAGTCTAAATATCTATTTTTGTTTGGAAGTTCTAAACGATTATTTGAAAAGTGAGACTCTTTTTCATGCCTATTTGAGATGTGCTCATGACAAGCTGTTGGCTAAATACATGATACTTCTAGTTACATAATTAGCAGCCCAATTTATGTCCACATACATGTGTTCCCCATAGGGAATTCAAGGAGATTCACACTCGGCATGTGCTAAAAATTCTCACCTTTACCATGTACCTTCTTCCCCACACTAAGTTATAAAGTCATGTAGGAAAGCTGAATCTATTACATTACATCGGCTAAGTAGATAGCTGTGATGGAATTCACTAGTTAATAGAGAATAGTGAATAGAGGAATTCACTAGTTAATAGAGCATATTCATTATGCTTGGTTAGAGACAGTGATACCCCTAGTGCTCTGACTTAAGCTCTCCATAAGAAGAGTATCAAAGCTAACTGCTATCACATCAAGATTTAGCTACAACTGAAATGTTTTTTTCTAAGAGAGGACTTTTTACTACATGAATAACCCAATATTTCAGAGGTTTAACATAACACTGAAAGAAACAGGCTCTGTTTACTCCACCAGTCATATTTTTTAAAGTACAGATTTGGTGTCGGATACAACAACCAATGCTCTAAGATGTCTTATTTGAAAGTGGATCATCTCTAGCACTATTTTAAAATATTAAAACATGAAAACGGATGGGGCGCCTGGGTAGCACAGCAGTTAAGCGTCTGCCTTCGGCTCAGGGTGTGATCCCGGCGTTATGGAATCGAGCCCCACATCAGGCTCCTCCGCTGGAAGCCTGCTTCTTCCTCTCCCACTTCCCCTGCTTGTGTTCCCTCTCTTGCTGGCTGTCTCTATCTCTGTCGAATAAATAAATAAAATCTTTAAAAAAATAAATAAATAAAACATGAAAACGGAAAACATGAAAATTAAAACACTAAGATATGATCCCTATTAATTAACAGGAAAATTAATCCAACTGGCTAATAATGATTAAAAAAATCTGTGCTTAGTTTTAAATATGGGACAGGCATATCTCTGTGCGTGTGTGTGTGTGTGTGTGTGTGTGTGTGTGTGTGTGTTCAGAGGAGGAGGAACAGAGGGGATGAGCAAGAAAAAGGAAGATGAAGAGAAGAAGGGTGGGGAGAAAAAGGAGGAAGAAGGAGAGATCTGAGTCAGGGCTCTGACCCTCACAGGATGCATGATGACCTGGTGCAAGCTACTGTCAACTCCCAGCTCTGGAGCTTCCTCCTTTGTACGGAGAATACTTACTTCTACTTAGTAGGGCTGTCATGGAGATCCCTTGTCTCAGTGCCCAACACAATGAAGACGCTCAACAAACAAATGGCAGCTGACGATGTCCTTTTCAATTCAAGGTTTCATTCGATTCTTTACCTCCTAAATACATAATCTACGGGTCCCATTCTTCCTCAGAGCCTAAGACAGTCTAATATGCACAGTGCACCTTGGCAAAAATATTTTGCACCCCACCCACAAAGATTTCTCAAACGCTTACATAATAAAAGCTCGTGTGTGTGTTTCCGACTAGATGAAACACTCCCGTGTACGCTATGTGATTTGAGCCCCTACCCGAGGGGACAGAGTCCTGACATCCCCCATGAAGGAGGCAAAATAAGGATTACTATCCCCATCTTACATCTAGAAAACTGAGGGTCCCAAAAGCCCAGAGCTTTGCCTTAGCTCTTGCAGCCAGCACGGGGACGGGGCTTCTGCTCCTGAACTCTTGCTACTCCTATCTCAGCTGGGGCTTCTTCTGGGGTGTGAGCTTTACAGAAGCCCCTGCTGTCTAGGACCCAATTTCATCTCCCTTATTTCCGTGCGTAGTGAACATTCAAGTACCAATTACTACCATGTACCTACAGTGTAGTAGAGCATTTAAAAAAGAAGATACCATCTCACTCTAATGACCACCTTTCTGCCTGTGGTCAGATTAAAATCCCCAGGAGAAAAAAAAACAGCGTATTTCAGAAGACGAAGCACAAATAGCTTCCCTTGTTCTCGGCATTTGATTCCATTTTATTTCCTTTCTCTAATACTGTTTGAAATGAGCATCCAGCGAAGCAGTCATTTTCTGAGGCACCCAGAATGTAATTGTTGAGGAAATAACTGTGTTGCATCTGTCTTCGCTAATTTATTGTCGTGTAGCGCGCTGGCCTGAATTGCTACAAATGGTGGCATTGCTGGGTTCGTGTAGAGCACACGGCACCCCTACTCCTGGTGTGTATACATTGAGTTTTTACAGGAGGTTTGTTTGCATGCAAGATTTCATGGTTTTTAAGAAGGCAGGAGGGAAGTGAAAACTTTTCTTCTAGATGATTATAGGTTTGACTAAAAAAGAAACTTGAAATGGAAGCAAGAGACACTGGGGGTAAAAGAGAACAGGCCACTGGATGCTAACAAAAATAAAATTTTGCATTTCTAAACTATCTACTTTCTAGAGTAGCTCATGAAACCTTGCAGATAATTAGGTTAATGCTTCCAATTTCTTTTAGATAAGAAGTTCCATTTCCTATTAGTGGAAACTGAGGGCCAGTGACTGACAATCCACTTGTGGGAGAGCACTATGCAGCAGCTGACTCCTGCCTGCAGGAAGAATCTGAGAAAGCAGAGAAGAAAGGCAGAGACTGCCAGTGGGAGGCCGGCGTGGCCTGCAGCAGGCAGGGAGCATCAGGCAGGAGGCGAGCTCCGCGCCTCGTTCAGGACTGTGGTCTGAGAGGTTTGACGAGTGAGTGCAGTGGAAAGCTGGATCAACAGACCCACCACTTGCCCTGTGCCTTCTCCTAGTGAGAGGAAACGCAGAGGAATAAGAATGAGGGTGAGTCCCTCTCCAGCCACCCCTCTCACTAAATGGGGGAGTCTCTGCACCCACTTCCAGAGGTTCTCCCTAAGGGTACCTTCCCGGGGTTCCTATGGGTCCCCATCTTTTTCCCTTCAAGTTAATTATTTTGCATTCTTATTTTTAATGTTGCCATAGAGGAAAGTTAATTAAATATAAATTTAAATTATGTGCAAATTAAATGTATTTGCTCACTTAAGAAATAGTTCCTGAGCACCTATTACGTACCAGCAGTGTGTGCAGGGTTACAGCAATGACAGAGCAGAGGCAGTCCTGCCCTCATGGAGGCAAATTTTTAACCTTGCTTTAATTTTTAAGGAATATCTATTTTTTAAAGCAAATTATGTATCTTACCTATATTATCAGGGAAAAAATGTGGTGTTTGAAAGTTATTGACAAAAGGGTGTAAGTTTTTACTATATACTCAAAGGAAACCGGTTCCCTGAGGTTCCTGCTTCTTCCTGGAAGAAATCCACCAGGTACCATGGTAAGGCCCCCTCCATTATTTTATCTCAAGCACCTTTGATACTGTCAGACAGGAGTATGCCAAGTGTGGTCCCCAGACCTGCTTATGTGGGAACTCCTTAGAAATGCACTATTGAGCTCTAGCCTAGACCTACCAAATCAGAATTCTATGGGTAAGGCCCAGAAGTCTGTGCTGTAATAATCCTACCAGGTGATTCTACCGCACACTACAGTGTGAAAGCCTCTTTGATAAGACAGTGTCAGACAAAAGTCATCCCCAGTGGCAAGGCTCTTAACCTCAACAGAGTCCCTAGACCCTGTTCCCCATACCTGGAACTGCTTAAACATCATTTATAAGCTGATTTTCTTCACCTAGAATTTAGGCAAGAAAAATATGGGGACAAAGTTTGATAGGTCAGCATAAAACAAGCTTTTTACCAGGGTTATCCTCTCAGCTTTCAATTCTACTTTGAGCAACGGGGCTCTTTTCATATTCTCTTGAGCAAGCCCTGCCCCATTATTCGGTTTCAGTAAATCTGCCATATTATCTTTTGTTTAATCTCTGCCATTCATCCCATCTGCGTATCTTGACATCTTCATTTCCTACTCTAAGTGGCTGGTCTCCTGGCCCTGGAAATGAGGCTCAGGGCCTACAGCTCCACACCTGGCTGCCAAGCTTTCGTCTGACTCACACTCACACGGGATCCTTTGTCTCCTGGCTCCTGTACAATCTCTGTGATCAGTGTCGCATCACCTGTGAAATCTTCCACCAACCTGCGCCCTGCAGTCTGACCCTCCTGAGATTACAGGTGTTCATTCCAGCCAGCTGAGACATCCACTTGGCCCTTGACGAGAGACCTGAAGTATATTCTGTTTCCAGATCTTAGTATACAAACACCTTCCTGTAATTTTAGTTGACAAATTAGATTATATTCTAGGTGACGAGATGAGAAATAACTGTGGGTGAAACATGTATTGACAATCCAATAATCTACATTTCCTTATGGAACAAAAATTACCTTTAAAGTACCACCTTGATTCAATCACCTAGACTGAAGTTCCCACACTGACTGGCAAGGCTCGCCTCCCTGTTATACCCTACTGTGTCTCAGTGTCTTACACAATCCGTGGCAACGTGGTAGGCATTCAATAAGTAGGTGCTGAATTAAAGAAGGCATAGTCTATTCCCTTTCTCTTGCTTTCCAGCTAATTTATAAAATAGCTTAGTCATTATTATCCCATGCTTATTGAACACCATCATGAGAAAATAAATACCATAGGGCTGAGACTGAGTGTTGATTATACAAAGAGAACAAAGAAAAGGGAGAGGGTTCATTTAAACTCATGCACACTGTCCTCGGAGCCGGTGGCTTAGCCACTGGTTAAGCAAGTTGCCTGAGCATGTAGCATAAGCCCTGAATGTCTCAATTTCCTCATCTGCAAAAGGATGAAGGTGGATTATATAGTCCCAAAACCTCCTTTTGGTTCTATCATTCTAGAATCATATAGTGGACCAAAGTCCCCTGATTTTTAAGTTTTAAAATAGATTCAGGGGCTCCCGGGTGGCTCAGTCAAGCGTCTGCCTTCGGCTCACGGCATGATCCCAGAGTCCTGAGATCGAGCCCCACATCAGGCTCCTCTGCTGGGAGCCTGCTTCGTCCTCTCCCACTCCCCCTGCTTGTGTTCCCTCTCTCACTGGCTGTCTCTCTCTGCCAAATAAATAAATAAAATCTTTAAAAAAAAATAAAATAGATTTAGCATAGAAGTTGCTGACATGTTACATAACTCATTATATTTCATTGTAGTGGATACATAAAGGAAATTCTTTTTCTGCTAATACAGGTAATATACATAATTTGCCTTAAAAATGTATATTCCTTGGGGCGCCTGGGTGGCTCAGTTGGTTAAGCATCTGCCTTGGGCTCAGGTCATGATCTCAGGGTCCTGCGATCAAGCCCCACATCGGGCTCCCTGCTCAGTGGGGAGTTGGCTTCTCTCTCTCCCTTTGCCCCTCCCCCTCCACTCCTGCTCTCTCACTTTCTCTTTCTCAACTAAATAAAATCTTTAAAAATGGATATTCCTTAAAAATTAGACATAGACTACTGTAGTCTTGCTCAGGAGCATAGGGATTGGCTGGTGTTGGCTGCAGACTGTGAACTGGGTTCAGGTCTGCTTCATGTGTCCTCTCATTCTCTTTGAATCAGCAGCTACCCAGGGCATGTTCTTGTGTTAGCTGGTAGAAGCCAAGTCAAATCACACAGGAAGATTCAAAACCTCTGCTCACATCACAGCTATTGAAAGTTCACTGACCAGGACATGAAAAGATGTTCAACATCATTAGCTATTAGGAAATGAAAGTCAGGGGCGCCTGGGTGGCACAGCGGTTAGGCGTCTGCCTTCGGCTCAGGGCGTGATCCCGGCGTCATGGGATCGAGCCCCACATCAGGCTCCTCTGCTGGGAGCCTGCTTCTTCCTCTCCCACTCCCCCTGCTTGTGTTCCTTCTCTCGCTGGCTGTCTCTCTCTCTGTCAAATAAATAAATAAAATCTTTAAAAAAAAAAAAAAGGAAATGAAAGTCAAAGCCACAGTAAGATACAACGTCACACCCACTAAAATGACTGTAATCAAAATGACAAACAGTCACAATGTTGGCAAAGATATGGAGGAACTGGAATCCTCATGTATTACCGATAGACTGTAAAATGGTGCATCTACTGTAAAAAACAGATTGGCAGTTCTCCAAAATAGAGGTATCTTATGGCGCAATGCTATTCCTATGTATATACTCAAGAGAATTGAAACCATTGGCTCATATAAAAACTTGTACATGAACATTCCTAACAGCATTATTCATAATAGCCAAATAGTGGAAAAGTCCATTAACTGACGCATGGATAAACAAAATGTGGTATACCCATGCAAAGGAATACTATTTGGCCATAAAAAGAAATAAAGTCCTGGTGTGGCCTAGATGAGTCTTAAAAACATTCTACTGTGTAAGGGGCACCTGGGTGGCTCAGTCAGTTAAGGGTCTGACTCTTGATTTCAGCTCAGGTCATGATCTCAGGGTCATGAAATGGAGCCTCACGTCAAGTCAAGCTCCGCACTCAGGGAGGAGTCTGCTTGGGATTCTCTCTTTCTCCCTCTGCCCGCCCACCCCTGCTCACACATGTGCACGCTCTCTCTCAAATAAATAAATAAAACCTTAAAAAACAAAAACATTGTACTGAGTGAGAGAAACCAGACACAAAAGACCACATAACGTGTGACTCTATTTTAGATGACATGTCCAAAATGGGTAAACCCATAAAGACAGAAAGCAGACTAGTGGCTGTGTGGAGTTAAGGGAGAGTGGAATAGGGAGAGACTGCTAATTGGTATATGGTTAATTTTGGGGTAATGAAAATGTCCTAGAATTAAATAATGGTAATGGTTGCACAATTTCATGAATATGCTGAAAACCACTGAACTGTACACTTTACAGTGGTGAAGTTTATGGTATATGAATTATGTTTCAATAAAAAATAAGATTCTATTTTCCAAAGTAAATCAATGACATAAGAAAATATGTATGCTCTGCCTATTCTAGAAGGAGAGACTGGCGGCCACACAGTAAAGGCTTAGATGATAATCCATAAGTAGGGTGAGTGAAGAAGTGGAAAAAATAATCCAGCCTACTAAAAATAATGTCCTGTCTTTTTATAAATTTTAAGCCTGTTTTCAAAGCTTATAAAGCAGAGAGGAATTCTTAGCAGAGATAAACTTGGAAATGCCCAACCTTAAATATATATTTGCCTTAAAGTAAATTATATATATATATAAATTATATATACATAAATATATTTCTTTAGGTAGATTTATAGACAGATCTGTAGAAATCCTTCTTTTAGGAGTTTTTGTTTTTTTAAAGATTTTATTTATTTATTTGACAGAGACAGCCAGCGAGAGAGGGAACACAAGCAGGGGGAGTGGGAGAGGAAGAAGCAGACTCCCAGCGGAGGAGCCTGATGTGGGGCTCGATCCCAGGGCCCTGGGATCACGTCCCGAGCCAAAGGCAGCAGCTCAACAACTGTGCCACCCAGGCACCCCTTAGGAGCTTTTTTTTTAAGTAATTTTTTTTAAAGGATTCCATTTATTTACTTGGGAGAGACAGAGAGAGCAGGAGCAGAGGGAGGCACAGAAGGAGAAGCAGACTCTTCACTTAACAGGGAGCCTAAAGGGGGCTCGATCCCAGGACCATGAGCCGAAGGCAGACGCTTAACTGAGCTACCCAGGCGCCCCTTTAGGAGCTTCTTGAAACAAGGTAGAAACAAACCATCAAACATCACTAATTAGGGATGAGGAACAATTGGAATTTGTGAAGCATCTGAATTATAAATATTCTTGAAGTACAGATTCATTCCTTTCAACTACAAACATTAAGTAATCTAGAGAAAAAAATCACCTGGTAGGGATCTTTAGAAAATTAGTTTAATGAGATTTCAAATTGCAATTAGCACATCAATTATCCATATATAAATTGTGTTTCTGCAGCGCTCAGTGGAATTTCTTAAGTGCCTCAAACCATGTATTCTGTCGAACAACTTAAAAATCTCCTCCTACCCTCAGGTCTTGTTTACATATTTAATGTGTGTTATCTGTAAATTAAGTGTTTGCTTAGCAAAATAAATCTCAGTACTGCTCCTGACTCAACCATCACCAGTAGAAAATCACTCAGGTTCCAATTTCATTTGGTCTTCCTCAGGACAGATCATGGTAAAGCAGTGAATGGGAAGAAAGAGAGATCTTAAATTCAGGTCTCAGAATTAAGGTGCCTGGATGTTCTAATTCTACATATCCAGCTAACTCTCTTTTCTATACACCAGGCTTAGGCTGGCTAGCCCCCCTCAATGCACCCCTGAAAAACAAAGGCCCACCTACACAGAAATTCCTCTGCAAAGAACAACTCATTAACTCTTCCCGGGCTTAACAAAAACTGATTTGATCACGTTACACTTAGACTCATACCTCTCTCATCTCGCCATAACCAAAATATTCCACGTAATCAGAAGCAAAAGTACAAACTATCAACATGCTCCAAAGAAATCATTCTTTGGTTCGAGATCCAAGAGAAACAATACATACAACCTCCCCACACACACAGCCCTACTAAACTGCAATTACTACCTACACGCTTACCGCTCAGAACTCAGCTCTTCAGAAAGCGGTGCACCATGGGCTAGAGAATCCTTGACTTTGTTGCATACCAGGGAAGAAAGAGACAGAGAAAATGTGCACTAAAGATGAGGCAGAGAAGCGTGGGATGGAAAGAGTAATAAATGGGTTACAAGTAAGTCTTGGACCTACATACAGCAAGACAAGAATAGTGTCAAAACCAAAAAGAGAATGAACACACACAAAAAAATCAAGGGATGGGTTAAACAGGTGAGGTGGATTAAGAGTACACTTCTCATGATGAGCACTGAGTAATGTACAGAATTGCAGAATCACTCTCTTGCACACCTGAAACTAATATAATACCCTATGTTAAAGATTCTGGATTTAAAATCATCAATCAGTCAATCAATCATAAGAAAACGCTATTCCTCTGACAGGCAAAACAAAAGGCAGCTAAAAGAAAAAGAGAGACAGAAACTTAAAATTGAGGAACAAGAAAGATATACAATATTTTACCTTATTAGCAGAATGTGGGCAAAGTACTTGATTTCACATTAAAAAATGATAATATTTATTGAATAAATAAATAAATGAGTGGCTAAAAAAATGTGTGGCTAACTTTAAAGTAACTGCAATAAAAGCAAACTCACCATTTCATCTCCAAAACTCATTCTTTGCTGACTTCCTTTCTTCTGTTAATGTCTTTTTCTCAATGGCACAAGCTCTTAAAATCCTAGGATCACCTCCACTGTTCACTTTGCCTCTCCAGTGCCAACTTCAATCATTCGGGCATAATTAATTCTTTCCTCATCAAGTCTCCTTTACCCACCTTTTCTGTCTGCTCTGAACAACTCAGGACACATGTTAACGACGAATTCAACAATATTTAGTGCGTACATGTTACATATCCCGCATCCTTCTAGTAGTAACTTATCTTACACCAGACTAGTCATTGAAGATGGTTCTTGCCTTCGATGAGTTCAAATCAGACATAAAAACAAATACGTTGGCCCTTGACTAACGCGGGTGTGAACTGTGTGGATTGACTTACACCCCAATTTTTTTTTCCTGCAAAAAGTTTTACCGTTTCCATTTGGTCCACGGCTTGGTAGAGCGCTCCACGGTGGTCGAAAGGCTGCCTGGTGACTGTGCAGAGAGGCTCAGGCAGAAGCCCTGACACCCGAGGATGCAGAGGGTCCCTTAGGGGCCACCCCGCTCCAGAGGCTCTCCGTCGTGATTGACGGTGCGCCTTTCCGAGACACACTTGCCCAGCCCGGCCCGGGGCCTGCCAGCCTGTGCAGTTAGTCAGGGGGCTGCCCATCCTCTTGAAGAGTTTCACCTCCTCATCCAGGCAGTGGTTCTCCAGGAAGTCAGGGAGATGGAGGTCTGCCCGGTGCAGGCAGGACAGGCACGGTTCAGCGCACGCAGGTTCACGTTCTCCAACATCCAGTGTCATGGCGGCTTCCACGACGACCGGGTTTCTGCGGGTCCTGGAAGAGGGCGCATTGCCGCGCTGGTTCGGCATCTTCAAGGCACACCTGGCGCCCTCTGGCGGAAAAGGTGACCCGTACCCTCCAGAGCCACCGCCTCCGGGGGAAATCCGAGAGAGGTAGGTGGGAGGCCCCTCGCATGCACTTAAACCAGGCGTTCGGTCCGCGGCGGCCTTCACCTCCATAGGGTAATTCTGATGAATGTGGGAGCTCACGGTTGATCAGCAATAAGGTGCTAAGCTCGAGAAATGGTATTGGGGGGCTCCTGGGGGGCTCAGTGGGTTAAGCGTCTGCCTTCAACTCAGGTCATGATTCCAGCGTCCTGGGATCAAGTTCCACATCGTGCTCCCTGCTCAGTGGAGAGCCTGCTTCTCCCTCTGCCCCTGACCTCGCTCGTATGCTCGCTCTCTCTCTCTCTCACTCCCTCTCTCGCTCTCTCAAATAAATAAATAACCACTTTATTGAAGGGCCAGCTATAATACAATGTGACCAAAACAAAAAACAAAAAACGGTGGAGCTATTTACAAGGAAAAATGCCTGAGCAACTCACAATTTAATTATTATAATAGTCTCCCCTCTCTCGTTGTCCCTAGCCTCTTCCCTTTTATTTTTGTTGAGGGTTCATGAGCATTCAAGAGCACCATCTATTTGGACATAGCATTTTTTTACATCATTATGTACTTATCTATTGCTAACATGAATTCAAAGGAAGCATGCAGTTTCTTTTATACCAGAGCAAATCAGGAAACCAAGACACAATTGCCATCACCAAATGTTAATCTTCAGAGAACATCTCCGTGAGGCCAGAAGACATTCAGATTCTGCCAGTTTTTGAGGTGTTCCATATTTAAGTAGTGTTAGCACTGTAGTTACTTTCGAGGTTTTTCTGAAGTCATTATTTGGATCTTTCCAATAAGGTTTTTTCTCCTACTTGGCAGTAGGTGAACACACATCCTTCACTAGCACACTTCAGCCTCTCCCCTCCAAGTGGTCAGCCTGCATGCAGCCAGAGCACCGCTCTTCCCTCCAGAGTCCTTAGAGCCAGTAACTAGGTGAAAATGGTCTTGCCGTTCGGCTGCTCCATGGCCAGTTGCAGGGTCCCCAGGTGGTACCACTGGGGGCTGGGGCCCCATAAGCCTCTTCCCTTTTAGGTAATATTTTTAGCTAATCTATGTGCCAGGCATTTATGGAAGTACCCAAGGGTTTTGCCTACATCATCTCATTTACTCCTCATAATAGCCCTAGCCTGGGTGACTCAGTCAGTTTAGCAGCTGCCTTCGGCTCAGGTCATGATCTCAGGGACCTGCGATCAAGCCCCACATCGAGCCCCCACATTGGGCTCCCCGCCTAGTGGAACACCTGCTTTCCTACTCCCTCTGCCATTTACCCTGCTTGTGCTCTCTCTCTCTCTCTCTCTCTCTGTGTCAAATAAATAAATAAAATCTTAAAATTAAAAAAAAAAAAACCTCCATTTTAAAAATAGAGAAACAGTGTTTTTCACCACAACTAAAATAAAAATTAATTAATTGATTTCTCTAATGAGGGAACTAAGGCCCAGAATGGATAAACTACTTGCCAAAGTTTATCCAGCAAAAAAACGGTCAAGGCTCTGGTTCTGATTCTGTACCCACGCTCTTTCCCACTGTGCTCCGCCACACATGATCATCAGATTCATTTTCTCAAAATACTCTGTCACTCTCTTTTCCAAAACACATTTCCCACCGGATCAAATCCTTAGCGATCTTCAAGGCCCTCAAAATCTCACCACAGCCTCTCTTCCTAACTTTACTATTGCCAGCACAAATTTCCTCCTCTTTAGAATGAACTCTACATCACTCCTACTCATACAGCTCGTTCTGATCCATTCTGCTTCCCAAACCCAACATGGCCTCCACCTCTCCAACCGTTTAAATCCTGCCTATGGTTCAAGACCCGGTTTCAGACATACCTCCTCCATAAATATATTCTCAACCAGCAGAAGCCCACCCTCAAGGCTGTCTTCTCTGAAATCTCAAACTTTACTGTCTGTACCATTAACTTGATATGTAACTATAGACTGCCTTGGAATACTATTTAATTTATAAACATCTAAACTTAACTGTGAATTCTAAGAATCAAGGATCCTAATCACAGCATTTCTTTATATCCCCTACCTATGCCTTTTACAAACAAGGCGTTTAACAAAGGAATGAATACCAGCACATCAGTAAATGACTCATAACTCAGCTAATACTTTTTGGGGGTTATAGGAATTGGAAATATAAAGATTAGTGCTTATTGAAAAGATAAAATGCATATCAGCAAGGAAAATGTCACAAATACAGCACTTATGCACATACACTAACTTTAAATTAATTTTTCCAGTAGACACAAGTAAGTGTATTTTTAAGTATATTAGCATTGTTTTACTGATGTAAAAACAAAAAAATCCAGCCTAAAATAGTATTTAGCCACAGAGTTATACATTTTTAATAATATTAAAAGGGAATGAACCCAACTCAGATTTCTTGTCAGAATTTAGATATCAGAAGATAAGGAAAACTGAGGAATCACTGGAAAGAGATACTTCTAATTCTTATTCCATGGAAGACATAAGAAAAGAGGGAGATGAACGTAAGATATAAGGAAGAATTCCCCTACCCACCAATGTGCTTCGGAGAAAAGTTATAGAACCATTTGCTTTGGAAGTCTTTGAAAATATGAATATAGGAATAATCTTTGCAAACATCCAGAACATGGATTAATTGATTTCCCAAATCAAATCTCAAATCTCAAATTGATTTCTCTTTCCAAAGTATTCTTTTTCCTAAGAATGAGACAGCCCATTAAGCTGATGTCTAACACCATAACCATTGTACCTCTCTCCTGCTGGTGTCTCTCCCTCCTAAGCACTGGGAGAACTTAATGTTCCTAATGAGGAGACCGACACCCATTGCCCCAAAAACAGTGTCAGCTGAGTTATGGACCTCTTAAAATTCGCTACAGTGTGATGGCAATTTCTGGTTCTGATGTCAAATATTTAGCAATGCACTCTACAGCTTTAGTCAGAACAATGAAATTTATGCCATGCAAACAGAGCCTACTTCTTGTGTAGTATCAGTGTATTCTGTTTACACTGATAATACTTTATTTGATCTGCACAATACATTGCTGTTTAGTCTCTCTTGCACACAGTTTGCTTTCCAATTCATTAAGTGGTCAAGGATAACTCTTTCACAACAAGACAAATTTATTTGTGCCCTTCGGCTACACTCAGAGAGCCTTAAGTATTTAAATTAGGACATTATAGCCAAACTGAATAGCATATTTATTGTAGTCATTGTCATCACTCTTAACCTGAAAAAAATATTGCTCCCTGACACATAGGATAAGGGACGGCATGGTGTGGTTAAAAAAAAATAAAAAAAAAAAAAAGAAAAGGATATTGAAGCCAGAACATCCTACGGCCAAACTCCAGCTCTACTGCTTATTTCCTATGTAACTTTGAAGAGTACTTAGGCCCTCTAAGATTCAGTGTTTTCATCCGGAAACTGGAAAGAATAATTATTCCTTTTTTTTAAAAAGACTTTATTTATTTATTTGACAGAGAGAGAGCAAGACAGAGATAGATCATGAGCAGAGGGGAGGGGTAGAAGGAGAAGCAGATTCCCTTTTGAGTAGGGAGCCCAATGCGGGGCTTGATCCCACGACCCCCCAGGACCCCAGGATCATGACCTGAGCTGAAGGCAGACACTTAACGGACCAGGCACCCCAAGAATAATTATTCCTACCTGGTTTGTTGAAAGGACTAGAGATCAAATTTGTTCAGTCCTTGACATTTACCAAAGCTACAAATATGGAAGATGATATTATTATTACTAATATTACTGTTGTGAGAATTAGGAAAGGCAAGAAGTGAACACAAACTTACCCAAAATGAAAAAGAGTAAAAGAAGTCATAAATATACCTTCAGGAGAGTATCTGGTTCACAAGCTTACAGTGAACTGATTTGATTGAAATTTTCTTTCAAATGAGAAATGTTTCCTGAGGAACTTGAGTCTTTGACTTTGTATGGTCCCTCTGTCCTCATGCATCCTCTTCTATCAGCTTATACTCTCCACTTACCCTGATGACAAGATATGACATCAATCTCAAGAAACCAATGTAATACCCCTCCCAGAAGTACTTGCTTTTTTAAGTCCTCCATGCTCTTTAAAGGAATTTTAGGCATGAGTAGGCAAGTGGGGGGACTTCCAGAAAAAGATGGCAGATTTGCTCGTTTCATACAAAAACTACAGTTTTAAAAAGCAAAAGCTTTTGTAAAAGTCATAGCCCACATTAGCAAACACAACAGGACAAGAAAGAATAGCTCTAAAAGTCAGAAGGACAAGTGATAATTGGCAGTAGAAGCCCCACGCTGGCAGTAGGAAAACCTAGAAAGCAACCCAATGTGAACCAAAAGTCTCAGAAATTGGTAGCAACAGTTACCTCAGGAAGTAGGAGTGAAGACATAACAAAAAAAGGGGGTGCCTGGGTGGCTCAGTCAGTTAGGTGTCTGAGCCCACCTCGGGCTCTGGGCTCAGCAGGGAATCTGCTTGAAGAGTCTCTCCCTCTGCCCCTTACCCCCAAACATGCACACACTCTCTCCCTCTCTTTCTCTCTTTAAAATAAATAAATAAATCTTTTTTTTAAAGTAGCAAAAAAAAAAAAAAAACCTACAAACAACAAAAAACCAGAAGAATTGCTTGAAAGTTTGTTTTAGAAGCAATTAGACCCACATTCCCTTCCTCACTCTGCATAGTCAAGTAGCTGTCCATCACCTGCTGGAGAAGAGGGGTGCAGATTTATTACCTGTCTCTGAACTGGATGATACCAGGCATAGTTGAGCAATGAGCGCTCACTGACGAGAAATGCAAGTAAATACTATTAACTGAAAATTACAACCACCATTTCTTCCCCTACTTGGCTCCCAAACCAATTACAACCAGAGAAGAAGTAGGAAAATTATTCTCTGACCATTCCAAGGAACAAAAAACACAATGATAGTGGAGCTTACCCAATTAAACACCCCAGACAGATCACCCTAGAACAAACTGCACAGGCAACAAGAACCACCAATGCATACAGAGCTTCCAGTCAGTACTTTTGTGCCTCATTCTTTAATATGAACAGCAGCCAAAAATCACTAGACAACAGAGGAAAAATTGGCCAACATGAGAAGAGAGAGAGAGCATGCATGCACAATAAATAAATAAACAATAAAAAATAAAAGCAACTTAAACAGATGGCACCAAGATAAAAACTTCATAAAAATTATTAATTTCTTCAGAGACATAAGAGAATATATTGCTACAAGAAAAAAGAAATTACTATCAAAGGGCAATGGTCAGAGATAAAGAGCTCTTGATAATTAAAAAAAAGTGTGGGGGCAAAAATAAACAACACAATAGAAGAGTTGAAAATATAATTAAGGAAGTATTCCTGCAGGTAGAGCAAAACCAAAAAAAAGTGGAAAATGTAAAGAAAAGCTAAGGAAATTAAATGATAGTTTATCCAAAATATTAGACATCTGAATAATAAGAATTATAGAAATGGAGAAAAATGAAATGGAGGCAAAGAAATCATCATGGATATAGTACAAGAAAATTATTCAAAACTGAAAGATTTGAGTATCTAGACTGAAAGGAGCCATCAGTTCACAAAAATAGACACACAGATCCATGTAACAGAATAGAAAACCCAGAAATAAACCTACTATTATATGGTCAATTAACCTTCAACAGGGGTGCCTTGCTGGCTCAGTGGGTTGAGCATCCAACTCTGATTTGGGCTTAGGTCATGATCTCAGGGTCCTGAGACCGAACCCTGCATTGGGCTCTGTGCTCAGCAGAGAGTCTGCTTGAGAGTCTTTCTCTCCCTCTCCCTCTGCCCCTTCCCCTACACCCACACTCACTCTTTCTTTCTCTCTCTCTCTCTCAAATAAATAAATCTTTTTTCAAACATCCTAGAAGAGAACACAGGAAATAACTTCTTTGACATCAGCCATTGCAACTTCTTCTAGACACATCTCCTGAAACAAGGGAAATAAAAGCAGAAATAAACTGTTGGGACTTCATCAAAATAAAAAGCTTCTGCACAGTGAAGGAAACGATCAACAAAGCTAAAAGGCAGCCATGAAATGGTAGAAGATACTTACAGATGACATACCCAAAAAGGGTTAGTATCCAAAATATAATAAAGAACTTATCAAGCTCAACACCCAAAAAACAAACAAGCCAATTAAAAAAGGGTCAGAAGACTTGAACAGACATTTCTCCAAAGAAGATGTACAGATGGCCAACAGACACAGGAAAAGATGCTCATCATCACTCATCATCAGGAAAATGCAAATCAAAACTACAATGAGATATCACATCACACCTGTCAGAATGGCTAAAATCAACAACAAAAACCCAAAACAACAGGTGTTGGCGAGGATGTGGGAAAAAAGGAACCCTCATGAACAGTTGGTGAGAATGCAAACTGATGCAGCCACTGTGGAAAATGGTAGGGAGGATCCTCAGAAAGTTAAAAATAGAGGAGCACCTGGATGGCTCAGTCAGTCATCCAAGTCTTGATTTAAGCTCAGGTTGTGATCTCAGAGTTGTGGGATGGAGCCCCATGTTGGGATCCACTCTGAGTGTGGAGTCTGCTTAGGAATCTCTCTCTCTCCCTCTCCCTCTGCCCCTCCCCTGCCTCTTCCTCTCTAAAAAAAAAAAAAAAAAAAAAAAAAAAAAAAAAAAAATTAAAAATAGAACTACCTTATGATCCAGCAATTGCTCTGCTGGGTATTTACAAAGAATACAAGAACACTAATTCAAAGAGATATATGCACCCCTTTGTATATTGCAACATTATTTACAATAGCCAAACTATGAAAGCAGCCTAAGTGTCCATTGTTTGATGAATGGATAAAGCATTCATACACACACACATACACTGGAATATTATTCAGCCATAAAAGAGAACGAAATCTCACCATTTGCAATGACATGGATGGAGCTAGAGAGTTATAATGCTAAGTGAAATAAGTCAGTCAGAGAAAGACAAATATCATGTGATTTCACTCATATGTAGAATTTAAGAAAAAAACTAATGAGCAAAGGGGGTGGGGAAGAGAGAGACAAAGCAAGAAACAGACTCTTATTTATAGAGAACAAACTGATGGTTACCACAGGGGAGGTGGGTGGGGAGAACGGCTAAATAGGTGATGGGGATTAAGAAGTGCACTTTTCAAGATGAGCACAGGGTGATGTATGGAAGTACTGTACACCTGAAACTAATATAACATTGTATGCTAACTAACTGGAATTAAAATAAAAACTTAAAAAAAAGAAAAAGAAAGAAAAAAAGGAGCCATCAATTGCCCAGGACAATGGATGAAAATAGACCATATTATGGGGGCGCCTGGGTGGCTCAGTTGTTAAGCATCTGCCTTCGGCCCAGGGCGTGATCCTGGCGTTCTGGGATCGAGTCCCAAGTCAGGCTCCTCCGCTGGGAGCCTGCTTCTTCCTCTCCCACTCCCCCTGCTTGTATTTCCTCTCTCACTGGCTATCTCTCTCTCTCTGTCGAATGAATAAATAAAATCTTAAAAAAAAAAAAAGAAAATAGACCACATGGCACATGAGTGTGCAACTTCAGAACACTGGGGACAATTAAAAGATTTGCAAGGAGGGCACTTGGGTGGTTCAGTTGGTAAGTGTTCAGCTCTTAATCTCAGCTCAGGTCTTGATCTCAGAGTGGTGAGTTCAAGCCCCACATTGGAGAGAGGCTCCCCATGTGAAGCCTACTTAAAAAAAAAAAAAAAAAAGACTTGCAAGAAAGAAAAGGAAAAGGGGAGAAAGGGGATCCACATAGATGATTTTGAACTTCTCAACAATACTGGAAGTTAGATGACAATGGCATTCTATAATGAAATGTTCTATCCAGGTCCATTTTTAAACAAATCAAAATTTATTCGATAGAGGTAAAGCAGTGCTTAGAGGGAAATTTTTAGCTGTAACACCAAAATTAGGATAGAAAAAAACACCTGAAATCAATATCTAAACCTCCACCTTAAGAAACTAGAAACAGAAAATCAAACTAAACTCAAAGCAAGTAGAAGGAAGGAAACAACAGAGATTAGGATAGAGATAAATGAAATTGGAAACAGAAAAACAATAGAGAAAAGGCAATGAAAACAAAATTGGTTCTTTGAAAGTATCAATAAAATTGACAAACTTTTAGCTAGACTAACCAAAACTCATTTAAGTTCCTACTCTAAAACTGACATACAAGCTCTCTCTGAGAGTTTTATATTCTAAGTGACAATAAAATCACTTAAAGGACAGTCAAGAACAAAGAAGATACCCTGAAGTTCAAGATCGATGATGGCCCTTGACAATAGAGTTGATATTGCCCCAAAGTTTTTAGGCCCAGGAGTGGACTAAAATCACTTCCAAACACATAAGCTTGGTTTTATGACTTCATGTTTAACTTCTAGTCTCGCTATCAGTGTTTACCTGTACTAGGGAAGGGGTTAGACTCTATTAAAAAGATGGCACACAACAGAAGATTATATATCTACATATTATATAAAATATGTATATTTGAAAGTCTTTGGGTAATTTTTCTTTCATTATTTTACCTCTGTATTTCTCAGTCCACAAAATATTGTGTTGTGCTTAGGAGATTCATTCAATGCTTCTTTCCCTACTTAAGTAAGTATCCATAGTCACAACTGATCTTACAGTATTTTAGGAGTATCAGTGGTTGTTGTCTTCAACTTTTATGACTTTGATCAGTCTTGCTCCTTTCTCCTCTTGGCTCAAATTCTGTGTTAATGAAGTCATCATCTATCATCTGGTCTCCCTGTGTCTACTTTATATTTCCTTATTTTACATTAGATGGAATTCTCTTGTGGATGAGAAAGGAGTGGGAGCAAAAACTGAAAAGATGAGAGGTAAGTAGTTGAAAATAGTGATACACACAGAGAGACATATGTACACATAGAAACATACGCACATACATGCACACACAGTACAAAAAAACAGAAATTGCAAGAATGATTACAAGAAGAAAAAGTATGTGATTTGGGGCACCTAGGTGGCTCAGTTGGCTGAGTGTCCGACTCTTCATTTTGGCTCAGTTCATGAACTCAGGAACGTTAAGATCAAGCCCCACGTGGGATCCACACTCAGCAGGGAGTCTGCTCAAGATTGTCTCCCTCTGCCCCTCCCCCGACTAGCTCAGGAGCATGTGCATATGCTCTCTCTCTCTCTCTCTCTCTCTCAAATAAATAAATCTTTTTAAAAAAAGAGAAAGTATGTGATTAAAGTAGGTCACAGTGGGGGACTTCTGCAGTACTGGCAATGAATGACCTATTTCTTAAGAGAAGTAACTACAGTTTATTTTATTACATTATTTGTTGTATTACCTAAAAGATATATATTTTTTAAAGACTTTATTTATTTATTTGACAGAGAGAGAGAGACAGCCAGCAAGAGAGGGAACACAAGCAGGGGGGAGTGGGAAAGAAGAAGCAGGCTCCCAGCAGAGGAGCCCGATGCAGGGCTTGATCCCAGGACCCCGGGATCACGCCCTGAGCTGAAGGCAGACGCTTAACGACTGAGCCACCCAGGAGCCCCTAAAAGAGATATGTTTTAAACATTCTTCTACATATGTGATACAGTTCACAATTAAAACATAAAGAAATAATAAAAACAAAAATGTACCCTGAAATTCAGAAAAATAAAAATTAAAAGTACTTTTTAATTTAAAAATATAATAAAACAAAATTTAAAATAAGTGACAAAAATATTAGCTCTTCATCTAACAAAGAGCTTTGCAAATCATTCAACAAAATATAAATATGCCAAAAGGAAAATGGACAAAGGCTCCATGTAGGCAAGTCTCAAAAAAAGAGGGGAAAAATGTAAATAGCCCATGTGTTAACCAAGGTTCTCTAGAAAACAGAGCCTGCAGCAAGACTTAAGCATGAATGCTTTATGGGGGAGATACAATCCCAGGGAGGTAAAGTGAGGGAAAAGGAAGGGAGGATGAAGGATAAGAAATAAATTAAGATGGCCTTGCATAACTAAACATGTAGCCCATTGCAGGGCCCAGTGGGTCAGATGATACAGATATGCAGTACCTTAGAACAGTCCATGAGTGGGACAGGAATGGAGAGTGAATTTAATTACTCTGCTGGATTTCATTGACTTGACCCTTTCAGCAGAATTCTGAGTAAGCCAGATCTCAAGCCCTGCTCTGCTTGGTTGGGAGGAACCAGAGAAACTGGCAGAACATCAGGCTATAGAACCAGAACCGTGCAGTCTACCCTGAGTCTGCTTCAAGTGGACAGGTGAAGCCCAGAGGATCCAAGGTAACACACAGGAAGTATGCAATGCCACCAACAAGTTTGCACAAAGCCAGTAGTTATTAGACAAAGAATTGAAAAATTTTAAAAAGAGGTAGCAATTTTCATTTTCTGTATTTCAGTTTTCATGAGTATACATTAACTTTTAAACAAAAGTTATAGATATTTTAGGAGTAAACCAATTGGAGACAGTAAATACATAAAATTCTTTTTAAAGAGTTTTACTAAAACGGGGAACAAAGTTATGGAAATGTGAGGAAGTGTGCCATGAAGAACTTTTTTAAAAGTGGGATAGGTAACAGAGTGTTAGTCTGCTGAGGAAATAATCCAGTAGAGAGCGAAAAAATGATTTCGTAACAAATGGAAGGAAAGACTGGGTTCTTTGTAGACAAGAGGAGTAAGGTTCAATGTACATGCCAACAGATGGCATGGAGCGTTCATCCACTATGGGAACCAGCAGGAAGTGAGAATAAGTAGGAGCAGATGCTAGTAGGTGGGTGGAAGTGAGCATGGGTGCCTAGGGAAGTTTTCTGATTGCTTTAATTTTTTCTGGTGAAACAGGAGAATTATCAGCAAAGAATGGAGATGAGAAGATATTGGGAGTATGGTAAGAATACTATGGATGAAAGGTATGAAAGAGGTGTAAGTGACCAAGAAAGTAAATAGACCAAGAAAGTGTAGTATGTCTAATCTGTGGCTCATAATCATGAATTTAAAGTGAAGCCTGTCATCAGACTCATGGGTTAATATCAAAATATTTATTTTTAAGTACTTAAGCAATCTAGATGATGAGTATTTAAAAAAAACAAGGAAGAGTGAAAGTGTTAGAGAAAAAAATGAGGCTCCCAAACATATTTTATGAGTAAATTTTTATACAACAGAGTTGAGAAATAAGAGCTCCTCATAGTTCACAGTCTACGGAAGCTATGGTTTTAAACAAAAGCCTCACTGAAATGTTTGCCATAGATTGTCAATGATTTTCAGACACAAAGAACAATGGATTTTTGAAATTTGCCCAAGGTATGAATTCTAAAACTCATGTTACTGAAAAATACTTTCCTGAATTATAGTCTATTTGGTACAAATGGTTAATGATATTGTTAAATACATTAAATGTTTTATATTAGATATGCAAACTCTTAGAAACAGCCAGGAGTATTTGGTCTACGTGTCTGTACCATGTATTTTTTTTTAGAAGAAATCTTTTTTTTTCTTTAAGATTTTATTTATTTACTTGACAGAAACAGCGAGAGAGGGAGCATAAGCACGGGGAGTGGGAAAGGGAGAAGCAGGCTTCCCGCTGAGCAGGGAGCCCAATGCGGGACTCGATCCCAGGACTCTGGGATCATGACCTGAGCCAAAGGCAGATGCTTAACGACTGAGCCACCCAGGCACCCCCATGTCTGCACCACATATTAATGGTAAATTTAACCGTGTTTAGTTTTATTTTCATGTCAAGAAATTTCTCCATCTTGAACACCGATCTTTCACATCAGTGTTATTAAAGGAATCTTTATAGAATGGGAAATCATGCTGTTGTCGTTGACAAGAGAACAAACAAGCCTCTGAGTGGTTTAGGAACCCGTCATATGTTCTGTTCACATCCTCCAGTTGTAATTCTCTGCAAGTAATTCTAGCAGAGTGTAACACAACAAAAACGCTGGCTATAGGCAGCAAGACTGTGGCCACATTCATAATTCTTCTGCAGCTAAAGACAACAACGTGACATACAAGAAGTTTGGGGACTGCCTGATCATGTACTCATATAAGATGGTCAAACAAGGAGAGATAATAGCTACTCAATGTTTTCAAAAAAACAAAATGAAAAAATTAAACGGCTTTCCAAAAGAAAGCCTTAACACTGTCCTTTGTAGAGATGAGTATTTACAGACACGCGGATACACAGAATGCCCTAACAACTAGTAGCTCCTTGCAGAGAAAGTGGTTTGTCAGGTGAAGCTTGGAAGGATAGGTATTACGTGATGATACCTGCTGTGAAGAGCTTCAGGTCATGCTGTTCCACCAAAGATGCGGTGAAAGCCGAGATGCAGATGGAAAGTCAAAGAAAATTTTGCTAAACTGAAAGCCAATTACATTGCTCCACTGCTACATTTCTAGATCTAAGACTTAAGAAAACAATTGCCCAAGTGATTCTATAAAACATCATGTGTAGGGACACCCGGGTGGCTCCGTTGGTTGGGCGTCCAACTCTTAATTTTGGCTCAGGTCATGGTCTCATGGGTCATGAGACCAAGCCCCACACCAGGCTCAGCACTTGGTAGGGAGTCCGCTTGAAGATTCTCTCCCTCCACCCCTCACCCCACTCACACACACTTTCTCTTTCTCAAATAAATAAATATTTTTTTAAAAATCATGTGTATAAAAAATTTTTTAATTAAAAAGGTATGTTATTCATTAAGTATTTTTTTCTCTAACTGAACAAAAAGCTTAAATTTGTGGAATTGCTTCAATAAAACTGCATAATTACCAATAACCAAATTTTCAAAGGCAGAATATGAACAGTAGATAAATTTTTACCTTAGTTGGTTACAATTCCAAAGAAGCAAACATTCAATCACTTAGTGGCAACATGGCCATTAGCAACAAACACCATGTCCCCCACAGAACTTAGCTGAAAATGAGCATCTCTTTAGTAGCCAAATATGGAGTCTGAGGCCCATGAGCAAGCCAGCAGCTAAGATGTCTAGGTACACAGCAATGCTCCTGTACCAAAATGCCAAACTTTCAAATTTATATTATGAAAAATTTAATATGGAACTGTAGTAATAGTTAAGTTTATTGACCTCATTTTTTTTTAATTTACTCTGGTAAATTCATTTTTGATGGTTACATTTGCCTTTGGTCTTGGTTCCACGGAATATTGATCTTAATAGTCAATCTCTCCACATTTGGCCAAAATGAAGTTGGTGTTCCTTCATTCTCCATGTAAAGAAACCATGGGTACATTATATAGGTACAACATGAGAAAAAAAATAGGCCAACACATTAAGCATGACTTTCTCTAGGTGCCAGTGAATTATTTTCTTCTTTGTACACGTCTCCTGTTTCCCAACTTCTTCAAAAATTATCTGTTGGTACTTAGGAAAAAAAGAAACAAGTGCTCTTTTTGCAAAAATAGTTGTATGTATATACAAATGTCATTAAAATACAGACTTTGATAATCCTGTTTTTTATATTTTATTACAGACGTATCATTGAAAATATTTTTAACATGATGACAGAGCTACATAAATTCTAACTCTTGGAGTTCACCTTGGGGTTCTACACGGATTTTAAATAGACCTAACTTTTCTTGTACATCATTATGTTTGCAGTGAGGATCTGTGAACTGAGACTGACTGTTTGGATAATTGACAACCTGAGAACTGCAAACAGAGAAGCTAGAAATTTATATCCATCTTATTTCAGAGACAGGTTTAGGACATTCGGCAATTGTAGCCTGAGAGAAAAGAATCAGAACTGAAATGTTGAGTGTGAAATTGAGGTCAATTAGAACATCCCTCAACCTAGGGGCGCCTGGGTGGCACAGTGGTTAAGCGTCTGCCTTCAGCTCAGGGTGTGATCCCGGCGATCTGGGATTGAGCCCCACATCAGGCTCTTCTGCTATGAGCCTGCTTCTTCCTCTCCCACTCCCCCTGCTTGTGTTCCCGCTCTCACTGGCTGCCTCTATCTCTGTCAAATAAATAAAATCTTAAAAAAAAAAAAAAAAAAGAACATCCCTCAACCTAAATTTTTCCTCGTGGAACCAATTCAACCAGAAAAATTTTCTGTGGAAAGAAAAATGGTTTTCTTTTAAAAGTACACAATTCTAAAATATATGGAAAATAGCAATGCTGCCTACGTCACAGAACATGTAAAAAAATAAAATTCAAATGCATTAAACATGTAAAGGCCTAAAAGAAAACAGAAAAAAAAATACATATTTGGTTTTGGAGTAGAAAAAACAATTTTTTAAGCAGGACAGAAAACACCAAATTTATAAAGGAAGTACAGAAACTAAAAATTTCATTGCACGATATACAAGGATATCTATTACAGAAACATCCATAATAATAAAAAATAGAATACAAACTAAATATCCTTAAAAAGACAAATTATGACAGTCATAAAATAGAATGCTATGTACTCATTAAAAAGAATGAGGTATATCTGAATATCTAAACATAGATAATGTTCCAAAATATATTATTAGGTTAAAAGAGAAGTTTCAGGGTGCCTGGCTGGCTCAGTCGGAAGAGCATGCAACTCTTGATCTCAGGGTCATGCGTTCAAGCCCCATGTTGGGTGTAGAGATTTCTTAAATAAATAAAACTCAAAAAATAAAAGAGAAATTTCAAAAAAATATGTGTAGATAATTTTGTTTTAATAAGAATGTATGCATGAATGAATCTTTGCATAATAATACTATTCTGAAAATAGTGAATGTAGTCTTTATTATCTCTAGAATAATCATATTCCCCCATAGTTCTATCACCCTATGGCCTCAAGGAAAGGATGTCAAATGCTACCTCCATATGGAGAAAGACATAATCTGATCAGAAAGAGGTAAAAACAGAAGGTCCTTAATTTTCCAGGGGTGGAACAAAAAGGTCAGAACTCAAAGGGATGCATAGAAAATTCAGATAAATGTGACTGGATCTGAGAACACTAGAGCTAATGGTAGATACAGAAATGGCATTGAAGAGGTGATCAGCAAGATACACTTAGTCAACACATAGCTTAGCATACAAAAGATCCAGAAGTTCCCACCTGCCATGGAGGCAAGGGCATGCTGAGAGGACCCCTGAAATGGCAAAGACCTGGAGTCAGAATACAGAAGCCACAAAGAGCAGATACCTCGGGACTGGGGATAATGGTGGGGCCCATGGTTAGCTACAGTGAATGCTAATACCATCAAAGACCAGCTAAGACTTGTTAGCCACAGATGGTTTAGTGAAGACAAAGGTTAATGCCCAGGGAGAAGCAGAAGGACATCTCAGCTGGAGACCAGCAAGAAATCAAATGATAGCATGCGGATCTCACCTCCTGCACACACATACCCCACTACCCCCAGACTCTCTCTCTCTCTCTCTCTCTCTCTCACACACACACACACACACACTTCTCACATTGTGTAAGATAAGTCAGCTTTCCTCCACCCAGATGCCCTCTTAAGAAGAAATCAGGGGAGGAAAGAAATCTTAAAAAGCTAAGTTAACCTAAAATAGAACCTGGATGAAACTGAGCCAATATATATTGTCAAATAGATGTTCCACGACCACCCCCCTTTGCTACCCAAGTATACCAAGTATAAATTTTTGGCACAGTATGAATTGTAGAATGCTCCATTTTCACTGAACTACAAAAGAAAATGGACTATTATTTTGAAGATTAAATGAACATGACTTAGTGACAGGTTGGATATTAAGGTATGAGGGAAAGGAGAAATCAAATATGATGCCCAGATATCTGCCTTGGTTGCTTGGTGGGAGATAATACCATTAGCTAATATATAAATATGAGAAGAACACCTAGAATGGGCTCATAGGAAAAAAAAAAAAAAAAACATAATCTGATTTTGAATCTGTTGAATTTGAAGGGCCTCTGGGACACCTTAGTTAAAATGTCCTGGAGGCAGCTGGAAATTCTGATTCAGAAAAAAAGTTCTGGGAGTCTTCAAGGTGCACAAAAAATCTGAGCTAATGCTAATGGAAATGGTTGAGATTATTCAGGAAAACAGACTAGAATTCCCATGCTCTTAGAGCCAACTCTATGAATTAAGCTCCAATTGGACTATACCGTCACCTTGATTGTGAATTCCAAAAAGAGTCTTAAAGATATCTGTGGTGTTGTGATTTATAATAAGATATACCGAGTTGGTCTTCCTCCTCCTTTCCCACACAGAGCTTCTAAAACACTTGGATTTCCCTAAGTGATAAGAGCACAAAGGTCTTTTATTATGTTAACGACGTGACCCTTGGCAAGCCCCTAGCTAAACAAAGGATGAAGCCTGGTTTCTCTTGGAGCCAATCATGTGATTAGACCTCCAGGGAAGGGAGAGGGGCTGAAGATCGAGTTCAATCACCAATGGCCAATGATTTAATCAATCGTCCCTAGGTAATAAAACCTCCATAAAAAAACCACAAGGGCTGGGTTCAGAGAGCTTCCAGGTTGGTGAATACATGCGGGTGGTGGGAGAAGGCATGAAAGCTGTGCTGTCTTCCCTCATACCTTACCTTACGCCTCTCTTCCATTTGACTGTTCCTGAGTTATATCCTTTTATCACAAACTGGTAAGTAAACAAAAACTTGTAAGTTCATTGTTTCTCTGAGTTCTATGAGCCACTCCAGCAAATTAATCAAACCCAAGGAAGGGGTCATTGAAACCTCAGAGCTAAGCTGGTAGGTCAGAAGCCCAGGTGGCATCTGGAGTGTGGGATGGTTAAGGGATGCAATTTATAGAACTGGACCCTTCATCTGTGAAATCTGACACTATCTTCAGGTAGTGAAAATGGAGTCGAATTGTAGGATGCCCGGCTGGTGTCGGAGAATTGCTTGGTGTGGGGGAAAAACCCCATACATTGGAATTGGATGCAGAACCCTTAATCTCTAATTCCTGTTAGATTGTGCTGAGTGTGGCATAAGCCTCAGTAGATATCCAAGACTGAACTATGAAGTACTTCCTTTCTTGGTAGGTGATACAAGTGGTCACTCTTTTCAGAGTAAAAATGATCTCAGTTTGGCAGAGATAGCTGCCCTCTTTATGTACCTCCCCTTAAGATGATGATGAACCTGGATACTATGGAAAACAATTATCTGGAGATCTTGGGTGGTGTGCAGGTATGAAGCAAGGCCTTCCCTGGAAGTCAGGGGTCCTGAGTTAATAATCTAAACCCTCCCGAACAAATCTCTCACTGCTCTGTATGCTTTAGTTCCCTCCCCACTCCCACCACAAGTAAATAGATACAGAATGCTTCTAGTTTGTCTCGGTCAATATACTGTGAGTGCTTTAAAGGTATTGTCTATAAATACCCTAGAAATCATCTTAACCCACTCTATAATAGTATGGAAAGCTACTAGACACACAGCCTGTCTTGAATCACTGATTATTTAACTCTTCAGAAAGCAGTAGACAGAAGGAGGTACCACAGTGTGTCCTCAGAAATAGAATGTAAGTGGGACTCCAGTCAAAACAGTCACATACTCCTTTTAATTTAGTTGTACAGAACAATTCGTATTTCTCTCAAACCTTCTTAGTCCCAAAAGCCCTTTCACATGTTGTTCCCTCTGACTGAAAGACCCTTAAGCTTCTTCTTCCCTTCACAAACTCCAGCTCATTCTTCAAGGCCCACCCCAAAGTTTCTCCTTTCTGGGAAGACTTCCTCAAACGGAGTTGGTAACCTGTTGCATGGTACTTCGATTATAGGATTTTTTGCATTATATTATCACCTATTCATATCCCCTCCCCCCCAGTCTAGACTGTGAGACTATAGTTCCAATTTTTGGCAGGTCCAAGTATGACACCAAGGTTTCCAGAGAAGCATCTCTGATATTCTTTCTCATGTTATGTCTTCTGAGTATTTGAAGACAATAGAAGGATGTTTCTGGCTTTATCCCATAATAAAGTTGTCATAATGCATTCTGACATTTTAAAAATACATTCAGAGCTGATGAAATGAAGGTTTTAGATTTTGGCATTGGAAAAAGGCCTTGAACTTCAGCCAGAGGATTCCCAGGAGAAACAAAAGTGATTTATATTGGAAACTAGGTAGCAAAATGTATTGGACATTCAAGTACTATTTCAAGGTTCGTAATCATTGACTTCACTGTCAGAGGGTTAAAATCTCTTCACAGTGGCTCTACAGGTTATAGTTCATTACAGTGTTAGATTAGAGCATCTGTTCTCAACCATGGTGTGATGACCCCTGCACTCGAACCACCTGAGTTGTGGACTGCAAATAACTTGTTACAAATAATGAACTCCTAACATTTGTGAATAATATTTTAGATATAAAATTACTATAGATTCAAAATTCCCCTATCAATACATTATCATTATTTTTTTTAAAGATTTTATTTATTTGACAGAGAGAGACACAGCAAGAGAGGAAACACAAGCAGGGGGAGTGGGAGAGGGAGAAGCAGTCTTCCCACTGAGCAGGGAGCCTGATGCGGGGCCCCAATCCCAGAACCCTGGGATCATGACCTGAGCCGAAGGCAGACGCTTAACCACTGAGCCACCCAGGCGCCCCAATACATTATCATTATCATTCCCAGGCATCATCTATTATTTTTCTCTGAGTTAGAGATGAAAAGTTATAGTGAAAGATCATTCTAGGGAATAAACATAAACTGCCATCTACTTTGCCTGTATTGTGGTCCACAGTTAATAAGTACCACCAGTTTTAATGGCAATTAAACATCTCTTGATGGGGAGGAGTGTGAAAGAATTCTTGAACCTCTTTAATCTCTCAAAGAAGGAATGATGAACAGTAGCTTACGCAGCAAAGAGATCACTGAGAGCTGGAAAATGTATACTGCATTTAATAATATGAAGGTCAACGGGAACCGTAATGAGATCAGTTCAGCACATTGGATAAAGCAGAAGACGAATTCAAGTGTTTGAGAAATGAACTGAAATTTATTATACTTCAGAGGCATTCACAGAAGAGAAAGGGAAAATTGAACTGCAGCCAGAAGAAGGACACGAGAGTTGTTTTAGGAAAGAAAACAAATTAAAAACAAAACACTGATAGGTTGAAAAGAAGAAATCAGGGAAGGAGGAACTGCTCAAAACGTGAGGATGGAGAAGAGATAAATGAGATCCCATAAAAAATTAAAAGGAAAGGGGTAAAAAGCATAGGTGGGAAGTTCATCCCTAAATGAGAGAAGAAATGTTTCAACTTCTTTTTTTAGTATATGTGCTGCCGAAGCAAGCACAGACACGTCCCAGCTTCTGAGCAAGTAGGAAGTGGAGATCCGTATCGCCACAGACAATTCTGTACCTCAAGTGTCAGGAAGTGTGTACCTATGTCCTCAAAGCAGATTCTTTCATCTCTGCCTTCTCTTTCCACCCACAGGAGCAGCATCTGTGGACCCATACACCCTGAAGACATCTGCCTGCCTGAAGAAATGCCATTTTTCACTAGTCAGCTGGTCATGGTGGAGCACCATATTGGGTATCTCCTAGCTATAACCACCTATGGCTTTGTGCGAGGCAGCTGAGGAAGATCTCTTCCGCAGAACTTTGCTGTAAGTACAGAATTTCAGGGTTTTTAGAGCATCTTGTCAGGCACATACATGACATAGGAAACGGGACACAGAGATGTCCTTTTAAAACATTATTTACACTACAGCTTGCTAATCAAGGTGCCAAAACATACTCTTACACGGCGACTGGATTATGGCTATACTGAGTGATACAAATCCCCTCAACACTCAGGGCAACTAGACTGACTTGTCCCCAGGCCAGTCACCTCCATCCGTAAGCAGCCTCCTCTGAGGATCCTCAGAGGGTTGAAGGAGTGTGGTGAGCAGAGTCCAACACATCTCAGAAGTGCCTGCAGGGGACAAGCAAAATGGTTGCTATCTGGCATTTGCTGCTTTACCACTCATTAAGCATGGCCAAAAGGGTGTTCTCCTGCCTGGATATTAATATTTAAGGAGCCAGCTCTCTAGATTATTTCAAAATAATAATAAAGCTATTTTGCAGAATGTTTGACTTTTTAGAGTGGTCACTTAGAGCACATCAGTACCAATGGACAGATGTGTCCAATGTGCATGGTGATGAAGACTCAAGCTGCTTCCTTCCCAGTGCCTTCCGGAAGCCCTGTCAGTCTCAGCACCACCTTCTACCCTAATACCATGGGCAGGAATGCACCTTAGGAACCTTTTATACAAACTCCTCCAGTAGTTCCATGAGTCCCTGGTTTTAGGAGCTTGGATGGGGGCTCTTGGCAAGCACTGGGTTTACCAGCTTAAATCTGTTATTATATATGTCAGATACATCTGCCCATTTGCTACTGACTGCTCTAACAATGCAAGTGCATTCTGCAATATGTAACTTTTTTTATGTTGAAATATCTGATAGGAAAAAGTTTTACAGAAATCAGATTATCCTAAGAAATCAACATTAATTACATCTGTAAATAGAAGGAAAAATTGTTGTTTCCAACGTAATTCAAGTGTTATACACTTTTTAATAGTTTAAAATTTTTATCATATAATTAAAGGAAGAGTCTATTGTCAAATTTGACCATAAATATATTGAAGAGACTATTAATAAAAAGTCTTAATCAGAAATTGCATTTCAACTATAACATCTGATGTAAAAATTTTATGGGCATGAAAGCAAATTTAAGGTTATCATAAAAAATTTTGAAAATACTTTATTTATTGTGTATATATATATATATACAATATGTATATTGTATATATATATACAATTTATTGTGTGTATATATATATATATTGTATCAAATATATATATATATATTTGATACCTCCCTTAGTGCTTGGTGAGTTCTTCTCTTCTCATAATCATTAAATACAAGCAATAATGAATTTCCCCCCAGGATTCATACAGACACCTCAAATCCCCTTCAGTTCATCCTGGTGTGCAGTACAAATATCATTTTTTCTGTGAGCCACAGCAGTGAAAAAGGTTGGGAGGCACTGATGTACACTGATACCAACTGAATATAAGATCGGCAGAAAATACACAAGGCACATTTGATAGAATATGAATGTTTTCATCAGAACATTCCAGAGAAAGACACACCCTTCTCTCAAAGCTATTTGGAAATGACAAGTCCTGAGATTTATGGAGTGACTTCTTCCTTCTAATTCCTAAACAATGCATTCTCATTTAATTCTTTTTGGTCTTTTAGGTATTGCCTAAATTACTGTAGCATCTGCATATCGAATACACAGTATCTAATATGTATCCCAGGAAGAATGAGAATATGCAGACAACATATACATTGTACCAACCACAAGGGTTCAGATATCCCAGAGCCAGGTTCAGAGTGGCCCAAAATGGAAAAATGTTCTGCAGAAAGACGTCTGACCATATTGGAAGCAGCTTTGCACAAAGGATGAGGGGAACGCGGCCCCAGAATGAACGGACCTGCTTCAAGAGAGCAACTTAAGATGCAGCTCACAGCAAATGAAACATCTCCACCTCAACTCAGAGAATGAAAGCCCAGGCCAAAGCGAACAGAGAAGCCTCAGATCTCAGCTTATATAATTTCTTGTGACTCCAAGATCAAGTAAATAAATAATAGGCAATAACTGACTTCGTTTGGAGCCATTTAAAATGACTGCCTCCTTCAACAGTCCTGTAGAGCGCCCCAAACACAGATAGGACCTGACAAGCAGGCAGTTACGAGCTGGCCCAAGAGCTCCGCTGCTGGTAGGGAGGCATCTGGGAAAGAGAAAGGCGAATGCGTGGAAGCAGTTGCCTGAAATCCCCAAAGCTTTCTCCATTAGTGCCTGTTTTAAAATGCCGAGAGCATATCTATGAACTATTAAGGGTGGGCAGAGTTACCTAATGAGGCTGTTAAATTCATTAGCCGTGCGCTTCATCTGTCTGTTTCCACTGTGCATGCGAACAAGGCCTCGAATAAGTCTGTCAGGGGTCATAACAGCAAGGTGGTCACTCCGTCCTGAGCCATACTGAAAGGCTGAAGGCTCCTCCTAAACCATTTCTTTGAAAATACGAATGGATTAATTACTGTCATTTGCATCTGTAGCTGTGCACGCTGTGGTAATGATGTGCTCTAATGAAACCTATGCCTCAGGCTATAAGCTGATGACCTGAGGGGCTGAGGGAGGATTCTCTCCACCTATGCACAGGGGTTTCTCAAGTCCTAAAGTATGTTAGAAAAGTTGGGGAATGCTTCATAACTTGGGGCAAATTCCTAACGGTAGACAAGCTACCCTGGGTCTTACTTTCATAACTCTCCGAAACTTTTCTATGCCAGAGTTTGTTAATCTACGTACATGTTCCCAAACACTGACAACATTTATTTGGGTGAAATACCATTTAATCACGATTAGATCTCCACTGATTTATGAGGCTCTACCAAAATATATGCGTCTAGGGCACCTTGATTCAAATCTAGTTTTCCTATTATTAGGAAAAACCACCTCTACTCTCTATACAAAGACAGTGACATTCTTAATACTCTTTAAACAGGATCCTTTTAATTTTCTCTAAATCTTAGGGTCTTGAGGTGTATGTTTATTAATCACAGGAATGGAGCTTGCCTTCTGCTGATGCTTTCTTTGAAGTATAGTTGACATACAATGTTATATTGTTCCAGGTATACAACATAGGAAGTGGTGAGCGTAACATTGTTACAATGTATTACTGCTTTCTTTAACATCAGTTGTATGTTTCACAAAGCAAGTGGTCTAAAAGATAGTGGACCTTATCTGTGGTGGAAAATTAAAAAGTGAAAAAAAAATCTATCAGTGATTTAGAAAATTGACTAAAGCAATGTTACTTAGCTAGAGATTTCAAAATATTAATTTTTCACTTCTCATCTGGAAATGTGGGAGCTGGATAGCCTCCTTTTAGTTGTTTTGAGCATTTCCGTTCATTAGAAAAATTCAAGTAATTGTTTAACCAGTTGCAACTGTGTTGCATTAATCACAGCAGGACTTGGGGGAAAGAATTTGAAGGTGAAGCAACACCCTCGGATTTTGTTATAGTTTGGGAGGTGCGGATGGTTGTTTGTTTGCATTTCCTTTTACTCTTTAAGAGATTTTTTAAGACTTCTAAATTTGGAGATGCCTGGGTCGGTTAAGCATCTGCCTTTGGTTCAGGTCATGATCCCTGAATCCTGGGATTGAGTCCTGGGATTGAGTCCTGCATCGGGCTCCTTGCTCAATGGGGAGCCTGCTTGTCCCTCTGCCTGCCACTCCCACTGCTTGTGCTCTCTCTCTTTCTCTGACAAATAAATAAATAAAATCTTAAAAAAAAAAGACGTCTAAATTTTATCCTCTCTTTTCTTCCTTCCTTCCTTTCCTTTTCCATCCTTGTTTTCTCATCATTGCTATCTTACCTCCCTACCAATAATTACAACAGTTGTCATATAGCAAATCCTGTTACGATACAGTTGCTTCCTGCAAAAAGCCATGTATCTAAAGGGCTAATGTAAACAATGACAAGTAGAAGTTAGATAACGTGATCAATGCCATTAGCTTCTGAGTTGTGCAGGTAGAATTTGAACCCAGGTCATTTCAGCCCTCTCTGCTTCTTGAACCCAGTGCCTCAGCCTCTCTGCTGCTTCTCTTTTTCTTTTCATTGCTTTCAACTCAGCTCCACTTACTTTATATAGATGTTCCTCTAAGAGAGTCCGCAAAAAAGTCATTGCAGATGAGGAAGGTTGAAATGATGCTGAAGAAAAGAAAAACAAACAAAAAAAACCAAAAACCTCCCATCTTCTTCTCTCCACACAAGCCTTTGTTGTCATGCCCTGTTAGACTCTTGAGTGATGCTGTGTTCCTAATTCATATAAACAATATCTTCATACCCATATTTTCAGTTCACAAAGAACTTTTGCATATATTATCTAACACAAATCACCTGTAATGCAAAAAAGAGAAATGTTACCCAAAGAATGGTTTTTACAAGTTGAAATTTTGTGATAAAATATTTAATCAATCCTTCAAGGTTTTCTGCTACCCTGGTAAGTTTGCGAGACTTAGCAAATAAAAATACAAGACACCCACTTAAGTTTGAATTTCAGACAAACAAGTAATACTTGTTTAGTATAAATATGTCCATGCGATATTTGGGACATATTACACTAAAAATGTATGCGTTGTTTATCTGAAATTTAAATTTAACTGGGCATTCTATATTTTACCTGGTAACCCTATTGGTAAAGAATAACCTGAAAATCCTCTTCTAGCCAGGCTTTCTAATAAGTAATTATTTGAGTAGACCACCCTAGGAGGCCTCTTTTTAAATTAAGTCAGGGTAATTTAGTAAAGCGAAGATTCTCTCTGTAAAACAACTGTGCCCTAAAGTGTTATTTTTGCACATTTGTATTTTTGTGCAATACACTTCTCAAAGTATTCTACACCTTTAAAAGTATAATTTTAAAATAGGAAGAATCATTCCCACTTAAGTCTGTTTCTGGCTCAAACAACACAGAAACACATGTTGACAAAAAAGACATAGGCAGCAAAGAAAATGATGAATGTCACTTACCCTAAAGACAAAAAACATTAAAACAAATGAAGACGAAAAACTGCCTTTCCCAGACATCATTTTAACCAACCAGAATATAAGCGACTCCATGGTATTCTGTTTCTTAAATATGATATATTAAACTCTTACTCTATTCTTGGCAGAAGGTATAACGTTTATAGGAAATAAGCTTAAGGATTGTAGGAGCTAGGTGATTCGAAATGACAATGCCGTATTTCTGGGCAGATGACCTAGACAGGATTGGTCTTAAGAAGAAATCCAGAGCTCTGTGGAAATTTAAATACTCCACACAAAGAGTTGAGGGACCACTAACAGAGTCCATTTTATTTATCTTAAAGAATCCCTGACATCTATCTTCATCAATTCCTTCCCCATTGCTATTGTCAGAGAATAGTGTTCTGTGTGACGTAATGCTGAGTAAGCCCAGTTTGAAGCACCAGTGTTTGTCAGGGTCTTATATTCAGATTAGAAGTTACTTCTGCTGAAATTATTATTCTAGAATCCTATAAGCAGAACTGTCTTAAGAAGGAAAAACTGAGGTCACATTCACCTCAGACCTACACAGTGTTTAGAAAAAGATATGAGCAATGATGTTCTCCCAACCCATCCTTGGAAAAGTGCAACCGCCTCTAGTGTATAAACATGGGCCATTCCCCTCCCCATGTGACTTATAGAATGAGTGTTCTCATAAATAATACATGGAAGATGCTGCAATTGCATTGTTTTGAAGCTGAAGGTCATCAGTATTCTTTCCAAATTATCGCAGCGGTGATTCTATTTTCCTAGAACTTGGTTGTTTAAAGAGGTTATTCCAAAATTGTTTGCATCTGTTTAGGACATGAGGATCATGTCTGACCAACACAAACAACCAAAGGGCAGGTCATTTATTAGAGATAAAACCAGACTAGGGGAAAAACTCACAATATTTAGTATAAGATATCTTCTCTACGTAACAATATGAAACATAAGGGGCTCTTGTTGTAACATAGTAGCTCTTGGGAATCTAAAATCTATGGCTATTTCTGATTGACTTAGTTATTTAAATAACTGAGTGTAAAAAATAAAACTTAATCTTTTCCTTCTTTAATTGTCTCTTTTTAATTCTTTGAAGTTCCAATATGCCTGCTTATGACTTACTAGGAAAGACAATGATCATCAAACCAACAAAAAATTACTAGCACTTACCATGAACCTGGCAACAAATTAGATTCTATGAGGGACAAAAAGATAAAATATAATCCTTGTCCTGGCAGAGCTTAAGCTTACACTCTAGCAGAGAACCAAACTACAAAAAAGAAATAACTATACTACAAATTAGAATGTGTTAAGTGCCCAAGGAGAGAAGTAAATAGCTATGGGAACATATAAATGGAAAAGTTTAATTTAGGGTTTCCAGAAAATAGCTTCTGAGTCTTAGGTAGTGGGTAGGATTTCATTTAGCAGGTTTGGGGGGAAAATAACAATTCCAAAGTTGCATCAGTTCAAAAGCATAGAAGTAATAGATGGTGGGACAGGGTCACAAAATGGTTGGGGATAGGATGGCTGAGAAAGAACAGGAATGATAAGTTTGAGGATAGATTATAACAGAGTGTCCATTGTGATAGACTTCTAGTCTGGTTTTTTGTTTTGTTTTGATGTTTATTTTTTGCTTACCCAATATCTGCTTCCAGTATCCATTTTCCTTATTCTGGCAACAGTATTGGATTTTTTCTTTAGAAAACAGTCAGTTGGTGTTCCAGTAGGGCTAAAGACAGTGTAAAGTAGGAAGAAAAAAGGTCTAGGACAGAGCCTCAGTATATCCCGGCATTAAATAACCGCATGGGAGAAGGCAACCCATAAAGGAGTCAGAGAAAAGATGGCAAAAGAAGTTGGAGTGGGCTGGCAAGAAGAAGGTGAGGAAATTGAGACTGCTAGAAAAGTCAATTTTTTCAAGTCTTTAAGGGAATTTAGCTGTAAAAGAAAGATGACTGATAAGGCAGGGACACAGGGAAATGAGGGATCAAGTGAGGGTTTGTTTGTTTTTAATTGGATAGACTTAAGCATGATTAAATATTGATGGGAAGAATCTGAGAGAAGGATGAAGATGCTTGAGAAAACAGAACTAATACTTTAGATCCTATATGCTATCCATCGTAGATTGCAGAAGTATCGCTGACCAATCTAGGAGGTTCTCAAATTTTCCCAAATCCAATCAATGAAATCAAACAGCAGAACACTTTTTTAAAAAATACACAAATAAAAAGAAAATAGAAATAACAAGCAGTGTGAGGTTCCTGGAAGGTGGGAGGTGATGTGCTCCAGAGTATAGGTGGGCAAGCCCTTCCACAGGATGGGGATGACAAAGTGGTGCAGAGGAAGAGGAAATAAAAAGCATGTTTGGTATCAAGAAAAGAGAGCATTCTTGGGGCGCCTGGGTGGCACAGCGGTTAAGCGTCTGCCTTCAGCTCAGGGCGTGATCCCGGCATTATGGGATCGAGTCCCACATCAGGCTCCTCTGCTATGAGCCGGCTTCTTCCTCTCCCACTCCCCCTGCTTGTGTTCCCTCTCTCGCTGGCTGTCTCTATCTCTGTCAAATAAATAAATAAAATCTTTAAAAAAAAAAAAAAAAGAAAAGAAAAGAGAGCATTCTTGGACAATGGATATTTGCTGTCTATAGTAGGAGGTATACGAGTGATATGAAATCAGGGACCAAGGTGGACAAGAGATAAAAGGGAGAAATAAAGTTGAAGGACAGAAATAAGCTGCTGCAAGTACCACTGTAGGTTAATTTTAAATATAAGTATTTATTTGCACATTGATTTCGCATACCCATGAAAGCAGCTAAATGGAAGAAAGATATCTGTGGATACTTAAAAATGTCTCTCTCACTCTTGAAAATAGGTTACGGAAATTGCAAGTAAAATAGTGCTCTTAACCCTCCAGCTTTAGACTACAGAAACACAAGTTTTAAATGACAAACTGAAAATGAGTCTTGAAACCAACAACTGAAGTCTGTATTGCCAACTGGTTAATATGCTCATCATGAGAACCATTCATTTATATAAATTATATAAACTACAGTTACTGACGACCACACCAAACATTCCAATTTAATCAGTATACGGATAAATGGACTGTTTAAATAAATAAATAAATAAATAAATAAATAAATAAATAAATAAATAAATAAAAGAATGGCTTTGTCTTTGCTGCTTGGTTATAAAAGCCTTATTCCATCACAAATATTTTAAAGGTATCATAAACAACAATCCACTAACATAAATCAGAGCATATACCTTGCAAAGCAATATCACTGATGTCTATTATCTGGCTGTGATTGATTATCTGCTTATCCCAAACTCATCTAAGTGCCAATCCAGATTGTACACTGAAAGCAGGTTTGGTTCTAAAAATAGAGGAACATTTTCTTTTTCAAAGTCAATGCATTAGTGGTGTAGAATTTTTAATTACTCATCTTAAACATATTTACAATCTGGAATAAAAGTAATTGTTAGGTAGTAGTATCCAAGTAGCCAAAGTAACATGGGAGATGGGCAAGATGCCTGCATGATTCCTGAGAAGAAAGTGCCTGGTATACAATTTTAAAGGCAGATTTCTTAAACTGGCATTCAGTAAGGGCCAAAAGAGGATCTATTGAGAATTCCAAGCTCAAATTTATCTTGCTGTGTATCAATTTTTTATCAAAGTGATCATTTTATTACTAGTTTTAAAAAATTTGTCAATGATTATGTGCTATTTTTACATGTTCTGACTTTTACTCTCCTCTCTTGTTTAGATTCTTTAGTCTACCTTATCATTCATAATATATTTTCTTGTGCATATCTTCTCATTATCTGTCAAAACCCAGTTTAAAATGCCACCTCCTCAGTGAAGCCTTCCCAAACTTCAGTTAATAAATTAATCCCCCCACCTCCTCACATGCCATTATATAGATATACACCTACCTCTGCCTCTAGACCTCTTTGTATCCCTAGCACTGAGCATCGTTCTTGAAACTAATCTCAATAAATGCAGGATTTTAAAAGTCACTAGAATACTGGTAGGCACTAAAATAACTGTAACAAGGGGTGCCTGGGTGGCTCCGTTGGTTAAGTGTCTGCCTTTGGCTCTGGTCATGATCCCAGGGTCCTGGGATTGTGTCCCACACTGAGCTTCCTGCTCCGTGAGGAGTCTGCTTCTCCCTCTCCCTCTGCCTGTCTCTCCACCTGTTTGTGCTCTCTCTCTCTCTCAAATAAATTAATAAAATATTTAAAAATAAATAAATTAAATTAAATAACTGTAATGACATCTCAAGCAGTTCCTTAACACCATCCAGGTTATCCATCATATTCTCTGCAGACAACACTCCAAATGCAAGCCCTTCCACTCACCCATCCTGTTTTGGACTCATTCTTAAACAATTCTGTATTTATTTTGCACTCTCATATTTGTGCCCATATCCCAATCTCTCTCACTCTCACCCCACTCTTTCTCTCTCTTTTTCTCTCTCACCAGAATTTGTATCTCTACATTAGGAGAAAATGAGAAATCTGTATTCTCTTAGCTGCTTATTGCTATTTTCAGACCATTCTTCTAGCACTTTTATCTGCAAAACCCTCTTCCCCGGAAGTTCATGCTACCTTATTTATTACCAGCTTCTCCATCTCCTTGTCAATTTCAATCACCTGTTTCAAGACCATTACCCAAAAGTCATTGATGACTGTGGCACCCAATTCACATGTTTCCTTTCATGTTTTACACTATTACAGGCAACTTCAACAATTATGTGGAAGTGTTTAAAAATAGTAACAATACTACCTATATTTTTAAGCATCTTCTATGTGCTAAGCGCTGTGTAAGTGCTTTCATGAATTATCTTGTCTAGTTCTCCCACTGATCCCATGGGGCATGTGCTACAATTAAGCCCGTTTTATAGATGAGAAAATGGAAGCTTAAACACTCTTACTGACTCTTGGCCAAGATCACACAGGTAGTAAATAGCAGAGCTGAGATGAAAACTCAGGCAGCCTGACCACTGAGCTGCACGTTAAACCACTACCCTCGACTATCCCTAAATTAATGGAAAAACCACAGCTCCTTGATTTCCCAAATGTGGTGGCTTCTCCCTTCATAACAACAAACTCCAGTGGAAAACCAGGAGTCTGTGGACACTGGAAACTGCTCCCATATGAAATCTGCCAAGCTGCATTACACCTTCTCCCTTCACCTCACCTGATTGCTTACTCCCTCCCATGTGTTCCTCTACCCCATGGAGATTTCAGGGCTTCTATTCACCCCCTGGTGATCTCCCTTACTCACACTTTGTAGACCATTAATAACCATCTAACCTGCACCTTCAACAAGCTAACCCCCTGTTCTCCAGCCTTACTGGTTCCCAAATTTCTCATCATGATCCATTTTAATCACATGCCTTTCCCCTCCTATATATAGTCCTCACGTTACTTAAACATTCAGCAGCATCTAACTGGGATGTTAGTCCTCACCTTATAGTGCTTGGGGTTGGGATTTCCTGGTTTCTGTATTTCCTGACCTCTTTCTAAGAATCTGTATTGGCTTTTCTGCCCAACCTTTTGATATTGGTTTCCACGGGTTTTCTCACTGGTTGTTTTATAATTTTAAATAACTTTTATTATGACATATTTTAAGAGCACAGAAAAGTATAAAGTGTAATATGACAAATAACAAAAAAAGTATTGCTCAGATTTGTCAGATTTTTTTTTTAAAGAAACAAATTACAAATACAGTAGAATCACCCTGGGTGTCCCTCGTCAATACCATTCTCATATCTCACTTCTAAAGGGAACCACACTCCTGATTTTGGTATTCATCATGTTCATGCTTATTCTTACAATGCGTGACAATTTTTAACTATTTACATACAAATATAATAATTTTGCAGGTTTTAAAATTTTATGGTATCAGTGCAAAAAATGAGCAATAAAGTCCTGAAAAGACATGGAGGATCTTTAAATAAATATTACTAAGTGAATGAAACCAATCTGGAAAGAATACATACTGTTTGATTCTAACTATGTGAAATTCTGGGAAAGGTAAAACTAATAATAATCAGTGGTTATCAGGGTTGGGGGTAGAGAGAGAGGAACAGGTGGAGCACAGAGGATTTTTAGGACAATAAAAATATTCTGTATGATTATATAATGGTGGATACATGTCATTATATATTTGTCCAAATCCATAAAATATACAACACCAAGAGTGAGCTTTAATGTCAACAATAGACTTTGAGGGATTATAATGTGTCAGTGTAAGTTCAGTTGTAACAAATGTACTATTCTGTGGATGATGTTGAGAATTGGGGGAGGCTGTGCATGTGTGGGGGCAACAGGAATTAAAGTCTAAAAAAAACTTTATAGTGTAAGCTGTACATCTTTCTACAATTTTATCTTTCTACAGCTTGTTCTTTTCATTCAAATTTTCAACCTTATTTTTAGAGACCTAAAACAATTTCTCTTTTCTCCTACTAGTGGTCATTCAGGCTGTTCCCCACTTTTTACAACTGCAAATAATACTGCAGTAAGGATTCCTTTTTCTTGATGCACGTGAGAATTTCTCTAAGATTTTCAAAGTCTCTGTAATCAGGACACCTTGACACTCTTAAAAATCACTGAGGACCCGAGGAACTTTTGTTTATGTGGCCTATATCTATCAGTATTTGTCATATTAGAATTTGACACTGAAATATTAACAACACAAGAATTCACAAGCACACAACCCTTTAGCCATCATAGCAATGATGTTATCATGCATCTGGAAAATAATTCGAATAATCCAAAACTATTCCCACTGGATATGTAAGGAAGCCCACATTCCCTAATTTAATGTCACATCCTTTCATGACCTAGCTTCTTATTTCTTTCAGTGTCAACTCCTGTTAGCTCCCTAAGAAGCTCTAGCTTTATTGAACGTTTTACTTCCCTAAGTGCAATGTGCTCCTTGACACTGACAAAACTTTGCACATGAGAATCAAGCTGCCTTGGCCTAGAGATTTTGTGGCATCTTTGTCATCCATGTCAGTTCAAGAAGCATGTTCTCTTAGACACCTTCCCTAACCTTTCGGAACCCTGCCCCAGCCATCATGAGTGCCCCATCATGAGCGCCCCTCTGAACTCCCAGGGTACATGATGCCAAATGTCACTTAGCACATGGTTTTGAAAAACTATTTAAACTCTCTCTCCTCCACCATACCATCAATTCCTTGAGGGAAGGGGGCACTGTGTATTATTTATGTTGCCACTCCTAATTCCTAGCATAGTCCCTGGCCCCTAGTAAATATTCTGCTGACTCATCAATAAAAATGGTCATACTTGCAATTTAGGAAAGACTACATGATCTCTTGGGTCTCTTCCAGATACAAGATCTATGATCTTATATCATTAGTCAAGGGTGAAAATAATTTTACCTAAAACTATACAGCCAAAATATGCTTATTCTTTTTCTATTTGTAAGCCTTATATTATAGGCATTTTGTAATGTACATGTCACTATAAGCTGTCCCACAGGCTGCCACTTCCAGCTTCAGTCTATTTTTTAGAATTCATAGGGATAAGTGTACATTATCCTCTCTTAAAGCAAATGGCACTTCAGCTTGACCAAGTTTAATGTCCATATAAAAATCAGAAATGCTACAAATTGAGGCATATAGAAACATTTCTCATCTCTCCTTCAGGCTCTGTCTGCCATCTGCATCCTACATCCTCACTGCTAACCTGCATCTGACCACTTTCAATCTAGAAACCTCATTCTCTGTGGAATACTTGAATCAGAACTAATTATAGCAATAACTAAAATGGTCCTATGAATGCATGCACTGCACAACAAGAATACTTTTACTGGATTACTTAGCCGTGGCATGCTAGGTCTGTTAATGTGCTCTGCCTGGCTTCCCTGCAGACATACTTCAGAAAATGTAAGGATGCAGTTAGAGTAATAGAAGGCCAAAGAAACCTGAAGAAATAAAGAATCAAATTCATCTCCTTGGGAATATGTTTTAAAACAATCTTCTAATGGGAATAAGGGACTTAAGAGGTTCATTGCAGAGCAGAGGTTCATTTCAGAGCAAAATGGAGCTGGGTCAGTTTTGTAGTTTTTGTTCACTAGTTAGCTTTCTGCTGCATCAGTCTTACTTGAGTTTAGAAGAGCGACCTGAGACAGCACTCAGAGCAAAAAGTTGTCCAGGGCTTTGTGATTCTCGAACTCCCTTAATGTGCAGCAACACCCTGAGAAGGAAGGGATGGACCAGGTCATTCCCTGGTTCTCTCTCTCTCTGTTATTAACAAAAGGCTCTTGCTCCCCAAAGAGCAAGTGGAAACTTAATTCAGTACGGTACTGCTGTAGCATAAAAGCAATCAGCTTGGTCTTTAGCTAATTCCGTCAAAATGAAAGGAAATATGGGAATAAACAGGCGACAACTGGACAAAGTCTCAAGCTTCAAGAGGGCATATAGCATGGCAGTTAATACTTTGGAATCAAAAGGGAGCTGGGCTTAAAACCCAGCTCTTCCAGGGCGCCTGGGTGGCACAGCGGTTAAGCGTCTGCCTTCGGCTCAGGGCGTGATCCCGGCGTTATGGGATCGAGCCCCACATCAGGCTCCTCTGCTATGAGCCTGCTTCTTCCTCTCCCACTGCCCCTGCTTGTGTTCCCTCTCTCGCTGGCTGTCTCTATCGCTGTCGAATAAATAAATAAAAAATCTTTAAAAAAAAAAAAAAAACAACCCAGCTCTTCCATTTATAGTTGTGTGACTTACCCTCTCAGAGCCTTAAGGTCTCTCTGCCTGTAAGAATAATGAAGCTTTTAACTAAGCTCCAAAATAATGATATTCATCAATAAATTTAAATTACCTTAACACTCACTCCTCAGTAGTACAAGACAACTAGTGGTATGTGAAGAAGTTGGATCTATTATTTCCTTCTTTAATGAATGCTACAGAAGAAACTTTATATAACTGTTGGCAACTTGGCTCAATGACCAATGCAACAAACATCTAAATAGGTTTTCTAGGGGCGCCTGGGTGGCTCAGTTGTTAAGCATCTGCCTTTGGCTCAGGGCATGATCCCAGCATCCTGGGATCAAGCCCCACATCAGGCTCCTCCGCTAGGAGCCTGCTTCTTCCTCTCCCACTCCCCCTGCCTGTGTTCCCTCTCTTGCTGGCTGTCTCTCTCTCTGTCAAATAAATAAATAAAAACCTTTTTTTAAAAAATTAATAAATAAAAATAAATAAATAAATAGGTTTCCTAGACACTATACACCTCTTCCTCTGACTCATCACTTCGCCTTCAACAAACCATCAGTGAATCTAGTCTATGACAGGATTTTCCACTTTATACTACCATGGTAATATATTTAAAGTGACATTTCTAAACTGGCAACATTTGTAGCATCTTCAAACACAAGACACTGCCATACATCAAATTACCACCAATACTTAAAGCATGTAGAATGTTACAAAAAAGCATTGCAGCTACAAACGTTGAAGTCAGGAGCTCCAACCAAATTTAATTTAAGTTTGATTTGGAAACATTCTGGTGCCATGGTACTGTGGTTTTAGAAAAAATACTCATGACTGGTTCTGGTTTGAATAGGTTGACTAGGTTAAAACTAAAACATTTCTCCATTGGTTTGTGGTTAACCGATTAATTTATTGCTTCAGAAATTGAAGTTGGTTAGCCAGCCCCGGGTTTGGGTTCCTGGTTCAATTCAGTTCAAGTTCCTGGCAAATGTGTACTCAGAAAACTGTATGATTCCTAAATTATCACGTGCTAAATATCCCAACTTCCTCAAACACCACAAGTCCCCCACAAACCACAAACTCTCTTACTCTGGTAAGATAAAAAATGTGCTAGCAAGAGCTTGCCCAGAACACCAATCCAAAGCAGAGCAGAAGGCAGGCAACACCTAGTCTGAGAGCAAAGAGGACCCCTCTGATTCTACTTAGAGCTGAGGATGCTAACTGAACTAAAATGTGTGGTTTTCTTGGATATTAGATATCTTTATGTTGGCAACTCCTAACCAGGATATGTGGACATAAATGTGTAGCTCCTTTAGTTAGGAGACATGTGTCAAGTCATCATTTGCTAATAATTGTTTAACTTTTTTCAAATGGATATATTAATATGCAGACATGTGCATTCATATATTGATTATATGTATATATGTATGCATTAATGAATTATTCTCAGTCACATGCATTCTGATATGCTTTTTTGTCTAGGAGAACAATGCATGGGGCTACAGGGAGTGCACATCTGGGAGTGTCTCCCTTATTTGGGCATAAATTTTACATGGCAGCAGAAAAACGTGACAGCAGGTACTTTGGCATTCCCTTTTGGCATTCTGTTCATACCACAGGATAAACTCGGTAATGAAGACCTGAGAATTTGGACGGTAGGCTAAGGGCTGAGGTATATCCACAGGCATCACAGGTCTTGGATTCCCTGAAGCATTGGAATGGCTTTGAGAGAATAACTGAGGCCCATTAAAGCCAATTTGCACTAAGAATAACCAGCTCTAGCAATATCACAGGCACCTTGATAACATCAGTTGACCTTGGTTAGTGCCAATTTGCATGTGCTTGAGCAGTAAGTATCAAAACCAGAACCTTCTCAATATTCCAAATTTAAATTCTGGAATATGCAGCAGAGAGGGAATTTAGAAATCTCCTAATCTAGTGGTCTCTAAATTTAGCTAGCCATCAGAATCAGTTGCAGAGCTTTACAGAAAAGACCTATTAAATAAAAATGTCTAGTGCTGGAAACTGGAAATCTAGGATCTTGGGAAGCACCTCAGGAAATTCTGATGATCAGTCAGCTTTGGACACCACTGATCCAGCCCATCCCCCTTCTTCCATTTAGAATAACGTAACTGCAGACAACGCCTCAGTTGTAATAATCATGGCTAATATGTGACCCCTTTAACATATCTTCCCTCTAATCCCTGCAACTACTCTTAAATTCATTCTGTGAGTAAACAACTTTCTATGGAACAAAGAAGATAAAGTGATTGAATGGCACTTTTCATCGACAGCAGGTTCTCAGGGACCAAGGACCTTTAAGGTATACACTATATTGTCCTCAGGGTTGTGGCATGTCAAAGCCAATAATGATCAGGGAGATTAAAGAACGCTTAGGAAATTAATATCTTCACGATTCACATGCGAGCATAAATTACCCAACGCAAATCCATCGTGCTTGATCACCAGGCACTTCCAGGACCAAAACTCCCGGATTTCAACTCCTTCCCACCTCCAACCATTACCATGTTGGACCAACATATGATTCAGATTGATGGGCCCACCCAGGGCATTAAGACACTTGGCTACATGACTAGGTTTTCATACACAAAATGATTTGGGTTTTATTAACAATATCCACAATGAAACAAGTTTAACTCCCAGAAATTTTGTTGCTGATGTTTCTACTGCTGCTTATTTCCAGAATTTCTAGCAACAAGCATTTTGACTTTAATCAAAATCCACATAAATGTTCCACTTTTCAAATGACTGTCTGACATTCTATAGAGAATTTACCTGTTGAGCAGTTTTGGATAAAATGACATAAGATAGCATCTGACAATAGCCCTGGCAACACTGCCACCACTTTGTGCCACTGGCCCTCAGCTCCCTTCCATCATTTCTGAACCACAATCAAAGCCTCCCAAGGGAAAGTTTTGGAAGCATAGAAAAATAGTTGTTTTTCAGGGGGTGCCTGACTGGCTCAGTGAGAAGAACATGGGTCTTAATCTCAGGGTCATGATTTTGAGCCCCATGTTGGGTGTAGAGATTACTTAAGTAAAAAAAAAAAAAGAAAAGAAAAGAAAAGAAAGAAAAGAAAAGAAAAGAAGAAAATAAATAGTTATTTTTCTAAATTGCCAGAAAATTGAATGGATCATATCACAATTGAGCTAAAAATTTAGTGCCTCCATAATAAATGCCAGCCACTCTTCTCATGATTATTTCATCTCCTTCAGTCAATTGTGTAAATGATGTTACTTAAACTAAGTAACAGAAACAGGAAGGAAATATAACAGATTCTTCTACAAATTAAAAACTTCAAGAGTTGTATTTACAGAAACACAGGTATTCGGGGAACTTCAGAAACATTGGGTCTTTAGCTCACTTTACAGTTTTCCAAATCCATTCATGGACATTTTCATGCATGTTCCTCACAGAAAATTACCAAAGGAAGCAGCCATGCAGCAGGAGAAGTGTACCCCGAGGCAGGACATTTGAGTCTGAGTCCAGATTCTCAACTTAACTGTCTGATAGTTACTGAAGCTATTTGAACCTCAGTGTCATTGCCTGCAAAATATGCGTGATGATAGCTACTTTTATGTGCTGAAAAGATTAAATGACATGAATACATAAAAATATCTACCTCAGTTTCCAACTTATGCCTTCTCTCCATGCATATCCCAAAGATATTTTTTATCTTGACAAAATGGTTCTAAAATATCACAAGTCTAAAAAAATAAAAAAAATAAAAAAAATAAAAAAATAAAATAAAATAAAATATCACAAGTCTGCAGGAAGAGCCAGTCAAAAGTATTAAAGAAGAATAATGGAAGACTATCATGGTGGTACATGAACTACATTAATGGACTCCATTTCTCTATCCTCTGCGTGACCTTTTTTGCAATGTGACTCTGCAGTTCCTTCTAGGAAAGGGGAGTGTATCTCCCTCCACCTCAGGTGTGAGATCAGTTGTGTGACGTTTTGGCCAATGACGTGTTAGCAAACTTGCCTGAAGCAGAGATTAGAAAAAGTGCTTTTGCATTTGCTTCTTATCTGCCCTCTACACCTCAGAATGGAACCTGTCTGGGCTAGCCTGCTGGTGGTCAAAGGATATGTGGCCCAATTGCATGCATCTCCTTAGTCCATAGCCAACATACCATCAGACTTAAGAATGAGCCCATCTAAAACCAGAAAAACTGCCCAGCTTAGCGCACCCTAAATTACAAGCTGCAGATGCATGAGCTAAATAAACATTTATTGTTTTTAAGCTGTATTTTGTCATTGGGGTTTCCATAAGAAAATTAAGCCCTATAGAAAAAATATCTGAGTGACTGTTTTCTCAATTCTCCCAAATGGTACATAGTTAATTCATTAATAAATGCCTTGGGGCATTAAGGTTTAATTATCTTCTGGAGGCCTACTACGAAGGGATGTTTCAAGCCATTACATTGTGGATGGTTGTTGGATAGCAACAACAGATAACTAATGCACCCACATATTAAAATGCTTTACAAAGTCATCATTCCTTTTTTTTTAAGATTTTATTTATTTATTTGAAAGAGAGAGTGAGTGAGAGAGCATGAGCAGAGAGAGAGGGAGAAGCAGACTGCCCTGCTGAGCAAGGAGCCCAAAGTGGGGCTCAATCTCAGGACCCTGGGATCATGACCTGAGCGGAAGACAGTTGCTTAACTGACTGAGCCACTCAGGTGCCCCTAAAGTCATCATTCTTAAAATAATGTGTCACCAAAGTGACAAATCAATGGATGAAAATTGAATATAAAAAAAGTCTGGAATATATATAAGATACAAAGTTTTAAGGAAGAAATGGAGCATTCATTGTAGTCTGCTGGGACAAGTGGCTACTATATGGAAAACAAAAACCTCACTACCTGACATCTTGCCCTCAAATATACTCCATATGGTTAAAAACTTAACATTTTGTTTAAAGAAAGAGCTATATTCTTTTTTTTCCGAAATTATGCAGATTTTTCTTTTCTTTTTTTTTATTTTAATTTTTTTTATTATATTATGTTAGTCACCATACAGTACATCCCCAGTTTCCGATGTAAAGTTCGAAGATTCATTAGTTGCGTATAACACCCAGTGCACCATGCAATACGTGCCCTCCTTACTACCCATCACCAGTCTATCCCATTCCCCCACCCCCTCCCCTCTGAGGCCCTCAGTTTGTTTCTCAGAGTCCATAGTCTCTCATGCTTCATTCCCCCTTCTGATCACCCCCTCTTTTAAAGAAAGAGATATATTCTTAAAAAATAGATAACAATTCATATTATCTTCTATTGAGAAAAGCCTTTTCAAGCATGATTATCAATAAAAGAAGCCATAACAGAATGATTGATCTATGTAAAATTTGTAAACATCAGGATATGTTTAAAAAGCAAAAATATTAACTTTGGCACAAAATTTTTATATTTTGATACATAGTTAAAAGATAAACAAAAAATTAAATTTGGTAATAGCTATTACCTACATATATGTTTTTGTAGCAAATATTTATTGAGCTTCTTCTGTATGCCAGAACTGCATATCTGCAGATTAACTAGAAAGCAGGAAAAAAGAAAGTAGAAATGAACCCAACCCCTATTCTCATAGCACTTAAAGTTTAGTGAAGGAGTCAGTATATAAGTAAGTAAGTAAGTACAGGAGAGCATTCATGTGCAAGGAAGCTTCATGTGCAAAGGAGAAAATTTGGTGAATTTGAAAGACTGAAATAAGGCCAAAGCAGCAAAAACACAGCAAACAAATGAGAGAGCGGCTCAAAATGAACTGAAAAAGAAAACAGGGGTCAGAAGCTTCAAGGCGTTATAAACCCTGAGGAAGACATTTGATGTTTATCCTAAGAATAGAGAAAGTTACTTGAAGTGAAGGGTTTTAATCTGGTGGGTGACATGATCCTATTTGTGTTTTGTAAAAACCTTCTGAATATAGATTAGATAACTGATTCAAACATTTGAAGTTAGTGAGTTACTGTATTGACACAGGCAAAAAGCACTAGGAATTTGGTCCAGAGTGTTGGTAATGAAGATATTGACAAGCAAATGGATTCAAAGATACTTTAATGATTAAACACACACACACACACACACACACACACACACACACATTCTGAAGCTTGATGATGGGTAGGATTAAGGAAGTAAAGGAAAGATAATTATCTATTATGCCAGAATGTAATAATGGCATTCACTAGAAGAGGAAAAATCAGCAGAGAACCCGGTGGGGAAGACATGGATTATGAGTTTTATCTTTTGTTTTTGTTTTTTAAAGATGACAGAGAGACAGCCAGCGAGAGAGGGAACACAAGCAGGGGGAGTGGGAAAGGAAGAAGCAGGCTCCCAGCGGAGGAGACCGATGTGGGACTCGATCCCAGAACGCCAGGATCATGCCCTGAGCCGAAGGCAGCCGCCTAACGACTGCGCTACCCAGGCACCCCTATGAGGTTTATCTTAAACATTAAACATTAAGACTGAATTGCCTTTGAGACATTCATATAGAAGTGAAGTAAGCAAGGGGCGCCTGGGTGGCTCAAACAGTTCAGTCTACCTTCAGCTCAAGTCGTGATCCCAGGATCTTGGGATCAAGTCCCTTATCAGGATCCTTGCTCAGCAGGGGGCCTGTTTCTCCCTCTGCTTGCTGCTCCCTCTGCTTGTGCTTTTTCTCCTTCTCCCTCTCTCTCTCATTCTGACAAATAAAAAACAAAAATTAAAAAAAAAAAAGGAAGTGAAGTAAGCGGTTAAATATGGAGTAGAGGTGTGAGCTAGAGAGAGAAACGTGGATCTCATCAGCATTTAACAGATAACTGAAGCTGCGAACGTGGTATTTAAGTTGTGGGAAAGGCCCTCAGAACAGAGAAGTAAGTAAGACAACAGAGAAGTAAATAAGTGTCCCTAAGAAGACTTAGCCTTTAGAAGCTCCCAAGATTGGGGCGCCTGGGTGGCTCAGTTGGTTATACACCTGACTCTTGATTTCAGCTCGGGTCATGATCTCAGGGTCCTGATATCGAGCCCCAGTGTGGGCATTGCACTGGGCAGGGAGCCTGTCTAAGATTCTCTCTCTCTCCCTCCCACCCCTCCCCCACACCTCCCCACACCCCTACCTCCCACCTACCCCCATCACCTCCACCCCCGCTCCCCCACAGGCACCCACACTCTCCCTCTCAAAACAACAAAAACCGAAAAAAAACAAAAAACAAAAAACCTCCCAAGATTGATGGCCACCTGGAAAAGAACAAAGATTTGTGGAAGAATGAGGACTGTGGAAGGAGAAAAGCACAGAGGGACTAAAGTCACCAAGGTCCGCAGAAGAGAGAACTTCCAGAAGTAGTGGTCAGCTCATCCAACTCTGTGGAGAAATCAAGTAAAACAAGGACCTGAGCAAGAGCTGCTAAAGGTGTTGAGACGCGAGGAAATGAAGACGTTGAGGACAGTCCTCCCCCCTTATCCACGGGGGATACCTTCCAAGACCGCCCCCCCCCATGGATGCTTGAAACCAAGGAGAGTCCTGAACCTTATATAGCCTATGCGTTTTCGATAAATACATATCTATAACTAATAACAAATTAGAACAATTATACCAATATATTGTAATAAAAGTTATGTGAATGTGACCACTCTCCTTTTGTCTCAAAATATTACACATACTCACCCTTCTTGTGACGATGTGAGATGACGAAATGCCCGTGTAATGGGATGAAGTGAGGTGAGTGAGGCAGGGCCCGCGCCATAGCTAGGCTAAGATCGACCTTCGCCTGATTCGTCAGGAGCATCCTCTGCTTCCGGACCACGGTGCGCCGGAGGGAAAACAAAACCACAGAGAGCGAAACTGCGGAGAAGAGGAAACTACTACCTAGGCAATTCTTGTAGGAAATGAGGTTGTGAAACAGAAGAAGGATTATCGAGGGAGGTGAATAATCTTTCCCTGCTTTCTTTCCTTTTGGGTTTGCTAAATTTTAAAAGGTTATTAATATTGTCAAATTCAGTACTCCAAAATCTTTGTCAGTAAGTATAAAATACATAATGGTTTAAAATATATAGGTGATTTATGTGGCAAGCGGTCTATATTAGTTCTCTAATATAGTCCATATAATATTATGGTGTGTAAGAAATAAAAACAAGCAGCAAAAGTAATTTAAATATCAAAATGAAATTAAATAATGTGTGTAAAGTTCTTACTTCAGTGGCCAGAGCAAATATACATTTTATTCTTTTTTTATGTGACAGAATTTTATAAAGAGATTCTGTATTTTTCATTCAAAAAATGTCTGCTTCCACATAATTCTCCTTTATCTTATAAGAGAAATCCCAGAGACACATAGATTAAGTAAGAAAGATATTCCATAAATTATCACATACTTTATACTTGCTATCTTAGTCCTGAAGTCAGTCCAATTTCTAGCCTTTATTTCATGGCAGGGAGCGAGAGAATCTTAAGCAAGCTCCACGTCCAGCATGTAGCCCGATGTGAGGCTTGATCTCATGACCCTGAGATCATGACCTGAGCCAAAATCAAGACTCAGCCACTTAATAAACTGAGCCACTCAGGCACCCTCTTTTTTCTTTTATGTAAATAATACTAAAATCTGAGACAATTGAAAGATTTTGTGCAATTGATGTTGGGTATTCTGTTTTATCAATATTAATCTTCATTGGACAAATTTTATTTATTTCTCCCCTTATTCTGTTAGTACATATATGCTTATGTTATAACTAATTATGATTACATTAATATAGATTTAATAAACAACCAAATATTTTACAAAATACTCTCTAATTGTTTTGGTTGTGGTGTTTTTTTAAAAGATATATAAGGATCCCTTGGTGGCTCCCTCGGTTGAGTGCCCGACTTTTGGTTTGGGCACAGGTCATGATCTCGGGATTGTGAGATCAAGCCCCAAGGCGGGCTCATGCTCAGCGTGGAGTCTGCTTGTCCCTCTCCCTCCCCCTCTGCTCCTCCTCCCACAGGCAGTCACACGCATGGCCTCTCTCTAAAATAAATAAATAAATACAATCTTTTTTAAAAAATAAAATAGAATTCGAAAAACTTAAAAATAAAAAATAAGATATTTAGGGCACAATTTATGCTTATATACATGTTATAATTAAAGAAAGGTACACAAACATATTTAACTTGTTTCAGATCAAGAATATTTGATTACATGAAGTAGTGAATAAATTCTTTTTTACCAAAAATTTTGCCTGAGCCTGACAAGCAACAGGAATCAGCACTTGGCCTTATGGATGCATTTTATCAGGTGCGGTAGGCCCATGAAAATTGGATATTCCCGCTTTACTCATATGTTGGACATAAACCAACACGACTCTGCAGCAAGTTCCCCTACAGAAGGCACTCTGTCTAATCTCTTCCAAAATGTCCTAAGTAAGAAAATAAAATAGTAGAATTAAAGCTGCACTACGCTAGGCCACATTTATATTTCTGACAACTATGGATTATTCAGTAATACCTCTCAGTGCACCAGTAAGCAGGGAGCATGGGAAGCTAATAAAAGTAATGAAGTCTTTGTACTACATGAACTCACTGCTATTAAATCTCTTCTGAGAAATGGGATGAGCCTGCCAAGTTTGTTGGAAGGACAGCTGAATTTGTAAGCTGGTGAAGTGAAAATAAGTTGTGCCATGTGGCAACAGGGGCTGAAGATAATGGGTGTTAATGCTCAGGAACCGAGTGCTTTATCTAGCCTTCAAATTCGAGGAGTGATGATGACATAAAGCTGGATTTATCATATCTGTACTTGTCAGCAAAATCTAGAGGAAAAAAATCACACTTTTATAGTATACCAAGCTTGAGCATATCATGTTGCTTCCAATATTGAGCCACATAATGTAAACTTAACATTCTTCATCCAATGACTGATATCATTTGCCATCCCTCCTGAAGGCCTGTGGAAGTGCCTTAGTTATCCAGAGCTCCTGGAAAGCCATGGTGATGTTGAGGTCTATGCAAAGTGCTACTCAAGTGCTATCTCAATCAAAGACCAAGCAGGAAACAGCGCACTCTAATTTAGGAAAGCTTAATATACAAAGGTGTGAGCAGGGTGCATGGAAACCACAAAGATAGTGCAGTACCTACCCTGAGATTGTATTGGTGGGGTGCATTTATCACCCCTGAAACAGAAATGTCAAGGGAAGGAAGAGGTTACTGGAATCTAGAGACAGAAAAGGCCATGCAGGATATGTCACCTACAGAAGCTGTGACTTTCAGAAGAGGGACATAGCCAGCCTGAAGTCATCGTGCAGGGTGGGGGATGCAGAAGTAATACCCCAGCCTCCTCTTCCCTCTGCTCTCCAGCAGGTGCCGCCCATTGACTGAACCCAATGAACAACCGGGGCAGAGAGCCCTTTGAAACTGTCTCTGGGGCATAGTGCAGGGTGGAGTAGCAGGTAGAGTGATCTGAAGGGGCAAATGGAAGATATCCAGCGTAAGTGGGAAGACAGCATTATTAAGTAACCTCTAGTTTTGCCTGAGTCTTTATTTTATCGGTAATTTCCTAGATGATATTATTCACTTGCTCTCCTCTCCAGCATGAACAGTTCTAACATAAGAGTGGGTGAAGGACATTAATCCCCTGTAGTCAATTTCCTTAAGCATTTCCAGGTAACATTATCTCCTACCTCCCCACAAAAATCAAGATTTCTCACCCAAGTCCCCAGGAGAATATTTATTTTCATTTTACAAATAATGCCTGTTGTTGAGTGGTAAAGAGAATAATTAAAGCTCTCGGTTTTTCCTTTTACAAATCAGGTGGGCAATGTACTTACTCTGAACAATGACAGTTTTTTGGCTGCTTGTGAACTCTGGAAATATTGATCAGTTAAAAATATTCGGACGCTTGCATCTCCTGAATTTGCTTACTGCAGCCCTTCTTCCTGGTCGGTCAGGAGAGCACCAGCAATTTTGTTATCATGATAAATTATCCTCCCTGGTAGGTCACTCTTTTTTACCTAAAGTCACAATTTGCTCTTTCCTCTAGGTCACAACCTGATTTTTCAGGGTGACAGATTTATTGCTTGCTTTGTGCTCCAAAAAACAAATAGCCAACATTGCTCAAAATACAGTACTGTCACAGTAACTTTGGATATTTCCCAATGGGAGTAACACCCAGCATTTATATTCTTCTTTGAATAGGGTACAGAGAGAGAGCATTTCCCCATTTCTCCAAATCTGGGCTGGAGAATGGTAGTTAGGTTTAAGCCAAACTGCCAGTTTTAGGCAACTGATAAGCAAGTACTTGTTGGCATAGTCTTGGGGGAGCATTTCTTCTTTAGGAAGCACAAAAAGCAGAGCAAACAGCTACTTCTGACCTCCAAAGCAAGCCTTTTCACCAATGGCATTTTCTTTGGCCATCATAAAAGCCCAAGTCCCCCATAAAATTTCCTTAAAACCTGAGAATGAAGCCGTGATGTTAGGCAAGATCATGTCGCAGACCTCTCATGGTGGAATGTGGACTAAAGAGATGAACAACACTGCCAGGCTTGTTCATAAAAAAACCCACACTCAGTCTTCCATGCCTCCTTCCCCAACCTGCCATCTGGATATACTGCAAATCTCCAACCCCGCATCTGGCCCAGCTCCCACACTGTATACTTCTAAGTGCTGTGTGACCTTACAAATATTACTTAACCACTCTGTGCCTCCATTTCCTCATCCATTAAAGAGAAATAATTATAAAACATACTTTCCAGGGCTATTGAGAGACTTTAAATAAGCTACTGCTTATAAAGCATGTAAAAACAAGGCCTTCCTCTGCAAGTATTAGATCATTTTTATAAATTTAGTCTGGTGAAAATTAAGTGTTATCTTCCTTGTGGTTTTCATTTCCGGAGATGACTGCTCACATCTTTTCCCATTTTTCTACTCTGGTTGTTAATCTTTCTCTTATTCATTCATTGAAATTCTCTATATATTCTGGGCTAAACATATTATTTCTATGTGTTGCAAATACAGCTATTCTTTTTATGGGGATGGGGGAGTGATTGGCAGAGCCAGCTGAGGCTTTATTTGGGAATAGACACTTGAATCAGCTTTTAGTTGGGGGCACCACCCTCCAAGGGTGGACTGAGGAATGGAGCTGAGCCTCAGGTGGGTCTCCTGTTTCTGACGCTGCCTTGCACAGCTCCTTCCCGCAAAGGCTCTATGGCAATCGCAGGAGTGGGGAGGCTGAGAGCAACCACAAACGACTCCAACACCAGCTTCCCATCGTGGGTCTCCATCCTCTTCGCAACCGCAGCCTTGGAGAAGCTGACTCGGCTGAAGGAACTGGAGGCTCGCCCCCAGAAGCCGGCCTGGAAAGAGCTCAGGCTGTCGGTGAGGCCAGGGCTCCTGAGGTCCCCCAATGGGCGGAGCTTGGCCGCCCTGAGTAGCCACTGGCAGTCTTGGTATGGAGACTCCTGTTCTGCATCCCAGACTTAAGCCGGCTCTCCTCGCCCTCCAGGAGTTTACAGTAGGTGGCGATCTCCATGTCCAGGGCCAGCCTGACGTTCATGCGCTCCTGCGACTCACGCAGCTGTCGCACCACAACCCGCTCGGCTCGACGCACCGCAACCTCCAGTCCAGTCAGCTTGGCGTCAGCGTCCTTAATAGCAGCTCCCTACGCTGCCCAGTAACAGCGACCGCAGCCACCAGGGAAGCCCCCTGGCCGTCGAGGCCATCCAGCTCAGCCTGGAGTCGGCCAGTGTTCCAGTTTATCTCACAGATCTTCGTCTTCATGCGAGGGAGGTCATCCCCGTGCTTCCTAGCCAGCGCCAGCAGCTCTCATACTTGGTCCGAACATGGTCTCGGCCTTGGCCTGGCTGCGGTTAGCGATCTCCTTCTACTGGACCTTGACCTCGGCGTGATGCCATCTGGTCCAGGGAGCAGCTGCTGTCCACGGAGAGGAGCGCGGAGGTGTAGGAGGTCTGCGGGGGCAGCTTCCGGCTCCCCTGTTCCCAGGGCGGCCTGCGGAAGCCCATCTCGCCCGCCAGCCCCTCCAGGCGGACTGCAGCTCGGCCTCGTTCGAGTAAGCTTCACCTACAGCCTTCTTGACCAGGACGAATGCGTTCTCCCTCTCCGCACGCTCTCTGATCTCTTCCTCCTACTTATTCTTGAAGTCCTCCGCCAGCCCCTGCCGGGGGACGAGCTCCACCTCCGGCTTCAGCTTCTCTCGGGCCATGACGTTCAGCTGCCACGCAAAGTTGATGATGTAGCCGTCGAACATGTTGCCGACGTTACTGCGAGCCGTTTTCCGCTGCTGCAGGAGGCGCCATTTGGTCTCCAGAATCTCGTTCTGCTGCTCCACGTTCCGCGCCTTGTCGATAAAGGAGGCAAACTTGCTGTTGCGGGTCGTGAACTGCTCCTTCTCCAGGGTGCACACAGCCTGGATGTTGGGGTCCACCTCCAGCTTAAGGGGGCTCAGCAGGCTCTGGTTCACTGAGACGGCTGCCATGCCCTTGTACCCCCTACCCTGGTGTAGCCTCCAACCACATTCATGGTGCCCAGGCCACCGCGGAAGCTGCTGCTGCCCACCTGGGAAAAGGCCCAGGAGGTGATGCGGGTGCCAGCTGTGCTCAGGTACGAGCTGCTGCTGAGGGCCCCGGGGCCCAGACGTGGACACCTGGGAGGGCTTCTGGGTCACCCTGATGGACATGGTGAAGGCTGGAGTAGAGGCAAGTAGGCTGAACCAGAGATTGGAGAAGAAGCTGAGAAGCTGCTTCTAGGTAGGGCATTCACTCTTTCTTATATATACAGTATAGATTTTAATCTCAGGAAAATAAGAATTTTCAAATTTCAAACTAGATCCCCCACATACTTGAAAGTCAATGCCCTAATGATTGAAGCATTACAAATTGACTGCTTGCCTTCCTAAGACAATTGCCAGATCTTTCCCTTGCTTTTTATTAAGTCAAACTGGCCTAAATGTTACATCAAATTCTTAAATCAAAATAAATTTATAGGGGTGCCTGGGTGGCTCAGTCAGTTAAGCCTCCTAATGGAGCTACCACTCCTGATTGCTGCTCAGGTCATGATTTCCCTGTGCTGAGATGAGCCCCTCCCCGGACTCTGTACTCTGTGGAGAGTCTGCTTGAGATTCTTTCTCTCCCTGTGCCCCTCCCTCCCTCAAATAAATAAATAAATCTTTAAAAAACAACAAAAACTAAACTTAAAATTAATAATCATCAATAATAACATACTCAGGGTACACAGAATAATAAGCACAATTCCTACCTTTATCAGGTTTAACATCTAGCTATGATGAAAGAATAAACACATTAAAAATATTTAAGGGGTGCCTGGGTGGCTCAGTCACTTAAGCGGGTGGGGCTCTTGATTTCAGTTCAGGTCATGATCTCATGGTCAGGGGATGAGTCCCACCTTGTCTCCCTGCTCAGCCTGGAGTCTGCTTGAGATTCTTTTTCTCCCTCTCCCTCTGCCCCTCCCCCTGCTCACCCACCTCTCTCTCTCTCTAAAATAAATAAATAAGTCTTTTTCAAAAAAATTTAATTATAAGGTAATATTAATTTCAGGTAGTACACATTGCCGTATATATCATTATAATTCATTCCTATATTCAGGAAACTCATTTCATAAGTCACACCAACAAAGACAACAAAATGGCAAAAACTCATTTCCTTCCTTATTGATGGGAATCCTTGAAAAGTCAGAGTGTATGGTGTCCAAACCATGGAAGAACAGGTTTTTATTATTAGAATTAGTCCATGGATAGGAATATTGTCATAGACTCAGTGTCCAAGAGGACGAGCAGTCTACAATAAATCCCTGTTCTTTTTCTCTTATCCTCACTGTCTGCCATTTATGTGTATGGTTTCAAACATATCATGCATATCGGGCAACTTTTAGCCTTTAAAAAAATCTCATCATCTCATTTCTGTAAACATTCTTGAGTTTTTCAAGGATCTTTTCATATAAGTCTCGAGTGATAAATTCAAGCTAGTTTTAATTATTCTTAATCATTTTGTGATCCAAATATGGCCTCTGTAGACTCAAAATATTTTAAGTCTAAGGTGTTTGTTTCAAATTAATCCAACTTTGGTCCTTAGCTTAATATCAGTCATCAGAGAACAATAAATATTTTTAAAGTTTTCTCTGGATATTAAAAATATATTTTAGGGGTGCCTGGGTGGCTCAGTCAGTTAAGTGTCTGACTCTTGATTTCAGCTCAGGTCATGATCTTGAGGTCCTGAGATCAAGCCCCACATCAGGCTCCACACTCAGTGGGGAGTCTGCTTGTCCTTCTCCTTCTCCCTGCTTGCTCTCATGCTCTCTCTCTCTCAAATAAATTAATTAATTAAATCTTTAAAAATATATATCATACTTTAACCATCAAAATTTATTCCTAAATTCTTATAATAACTGTTACAAGCCAAATGACCAGTTGGCAAAACAAGTATTTAAATTTTGATTTATTGTTTTAATTCAATAAATATTTCTGGCAATAATAATAGTTCATAGTAAATAAGTGTCTATGTGCCAGGCCTTGCACAAAGCTCTGAATTAGGGCTTATCTATCCAAGCCAATAAATGCTTCTTGGGTACTTGGTATGTGCAAAGCACTGTCCTAGGCATTTGGGAGTCTATAAAGATTGCAATACAAGTGATTATTACAAGATAGTATAGACCTATTAGGTATCATAGAAGAAACACAATTGCTTTGGTAGCTCAAAGACAGGAGTGAGCGTATCTCTAAAGGAATCTGGAAAGGTTTCATGAGCAAATGTTAGCACATTACCGCCTGAAAACCCAAAAAGCCCTCCTGCCCTCTGCACACAAACCACAGGGGCTGTCCCACAGGCCTTAAGCAGAGGCACCACAGCAGAAAAACACTGCCCACACAACTTCATCCCCACCCCACACAAGTGTCCTAATTTCCATTGCCCTGTGCATATGCTCTTTTCGACTCTGACGTTGTTTCAGTCCTGCTTGTTGGTGGTATCACCTGCTCATGAATTGGTTTGTGGTCATGGCCCATTCTAACCTCAGCCTGTACCACACGCCCTGGAAAGATCTGTTAGGACAGAACAGATCATATCCATATAGCTCTTTAAGCTTTTCAAAGTATTATCCTAGATAAGGAAATGTATGGAGATTTAAAGGTATGTCATTACACTGAAACTATGTCATAAAAATACAGATAGCAAAAAATATGGGATTGTATTCGGCAGTAGTTGTGAACACGCAAGCCATTTGGGGGAAGTAGCTTGGGCACTTAATGATACCCCTGACTTCAACCCACCCATATTTTTTCAATTTACATTTTGTAAGATGATCTGTAATGACATGCCATCAAAAAACAAAAAAACAAAAAACAAAAAACCTTCCCCGGGAATCAGCAGAATTTTCCAAGGTCCCATCCAAACCACTCTGTACACATTCATAATCTGAATAACAGAATTCCTTTTCTTCTGTCAGTCACTGTGTTTGTTTTCTTTTTGTGGCCATCAGAAGCTACCGATGAGATAACTCAGAAAATATCATGCACAGGAAGCTAATTGGAATGGACTTTGCTACTCCTTGGCTTGGTTAAAGAAGCCAACCTCCAGCAAGAAATTTCCGAGGTTGGGGAGTGAATTCACGAGCCCTGTGTCATAATTTCCTCTAACTCCATTCCCAACTCCTCCTCTTCTGGATATGATGGACTCAGAGGGAAATAAAACCACAGCTGAGCCTTAATGGTGGGCTCATTACAGGTCTGTAATGAAAATATTATTTCCTCATCATCACTTCAGGAGACCAAGGAGTCTAATGGAGAGATCAGTTAACTTCAAGCAGAAAGACGGAGATCTAATCTGCCGTTGAATTATCATTAGTCCTCACATAAGGCAATCCTTCGGTTTCTGCTGCTGTAAAAGGGTGGGGAGTAAACTAATTGTTCTCTGAGATTCCCCATAGTTTTAACATTTTCTGACTGGATTGCTCTCCATTCTAGGCAAGCAGGTTCTCCCACACTATCCCTCAAGTTAGTTTCCCTATATACAAAGGAAGGAATTCTTAAAAGTGACAGAAGTTAGACTTCCGATCAAAATTGTTGTTAAAGATTATTGTGTCTCTCTGTGAACTAGGATAAAGCAAGCACTACCTCTCAATTTGATAGAAACAAACTGACTCCCTCCATGATAAACTCAAATCAAAAGCATAAAAATTTTTTAAGTTACATTTAAAGCTTTTTGGCCAATCTTGTTCCTATATTGGGGTGCCTAGCTGGTTCAGTCAGTACACCATGCAATGCTTGATCTCAGGGTTGTAGGTTCGAGCCCCACATTGGGTATAATATTACTTAAAAAAAATTTTTTTTAATCTTTAAAAAAAAATCCTGTTACTGTATTATTGAGTCATTCAAATACTTAAAAGTAAAATGTGTTGAAAAGGTACCAGATAAAGATGCCTAATGCAAGACAGCCTGTGCCTCTCCTTCCCATCGATTCTCAGCTTCCTTTCCAGGTGGGGCCCTCCCCAGCCACCCTATCCAGAAACACACCCCTGGAGGCTCTATCTTCACCCCGACTTTATTTTCTTTTTTAGTACTTATCATCATCTAACATAAGATATATTTTATTTACTTAATCGATTCTCTTCCTCTGTGAAAGCAGAGTTTTGTCTCTTTTATTCATTGCTGTATTTGTAACATCTACAACAGTACCTAGCACTGGATGGATGGATGGATAGTAAGCACTCAACATTTATTTGTTGAATGCATAAACAAATATTATTTACTATTATGATATAACAACTGCCACTTTTAAAAGAGTGGCATCTATCAGGCATATAACCAGAATAAAGGCAGCCCTGTTTTCAGGATGTTTTTTCCAGCTCCACATTACAAGAATGGTCCACCTTTGGTAGGCACACTCTACCAAAAATAACTAAATAAATAAATGAGCATTTCACGTTGGCAATTATGACACAGTCTGAAGTCTGACCTAAATCAGGCGATTTAACTTTAGGATGACAAGAGGATCAGAGAAACACATTATTCTCAAGTGGTTTTCTCAAGTCTGGGTTTGGGCGACCCACAGAGTAAGAAAAGGTATCTTAAAGGCTTTTTTGCTGGAATAGCATTAGTCTGAATGCAACCAGGCTTCTTTTACTTTTGCTTCTTTTTTTTTTTTAAAGATTTTATTTATTTATTTTACAGAGAGAGACAGCCAGTGAGAGAGGGAACACAAGCAGGGGGAGTGGGAGAGGAAGATGCAGGCTCCTAGTGGAGGAGCCTGATGTGGGGCTCGATCCCAGAACGCCGGGATCACGCCCTGAGCCGAAGGCAGACGCTTAAGGACTGCGCCACCCAGGCGCCTCTACTTTTGCTTCTTAAGTACAAATTATAACAAATAGCTCTACGATAAGATATTACTCTGGTTCTAATCTACATTCCAGAAGAAACTCCAGAATCTCTCTCTTGGGGCTTCTCCTAAATACTCCGGAATTCCAGCGTCTAATGCAGGGTGAATGAGGGGTGAGCAGTCAGGGAGATGCCCACTCCAGAGTAGGAAGGGCTACTCTGATGTCTTATCTGCCTCTCCAGCTCTCAGTTCTTAATTACATGTGTCTCACACTCAGCCCACCCCAGGTGCCAGCCAGCTCAACAGCATTATAGTAAGATCGGTTCTGTAATTCACCTTCATGGATCAAAATCACTGTCTCATTTTTCCTTCCAAAGATCAGAACTATCTTTCCAACTATAGATATATGGGATCTTTCCCCCCTCCTTCCCTTGCTCAGAAAATCTTGGTTGATCACTTCTGGGAAGCTCAGACCTGAAAACTCAAAGAAACCATTTACTATCCTGCTACCCACTTCCTCTCCTCATCCCCTAAGCCCCCCCACCCCACACACACTCATTTATTCCACAAGATTCCTTTATTCCTATATCCCAAAACCTAAGTACTTTTTGCTTGGCAATTGCATTAAGTTGGCTCTCAAGTAGCTCCACTTACCTGTTTACCCTTTGGAAGTAATGCTTTCTTGTCTCATTATCAATTTTTCACCTCCAGAGCCTCCCCCCTCCCCCCCTTCTAGGCTCATCCTTTCTGTCGGCAGATTTCAATGCCTTGCGGTAGTGGGACTGAGGACCCCATGTTCGTGCTGGTTGTCAGCCACTCTTGGCTACTAGAGGTCACATACTTGCCTTGTCAGGTAGCCCTCTCCTTTGTCAAGCCAACAAGAGTGCAGCAAATCCTTCTTAGGTTTCCTGTGATTGGTAAGTGGCAATCAGCCACAGTTTGCCTAAGCCAAAAATTTGATGATCTTTCTTAACTCTGTCTGTGCAATTCTATCTCCGTAATATGTATCAAATTTATCCACTTAGCCTCCTCCCAACTGTCCCTATTCTAGTCCAAGCTGCCATCATCTGCCACCTGGTATTTTCCAATAGTCCCTTAACTATTCTCCTTGCAGCCCCACCTCCTCGTCATGGAGTCTCCTCATTGCATCCAGATTGGTTTTCTAAATCTTAGATCTGGTCTGATTTTTTTTTTAATCACCTTCCTAATTCCCTGTTATCCCCAGGGTAAAGATCAAACTCCTTAACGTAGTTTACAAATGACATTCCTAATCTAGGCCCTATTTATCTCTCTGATTTCATCTCTTGCTCCTGTCTCTATCTGATCTTCAACACAGAGTAGAAGAAAATCCAGAAATCTCCCTCTTGGGGCTTCGTCTGAATTATTCAAAAATTTTCTCCTTGTTTCTTGGCTCCAGCCTTTCAGAACTACTTTTTATTCACCCCACATGCTCTCCCACCTACCACGAAGCCTTCAGGCAGGCAGCTTCATTTTCCTGGAATATTATGTCCTCCCCATAGGCTTTCTTTGATATCACTCTAGAAATCATGTCTTTAAGAAATCTTCCCTGACTTGCCAAAGCCTTCACTAGTCCCATTATGTTGTCCTTACTCCACCGAACTGTTCATTATGTTCTGTTATCAATGCCCATATACTTGTATGTCCATCACACTATAATAAGCCCTTTAAGATAGGGACCATGTCTTGTTCTTCAGTGTATCTCTAGTATTTAGAAGGTGATTAGTAAATATGAAGCACTAACATTTTTTTTAAAACATAATACCTGAATTTGTTACCAGTCGTCACAGGTTGTTTTCTCTGGAAGGTTAATAGTAAGAGGTTAGGAGTTCGAGAGATGTACGGTGAGCAACACCTGTATAGGAAGAATGTCAGAACAAGCCAGAGGGGCAGAGCTAAATGTTAGGCTGAGATGGACACCTGACAATGTCCCTGCCAGCTCAGAAGGGAGTAGAGTGCAGAGACTTCCCATGTTGGGCAAAATCGCTGGACCTTGTATGCCTTGCTTAGACATTGGCGGAGACCCCTCCAAGAAGAGTACGACCTCAGCTTGAAAGCTGAAGCCGACTCTGAACAACCCAACAAGTGGAGCTGTCAGGGGAGCACACCCCTGGCAGGCAGGTGACCAATGAGTCCTTTCCTGAAGGGGAATCCGAGCAGCACATCTCCCCAGCTTGAATACCAATGAAGGTATTCAAAAGTGTGTTCCTTGGCTTTGAAAACAATATCAAAAAATAAGTTCTAGGGGCACCTGCGTGGCTTAGTCGGTTAAGTGTCTGCTTTCAGCTCAGGGTCCTGGGGTCCTGGGGATGAAGCCCCACATCAGGCTTTCTGCTCAGCAGGGAGTCTGCCTCTCCCTCTCTCTCTGCCCCTCCCCCAGCTCATGCTTTCTTGCTCTCTCTCGCTCTTTCTCTCAAATAAATAAATAAAAATCTTTTAAAAAATGGGTTCTAAAAATAGTTGAAGGTTTAACAACATCAATAACAGTATATCTTAAGACAATATGTACTAACATACTATCAACAATATATATTACCAATATTTATCAATAACATCATATATTAAGTATATTTCTCCCAAGGTAACTATTTTTGAGGAAAGGGCATTGATTATTTGAATACATCAGTTCTGGCCTATTTGGTTTTTAAAAACTTAATCATATGACTTTGGAATCATTACTCCTACATATACAGGATATTGATTTCTTTTTTCATTTTATTAACATAAATTTTTAGAATTTCTAAATGGACTACTTTTGACCCAATATTTGTCTTTTAATAAATTGTATAGGAATAGTAAAAGGCAAATCATTGTTCTAATATGCTAATATAATCTAATTGGAACTCGTGCAACCCAGATTCTGCAAAATGTCCATCACTTCATGGCACTTTGACAAACTGAGTAAAATGAATGAATTCCAGTACATATAATGCGAAGAAAATGCTTGAATTTTTGCTTTTAGCATTTCATGTGTATATTCAACTTGCTAACTATGTAGTTCAAAACGAGATTTGATAAAATCTAAAGGCAAGTTTTGCTAAATTTTCAGAAACCAGACTAGTAGAAACAAGCACAAATTTTCAGGAAAATAGTCTATATGTGAGGCAAGTTGTTTCAAGAAGCCTAGATTAGAAAATTCCATTTTATGTATCTTGTGCAGAGACATGGTGACCATACACATGCAATTTCACTAGACTTCCTAATGTATGGAGCCAAACAGTTCAACCATCCCCAGAACTTTTTTCCCAATATTAAATGTTTCGTCGTCCCCTTCCTAGATCATCTTTGTAACTTACTCATTTTTTGAAATTTGGCTCTTCTGTATTCTGTACACATACTCAAACTTCGCTTCTAAAAGAATAAAGTCCATAGCCTCCCTCACAAGGGAAGGGTTCTGTGCGTTACCAGTAATATTTAGAGGACAAAAATTATTGACAAGAAAATTATTGGTGGGGGTGTGGTCAAATTGATTCATCTTACAGGCAAGTGCTGAACGATGACTGACTGCATACAGAACTCTGTGCAAAGTGTTTGAGATATCAGGGTGTACAAACTAGAATCTTGCCTCTGATAGTCTACATTTTACTGAAGAAAAGGACATACAGAAACTTTACTGAGAGAGAAGCATAGAACAGTGAAGAATGAATGTGGTGTGAGCATGACCTGTTAAAAATAAGAGGAGCTCTTCACGAGAAACAAATAAACAAATCAAAAAATGGGCAGAAGATATGAACAGACACTTTTCCAATGAAGACATACAAATGGCTAACAGACACATGAAAAAATGTTCAAAATCATTAGCCATCAAGGAAATTCAAATCAAAACCACACTGAGATACCACCTTACGCCAGTTAGAATGGCAAAAATAGACAAGGCAAGAAACAACAATTGTTGGAGAGGATGTGGAGAAAGGGGATCCCTCCTACATTGTTGGTGGGAATGCAAGTTGGTACAGCCACTCTGGAAAACAGTGTGGAGGTCCCTTAAAAAGTTAAAAATTGAGCTACCCTATGACCCAGCCATTGCACTACTGGGTATTTACCCCAAAGATACAGACGTAGTGAAGAGAAGGGCCATATGCACCCCAATGTTCATAGCAGCAATGTCCACAATAGCTAAATTGTGGAAGGAGCCGAGATGCCCTTCAACAGATGACTGGATTAAGAAGTTGTGGTCCATATATACGATGGAATATTACTCAGCTATCAGAAAGAACGAGTTCTCAACATTTGCTACAACATGGACAGCACTGGAGGAGATAATGCTAAGTGAAATAAGTCAAGCAGAGAAAGACAACTATCATATGATTTCTCTCATCTATGGAACATAAGAACTAGGATGATCGGTAGGGGAAGAAAGGGATAAAGAAAGGGGGGGTAATCAGAAGGGGGAATGAAACATGAGAGACTATGGACTATGAGAAACAAACTGAGGACTTCAGAGGGGAGGGGGGTGGGGGAATGGGATAGGCCAGTGATGGGTAGTAAGGAGGGCACGTATTGCATGGTGCACTGGGTGTTATACACAACTAATGAATCATCGAGCCTTACATCGGAAACCGGGGATGTACTGTATGGTGACTAACATAATATAATAAAAAATCATTAAAAAAAAAATTCAGGAAAGAGACAAACATAAAAAAAAATAAATAAATAAGAGGAGCTCTTAAGAAAATGGGTTTATTTTGTGTATGTATGTGGTAAGAACACTTACCATGAGATCGACCCTGTTGACAGCGTGCACCACAGTGTTATCTATAGACACAGTGTTGTACTGGCCCTGAAACACAAAGGATATAAAATTGCCTTTTGAATTTGCAGTTGAAAAATGGATCTCATCATCATCATCATCAAAAAAATGATCGCTGTGCTGCTATCAGCCCATGATTATTCTGTGAGATTCCCTGGGATGTTCACACCTGCAGAAATCATATTGCCTCAGGAGTCGTATCACCTCTTTCAGGTCCCTAAACTCTTACTCTAGATTAACACACTCTAAATAGTTCTCCACATAATGGTTAACTTCCTCTCAGAGCGTTGGTTTGTGTGTCAGGAGTCTAGTATTTATGCAGTCAGCACTTACTGAGAGACTGCTAGACGTCAGGCTTCCAAGAAAAAAAAAATCATGTAACTCTCAAGGAGTTCATCTTTTCCTCGAGAGCACAAAGCCCAGTCTGCAATTAAATATGTGCTTGTATGATTATCTATTTGAAGTCTGGCTTCTGCATTACACTATAACTTCCTTGAGGCAATATAATATATTGGCTAACATACAGGACTGTGAAGTCACCCTGCCTGGGTTCAAATCCTTGCTGTGCCGCTTACTTGCTGTGTGACCTTGGACAAATTACTCAACCTCTCTGCATCTGAGTTTCATTATCTGAAAAATACCTACCTTGTAGGGCTGTTGTGAATATTAAGCAAAATAAGGTCCATAAAACCCTTAGTATAGTACCTGCTACATAGAAATGCTTGATAAATGTTACATATTTCTAGGGCAGGAGTCATTTCTCCTTTGCTATCCAGTTCATTCCTCGTGTCTGATATCCACTGGTGCTCAATAAAACAAATTAGTTCATTTTGGTCCCATTAGTAGAACACAGAGCAGGTACTGAAAGCACAGTTGAATTCTTTAATTCATTCAACAAAAATTTGAGCGCCTACTATGTGCCAGGCAGTGCCGATACAGCAATCAATAGAAAAGTAAAAAAAAATCCCTGTTCTTGTGAAACTTATAATATAATGGAAGAATGCTTATCAAAAACATAATGCATGTAGAAATGCTATACTATGTTTAAAGGTGACAAGTGCTAGAGGACAAAATAGAACAGAAGGGAGATGGGGAGTGCAGAGAAATGGGTTGCATGTATAAAAACAGGGTAGCCAGGGTAACCCTCCTTGAAAAGTTACCATTTGAGCAAAGATTTAAAGGAGTTGAAAAAATAAGCCATGCAATTATCAAGGCAAGGCATAGCCCATGCAAGGCATAGCCCTGAGGCAGGAACATGCCTGGCCAAGGAACAGCAAAGGGGCCAGTGGGATTGGAGCAGAGTGAATAAGGGGGAGAAGCATAGCCGATGAGGTCCAAGAGTTGATGGTAGGATGGGAGGGGGCATAGATCATATAGGACTCTGTAGACCACTGTCAGAACTTGGGCTTTTACTGAGTGAGATAGGAGCCAGTGTTGAACAGAATGACGTGATCTGCCAGACACTGGTGTAGATATATATTTAAGAATCAATCTGGTCAGGGCACCTGGGTGGCTCAGGTCAGGATCCCAGTGCACTAGGATCCAGTCCAAAATCAGGCTCCCTGCTGGGTAGGGAGCCTGCTCCTCCCTCTCCCTCTGTCCCTCCCCCTGCTTGTGCTCTCTCTCTCAAATAAATAAATAAATAAATAAATAAAATCTTTTTTTTCTTTAAAGATTTTATTTATTTATTTGACAGAGAGAGAGACAGCCAGCGAGAGAGGGAACACAAGCAGGGGGAGTGGGAGAGGAAGAAGCAGGCTCCCAGCAGAGCAGGGAGCCCGATGCGGGGCTGGATACCAGCACCCTGGGATCACGTCCTGAGCCGAACGCAGACACTTAACGACTGAGTCACCCAGGCACCCATCAAATAAATAAATAGAATCTTTAAAAAAGAATCAATCTGGTTGTTTTCTTCAGAATATGTTGGATGAGGGAAGGAGACCAATTAGGCAGCTGTTAAAATAAGCCAGATAAGACATTGACGGTGCTTGGCAGAGATGGTAGTAAGTGATAAGATTCTAGGTGCATTTTACAGATCGGGATCTCCTGACAGACCGATGTACAAGGAGAGAAAGAGGGAGCTGCCTGGGTGGCGTCCAGCTCTTGATTTCTTTCTTTTTAAAGATTTTATTTATTTATTTGACAGAGACAGAGACAGCCAGCGAGAGAGGGAACACAAGCAGGGGGAGTGGGAGAGGAAGAAGCAGGCTCATAGTGGAGGAGCCTGATGTGGGGCTCGATCCCGTAACGCCAGGATCACGCCCTGAGCCGAAGGCAGACGCTTAACCGCTGTGCCACCCAGGCGCCCCCAGCTCTTGATTTCTTGATTCCACCTCAGGTCATGATCTCAGGGTTGTGAGCCTGGTTAAGATTCTCTCTCCTTCTTCCTCTGCCCCTCCCCCTCTCCAAAAAAAGTTAAAATAAAATAATAAAATAAATAAACATTTTTTTTTAAAAAGGAGAGAAAGAGAGTCAATGATGTCTTCAAAGCTTTTGGTGTAAGTAACCGAAAGGATGAGTTTGTTGTCAAGCAAGGTGGAGGCTGTGAGTGGCAGTACTGGGGATATAAGGAACGTCCAGAATTCAGTGTGGGATACACTAAGCTGGACCTTCAAGAAGAGAAGCCGAGTAGGCATTTTGGAATACAGGCATTTGGGCCCTTCTCTAGGTGAGTCAATCCGAAAAAAATCACATGGAAGAGCTGGAAAAAAGAAGTCTTTAAGATTCTTCTACCTTTAATTTACTCAGCTGGTGTTTATTTTGTTGAGGGTCTTGTGTGTGTCAGGCAGTCCTGAAGGTGCTGATAGAAATGCAAAGAAGAAAACAAAACAAAACTCTGCCCTCACGTCACCAGACATGTTTCATCTTCTCCGACTCCACGATTCTGCAGAATGATCCGTCCAAAGGGAGAGCTAAAAATCTGGGCCTTCCCAAGGGTTAGTCCTGGAATAAAAAAAAAATCAGGGAGCTGGGACAAAGGTTTTTGTGGTATTCTGTTTGTTTGTTAACCATCCCATGGAGGACGTGAACCAGGTAGTCAGTGTGCCTACTTCCTAGAGCATCAACATGTGAGAAATCAAGATGGAGCATAATTGTTACCCAACCGCCCTTTCTAGGCAGCTCCCTGGAAGAAATTGCCAGAACGTGAGTTTTCTAGTTAAAAGGAAAAAAATGTTGCAACTAATCAAATCAATACATGACTACCTCTATCCTCCCTGTGGCCACATGTGTGGAAATCTCCTGGCAGCACAGCCAGTATTTGTGCTAACATTAGCACACTCAAGGAAAATCAAAATGTGCTGTTTACGGTTGTCAGACCCTCTTAAAAGCCTACCCCCTCCCACCGTCTCTGGGACGAGATTGACATCTGCAGAGTAATGGAGAGAAGGCAAGCCCTTTTTCATCTACAAGAACTATGGCTAAAATGGTCTATAGAATAACCTCCCCAAATAATTGTATATCACGTCTGCCTGGATTAACAAACAGAAGATTGAGTAACAACAGGAAACCCAGTAGATGACACAGACAGCCTTTCTGGATCTCAGGTCCTAAGTACTTGGTGTTCCCTCCACCTGATACCCCAATTCCCCTAGATATTTACTTAGCTGGCTGCTTCTCACCAAAGCTCCTGAACTCTTCGCCTCAGAAAGGCCTTCCCTGATTACGTCGTCTAAAGCAGGATCGGACACCCCCCAGCCTCCCAAGAGTCCACAGTCACGTAGCCGCCCTTCGGATGTAACTGCGTTTGTCACTCTGAAGTGATCTTGATTATTCATTTTTTTCGTGTTCTTTCCATCTCAGTTGAATAGAGGCTCCATGAGGGTGAGCGCGCCAGTCTGCCTGACTCTCCACTGCCCGGCTGAGGCCCAGAACAGTGCCCAAGAAATATTATCCCATGAGCAAATGCTTGACCTGGATTATCTGGGTGGGGGTCTACAGTGCCTGAAGCCTGAAGATCATTTTTCAATTGCTCCATTTCAATGGGTTAAAGCCCTCATAAGCAAGTCAAAAGTAAGAATTGTAGCAAATATCCAGATAATTCAGGTGCAAAAAACCACTTTGACCTCAAATATCCATTTCAAGAGAAAGTGGATCTTTCCAGTTCTTCGGTTCTTGACTTGACTTTGTATGTGTAAATCGGGCTATAAGCGGCTTCTTTTCCTCTGACAGTGGGGAACAGGCTTTTCTCCTTCCTCAACAATCGGGAAATTTCAAGTTAGTGAAGTTCTAATGAATTATGGATGTGTGTACAGACGGTTTTGGGTTTTGTTTTCACTTTTTACTCTTTACTTAGAAAAGAATTAGACCAGAGAAACCTTGGTTCTAGACTCGACTCAGTTGATTCTCAGTTGTGAGATCCTGACTTTCCTACACCTCAGTCTCCAATTTTTTGACTAAAAAGCTTTAATATGTATTCTAAATTTTGAAAATTCTAAAAATTGCATATTTTTCTATAACGCTTAAATGATTTATGAGAAAGACTCTATCTCTTGGGGAGCAGGGGGGAGAACAGCTCTTTTAAAATCATTTCTTCAGTACATTTACTCATCTGTTGAATTTTGTTCACCACAAGGTATTGAAGATTTGTGTAAGCAATGACTTAACAGAGGATTTTGTAATTATTATTTACAAACCAAAATGCTTCAATTGGATTAAAGAGTTAAATATATAATAACAATAGCTAATATTGATTTGCATAGCATGTCCTATGTGTTTCAAAGTATCTTAATTCCTACATCAGCTTTATAAAGTAGATAATAATATAATCATTGTACAGATGAAGAAACTGGGGCACAAAGGGGTTAATGATCTTGCTTCCAGTCACACAGCTTGTAAATGCCAAGGGAAGATTTGAGCTGTGCGCATGGCTCCAGAACTCAACACACTTCGTCACCACATTATACCACTTCTGAGTACAGGATTTTCCAAATCCCAAATGGGGAAAGATAATGCAAGTCTTAAAAAAATAAAAAATAAAAATAAGAAAGTTAACAAATGCTTGATATGTGGCTTCTTCTACTTACAAATGAAAATGGCTACATGTCAGAAAACAGCATACATATTAATTTAAAAGACAAATGATATCTTGGGAAAATACTTGCAACATTTATGACAGACAGGCTAATACTGACTGAAAACAAAATCTGAAAGTATCTTCAAACTCTTGGCTATCAAATAAATACAAAAAACAATAAAACAAAATAATTTTTCGCCTATAAAATTTATGCTTTTCAGTACTAATATTTTTACTAAAGCAACTCATGGTAATACAAATTGGCACACCTTTCTTGATATTTTTTTTCAGGGACTACCTGGAAAAATAAAAGTAATCATTCATGAATGTGGGAAAATATCGATAATTGTGAAAACCTTGATGATTTTTGAACTCAGTGACAGGAATGTGGGGGTTCATTGTATTGCACTCAACTTCTGTGTTTGAATGTTTTCATATAAAAATATTTTCAAGAAAAAGTTTTTAATTTAAAAACATGTAATACTTTTTTAAAAAAATATTTAATACTTTTAATGCAACAACTCAAAAAGCTCTTGTACAGGATTACTCATCTTAGCCTTATTTGTAATAGCCCAAAAAATCACTAAAAACACATTTCTAACAATAGAAATGTTTTTAAAATGGTAGTGCCAAATCACTAAGATGGAATATTAAGTGGCTGTCACAAACCATATTTACAAAGAATGTTCCATGACACGAGAAGATATCCCTGGTAAAATATCAAGTAAAAACAAATGGAAACCGAAAGATTTCGTTTTTCAAAAATATATTTATGTCCCCAACAAACCTGAATTAAAAACATTCTTAAATTATATACAGATTTCCTTTTATGGTGGAATTATAATTTTTTTAATTTTTTTGTAGACTTTAAAAAACATTTTCTATATTTTAACAGTATTCATACAGTAATGTTACAATGAGACAGAATATAATCTAACCATTGAGGACAGAAAACAAAAAGAGCAAAAAAGACAGAATCACAAATGACACGATCAATTCTATTTGAATCCATTTAGTTGAGTTTCCCTCAAAGTGCTACTATCCTAAAGAGATGTGAGAAATCACTCAGGAGGAGAGAAATCACTCAGAGCCCGCAAATTTGGAAAGGACTCCTCCCTTTATCAAGTCCTAGCATTTTAGGAGTCCTGGCATTTCACCAAACAAAAAGCATTTCAGACGCCAAGCTCAAATGCCTTAGGGGCTGCCATCTGAAAACGATGTGTCAAGCCCGTGCAGGAGAATAGAGTCAAGTTGAGCCACAGGTGATGTAACCTAGCCTGAACAGCCTTCCCAGATCTGAGGCCCCAGTGAGACCGCTGGCTGGCAACACATGTGCGATCCCGGCTGGCTTTTCCACTGAACACATTGTGAGATTATAGAAAGCTCTCTGGAGGATCGGGGCTTTCTAAACAACAAAAATAATTTTGACAGCTGATGATAGAAATAATCATTCCTCCTTGTAGTTCATTAGTATCAATTCCTGCTCTCTCTCTCTCTCTCTTTTTAATGTTCTTGCAAAATGGAAAATCAGCATGACCCAACTCAACAAGTATATGTTATACTTTTTTTCTGTGGTCAGCGATTGAAAGTTCAGGTTTGAAGACAGACAAGATGGCTGCAGTTGTCTGATAAATGCTCTGCTTCTCCAGATGGAAGAGATTTGAGACAATTCAACAGAATGTCAAGATGTTTATAAGAAATACGAGATGAGAGAATTTTGTGATACAGAACAGGTAGACAAAATAAACGAATTTAGTCCTTTGCCACCTCTTAGGTCTCATTACAAATCTTTTAACTCCCTGAACGTTGTGCCTGAATTTCTTCAGCCAGTGGGAGAGTTAAGGTCTATCCAAAATCATACACAGAAAATGTAAGGAAAACCTTGTCCTGAATGACGTAGGACCTATTGCCTTCTTCTGGTCCTGCACATCCCACTGCTGGGTGCCCAGGCTCTTCCTTCTGCACCATCTTGCCAAGGGCACGACTGCAGCTGCCCAGCTAGCAGGAACTATTCCCTGTACGCTGCTTCGTAGAGTATACCGACATCGACGTGTATGACTGGTTGACAAATAGGGCTTGGAGACTGAGGGGTTATATTTTAAGGCACATTTGAAGGGTGACAGCCCATTTGACTAATAATAGAAATGTAATTTTTTGCATACAACTAGTCAAATTATTTCTAAGAGTGTGGTATTAAAGAAGCAGGGGGAAAAAAAGAAGCAGAGAGGAGATTTTAAATCATAGATGAAAAATCAAATCCTTTACACCTTTCTCCTATGAAGTGAGCATTTTTAAAATGTTATCTTGGTTATCTTGATTTCGAGTTTTAGAAGAAAGAAGCCTACGTAGGTCTATTAACTTTTTAAACTCTTTCTTTTAATAAACTTTTTAAAAGCAGTTTTAGGTTCACAGCAAAATTGAGTGGAAGGTACAGAGATTCCCCATACACTTCCCACCTTCACACATGCTATAGCTTCCCGTATTATCAACATTCCCCACCAGAGTGGTATTTGTTACAACTGATGAACCTTCTCTGACACATCATTATCATCCAGAATTTGTAGCTTACATTGGAATTCGCTCTTGGTGTCGTACATTCTATGGGTTGGGACGAATACATCATGTATCCACATGATAATATTCATACAGAATAGTTTCATTGCCCCCCAAATCCTCTGTGCTTTGCCTCTCTTGTGCTCTTTTTTTTTTTTTAACTTTCTCATGTTCTTCAAAATCCAAATGAGCCCTTCGCTCTAGTCCAGAAAAATATAAGGGCAAAATTCCAAATGTTTCACAATGATATCTGGCATTCAGATTTAAAGAGCTCTTGAATAATAATTGATAAGTGAATAAACCTACATTTCTTTTAGATATTTAGTTTGGCATTCAAGGCTGTCCATAATCAGACTCAAAGTTCCTCCCTCTGATCTCTATACCAGCCTGTCTTGTTCAATCAATGTTTCCTCAGCACATTTTGATCAATTTAAGTCCCTACATCTTTCTTTAGGCACCTCTGACCTGAATGCTGTCTATTTTTCACTCATCACCCATCCATCCCTTCAGGACCCAGTTATGCCCTCCTACCTGCCTAGGAAGCTGCTACTGATTGCTCCTACCAGCAATGATTTTCTCCCTTCAGAATGCTTACTCAGTCCCTTTTCCATCATTTTTTTTTTAAAGATTTTATTTATTTATTTGACAGAGATAGAGACAGCCAGCGAGAGAGGGAACACAAGCAGGGGGAGTGGGAGAGGAAGCAGCAGGCTCATAGCAGAGGAGCCTGATGTGGGGCTCGATCCCATAACGCCGGGATCACGCCCTGAGCCGAATGCAGACGCTTAACCGCTGTGCTACCCAGGCGCCCCCCTTTTCCATCATTTGACTCTGATTTATATAACTGGTTTTTACTGCTAGTTAAGTTTTCATATATGTAGATCTTGTCTCCAAAACTGAAACATAAGAGCTCTGTTTTCCCCTTAATAGAAAACAGTTTCATGAATAGAGATGCAGTTCACTAAACTCTGCATTTTTTACTAAATGGCATCAAACCAAATCCATGGTGTTTCCATTGTAAGAAAAGTAGGTCCAATCAGAAGAGCATAAAGACTATCTCTTTATACTTCAGTTGAACTAGAACAAAACCATAAACCTGGTTCAGTTCGATTCACTATGGCTTATCCAGATTTATCTCCAAGCAAAGCTTTCCAATCAAGAAATAAGTACACGGATTCCACTTTCCCTAGGTGATCGAATGGCTTACAGCTAACCAGGCTACCCTTCCCCCAAACTTCACACCCAGCTGGTTCACCATGTTTCTTCACAGATAATTGAAATTTATGTGAAAAACAAATTATTAGCACTAGCGTGTATTTCCTCTGAAACCATCCTGCCCTGATGTGCCTTGATGAAAGCCAGCTTTTGGTCCTTCTGGAAAATAAAGTACCTTAAAATATTTTTGTACAAACAAATATATATTTTCAGCATAATTTCTGATGGAGTTCTATAGATGTGGAAACAATTATAACACAAAAGGACTAAATTGAGAAAGGTGTGCTTGTATAATGAGAATAACCTGTCTTGGTTGACATAAGGTTATTTTCTGCTTAAAAGCTCTTTTAGTGCTGTTGTAAGAACCCCCAACACACCCTTTTCTTTTTCAAGCCCATCCCTCAGGAGAGAAGAAAATATGATTGGTGATCATTAGCCAGTTTTATTTTATTTACTAAGATAAGATTTATAGCTTTCAAGTAAGACTAAACTCTTGTGCACTACCCACAATTATCTTGTGACAGAGAATATGGTCACCAGTTTCTTTGTAAATGTTGGACTCTCCCAAGACAGTGAAAATTCCTGGACACCACTTGCCCCACTAACCTCAAAGAAATGGTCAAATCACAGCTCATAACTGATTAGAACAGTCACAAAACAGAAGGTAATGTGGGGAAAATAAGTTACCATAAGACAACGGAAAAAGGAAGATTATTTTTACGTGACATTGGGATAACTAGATAACTCTACAGACAGGAAAAAGAGGCCAGATGACTTATATTAATGTATGAAATCAAACACCAAAATGGAGTACATTAAATAGTTTTAAAATCATTCAAAATTAGCAAATAGGTCTTTGGAAGAGTGATAATATGTTCCTAAGATTTGACACAATAGAAGAAAATATAAACAAAAAGATAATATAAAATAAAATATTTGTATTTCTATATAATAAAAAATTTAGGAAGGAGAATCAATATAAATATGAAACAAGTTGTGTTATAAATATCTCATCTTACAGTTTAAGAATAACAAAACCAGAGTGCCTGGGTGGCACAGTCGTTAAGCGTCTGCCTTCGGCTCAGGGCATGATCCCAGGGTCCTGGGATCGAGCCCCACATCAGGCTTCTCTGCTAGGAGCCTGCTTCTTCCTCTCCCACTCCCCCTGCTTGTTTTCCCTCTCTCGCTGGCTGTCTCTCTCTGTCAAATAAATAAATAAAATCTTAAAAAAAAAAAAAAAACAACAAAACCCCCCAAAACAAGAAGACAAACACCTAAGTCACACAAAAGAAAATGAAAATTATAAAATAGCACATGAAAAAATATTCAACTTGTTAGCAGTTAAGGAATTTAAAATAAATACTAATAACAACAGTAATAATAATTAACATTATGTGGTAGGCACTGGGCTAAACTGTAGATATTATCTTCTTGAATCTTAATAATAAACGTAGGAGTGTACATTCTCAACCCCATTTTATATATAATGAAATTGAGGCTTAGAGCTATTAGTAACGTTTTCAAGGTGACATAACTAGTATTTGGTTACACAGGAATGTGAGTCCAAAGCAGTTTTGTTTCAGATCTTCATATATTCAGGATACCTGTTTACTACTAAGTATCTGTAATATGGACAGATGGTGGTGAAACCAGTCAGCTTATATGTTGATGGGTACAAACAACAACTCTTGTGAAAGAAATGGCAACATGTATTGAGCCATTATAATGTTCATACCATTTGTACTGATAATCTCCTTTCTTAGGAATTCATCACAAGAAAATAACTCAAAAGAAGAAAAGTAGAGGGGCACCTAGGTGGGTCAGTCGGTTGAGTGTCTGACTCTTGATTTGGGCTCAGATCATGATCTCACGGTTGTGGGTTGTCAGATCGAGCCCCTGTGTGGGGTCTGCACTCACTGGGGAGTCTGCTTGAGAGTCTCTCTTGCCCTCTCGCTCTGCCCCTTCCCACCTCAAATAAATAAATAAATATTTTAAAAAGAAGAAAAAAGATGTCATAAAATGTCTATTGCATATTAATTCAAAATAGCAAATAATCAAAAAGTACTGTACTCAGAAAGATAGAAAATAACAAATAAAAACTTAGTGGACCATCAAGCAAATTTTAAAACATCTTTATAAATACAAAATAACAACACAGAACAAGATAGAAAAATGTTATAACACTTAAAGCTAAATAAGTGTTAATTTTATCTTTAATCATGATTATAATAATCTAAAATGCAAATGAAGATTGAAAGGGAATACGGAAAAAATGCAAACATCTGGATTTGGTTGTTTCACAATAATCTCAAAGCAAATGTGTCCAAGTTGAATTTATAATCTTTATCCAAATTTTGTAAAATAAAAGAAAAATCTACATTAAGAAATATGTTAAAAGTTTGCATAGAAACACAAATATGTATTATCTTAGATCCTAATCATTCTTGTTCCATTTGAGCCAATGCATTTAAAAACTAACTGGAATAGAATTTGAAGGTCCCACAAAATGCCTTAAATTTAAGCAAAACCTCTATTAACAGCTAAAGCAATGCTAGTTTTAAGAACAAATTGCTGGAGGACATTCTAGTCCACTCTTCCAAGTATAAGATATTTGCAAAGAACTAGCATATGATTCTTCTACTGCCTTTTATGGAGAAATCTTGGCTTTGAATTTACTGTAAGAGATGACATACAGTATCTAACATCACCTGATAGATCATTTTTTTATCACTTGATAGATAATTGACCTCTAGAATCCATGAAAGGAAAAATGGCAGCAACAGTATAAACATAATATTTTCTTTTCTTTTTCTTTTTCTTTTTTTTTTTTTGCACAATATATTCAAACAGCCTCCAAAATTACTCCATGAATTTCTAGGACAACAGGATTCAACAATCCAATCAAAGCCATCATATGTTAGATCTCCTTATACTCGAGGAACAATTCTTATCAGATTTGATTCCGGTTTTAGTTACATAACCTGAGCATAGGTATATATCTATGTCTATCTAATATGTTGAGTCATAATATACTCCCTTGCTCACATTCTGGTATAGTATCTGGACCTCAGAATCTCTTATTCTGGTATCATGGTTCATCTTCATCAACAGAATGTATCTAATCCTTTAATATAATATTTTGGCAATAATATTAAGTGTCCCATCAGATGCAATACATTATCTGACTATTTTAGCTTGATTCTCACTCAAATTGAACTTTCTGCGATAATGGAAACGTTCCATCTGCATTGACAATTACTGTAGCCACTAGCCATGATAGGCTATGAAGCACTTGAAATGTGGCTAGTGCAACTCAGGAAATAAATCTAGTTTTAAATAATTTATTTTATTTTATTTTTTTAAGTTTTTTGGTTTTTTTTTTTAAGATTTTATTTATTTATTTGAGATAGAGGGAGTGAGAGAGAGCACGAGCCGGGGGAGGGGCAGAGGGAGAGGGAGAAGCAGGCTCCCCGCTGAGCAGGGAGCCTGATGTGGGGCTCTGATCCCAGGACACTGGCATCGTGACCTGAGCCAAAGGCAGCCACTTAACCGACTAAGCCAGCCAGATGCCCCCTCGTTTTAAAGAATTTAAATTGAAATAGCTAGTGCCTACTGTATTGGACAGTACAATTCTAGAGAATCCTTATCTATTGTTAGATTGGTTGTTATCTTTTCAAACTTGAGCTTCTTATCTCTGGAACCAGAAAAGTCATCTTCAGTATCAAACAAACTCATGTTAGGACAACCTCAGTCCCCATTTCAACAACACAGCAGCAACTGCTTGAACCAAGGTCCCCAGATTAAATTAATGATATTATATTGACTGCAGTTTTATCGAAATTTGGTTGATTTGTTCATTCTTCTGGAAGCCTTTTAATTTTGAGGGTAGCATCAAATTTAAAGCTTAGAAAACCTTAAAATGATCAATGGAATATACGAAGAACTAACTTCAGGGTTAAATTAGTACTGCCAACTTGCCTATCTCTACCTCACTGTCGAAGCCACCACTTCACTACTGGCCACACACCATACTTAAATCAAGACAGTGGTTTGCCTAAGACTGGCATAGACTTGACAGTTCTCCAGAGAAAGCTAATAAAACTGACATTAATGAAATCGGGAAGGCTGCTTCTGCCTTTCTAAAGTTTCTCTGGAAGTCCATAAAATGGGAATCTAAGAGATGGAATGCAAAACAAAGCTGTTTTCTGGTTTATGGGACGGCAATTCTCTTCCAAATCTTGTTGAATGCAATATTAGGACTTTGCTCCTGGAGCAGCCTTTGATTTGTAAATATTCTTAAGGCGCTAGGACCAATCCAGGCAAACCCCACAGAGAGGGAAACAGGTGGCCCAATGACTCGGAGCCTGCCTCCCAGCTTGGTGCTACCCCTGTGGATTCCACTGAACTTCCCTCCTGCCTACTTCTGCCCCTCCCTCCGGATCAGAGGAACCGATGGCTCCTGGAGCTTTAGGTTAGTAGTCATGGGCCAGCGGGAGAAAAGAGGTCACTGAGCATAACTGGAATTTGAAATAGCATTTGTTTCCTGGCCCCTGCCCTGGGCTTTAAGCTCCATTGCAAAAGGGACTACAGGTGGGTTCTTTACTGAAGCATTCCCACGTCTAAACTGTGTCTGCTCATAAACACTTTTGGGAATTTTACTCATTTACTCATGAATTTAACTCATTAATGAATGAGATATGGTGGTTAGATTATGTGTGTTAAAACCTTTCTTCTTTTATGATGTTATACTGTTCTTACAGTATTAAGATTGGAAGCTGGGATTCCCTTGGGTAGTATTTTTCTGGATAAAGCAAATAATATGAGGAAGAGATCACATTTTTATCCTAGAAGCATTTATTGAGTGGCTGTTACTAGGAACTGAATTCAATGTAATGGAGGACACAGGGATAAATAAGACAAAAAGTCATTGCCCTCGAAGAGCTAGTATTGGAGTAGGGGTGGGGGGAGGGGGGAGACATGTACACAGAGACCTTCTACAGGGCAGCAGCTGACACGTGCTTTGAAAGAGCACAGAGGATTTACTTCCAGCTAGGGCTGTTGAGTGTCTTCTACGGCATTCCACTTCCAGTGACCTCTTGTTTCTGATTAACTGCCTGCTAACTTGCCCGAATCTTATAGTGAACTAGAAACATTCCTGGAAAATCAGGGTGTATGTTTTATCTCCCATAGAATCTCAAAAACCAGCACAGTGATTTAGAAGAAGCACTCAATAAATATTTGTTAAATAAATAAATGAATGAATTGCAAGGCAACAGAAACTTTTTATCGTCTTTTCCCTCTTTTTCATGAATAGTCCGTTCCTCCCCAGAACAAAGACCAAACAGGATCATTAAAGCCGGTTTAAGTTAGAAAATTCCATAAGGAGGGGCGCCTAGGTGGCTCAGTCGGTTAAGTGTCTGCCTTCAGCGCAGGTCATGATCCCAGGGTCCTGTGATCCAGCCCCACATCAGGCTCCCTGCTCAGTGGAGAGTCTGCTTCTCCCTCTCCCCACTGCTCGTGCTCTCTGTCTCTCTCTCAAATAAATAAAATCTTAAAAAAAAAAGAAAAAGAAAATTCCATAGTGAACACAAACTTCAGTTTAACAAGAACAAAGCAAAATCAGTAAGGACTATTTATGAAAAAAATATTTCAGAAAGAGCTGAATAGCAAGAAAATATACCTCTGAGTGTCCCTCTGTGACAGCCAACTAATCCAAAAGTTCAATTTAAAGCAGGCTTGCTCTGCCCTGGAGGTATAAACGTCCCCCAGCTTTACAGCCAAAATGTAAGTATCTTCAAGATAGCAGAGAAGTGAGTCTTCCTCCCACAGACACCAATCCAGCCATCAGAATGAAGAGTGAGATTTTTATCACTTGATTTCGCTTAACATATATTTCATTGTTAGGTGAGTTTAGACTAAAACAAGAAGAAGAGAGAGGTGAAAATAGTAACTACACTGGTTCATTTTCATGTATATCAAAGGAGATGCGAACATCTGGAAAATTCCTTTTTAAGGAACAAATTGTGTATAATCTTTGACTCAAAATTAATCTGAGTAAAGTTACAATACTCATTTTCCACATGGGTTGGTACTCATTACAAATTTCAAGATTATATTTTTTTTCTCAGAAATCAAAAGATAAAGGGAGAGGGAATCATTGAGTGAAGGCGTTAGTAGACGAGGATTTCCATGTAACATTCTTGGTCCTTCCAAGTTGCTCTCTGCAGTGTAAAAATTGACAAATCACAGTCTTAGCAAAAACTGCTTGCCAGAATCTTGAAGATCCACGGTTAATAACAGCAACAGTTCTGGAAAGAATCACTGTGCTGGGTGTTTTAAATATATTCTTGCTAATCCATTTTGAATCCTGCAAGCTGGGTATTATTATTCCTACTTTACAGATGAGAAGACTGAAGTTTAAGTGGGTTAAGAAATTTTCCCAAGATGAGACAAGTAAGTGACTGATTAGGATTTGAACCCACATCCGTGTGACTCAAAAACCCATGCTCTTTGCTCAGCTTTACTGCATAAAAGAAAAGTTACCTATGCACCAGTAGCAGCTAGCATCCACACAGCGGGGGAGTAGGTTTGTAAAAATGATAAGAATAACGTCAGCAGCCACACTTCCCGTTAGCATCTGTTACATAAACCTGTGTTCTGTTTCATCACCCTGGGCCTGGAGGTACCATCGTCATCCCTTCCTCTGCACTTTCACCCCTCCTCTCTCTCCTGTCATTCCTGTGGTGATTCCCTTGAGCCATCTCCCTGTGGATATTCAAGCTCTTGAAATCAAGAGAGGTCATGTCTAGTTCATCTTTGTACCCCTGTAGCACTTAATGTAGAGATAAACTCACGGCATTCATTAGGGGCTGTTTTATCTTCTAAGCATCTCAAAGAAAGAATCAGACATAAATGGAACTCTCCAAGCCCATGGATATTACCACAAATATCATCACTCACTTGCTGGTTTTCATACCAATGTCTATTATTTCCAGGCATTGGAAGACAGCTAATATATATTTTTAAAAAGTAATCTCTACACCCAAAGTGGGGCTCAAACTCACCACCCTGAGATCAAGAGTCAGATGCTCCAATGGCTGAGGCAGCCAGGTGCCCCAAGAAGATAGCTAACATTTATTGAGCACCCACGGTGTGCCATCACTTTGCTAAGTGATACTCATTGTCCAGTGTAATTCTCACCACAACCCCATGATATGAGTACTATCATTGACCCATTTCATGAATGAAGGAACAGGGACTGAGAGAAGCATAAGTGGTAGGGCTGCCATTTAAGTCCATACTCTTCCCCACAGTGGTGGACAGTGTGGACAGTGTAGACACGTCTCCCCAGTGTTTCTCATCCGTCTACATCCTAACTAACCTTCAAGTCCCAATTCAAGGCTTAGAGGCTGTTAACACCAGACTCACATCTCATATTCATTATTGTTTCATGTGCTTACTATGAATTCCTTAAGGACAGGGTGCATCTCTCACCCAGAACACTTGGTGTAGAGATAAACACAGAGTAGGCACTCCACAGAATGCTTATGAGATCACTTGCTATTTTTATTTTTTTTAATTAATTAATTTTTTGAAAGTAGGCTTTACAGCCAACATGGGGCTCGAACTCAGAATCCTAAGATCAAGAGTTGCATGCTCTACCAACTGAGCCAATCAGGTGCCCCTCGATTACTACCTTTTTGAAAAAGGTTTTATTTATTTATTTGACAGAGAGAGAGCATGAGCAGGGGGAGTGGCAGGCAGAGGGAGAGGGATAAGCAGGTTCCCCGCTGAGCAAGGAGCCCGATGAGGCGCTCAATCGCAGGACCCTGGGATCATGACCGAAGCTGAAGGCAGATGCTTAACTGGCTGAGCCACCCAGATGCCCCTCAATTACTACTTTTAAGCACTCAGAGTGAGTAACAGCGCTCTAAGTCAGGCAGTGCTGTGTAGTGGGAAAACAAACAAACATACAGAAGCCTTGGAGCTAGACATGCCTGGGATTGACTCTGGTTCTTACTGGTTGAGTAAACTTGGGAATTTACTCACATTCTCTGAGACTCGGTGTCTTCATTTGTAAATGATGTAGACGCATGCCTTACTTGGGTCATTGCAAAAGTTAAATTATGAAATGGGAACATAATCCCAAATACGTATTGTGGTGCCTAACACCTAACAGGTACTCCCTAGTATAATTAATATGGATTCCTAAAGCCCATTTGTACTAATCAGGCTAGGCTAGATGATGCCGCAGTACCAAATGAGGTTGTAATCTTGGTGAGGTAACACAATGGTGATTTGTTTCTCACTCACTGAAATACCTGGTTTGTATCTCAGGGTCTGGGTGACTTTGCAGGGACAACTGTTTTCAATGCAGCAACTCAGCCGTCCATGCTGAAGTCAGCATCACCATCTCATATCGTCTGGAAAACACAGCCTCTGGTTAATGTGGAAAGGGAAAAGAGCTCTAGAAAGTCTCACACCGACAACTAAATCAATGTTTTGTCTCAGAATTATCACGTAATTGTCATTTCTGCTTGTATTTTGTTGGTCAAAGAAATTCACAGGGCCATGCCCAATTTCTAGAAGGCAGGGAAATACAATCTTCCTGTAGGCATGGAACATTGGTGAGCAGCTGCTGTACCATACTGGCTGGGAAGTTATTTCGTGCTGAAAGAGGAATTAAAATGGGACTTTTGGGGACATGGGTGGCTCAGTCAGTTAAGCGTCTGCCTTTGGCTCAGGTCATGATCCCAGGGTCCCTTGCTGGGCTCCCTGCTCAGTGGGGAGCCTGCTTCTCCCTCTCCCTCTGCCGCTCCCCCTTGCATGTGTATTCTCTCACTGTCTCTCTTTCTCTCTCTCAAATAAATAAATAAATAAAAATCTTTAAAAAATAAAATAAAATGAAATGGGACTTTCTACAAAGACAGAGGTAGAGCAAACACACTACAGTGGACACCCTTTACTACTTTTGGGGTGAAAAAGGCACTGAAATGAGAGATAGCTGGTTTGGTTTTAGTCCAGTTGACATACTACCTGGGTGTCCGTTGCTTGTGGATCATGTTATTATTCTGTGCTTTGTTTCTTCCTACATAAAAAGAGGAATAGATAAAGCCTGTCCCCAATGTTGTGTTCAGATCAAATAGGTTTGGACGTTTTAATCAAAATTGAATTTTAAGTGAAAAATTAGAGCAGATAAGTGAATTCACCTAATTGTCCCAAACACTTCAGGATGGACTCTTATCTATAGGAGTAGAAAACAAAAATGAAATAAAGAGAATGGAAACAACAACAAACCCAAAACCTGATTGGAGAGGCCAGTTCTATTTTTTATTTGCTAAGGTTGAATAACAACAGTAGTGAGAAGGAGAGTGCTTTGAGAGGATTCCTGCCCCTCGGCCACAGACCAGATGCCCATGGCTGGAACTTTCACACCCAGCTGAAATGGTCTTGCTACTTAGTCATTTAGCTCTTGCTGTCTTCCCTGCCATCTCTGGGCATGGGATCAGAAAGGGAGCCAGAATCTTCTCCTTGGGTCATTTACTGCTACTTCCAAGCAGCAAGAACTTTGTTGCTAATAAAAAATATATTCTGGAAAGACCTGATTTCTTGTCACCACATGGCTTCATGTGTATTAAGGCTGACACTGAGGGAGTATGTCATACATAAAGGTTTTGCCCTCAAGAAAAGTCTTATCTCCACTATCAGCATCCTCCATCCCCTATTCTCTCCCAAATAGTTTTCTTCCCAGGAGGTAAAGCTCAGGTCCTAGAACTAGAATCACCTGATTATTAGTTTTGTCATTTATTAGCTACGTGACCTTAGGTAGGTTGCTTAAGATATCTGAGCTTTAGTTCCCTCTCAGGTAAGACAGAGTAATAACCATCCTTACCTCATAGGGATGCTGTGGTACAAGGATGGAGTTAACAGTTGTGACCGATGTCTGGCATATAGCGATGATTGAGAAGTTTCTACTCTCATAGTTATCAATAATAGTAATAGTGGTAGAGGGTGCCTGGGTGGCTCAGTCAGTTAAGCGTTCTACTCTTAATTTGGCTCAGGTCACGATCTCAGGGTCATGGAATCGAGCCTCACGTCAAGGCTGTGGAAGGCTCTATGCATTACAGAGACTACAAAGAATTATAGATCACAGTCCTTTTCCTTGAGACGTTCACAAACGGCACAGGCATTCTTAAGGAATTCAATTTTAGGGGTGCCTGGCTAGCTCAGTCAGAAGAGCATGCAACTCTTGATCTCAGGGTCATGAGCTGGAGCCCCACATTAGGTGTAGAGATTACTTACATACATACATACATACATACATACATACATAAATTCAATTTCAAATATACAAGAATAACTAACAACTCAATGAAGTTGAAGGAAAAAAAGAATAAATAACAATACAAGATACCAGCAAAAAAACAAAAAACAAAAACAAAAAAGCAACCCTGGCACATTATATAATTAATTGTTAGAGGAAAGTCACATATACAATAAATTTGTAAAAACACCAATGAAGCAGATTAATTTAATAAAAATCTAAGCATGTTTATTTGTGAATCAGAGAATTCACTTTAAAAGTAATTACTCAGGAACTACCTAATGGCTCAGAAAGTGAAGTCAGGACTGGAACCAAGAGACTGTTTTGCTGACTCCTGGATCGTGCTGAACCTATCACTTCATCTCACTGTGTTTCTATTTCTTGATCTGAAAATTGAGGCCAGTAGGTTAAACCAACCTACAGATAGATTCTAAAAAATAATTAAGCTACCAGAAGGATAGAAAAAGGCTTTTCTAATGTTACAGAAAAAAAAATTTACTCTATAGAATGAGTTAAAATGATTCAAAAGAGCATGTGGAAATTTAACCCCAATAAAAAAGCAAAAAGTAGAAACTACAGAAAACCCCAAATGAAGTCCTATGTTAGTAACAGTGTAAGTGCAATCCCACTAATGTCAGTTCCACAACTCCAATGAGACAGTCCCTCTACTTTGCACGAAATATTATTAAAATTAATTATGTACTCCCACATTACCAGATTGTATAGTTTTCTGGAAAGCTACCCATTTTTTTTGGATTATTGCTCAATTAAAAATCGAAGAAAAAATTCATAAAGATAATTATGAATTGGAGTGGGCAAGATTTTGGTCACCATCTTCAGTCTTTTAGATCACATGAGAAAACAATGTATCCTTTGTAGTTTATAACTTCCCAAGGCCCACAAGGAAAGGCCCAGAAAAGAGATACCTAACATCAAATCATGCCTTAATGGACACTAAGTATAGGCATAGATTAGGGGGTTTTACTCAATGAATATAAAATATTGCCACAATTTAACTTAATGCTCAACCAAACCAACTTTAAAAAGCCTTATGTTTTTCAGGGACACAGGAATGTCAGCTAAACAGTGTTATCTGACATGGTCAGGTCAAGGCAAATTATCTGCTCAGTCTAGGGGCATCTTGACCATCAAGTCCCAGTTCCTTAAAAACCTAGTTCAACCTGAATCCTTTTCTTTGACACTCTAAGCAACATTGGGAGCCTATATAATTGTCATCTTATAAAAGAATTCATTTAAAGGTGGTTTGAAAGTTAATGGTTAAACCCATTGTTTGTGGTTCCATGAATATAGGTCACAATAGTAACAAGCCTTTAGACAGAAGGTACATAAAGAGGCAGTGAGCAGTTCAGGACCTTATTACAACATGTCTGTCAAACCCAGAGGAACAAACAATGTGCCTGATTGATTAAAAAAAAAAAGAAAAAAAAGTCTGGCAGACCGCGCTCATTGTGCCATTAGCCCCAAACCTTGCCTCAAATTAAAACTGGAAGTTGAAGCAAAAGCTTTCCTGACTCCACTCCCCAGGACCAGCTCCCTTTAGGGCAAAAACTTCCAGTTATAGTCAAGATTCTCATCTTTCCCCTCACAAGTTCAGCTGCCGGTGACCCAGAAATGTCCATGTGTAAATAATGGTCCCAAGGATGGAAAGATCTATGGAGAACAAAATGGGACCCACCCACCCTGCCCCCAACAGCACACAACATAAAAGCTGCCTTTCACTTTTCACACTTCTGTTCTAGCTTGTCTCCTGTCTCATGGGAAAGGACAAATACTAACACTGCAAATGAACAATAGGCATGACTTCTGAGAATAGTTTAGGAACAGGAATATAATGTCTGAATGGTCATTTTTATTTCTTAAATTACTATCACATCTAAAGTCTCTCATTACCCGTTATTTGGACTCTTTGAAGCCCACAGGTAATATGATGGTGGCTCTTAGCACATGACCTCCCTGTCCCCCATGTGACCATGAAGTGTTCTTTGCTCTTCTTATTACCAGTGCCTCATCCAGTGTGTGTCATTCGGGAGGTGTTCCATAAAAGCGCGGAAGGCTACACTGGTTTCAACACAGCTAGTCAAAGATTTCAGATTGAAGATACAAAGCACATAGCAGATTGTAAAAGAGTATTTTAGATCCAAAAAAATGAAGGGAACACAACTGGAAACTATGAAAGCTTAATTAAAAGACTATATAGGACAATTCTAGCAATCACATTTAAGATTTATAAAGCCCATGTGACTGAATCACAAAAATTGGGTGTGGAATCCAGGAAATGCAAATCAAAGCCACAACGAGATATCACCTTACACCTGTCAGAATGGCTAGCATCAAAAAGATAAGAAATAACAGATGTTGGCGAGGATTTGGAAAGCAAGGTACCCTTGTGCACTGTTGGTAGGAATGTAAATTGGTGGAGTCACTGTAGAAAACGGCATGGAGGCTCCTCAAAAAATTAAAAATAGAAGTACCATATGATCCCATGTTTCTACCACTGGGTATTTATCCAAAGAAAATGAAAACACAAATTCAAAAAAAAGTGAAAACACAAATTTGAGAAGATATAGACCTTCCATAACCAAGGTATGGAAGCAACCCAAAAGGAGTCTATCCATGGATGAATGGATAAAGATGTGGGGTGTGTGTGTGGGTGTGTGTGTGTGTAGAATAGAATGCTACTTAGCCATAAAAAAGAGTGAAATCTTGCCACTTGTGAGAATGTGCAAGGACCTAGAGGGTTTTATGCTAAGTGAAAGAAAAGACGGAAAAAGAAAAATACCATATGATTTTATTCACAAGTAGGATCTAAAAAACAAAAAAAATAGAATAAAGAAACAAACAAAAAAACACCTTCAGACTTATAAATACAAAGAACAGACTGATGGGTGCCAGAGGGGAGGATTGTAGGGAAGGGCAAAATGGGAGAAGGGGAGTGGGAGGTACAGGCTTCCAGTGACAGAATGAATAAGTCACAGGGATAAAAGGTACAGCACAGGGAATCTAGTCAATGATACTGTACTAGTGTTGTCTGGTGACCGGTGGTGGCTACACTTGTGGTGAGCAGAGCACGATGTATAAACTTGTTGAATCACTACATGTACACCTACAACTAACATAACATTGTGGGTCAACTATACTCAGAAAAAGTGAATGTGGGGGCGCCTGGGTGGCTCAGTCGTTAAGCCTCTGCCTTCGGCTCAGGGCGTGATCCTGTCGTTATGGGATCGAGCCCCACATCAGGCTCTTCCGCTGGGAGCCTGCTTCTTCCTCTCCCACTCCCCCTGCTTGTGTTCCCTCTCTCACTGGTTCTCTCTATCTCTGTCGAATAAATAAATAAAATCTTTAAAAAAAAAAAAAAAGAAAAAGTGAATGTGGGAATTGTATATGTTTTTATAAATATATTTTTATAAATATATTTTACAAATATACCATATATGTCTATGTGGTATAAGAGAGGTCTGCGTTCATGCTTATTTATATGAAGAATTATCTTACTATACTTTTAGAACCAAAAGATGATAAACCAGAGATAGACGAATAAGCAAATGGTATATTGAGGTATACTTAAATTTTATTTTTTATACTGAGTCCTGACCGAATGCAAAAAGAATTAACGAGTTTACCTAAATACCAAATGAAGTTCCCCCCTACCCACCCACACACACATGAAGACTATCTTCAAATGCTATAATTTCCTTCAGGGCAAGGACAATGTCTTAGGCCATTACTTTATTTTCCATAGAACCTACCAATGTGCTACAGAATGCTAAATACCAGTTCGATAATATAACTTAAATGATCATATTATATTTGGAAATATAAGTCACAGTCACTTCTGTAACCACATACCACTATCTAAATTTTGGGGTTTCCTTGAATATGAATAAAAGAAGCCAATTGGAGGGACATCTGGGTGGCTCAGTCAGTTAAGCGTCTGACTTGGACTTGGTCATGGTCCCAGAGTCCCGAGATTGAGCCCCGCATCGGGCTCCCTGCTCAGCGGGGAGCCTGCTTCTCCCTCTTCCTCTGCCTGCCGCTCCCCCTGCTTGTGCTCGCTCTCTCTCAAATAAATAAACAAATAAATAAAATACTTTTTTTAAAAAAAAGAGCCAATTGGAGAGGATTTAATCTCTTCTAAAATACGGAGACTTTTGCTGTGATGCTTTGGGAGGTGGTCAGTGATGACAATCGGTGGCCAGGGTAGTGCCGTCACAGGGGCCCTGGTGCATCGTGGTTTCCGTTTTGCTCATGACACCTTGCATTATGCCTGGCACAAAGGAGCTACTCAATAAACATGAATTAATACCAAAGAGTAAATACCTAAATATCAGCAACTTGATCATTAATTCTTATAAATTGAAAACTTTTCATTACAGGATATCAACCTCTCTTTTTGCTTACTTTTGGTACTAAAATATCCCAAGGTTACCAAATTCATCATTTAAAAAACAATCCTCTGTAACTTGAGAAAACTGAGATAGAATGTGATTAGTGATGTGAAAGCCTAGGAGAAAAGAACCTACGGGCCACCTGGGTGACTCAGTAGGTTAAGCATCTACCTTCAGCTCAGGTCGTGATCCCGGAGTCCCAGGATGAAGTCCCGCATCAAGCCACCTGCTCAGCGGGGAGTCTGCTTCTCCCTGTCCCTCTACTCCTCCCCCACTCGTGCTCACTCACTCTCTCTCTCTCAAATAAATAAATAAAATCTTAAAAAAAAAAAAAGAACCTAGAAACATTTCAAGCAGAATGCAGGGAGCTTCTTGTATTTTGTCAAAATATAAAAAAGAGTGGTAGAAAGATAGAAGAAATGGAGCATTTTTTTCGTCCTGGATTATTTTTAAAGACTTTCATTTTTATTTTAATTTGTTTTTGAAGACTTTCATTTTAAAATAAATCGGAAATGATCATTTTATGAGTAAATTTAATTATGCCAAATACATTTGTCTATTTCTAAAGTTGCAAGAAGGCTTTAATCTTAAAATATTCTAAATATAGTTATAATTGTGCTCATTTATCTGCAGCAGTAGGCTTTTTTCTTTTTATATCCCAAAATAGCTTTTTCCTCAATAGCTTAAAAATTCTGGATATTTTATCTATGCCTGCCTTTTGACTAATCAGGTCAAAATCAAGATATTTACTGTAAAGATTGAGACACAGGGGGGTGCCTGGGTGGCTCAGTCGATTATGTGTCCTGTTCTTGATTTCGGCTCAGGTCATGATCTCAGGGTCCTGAGATGGAGGCCCGCATAGGGCTCCGTGCTCAGTGGGGAGTCTGCGTGAGATCCTCTCTTTCCCTCTCCCTCTGCCCCTCCCCCTTCTCTCTCTCTAAAATGAATAAATAAATCTTTTTTTTTTTTTCAAGATTTTGTTTATTTGTCAGAGAGAGAGAGAGAGCACAAGCAGGGGAGTGGCAGGCAGAGGGAGAAGTAGGCTCCCCGCTGAGCAAGGAGTCAGACTCAGGACTCCATCCCAGGACCCTGGGATCGTGACCTGAACGGAAGGCAGATGCTTAAACTATTGAGTCACCCAGGCACCCCTAAAATGAATAAATAAATCTTAAATTAAAAAAAAAAGATTGAGACACGGGGCTCTGGATATGCTACTGTGCTGAGCTTTGTCTTCTGGACGGGCAACAAACATGAGCGCGGGCCACCTCCCTCCAGCTTGGCCTTACCTCAGAGGGAAAATAGGCCCTGCTGTTAGCCAGTCTCAGATGCCAAAAGACTCACTTGGGTCCTGAAGAACAAGAGTAGGCACAGTGGTCTCCTCTTGTTTCGGTTTCTTTTCATAATAGAAAAAGGAAAAGGAGAAATCTTCAATGCTAATCTCTTGCTAAAATGATTTGAGGACTTTGGGACTATGGAGACACCTTTAACAAATCAGACGGGTCTTTCCTGAAAGCCTAACCCTTGATATCTTGAACAAGGATTCAAATCACAGCCATAAAAGTGATGTTTTTACTAAGAGGGGACATTGCTTAAATGTGTTAGCAGTGCCAAGGGATTTTGTCTTTATGGGATGGTTCTGGAATAGCAGATTTCATGGGAGTTGTTTGCTCTTTGAAAGATGGTAGGAGAGGACCTGTATTCACCGGTTTTCAGATGTAAAGCAAGAAAAGAGAATAACCAGGTTCTTAACATTAAGCCTGTGTCGACATGGATCAAATCGGTTTCAGGCTGTGAGCTTTCCATGCGGCAAAGCAGGCTTCTCTGGAAGGCCATCAACCTATCAACCCGCGGGTAGGCTTCCCCGTTCGGAGAGGTGGCTGAATGTGCCCATTCCCGTTTGGGGTCATCACTTACGCAATGTCAGACCTGCTATTGATTTGTTACTCTGACTTTCACAACACAACCACTCAGGCCTGAGTTTTTCCACCTCATTAAGTAATAATAGTAATAATATTTGTCTTTACCTATGGTACAATGGCAGTGTAAGTGAATGGAAGGGAAGTGTTGAAATCTTGGCCATCTGAAGTTGAAACCTTGGCCATATTCTTCAGGCTTCCTAGAACACATCTCAGAAGAAAGTACATACAATATATAGTAACTAAATCAACAAGCCATCCTGAGTAACATTAGGTGAGGTTTTTATTCCAAAATTAAAAATAGGGAAAAAAAAGCAATGATAAAAATTCAACACAAGCTAGTTTTCAAAGTGATAAAAATGTAAAATGCCAAGATAGTTTTTTAAGTGTTTTCAACACACACACACACACACACACACACACACACACACACACACGTGTGTGAGGCTGTAGCTATGGAATGACTTTTAAGCTAACCAAAAAGAGTGAAATATTTAATGTAGATTACAAGAGCTAGAAAGAAAAATTCCCTGAAGTTATAAAGTATAACTTTTATGTTGAATGCAGAAAGATAATGGAATATTCCCTGAAGAGCTCTGGAATAATTTTTCTCTCTCATCCCTTCCGGTGATCTGATAAGGCAGGTTTATAATTGCAACCAGTTTTTACAGATGAGGGAACTGAAGTTGAATAAAAGAAAAAAAACCCATCTTTACAAAAAAGTTCAAATGTAAGCTCTTGAAATTCTATTCCCCAGCATTTGGGCATAACACAAGAATTTGTTTTCAAATTGACAAGTTTATTGCAAATTCAGTTATAGGCCTTTAGATGTTTAGATCAGGGCTCAGAAAGGTTTTAGAAAACTGTATTTCTTTAAGAGGCTGCATGTGAAAAGTACATTTGAAATTATCTAATAAAACATTTAGAAAGTGTCAACATAATAGCAATTCCCATAAAACTTCAAAAGTTGTCAACACAATAGGTCTTTTGTACCTCTTAGTGACTTTAGGACTAAGGCAGATACTTCTAGTAATTCCAAATTGTCCAACCACCTTCTAGAACAATGAGTTGTTCAGCTGAGGCTTAAGATGAGGTAAAAGTATTGTGGATCCCTAAATTGGGCCAACGTGTTTTTTTTGGGGGGGGGTGAATCTTTTGATGATGCTTTTACTGATATCAAATTAGATAAAAACAGGAATGTCTAATTTGTTATCAAGTTGCTTTGAAACCCATTCTTCAAAAAAATATTTTTAATCCCCTAAGTCATTTCACATGTGCAAGCATTTCTCAAGAGTTTTCTGCCTTTTGCCTTCTACGTTTAAACTTAGGTAAATCTCATATGCCTTCATTGATCAAATAATTAAGAATGGGTACTTTCTATGGGAAATACAACATCAGTATATATAGATGTGAAATAGATGCCTAGCCCACAGCACCTTAGGATGTCTTCTGTGCTTTGCCAATCTCACCCAGTTCTCTGAAGCTGAAGGTCAGCAAAATCAATGACCCCACCCTCCCAGAAAGAAAGAAAGAAAGAAAGAAAGAAAGAAAGAAAGAAAGAAAAGAAAGAAAGAAAGAAAGAAAGAAAGAAAGAAAGAAAGAAAGAAAGAAAAAGAAAAAAGAAATGTCTAGTATACATTGCCCCTCTTCACGAGACCGCTCTCCATACTTTATCTTATGCCATATCAACTTTAATGTCAAAAGATGGGCCACAAATCAGCTTTTACCAAACTGGTAATTCCCAGCATTCTTCCCAAGGAGATATTAGGGGTTTTTTTTTCTATTAATATATGTGTAGGATTTTTTTTTAAAAGATTTATTTGAGAGAGAAAGAGAGAGAGTGCACAAATGAGAGGGGAGAGGGGCAGAGTGAGAAGGAGAGAGAGAATCCCCCAAGCAGACTCCCTGCTGAGCACAGAGCCCAACATGGGGCTCAATCCCACAACCCTGAGATCATGACCTGACCTGAAATCGAGAGTCAGAAGCCCAACCGACTGAGCCACCCAGGCCCTCAATATATATGTAGGTTTAAGATGAATAAATGATTGTTAGAATCAATATTTGATCATTTTCTAGCTCTAGTCAAAAACTTTCACCTTGGAAGACTTGAGTGGTGAGCAAACAATGGGAAGAAAGTAATAACTAAGATATATTGTTACTATGTACCAGGCTTTCAGTGTAATTAATTCATTTAATCCTCACAATAACGCTAGGACATAGGTATGACTAGTATCCTTATTCTGTAGATGAAGAAATTGAGGCATAGAGGGGTTAAGGAACTTGTCCAAAGTCAGCTGAGCTTAAATCAATGTAGCTGGCCTTTGGAGCCTGCACACTGAACCCCAGCACAGTACTGCCTACATACACACAGACACACAGACACACACACAGACACACACACACTCACACTCACACACACACACAAATATTTCTGTAAGTCCAAATATGCATCTTCTCTCCCATTTGGTACTAGGAATGTACGTTCTTAGTGGACATGCAGGGAACAATGTGATATAATAACACACCAAACACAAGCAAGGAACTAAACTGGGGCTCCTGGGTGGCTCAGTCGGTTAAGCGTCTGCCTTCAGCTCAGGTCATGATCTCAGAGTCCAGGGAATGAGTCCCTCATGGGGCTCCCTGCTCAGTGGGAAGCCTGCTTTTCTCTCTCCCTGCAGCTCTGCCTACTTGTCCTCTCTCTATCAAATAAATAAATAAAATCGTTAAAAAGAAAAAAAAAAGTAAGGAACTAAAACTATGATGACCCTTCAGGTCCAAAGTCCACTGCTCTATTATTCTGATTCTCAGTACTGCCTACTACTTTGATTTTAATAATACTGAAGAATGGGTGATGGACCTTTCAAAAAAAGCCCAACTGCTGAAACTTTTGTGGCTGCTACGAGTCCAGCCAGATAGTCCAGATAACAGTCACAGTGTGGATAATCCCAGGATAACCTGGGAGCAAGGAAGTAGGATGTGACTGCAGGGTTACTTTTGTTGGAGTTGAAAATTTTTATTTTTTTATTATTTATTTCTTAAGACTTTAAAATTTTTTTCTTATTTATTTATTTATGTAAGTAATCTCTACACCCAATATGGGGCTCAGACTCATGACCCCAGGATCAAGAGTCCCATGCTCTTCCAACTGAGCCAGCCAGACACCTCACTGCAGTTAAAACATTTTAGAATATTGTCCAGTGGTCAGATTTATGGCTGTCAGTCTTAACGGGAGTTACTCAGATAAGTACTTTGTGTGAATACGTGTGTGACTGAGCATGGAAGAAATAAGTTGGAAAGGATGGCAAATGGGAGAAGAGAAAGAGGAGAAAGGGTCTAGACCACAGCCTAGATATCCAAAACGGCAAACTTCAAAATGGATCAATTGGAGAATGGGTATCAACACTGCAAAAAGACTTCCTGTTTTACAAAAGGAATATAAGTTTGCACTGAACAGCAAGTATGGTGCTTTTGTTTTGCTAAATTTGATTTACATCCAAATTTTTTTTAAAGATTGATTTATTTATTTGAGCACGAGAGAGCGAGTGTGCAGGTGCACACCCAGGGAGGGGCAGAGGTAGGGAATCTTCAAGCAGACTCCCCTCTGAATGTGGAGCCAAATGCGCTCCATCTCACAAGATCTCATGAGATTACGACCTGAGCTGAAATCAAGAGTTGGATGCTCAACTGACCGAGCCACCTGGGTGCCCCTAAATTTTTTTAAACAAATCTATCAAATGAAGCAAGGTAATTCAATACTTAATTACAATTGCAAATTTTGATCTGCATTATTTCCAAAGTTTTTGGAATAGCCACCCCAAGTTCCATGCTGTGGCTTAGTTTTATTGCTAGGTCATTTAGATATTAAGATTGACCTTTTCTAATTAAACATCTTCAGAATGCAAGAATAAAGGGCCAATTCGTGTGTTTAAGAGTATTCTAGGAAAACAGTGACTTAAGTACTCAAATATAATCATCATTGTCTCTGTTATTCATTATCAGAGAGTACACACACGCACACACACATGCACACACAATGTACAATGTATGATGTATGATTTCTAGCTCTGTATTTGTCTGAGGTGTTAACCAGTCTCTCTTGGATTTCCAATTTAAACTAAGGGGCTGTTGTGAGATGCGAAACCACTATCCAAACAAAACAAACAGAAAACCACTAGTGAGAAAACTAATGGTCCAATAATTTTTTGACATTCCCCTGTAGGAAGGTTAAGTGAAACCACTTGATAAGGCAAAAACGTATCAAAGCGGCATCTGTGGCAGGTTCAAGCCTTTGAAAGCAGCAGGAGGGTGTAGTGGCCAAGTGCAAACACAATGACATCACAGTCTCTTCCATTTACAACGTCTTCAACCTTGTGTAAGTTACACAGCCTCATTGCGTGTCAGTTCTTGATCTTCGAAATGGGAATGATAATCATACCTCGCAGGACTGTTGAACAAATGAGTGAATTCACAATGTCTGGACATAGCGATCTGTACTTAAATGTTTGCTATGATTCGTGAGACAGAAGATAGGACAAGAATATTCAAATGAGATCCTACATATAAAAGCGCCACATATGTTTTGGTTCTACTTTCTGCCACTTTCCCCATGGATATTCTGACGAGCCCAATTTTGTTTTCTCACTGCACGGAATCTCTGTACAACATGATAATGACTGCCCAGATCAATGAATTGGTAGAAGTCGCTAATACAAAATCTCAGAGGGAAGAGGAAGTTGCCAAACCTGTATCTCTTCAGACTTGTTTTTTGGTTCTCAGGACTTTTACCTCTTGTACATTTTATCTTAATACAGTTGGGTAGAAATAGGGGCTCATTGACAGATGTGACCTATGGCTAACCCTCTCTCTGACCTGTGTACGCTTGTCTCACCTCCTTGCCTGTGGGTCTCCTTTATGCCCCAGGCTGTTAAATCCCCACCCCCACCCCCAACAAAGACTGTTCCATTCTAAATTTGCAAACTCTATCTTGTCTATCTATGTGAAATTAATGATTGCTAAGATGACATAGGTATTGGGGCGCCTGGGAGGTGCAGTTGGTTAAGCATCCAACTCTTGATTTCGGCCTAGGTCATGATCTCAGGGTTGTGAGATGGAGCCATACATTGGGCTCTGCACTCAGCAGGGAGTTTGCTTGATTCTCTCTCTCTCCCCCTCTCTCCCTTTGCCCTTACCCACCACACTTGTTTATGCTCTCCCCCCAAAGTAAATAAGTAAATCTTTAAGATGACATAGGGGTGCAGAAGAGAACAAAATAAGGAACATGGCAGACATTATTGATTGCTTGTCCCAAACCATTCTCTCCTTCTTCCTACCAACAGAACCCGATTTTTTCCCACTGGACAGGTGATCCTATTGTGACCTGAGCTTGAGCCTAAATCCTGAGTATTCTAACTAATTATGGCTATTTCATTTTCCTTCCCAGTGACTGATTTAGGGACAGGCATGTGACCAGGATCTCATCAGTGACATAAAGAGGAATTTGCCAGGGTATTATTGGGACGGTTTCTTTTCTGATAAAAGAATAGAAAATAGGACACCTTCATTTCTTACACTGGACATTATTTTGTTGTCCAATGTGATATCTAGACTTTCTGCAGACACCTGACACCAAAGAAAGCTATCAGAGGACAAGTCAACATATTGGCAATGATGGCGACAGAAAACACTAAGGTCTGACGATGTCACCAAACCATGAGTTAACCAGCCCTAGAGTGGCCCCACCTCTGACTCTCTTATGACGTAAGAGAGATTATATTTTCCTCATCATTGAAGCCAGTTCAGTCTGGGCTTTCTATTGTTTGCAGTTTAACTAAAACAAGGGGAAATCACTGTCCTCAAAAGGAAAATAACTTAAAGATATGCCTGGAGAGAAGGGAGTAGAAGAAGGAGGGAGAGGGAGGGGAGAACATGAGTTGCTTAATGATGGATTCAAGATATATTTTAATCTATTTTTTTAATTGTAAGAATAGCCTACCCTTTACTTGCATAAAAGCTGATCAACATTGTATGAAAAAACACATTTAGTGCTGTGTAGAATACAGAACTGTGGCCTTTATCCACAGTGAAGACCAAAATCGCTTCCATTTTTTTTGTTGTTGTTGTTAAATGCCTCAAGTTTACTGGATAGTCAAATTGGAAGTCAAATCTGGCATCTATCCCACATTACAAAGCATAGAGCTTACCTTAGGCATTATCGTGAAAAGAAAAATCAATGTTAATTGTTGAAACCATTAGTTCCCATTAATTGACACTTCAAATCTCTGACACAATGATTGGCTGCAGACAACCCAAACCAACCACAGTAACTCCCTACGAGACTGAATTTGGAAGAGAATGTAAACTTGTTTTTGCTTCTGATGAATGAAAGAGAAAACATTCCTCAAACATTTCTCTAGTTGGGTAGGCTCTTTGCAAGGATCTAAAGTCCAATCATATCAGAAATGGGAGGGCTCCAAAGCTATGATAAATCCCTAAAAATTATATGTTTGACTCAGAATTCAAACTAAGAGATGCAGAGTCAGGGCCAGCAAGAACGCAAGAACATGTAGGCATTTGTCCTTCCTGCTGCAATTAGCTGATCAAATGATCTGCCCCTGGACATTACACTAGCATGCAATTAGAATGCTTGGTGCCCTCAACCTCAAAGCTCAAATCTTGGGTTTCAGTTGGTTAAGCAGTTGGTTAAGCAGCCGACTCTTGGTTTTGGCTCAGGTCATGATCGCAGGGTTGTAAGATCAAGCCCTGCCTCGGGCTCCCCGCTCAGTGCAGAGTCTGCTTGGGATTCTCCCTCCTTCTCCCTCTGCCCCTTCCACTCATGTTCTCTCTCTCTCCCTAAAATAAATAAGTAAATATTTAAAAATAAACTGAAGGCTCAAATCTTTATTTTAAAGCAGTCTTTTCATTCCTGGCACTCTAGACTATGGCTTTCGCAAAGCTCACATATTTGGGATTTTAAAAATAGATTCTCAAGTGTTTTAACCTTTAGCTTCTCAACTGTTGAGGATGTCCAGATTCATATCTCTGTTTAAAAATAAAAGAGATTTTGGTTTTGCTCTTTACCTTGTTAATGTCTCCCTGCCTATTTCACCAATGCTGTGCTACCCTTCCACCATGTAGCATAGGAAAATCCTACTTCTCATCCCGTGTCTACTCATTGCCCTCAATTTTCCTTTCTTTTCACTGATGACTCCTAAGCAATGAGATAAAAGATGTGACTGCAGACAGTCTAAGCCTCAAGACTATGGAAGAAAAAGGGCATGACCACTGCATACCTTTAGCTTGGTCTGCTGAAACCAGGTTCTTTCTGCCATCTCTCAGAGGACATTCTGACCTTCTCAATTTGGTTTACTACTGCAGGACTTTGTCTCTTTACAGATCACTGGATAGCCCTGTAAGAATGTCAATAACCGTATGCCAAACCATTACAGGAGAAGAATACTGAAAGCCAGACTGGCTGTGCAATTTACCATAGTGACTGACAGGACACACTTGACCTTATTTGACAAACACTGGAACCAGGTCTGGTCCAAGCTCCATAAAGGATTGGGGAAAGCAGAGTGATGAGTGCCCAGGCCCTCGAACCAGACAGGCCCATGAATCAGAGCTAGCCGATTGACCCTGGGCAGATACCTTCACTTCACAAATCTCCAGTTTTCTCATCCTTAAAATAGTTCTGGGAGATATTTCCTCCGTGGAGGAATTAATACATTTACCTAACACAGGGTGCTTGAAACGATCAAATGAAAATCATTATCAGAACTTAGTCCAGTGCCTGCCATGTAGTGGGGACTCAGAAGTTAGCTGCCATTTGCTATGCAGAGCTGCCCCACCTTACACCTTGCTAGCTAGGTATTTCCTCTTCCTTCTGTCCCCCCCTTCCCCAAATACTCAGTCCAGTTCACACCACAGAGACTCTCACCAATTTCACTGCTCCCATTATCTTCACATTATCTTCCCTTTCTTCACCTTCTCTATTTCCCTGGCAGTTGAATCCCATTCCCCAAGATCATTTTTCGTTTGTCTTTTTCTTCTCTGTTGCCTCAAATTACTTTCCTCGTAGGTTCTCCTTCTTGCTACTATTCCTTTGCCAGACATTAATTGAGTGCCCAATGTGTGAGCCTTTGCACTGGGTACTGGGGACAGACAAATACAGGACTCACATCTTAGCAAACAACTAGAGGAGACAATAAAACATCACAAGACAGAGAGGTAAGTCCTATAATAGAGTTAGATGCTGGGTGCTGGGTGAACATGGAGGAAGAACATTTTACTGAGACTGGAGACTTGCTGAGACCCAGGAAAATGGACTGAGGGTCTCCTATGCATCACATATCACATTAGCCACTTGGAGCGCATTTGTTAATACTCAACAACAGCAACATGAGGTAAGCATTGTCATTTTCATTTCTTAATTTTAGAAGAGAAGAAATTCTCATATGCTGCTTAAGAGAGCTTCCCAGGAGTGTTTACTGAGTACTTACTACACACCAGGCTTAGTTATAAGTAAATATGGTTCAGTCATTTAACTCATCAGAACTACCCTCTGCTAAGTCCATTTTACTGAGACGCAAAGATTAACAAAGCCAGTAGGTGAGATTATTTAAATTAAGAAAATACATACATGCTAAATATCCCACAACAAGAGAATAAGTTATGAAGGAGACATCTGAAGGACAGTGACCAAAAATTAAAAAGCGTGTTTTAGGAAAAGATATAATGAGATGGAAAAATTTTAAGCAATAATGGTAAATGTCTACAAGGACAGAATATGAAACTATATATACAACATACCAGCTTTGCCTTTATCTATATTTAAGTACTCCAATACACATGAAAAGACAAAAGAACACTTCAAAATGTTAAGGTCTCAGGATGTCAGGATTTCAGGTGATTCATGTATCTTTCCTTTATATTTGCATTTTCCAAGTTGTTTTAATCTCTTCAGCTTATTTGTATACATATCTTCATGTACACAGACTTTTACATAAATGCATAATATGATTATATTCCCATACTCGTTTTCTTCTTTTTTGCTTGGTTCTCCCATGCACATAATTACCTTGCTTTGCTCATGCAACAGTGAATGCTTCATACGAATCCCTCCAAGCCGTCCAGTAAGGCTCTCCTTAGCCAGTTTTAATGGCTGCATCATAGCCTACGAAGTGGAGATATTATAATTTATTCAGTCATTCCCCAATTGTTGGCCATTCCCTCTATTTTCCCTTGTTTCCATTCAGTTGCCACTATTGAAGAAATGCTTCAAGGATATATATTTTTTTAAGATTTTATTTATTTATTTATTTGAGAGAGAGAGTGAGTGAGATAGAGCGAGCACGAATGAGAGAGGAGTAGAGGGAGAGGGAGAAGCAGACTCCCTGCTGAGCAGGGAGCCCAACATGGGGCTCAATCCTGGAACTCCTGGATCATGACACAAGGAGAAGGCAGATGCTTAACCGACTGAACCACCCAGGTGCCCCTCAAGGGTATGTTTTTAAACACAGTCCTGACTCAGCTCCAGCGGAATGAATGTGTTTAGGTCTCTGCACATGCCTTGGCCCCTCATGCTTCCACGGCTTTGTATATGTGCTGCTTCCTCTCAGGAATACCTTTGGTACTTGACAAACTGTAATTTGCCCTCAAGTACGGTCATACACCATTTCCTCTGAGGTGTTTCCTCTCACCTTTCACAAGATGGATTAATGACCCCCAGGTGGTCCCCAGCACCCCAAGTTTAGCTCTGATAAACAACTGTCATCATTTGTCTCTTTCCTCAAACTGAATGTGCATGAGATTGCCTCTATATTCCCAGGCCCAACCATAGGCCCCAGCACATTTTAGTTGATAGAACAAATGGATGGGGGATGAATGAACACATGAAGAGACAGCAAATAAACAGCGGCATGACACGTTAACGATGTGCTGAGGAACTACGGGTAGTTTTTGTAGCTAGAGCATAGAATGAATGTGAAGGTATAGAAGATAGATCGGAGAGTTTTTGCTTTTTTTTTTTTTAAAGGTCAGATCATAAAACGTTTTGTGTATCAAATTTAAAGAGTATGAGCTTTATCCTAAAGAACATGAGGAACTATTGAAGAATTTCAAGCAGCAAAATATCATGAATTTTTAAAAAATTCTTTAAGCAAAGTGTGGAAGATGGCCTAGATTAAGCCAGAAGAAAGACCAGGAACCATTAGAAGACAACAGAGTGAGAAATGGTGAGGGCTATGTGTCAGTTGTTGGGCTAGACATGTCACAGGTGTTTTCATTTAATTTTCCCATCATCCCAAGAGTCATGGTTCATGCTAGTCCCATGCTAAGGAAACAATGTTAAAGGGAAGAGCTCACCAAGGGTCACACTGTTAATCAATGATGTGCCCTGACTGGACCTCAAGTTCCTCTGGCTCAAAGCCAGTAAGCTCCATGTGGACATTGCAAAGCAAAGGCACTGGCCCTACTACAGAAGAGGGGATGCCAATTAAGGCAATAAGAATGGGGGGGGGGGCTGGGTGGCTCAGTCGTTAAGTGTCTGCCTTCGGCTCAGGTCGTAATCCCAGCGTTCTGGGATCGAGCCCCACATCAGTTTCCCTATTCAGCAGGAAGCCTGCTTCTCCCTCTCCCTCTCCCCCTGCTTGTGTTCCCTCTTTCACTGCCTCTCTCTCTCTGTCAAATAAATAAATAAAATCTTAAAAAAAAAAAAAAGACATTAAGGATGGGGCACCTGGATGGCTCAGTCAATTAAGCATCTGCCTTTGGCTCAGGTTATGATCTTGGGGTCCTGGGATCAAGCCCCATATTGGGCTCCCTGCTTAGCGGGGAGTTTGCTTCTCCCTCTCTTTCTGTCCCTCTGTCTTCCTCTGCCCCTTTCCCTTGCTGGTGCTCTCTCAAGCTCTCTCTCTCAAATAAATAAATAAAAACCTTAAAAAAAAAAGACGATAAGGAAACAGAATGGACTAAGCTTGTCAACTGGATAAACACAGCAAGTAAATCAGAGGGAGATTTTAGAATGATACCCACATTTCTGATTTAGTGGTGTCATTCATCAAAATAAAAAAAGGATGGTGTTTGAAATGAAAGATAAAGAGTTCCATTTGGGACATGATGAAATCAAAAAGAACTCAAAAAATCTAAAAATGTATTAGTATGTAAAAAAATAACGCTTGAGGGAATAACTTGTTAGATTCATGGCAATGAAATAACATATAGAAAGTAAGCTTACCTTTGAAACTCATTTTTGCTTTTCAATTTCCTATAGTATAAGATGACCTAAGAGCCTTCAGCTTTTTTTGAGTAGTCCTTTCTTTTTTAGGTTTTATCCTTTCTTTCTCAAAGCATAATGAAAAATATAACATATGTTCATTTATGTACTCGTTCCACTTTATCATTTTTAAAAAAAATTTTTTTAAGGTAATCTCTATGTCCAACGTTGGGCTCAAATTCACAACCCTGAGCCATACAGGTGCCCCCTACTCTATTATTTTTGATTAGACATTTTCTTTTTTCACAAAAGGATTGAGAGGGCCAAAAACAATGTCCATTAAAATAACTAAAACACAATCAAGCTAGGTTTCTATAGCCACATAAAAGATTTAGCCATATAAAATATTTCATTCTAGGGGCACCTGGCTGGCTCAGTACAGCGTGCAACTCTGGACCTCAGGGTTCTGAGTTTGAGTCACACATTGGATGCAGAGATTACTTAAAAAAATAAAATATTTTTTAAAATTCCATTCTAGAGGAACATCCATTGTTGGAAGAAACTACTTTATTCACATGATCTACCAGACAATGTGAGGTGACATTCAACATTCGGTTTCATGAATTAAGATCTATTTTGTGGCTCCATATTTTAAAAAGAATTATTATGTGATTCCTAGGGAAGTCACTTTGAATGCTCTACAGATCCCTCTTTTAAAAACAGTTTAGATAATTGAGTTATTTGCTCAAAAGTTTTAAAAGCTTTTAAACGGAAACAAAATGGTACTGCGTTTATTTCTTTACTCTAACTAAAGATATGAACCATAGGTCCTCAGACGTAGATCACAGATTGTGATAAGCGTGGGGAACTCAACATAAGCCTCCAGAAGAGTAAAGTCTTAAACATTTCAATTGCCAAAAGATTGACTGAGTCTCTGTTTAATTATTAGTGCTATAAAAAGTGAGTAATATTTACCTGGCCATAATAGTGCTGCATAAAAGTCACTTATCTTTCCTGCCAGGTGCCACATTTCTCACAGTTATTAAAAATAATGAGAAGAAATCTTTAGTCACTTCAAAATCTGCCATCCCACCATCTTATATAATTTAGGGGTTAGAGGGTTGCTAAGGAAGCTGATTTGAAAAAAAAAAAAAAAGTGCCAACCCAAGCCCGGGTCCTAAATGCGATCAGTGACAAATGCCATTATTAGTGAAGAGTTCAAGCAACAATGTTCCAGTAAGCAATGGTTTCACAGGAACTGCCCTGTTTGGGATTTCTGTCTTCTGTAAACTCCCCAACACCCAGTGCCTCTATCAATTTGAATGATGAGTGCCGGTTCTTCATAAATCCAAATTGTAAACAACCGTAAAGAGCTTTTCTGGTATATGTTCATGTACAGGGCTCATCAGAAATCCAAGTTTACAAGAATACCGGTTCCTCACAGACGTGTCATAATGTCTTGGAAGAGTATATTCAGGAAGTTTACAGACACTGTAACTCATTAACTGAACTTTAACATCATCATGCAATATGGGTTCAGATGACATTGTTGAATGCCTTTTGGATTTTGGCAAAGATGCCTTGGGAGTCATTAGTTATCTGTCAATCATTTACAAATCCTCTCTGAAATCAGTTAGCAAATAATGTTTTATCATTATAAACATGTATCTTTGTAGATGTGACTCCTTATAAGTATGCCATGTGGGGGTGTATCTCCTGAGTTCAGTGGGACAGTGAGTTTAAAACAGAATGCCATAATGGAAAATGCCCACATTTGCCAAAAGGAAATGGTTAGACCGTGACTTGATTGAGAAAAATAATTACCCCAAACTGAGGTTTTCATTTGTTTTGTGTTTTTCCCCAGCATAGCTGGAATGTAAATTGCTTATTAACTGTCTCTGAGGCTGAGTTCTGAGCACCTGTTATTTGTATCACATGTGAATGTTACTCCACTCCCTCTTTCACAAAAATATGTTCATTTCTCACAAAGTACTGAGTATTTATTTCTATTAAATTAACCAGATAGATAAGCTTCAAAAGACCAAAGTAACTCATTAATGTAATGTTTCCTCTGCATGCCAGTAAGTTCTACAGAAAAGTAAGAGAGTGACAAATAGAAAATAGTATTTTTTTTTAAACGTTCTTGCAGGAGTTATCAGGAACCTAGTGATGCAATCCCCCTTCAAATTTTTGGGTACATTTTTTAAAAAGATTTTATTATTTATGTGTCGTAGAGCGAGCGAGAGCACAAGCAGGGGGAGCGGCAGGCAGAGGGAGAAGCAGGCTCCCCACCAAGCAAGAAACCCAATGTGGGACTCAATCCCAGGACCCCAGGATCATGACCTGAGCTGAAGGCAGACGCTAACCAAAACTGAGCCACCCAGGTGTCCCTTTTGGGTCCATTTTGTAAAATAATTCTGCCTAATCAGAGGCATTAAACAAAGCATAAAATTCAATCTTTTTGTTGTTACATGTTTTATGAGCCCCATATAAAAAGGAAGAGAATCAAAGCAAATCCCTATAAAATGTTTTTAAATGAGAAGAATCATATGAGATCTCCTATAGGGTGTCAAATAGTGTCTGTGACAGCACTGATGTCAACGACAAAACATGAAAAAGAAATTTGTAGATGTCTTTTAAAATTCCATACTGAAAAATATGTCTTTCACCTAAGACCCCAAGTCAAATGGTCCATACTGGTTTTTAATGGCATTTAAATATGTATCAAACACTTTCTCTCTCCTACTCATGACACTGAGCATTTTTTTTAAAGGTTTTACTTATTTATTTGCCAAAGAGAGAGAGAGAGAGAAAACAAGCAGGGGAGGCAGCAGGCAGAGGAAGAAGCAGGCTTCTCGCTGAGCAAGGAGCCCAACGTGGGATTTAATCCCAGGACCCTGGGATCATGACCTGAAAAAAGGCAGATGCTTAACCGAGCCACCCAGGCATCCCAATACTGAGCATTTCTCTATTATCTCATTTTACTTCTCACAACAGCATTATTGGATTCCATTGTCATTTTTACTTCTGAAGAATTCATAAGGCTTAAGGAAGTCAAGCATTACTTTGCCCGTGAGTAAAGGACAAAGCAGGGAAAGGAATTGTGAACTTTCTGGTCCCAAATCTCAGGCTCTTAACTACTACCTTCATTTGTATTATGATCTCATAGTGTGTTCTCCTGCTCAGGTAGGTTGATCCCCCAAGCACAACTGCATGGTTTAACAGGAAAACCCAATTACATCTACAGCCAGAGTGTTGAGGAGTAGATGGGCAATGCTATTTTATGGACTGAACAATATGTAAAACCTTAACAAATATATATCCCACATCTTGGCATGTAAAAAGAGAAGACCCATATATATCAAAGTAGTTATAGGTATAAAATATGCCTACAAAAATATATGTCCCTTCTGAATTTTCATCTAAAATCAGTAGTCATTGGTTGGGGCTCTTGCTGGCTCAGTTGGTGGAGCATGTGACTCTTCATCTCAGGGTTGTGAGTTTGAGCCCCACGTTGGGTGTAGAAATTACTTAAAATTATATATATATATATATATATATATATATATATATATATATGAAAAACAAAATTAATAGTCATTGGTTTCAATAAAAATCATATTTTGAAATCCATTATATATTTAAAAGAAAAAATTAAATACTACCTACCACAGTGTTAATACAAAGTAGACTGGGTTGGTTAGGCGTACAAAAGAACTTAAGGCTCAGAGGAAAAACAGCATGTTTATCAAATGCCCTCCCCACTGGCAGCCAGAATGACCAGTTTCCTCACTTCGTGTGAACGAGCACCAGTTTTAAACTACCTACATTCCATGAGCAGGTCTCCTCAACAAAATCTCACCTGATGAGGTTATGTGAATATTTAACTGGGGACATTTCCAACACCCATGAGGACCACAGTCATGGCCTTGGCCACATCTCACCCTGACTTCCAGGAGTCACCCAGACCTCAAGTCACCCCATCCCATACAGAGGTGAGTCTGCATCAGGCAGGGTTCAGAGCCAACAGCACAGCTTCAAGGCAAGGGACAGGGAGAGAGGATAAAGCCTTTCTTTATTCTTATTTCCCTTCTATCTGTTCTCTCTCTATAAAGCATGTTTATCATTCTGAGGCTATATTCCAACATTTCAACTGAAATAAAGTAAGGCAAGAGGGAGAAATGAAAACGTAACAGTAATCAGAATAAACAACAAAGAGAAAAAAAGGATCATAAATTCTGTAATGTGAACCTTCAGACAATGACTGCTAAATCTATTCCATGATGTGTGAAATTATGTTACAACAAATGTCCATATATGAAGTTATAAATTACCTGCTGAATACATATACACTCCATTTACTTAGTTCAAAAGAAACGTCCATGTTAATGTTAAAAACCACATGAAGCCTTGAAAATGTATATGCGTGGGCTTTAATTACTGATAGCAGCAGATTCTCTACCAGAAACCTAAAAGAATAAAATAAAATTTAAAATTTAACAGTGAAACTAACTAGAGGCATAAACTTATATTCTAATTGACCCAGTATCCTTATCCAACTGAGAGTTCAGAAAAGGCCCCTTAGGTCTTTACTAACTGCACAATGAGCGTACCCTTCCCATTGTTTCCTAATCGAGGTGCTACTCTCTCAGTGTTAGCGGGTGATAATAGATGTCCATATGATCTTGCAAATGGTTTTTCCCTTTATGAAACCTTTTCTTCCGTAGGAATCAAAATTTGGACTTTAGCCTCATTAACACTGATTTAAACAACTGATCTGATTAGATTAAATCTGTGCTCATTAAGGGAACATACATATATATATATATATAGGCACCTTTTTATTCACTTATCTTTTCTTCTTAGGTCCTGGGCCAGAGGTACAATTACTTGGGCACTGCCCCTCACAATCACCAAGTCTTTCTATCCAAAGAGCTTCAAAGGCTTGGGGAAACATCCTTGAGTTTCCTAACTTTGGGGGCATAAAGACAATGAATAAAATTATTTATCCAGAAACCCACCTTCTAACCAACTGACAATGTATCCCCAAGGTACAGAGAGGTATATTTTTAAATAATCTTGACATTTGTTTCAAAGAGATGAAAAGCCATAAGAACAGTAAAATCGTAGGTTTCTGTGATAAGTATCCAGTCCCCCCAGGTTCTGAAAATCCCTCACAATACACTGGGGACAGGCAGCCCCAGGTTAGGATATGGAGATCTGTGAGACCAGGAAAAGTTTCTGTTCACAGATGAAATCTCAACATGCCTCCATTTCAACATCCTGGGGGGAAAATGGCTCATAGTATTTGACAAAAGAAGAAATTATCTATTTTAATTCAATTTGGATTTCTTCCATACCCCCAATTTCACAGAAATATAAATATGAAAGTTCTTTTTTTTTTAAAGATTTTATATATTTATTTATCAGAGAGAGAGAGAGAGCACGCAAGCAGGGGGAGCTGCAGGGGCAGCAGCAAGCAGAGGGAAAAGCAGGATGCCTGCGGAACAAGGATTCTGATATGGGACTCGATCTCAGGACCCTGGGATATGACCTGAGCCAGAGGTAGGCAGTTAACCGACTGAGCCACCAAGGGATCCCTGAAAGTATGTTTTTAAAACAGATGAAATTAACAGACCATTTGTTTTATAAAAATTTCCAAATGTTGTATTCTGACCATAGAACAACTACCGTATTGACTATGTGAAGTGGGTTGTAAAAAGTAATTAACATGTAACTCTTAAGAACACAGCTACTTCATAAAGCAAAACACATCTCTAATCAAGCTGAGCCATAAGACTTCAATTTCCCCCTTAATGTACTGCCCACAGTTCTTTAAGTTCTTCAAGTATCAGTAAAGGCTTAAGTCAAAACATGATGAATGATTGTAAAAAAAGCACTGCTGTGATTGTTCAAATGGGGAGTTGATCTAGCTGCTTTTTTAAAATGGAATGTTAATTTTATGTTTTAAGAATGACGGACAAACTGTTGTTATGTAGACATGGGTACTTCGGAGAAAATTCTCAAATATGAAGTGAACCTGTTACTTCATGGGAAAAAACGGATGGTATTTTTTTCCATTGATAAATTCAGGCTTGCAAGTGAAAATTTGGATTTAAGAAAATTTGTATATTCCACTGTGAGTTTGACAGCTTCCCAGTATTCAAAAGCTTCAGATGAGATTAGTAGTATTATTCATAAATTGAATTTTTGATACTATATAAAAAATGTTTCCAACATTTGGAAAATTTGCCAAATTTTATGAACCTACATTTTCTAAATTACCAATGTAAGATGCAACAAAATCATGCATAGGTAAAAGGTGTATTTGAAGTATAAAATAAGCCAATGAATTTTTGTGTAATAGGGTACAAAATATTCACAGATATGGTTTCAGATTCCACATTTCAACTAATCTTTTTTTTTTTTTTTAATATTTTATTTATTTATTTGCTAGAGAGAGAGAGCACAAGCAGGGGAGCGACAGGCAGAAGAAGCAGGCTCCCGGCTGAGCAAGGAGCCCAATGAGGGACTGGATCCCAGGCCTCTGGGATCACGACCTGAGCTGAAGGCAGATGCTTAACCAACTGAGCCACCCAGGCGCCCCTCAACTAATCTTTAAGAAGATATTACTTGTGGAGTGTTGGTGTAGTGTCAAAGAAAAAATCCATAATTATTTGAAAAACTTATTACAATATTCCTCCTTTTTCTAACTTCATATCTTAAAGACCATATTTACTTACATCTACTTCTACCAAAACAATATATTGCTACAGACTGAATGCAGAAGCAGATAATAGCTTTCTATTAAAGCAGACATTAGGGGCCTAGAGCCCCGTGTCTGGCTCCCTGCTCAGCAGGGAGTCTGCTTCTCCCTTTGCCTTTGCCACTACCCCCTACTTGTGCTCTCTCTCTGTCAACTAAATAAATAAAATCTAAAAAAAAAAAAGGTAGACATTAAAAAGACTACTGAAAATTCTGCTTTTTATGAATTACTTTGTTTTGGAAAATAGCTATTTTAATATGTATATTAACATATTTTAATAAAAATAAATTAGTACATTTATAAATAAATAATAATTTTTTACTTTCTCAATTTTAATTTTGAATACAATAAATACTCATAGATATAATTCACAGAAGCAAAAATATTTTGGGGTCCTAATTTTTAAGAGAACAACTGCTTTGCAGAGTCATATGTCCTTTAACACCTACACTGATACATTTTTAGTATTGTGGCATATTGTTGTTTGATTATTCATTATTTTTTATAAAGTATTTTTTTTAAAGATTTTATTTATTTATTTGACAGAGATAGAGACAGCCAGCGAGAGAGGGGACACAAGCAGGGGGAGTGGGAGAGGAAGAAGCAGGCTCATAGCAGAGGAGCCTGATGTGGGGCTCGATCCCACAACGCCAGGATCACGCCCTGAGTCGAAGGCAGACGCTTAACTGCTGTGCCACCCAGGCGCCCCTATAAAGTATTTTTTATTTTATTTTACTATTTTTTTAAAAGTAAGCTCTACACCTAATATCAAGAGTCACATGCTCTACTGATTAAGCAATCCAGGTACTCCAATTGTTTGATTATTTAAAGAAATAATAGCAGGGGTGCCAGGGTGGCTCAGTCTGTTAAGTGGCAAACTCTTGGTTTCCATTCAGGTCGTGATCTCAGGGTCGTGTGATTAAGCCTCCAAGTCGGAATCTGGCTCTGCACTTAAAGTGGGGTCTGCTTGAGAGTCTCTCCCTCTCCTTCTCCCCCTCCCCCTGCTTACTCTCTCTCTCCCTGTCAAATAAATAAAATCTTTATTATTTATTTTTTTAAGATTTTATTTATTTATTTGACAGAGAGAGAGAGCGAGCACAAGCAGGGGGAGCACCAGGCAGAGGAAGAGGGAGAAGCAGGCTCCCTGCTAAGCAGGGAGCCCGATGCGGGACTCAATCCCGGGACCCTGGAATCATGACCTGAGCTGAAGGCAGACGCTTAACCAACTAAGCCACTGAGGCACCCCTAAATAAAATCTTTAAAAAAATAAAAAGAAATAACTGCAAAGAACTGACATGGATGATTATAATCACCAAATCCTTTTTAGTTTGAAATGCTTGCCCATCTAAAACACTTCACTTCCCAGCCTCCCTTACAGCTAAGGGTAAGTATGTATCTAATTTCTGCATAGTGAGATGTATGCAAAGTGTTTATGTGGTACTTTCAGGAAACGTCCTTAAAAAGAAGTATGTGTTCTCTGCCCTTCCTCCATACTGCTTCCCCTTATGGAATGATGGCTGGAATTCTAGCAGCCATTCTGAAACATGAGGACAAGAGATAAAGGATAGTAAAATGGAAGGAACCAGGTTCTGAACAACTTGGTAGAGCTATTGTACCATCCCTGGATTGTCTACATCTGAACTTCTTTTTTTTTTTTTTTTTAAAGATTTTATTTATTTATTTGACAGAGATAGAGACAGCCAGCGAGAGAGGGAACACAAGCAGGGGGAGTGGGAGAGGAAGAAGCAGGCTCACAGCAGAGGAGCCTGATGTGGGGCTCGATCCCATCACGCCGGGATCACGCCCTGAGCCGAAGGCAGACGCTTAACTGCTGTGCCACCCAGGTGCCCCTACATCTGAACTTCTAAGAGAAAAATAAAGGTTTTATTTAAACCACTGTTTTCCTGACTTTTCTATTATGCGCAGTGAAATCTAATCCAAGAAAATATAATTTTTATGGGAAAAAGGCTGTACATAAACATTTCGAGTTTTCTAAATAGAATCTCAGGGGGGAAAGAAGTTTGCTCCATTTAAGAACTCAAAACAAACAACAACTAACTCTTTTACAACATGGGAAAAGATATGCATTATTATAAGAATCCATAGTTTATTACTTTGAAGAACAACAGGGTTATTTAACAAGAACCTAAAACTACTGTTTGTCATTTTAGTAATAGTTCTTTCATGGCAAAGAGTGATCCGGATTTTCCCCATGGATTCAAGCAAAGAATAATAACTTAAAATTACGGAAAATGTATTATACATTAATCATTTTGCCAGCACTAACCTCAAAGCATGAGTTTTACTTTATTGGGGGTAAAGAGATAGGGTGCGCTTTTAATCAACTGACTAATGAACAAACAAGCTAAGATTAACTTCGCAGCTAATGAATAGGCGTGATTAAACACATGAATAAATAAATGACCATAGCTTGGAAATGCTACCTGTAGTATTTTAAAGTGTCAATCATATCTCTAGTCATCATTTAAAGAATTAATGTGTGCTAATGTTATCATCTAAAATATGTTTACAGAGGTCAGAAGAGCTATGTCTGTCCTCCTCTATGCAAAGAGGTGATGACATCAAGAGGGTATGTCACAAGCCTAAGTTTAGTTAGTAGATTTAAGTTGGTTTGGAGTTTTATCCATCAAGTATGATCTTCTGACCCCTCAGTTTTACAACTTTCCACTCTCTGTGCTGCATAGCACCTCTCCACTTCTGAGTTAATCATTTCTTTGCCATTATCTGCCAGGAGTTCTTATCTCTTTTGCTGTCACTTTATAACAGAGTCCTCTTATCAACTTGCATAGAGTCATGTGACCCGTCTAAGCCTATGAAAAGTTTCCATTCTTCTGATTAGAAACCATCATGTAACTGGATACATGGTTTACAGCAGGCCACTAATGCTGGAAAAAGTACAGAGTCCAGGGAAAGACTTACTTGTAACTTTCTGAATTCTTGGATTTTTTTTTTTTTTTTTTTTGCTATTTTCTTAACTTTCACTAAGGGTTACTCTAGTCTGATGAGTCCTCCCAAGGGCTACAAAATTTGACAAGCTGTACTTTTTCTTATGCTCAATGATTTCTGCTTTAAACCAAAGGACCTCCTATAATTTTACTAAGCATGTCTTCTAATTCGGATACCGGAAATTTACAAGATTCTCTAAAGCACGGACTTACACCTATTGGTAAGTAGGAGTTGCTCTATTTATCATCCATTTATTATTCTGCTACTACATTAATTCGTGTAATTTAATCTTACTGATGTCTTTAGTATTGTAAGTCATTGCTTCTCCTATTGTCTATTAAAAGCACATAAGCCCATGTTTGTACCACACATTTATCTTTCTTGAAGTTAAAAAAAAGCAAATGGATATTTCAATATTATTCATTATATCCACTGTTTTTGGATGCCCATCCATTAGTCTAAAACAGAATAAAAAATGTATAATATATATATTTTATCACTAATATTTTCTGATAATTCTAATCAGAGATAATAAGCTAACATTTGAACAACTTGAAACAAGTTAACCAGATGGAGTCATCATTGATCAAACTTGAGCAAATAGCTTTCAAATATTTGTAAAGTTTCAAGCCACACCACAGTATGGTGTCTCATTCATTGCAGATACTATACAGAATCTTTTGTTTCTCTGATGAATAAAAGCCATGCAAAAAACACATGTATTTTTAATATATGTTTTTAATAAATATATGTATATATACACACACACCTCATCATTAGTTAAGGATTACAATTTGAGGGTTACTGTTTTCCAAAATAATGAGCGTGGCTTATTTTTATAAACAGGAGTAAATAAAGCTAATTTTCACTTCTAAAAAGAACAAAAAATGTTAGTGTTACAGCAAGAATACATGCAATTAGTCCTAAAAGTAAAGGACTAAAAGGAAGTGATTTCCAGTGGTCTCTAATTATTAGCCTGTTGGCAGTCATGCCCTTTTCCCTTTCCCTTAGTTTTTGAAGGACCTGTGCCTTTTCTTGGAGCACTTAGGCTTTCGAACTGGAATTTCCCTGCGAATTCGCAGAGGCCTGTCATGAGCTCTGAGTTCCAGCTCTGCTGTAACAAGAAGGAAAATCAAGGCTTGGGCTTTTCCTCTTTCTCCTTTGATAACCAGCTGACTCCACCGAGTGCCGTGATTGCTTTTTTATTGGGACAACTACACCCTATGGTATATCAATTGAGGAAATGGTTACCACCCCCCTCCCCCCGCTACCAAAATCTGTACTTAGGAAAACAGGAGGAAGGCCATCAGAGTGCAACAGAGAATCAATTGCTCTGCAGATAAAAAGAAAATTTGAGCACAAGAAAGGAGGTGAAAGAGAAACACAAACGATTTCTAATCTTTTTTCGCCTGGCAAAACCGCAGCGGCGCGCTAGGGAGTCCTTCCAGGCAGCGACCGACCGGGCGTCGCCTGGGCTCGGCGCGGGGGGCTCACGGTGGGAGCGCGCTCAGCCGGGAACAGGAGCGGCGCGCGCGCGCGGTGCGGCCCGCGCTCCCGCCTCACCTCGGGTCGCGCGCAGCGGGGAATTAAGAGCGAATTAAGAGGGCGTGGGGTCCTCAGAACTCACGCGCGGACGCCCGCTCCACGGCGTCCCTCAGACCCCTGGCATGAATTAAAGAGGGTAAGGCGGTAGAAGGAGACACCTTTGCATTTCTCTCTGCTACGTTTTACCCACCGCCCTGGGACTCAGAAGGCGCGGGCTATGCTGTAGAACCGAGGCGGGTCCAGCCTGAGCGTAAATAGAGATCTAACACCCTCAAGTCTGGGATCAGCCAGGTTCCAGAGAGCCAGAACCTGCGGAACGTCTGCCTGGCCCCGGGAGGACTGCTAAAGACTGAGCCTAAAAAAAAAAAAAAAAAAAAAAAAAAAGTACGGAAGGAGGTGCTTAGCGAGTCTACCCCAACACCCTAAACCTCTCCAGGCACTTCCGGGCGTCAGATCCCGGGATGACAAAATTCCAGTCAACTTTCCGGTAAAAGAAACTTCTTTCCGGATCTCGTTCGGCCTCCCGCCCTTTCCCAGTCCTCTCACTCTCCCTCCTCCGTTCCCTGGTATTCCCAGGTGGCTGTGAGATGTCCCTGTTTGCAACGTCTTAGGCACGCAAAGGCGGCTGCTGGCACTGAGAATTTCATCTATTCATGGGGTAGCCTCCAACGAGCGCGGACGGTCATTCCTGGGGATTTCTTGGCTAGACAAGTCACCCAGAGGGCTGACAGAGGAAAGGGGGACATTGTGAGCCATCAGTCTGAACAGCTAGGGCTGACCCCAACCCTGAAGGTGAGTTTCCTCTTGGATTGGATTCTGACTGCCCAGGGTAGGCCCATTGGGAGGAACCCACTGGTGGAGTAGAGAGCGTCAGGTCCCGGGGTGGCTTTGAGGGGGCAAATGGCAAGTTAGGATAGTGATGGGGAGTGGTTCACAAAACTGAGGCCAAGGCATGTAGAGATCTGTCAGGGTTTCCAACTTTACATTAATTCAGTTGTGTTGTACTTAAGAAATGTGCCTTTGTTTATTTCAAAAGCTGTCTCTATGGGTCCTAGGTGGGCATGACATTTTCCTTCTATGCATACTGGTGGTTACATGAAAATTGTATATAAATATCTGTACTCATGTAGAAAAGTGGAAATAACATTGTTCCTTCTGCCTACCTGCAAGATAATCAGAGTGCGGTGTAAGAGCAGCAGACTTGGGGTTATAACCAGATTGTTCCCTTAAAGTTAACTAGCTCTGGGACACTGTCCAAATTCTTGGTTTCTGGCTTAGGTTGTTTTTTTTTTTTTTTTTTTTCTTTCTCCCAAATGGGGCAATTTTACTGATGCTATACAGTAGTAATGTAAGAGAGAAAGAGAAATAGAAAAAGAATACAGTATTTGTCTGTATCAACAAAAGAGCCAAATCTGTATGATGGGAAGCATGTCCTGTAACAAGTATTCATTGACTCTTCTGCCATGTGCTCAATATTACTGCTTTGATTTCTATGATATTTATGTACTTCTTCAAATTAAGTGCATTTATGGAAAACATTATACACATTCAATATATTACTATTATCCACAGGAAGTTATGTCTGCATAGTTAGGGGTACATAATACACAATGCAAACATTCTTGAGACACTGTATATAGTTTGTTATCTAGTCCCCTTAGCACTCTTGGAGTCTGATTTTATTCCAGCAGTCACCTCCAGTAAGCTCTGTGCCCATAAGGATCTCTGAAAGTAGACATGCAGTGGAAAATGACATAGCCCATTGTCACCCTAAACTCTGGCCAGCTTTATTTGCAGTGCTGTTTAGAATGTCAGTCACCCAAATCCATGTTCTGATTCTTGACTGCTGGGCTTAGGCGGCCAGTTCCCTCCAGGAAGCTGAAGTCTGGTGCCTCTTCATCTTCCCTGCCTCGGCCCAACTCCAGAAGAGTGCTTCCCATACTCCCTTTACTGGCCTTGATCTACAAGTTCTCACTGGGACTAAAGGATTTCTTTAACACCTCTTTTACTAAACCAAAAGAGATTTATGGAGGAAGGGACAACAGAGGTTTGGTAGTGCTTTTTTCCCTTTACTTCATGCCTCCACCCAGACATAAGGTCTAGGGTTCTCTTAGGTTCAGCCTTGAACTTGAGATGAGCTAGAGAAGGGCTCTGGGACAGACTCCCCCCTGGAGGCCTGGCTTCACCCAAGCACTGGGGGATGTTTTATGAAGGGCAAGAGTCAGACATCTTGCTCCCCAAGACGAGAACCTACCTCAGGATAAAGCTATTTCTTTGGGTTGTACTTCCTCAGTCTTCACCTTATTGGAACAAAATTTCTCTGGGAAATCCAGTTGGCTTCAAGGAACGTTAGGAGTCTGGGGGCCTTGAGGTCTGTGGAGGCCCTGGGGAAGAGTTGAAATATAACCAGTGTGAATTTGAGAGGGTAAGCCTGGGAAGAACCATGTGGACTGAACTTGACCGGACAAATTAAAGGCTGCCTCTTTTGTAGTCTTTTGGGAAGCTCTGATATGTGTGTTTTTGTGTAATAAGTAAGAAAAGACACACTTAACTTTTAAACTCCAAATAATCTGCATACAGATGGAACATAGCAGTTTGGTGAGCAGTTTTATCGGGGGTGTAGTTAAGTCCCTGAGGACTGTGTCAAGCACTGCAAGATAGTCAAGTTAGCAAGTGCCTCCCACTGGAAGGATCTTATTTTTCATGGTTCTAGAATGGTTAGTGATTCCCTTCCTAGTTACTTTCCTTACAGAAAGGCAAGTGTGGGTGAAGTTAGGGGAAAAGAGAGAAATACAAAGGAGAACTGATGTTTATTAATAGCATATGTTGCTTTACTGGTACTCTCATACACCTATAAAGTTTACTTCATTAACCTTATTTTACTGATGACAAAATTGAATCAGAAAGGTCAAGTGATTTTCCCAAGATCACTCACCTTGTCAAGAGAGTGAACTGTAATCAGAACCCATGGAGGTGATTCTGAAATCCATCATCTTTCTTTAAAGTAGTGATTATTTGCCTTTGTTGATAGAAAGGAATGATGATTAAAACCAATGTTGATCTACTCAGACATTCTTCCGAAAGGCATTTTGGGATAAAGAAGATACTTGTAAATGGCTCTTTATCTTCCTTTTCATTCTACAGTGGAAATCAGATTTAGATCCCCGGAGAATTCAGCAGAGTGGGATGGGGAGAGGTGTAGGGGGCCAGGTGGGGGCAGCATCTGGGAGCTTTGGCAGAGCAAAGCAGGTAGGAAAGCACTTTGGGTCTTCTGTTCTGGTTTCCTTGAAAGGATCTCTGGAGTTTGGAGGGAGTTTCTCTTGCAGTGATGGGGTGTAGGCTGGCAACTTGCGGGACTACTGACAGACAAGGGAATTGAGAGAAAATTCAGAGCATGTATAGAGTTGGTGGGTATGAGGAGGGCAGAGAAATCACTCAAAATGAGTGACTGAGTTTTGTTTTTTTTAGATTTTTATTTATTTGACAGAGAGAGAGCACAAGCAGGGGGAGCAGCAGGCAGAGGGAGAGGGAGAAGCAGGCTCCCCACTGAGGAGGGAGCTCAATGTGGGGCTCCATCCCAGGACCCTGGGATCAGGACCCCAGCCAAAAGCAGACGCTTAACCGACTGAGGCACCCAGGCGTCCCTGAGTGACTGAGTTGAGAGAAAAGGACCCTTTTTACCTGAGGAACAAACATCTGTTGTCTCATAAGGTGAGGAGATAGAGAAAGAGATGGTTTAAGCACACGCACCCTTTTGTAAAAGCACTTTTGACAAACCCCGGTTTGTTTCTAGCGAGATGCTCGTCCCACGCCCAGCGCTAACATTTTTCACAGTAAATGCTGATTCCTTCATGATCTGGACGTCCGCAGCCTCAGCCCCACCAAGCTCCACCTGTTCCACCAGCGGTCTATATTGGATTGAAAAATCGGTCGGAACACGCCACTACGTCCCCGAAGCATCTCCAAACAAGAAACCCTGGGGAGAAAGCGGAAGAATTTGCCCCACGCCTTTGCGCTGACTGGCCACCACCTCTGAATCCTGAAAGTTGTCTTTAGCTCGGAGGAGGAGTCGACGCGCTGCCCAACTAGCGAACTGCGTAACCTCCCAGACCCTAAGACTTTCCATCCTTTCGAACCGCAAGCCGAAGGGTGAAGATATCACCGCAAAGTCCCGCCTTTCCAGCCCCCCCGCCCTTTTTCTGTCCCGAAGGGGCCCAGATTGGTTGACAAACACAGCTCTACGCGGCCCGGCACCCTTTGATCTTAAGAACAGAAACCCCTAGGGCGGGGGCCTTCCTAAGGCAAGAGTCTCCCGACCACCCATCCCCGCGCACCAAGAACGGAGGAATTCCCAAGCGAGGCGGCGCGGATTCCCTTCTTCCCTCAGGACACTTCCACTCTGGCCGGACTCACTTGAATGGTAGCCCTGAAAAGTCTGGTGCTAGGGTTTTCGTTCCTAGTCCGGGTTGAGGAGGGGGGAGGGGATATGGAGAGTGGAATTGCAACGCAAGGGCTCAGCTGGTTTCACTAAGAGATTGGTGGCCTGCTGGCGCCAGGATCGTCCTCGAGAACGCCACTCACTGTTCGGGTTTGTCCCGAGGATGGGCAGGGGTGGTTCCGAGACTGGAGTCTCACTGTTTTGAGTTGGAGCTGACTCACATCTCCATTTCAATTACAGAGGAAGAGATAGATTAGATTGGACCACCTACCCAAGATTATTTCCCCAGCCAGCTCTTTTCTCAAGACCGGATCTCCCCGCCCACTTGGAGAAGGGCACCGGGTATACCAAAGCGGGACGCGCCTGGACCCCTGGGTTGGGGCAACAGTCTCCAAAGAAAATGAAGCCAAAAAGTTCTACCGAGAAGCCTTTTTACAGAGATGCAGATTCCGATAATCCAGGCCAAACTCTCGGAAAACCTCACCTTTCCTTTAGGGCAAGGGTGGGAGGTTGGTTGGGGGAGGGGCTGGAGGAGGCTGGATTACCTGGATAATTACTTCACCTTGTATTTTCCTGCTCGGTAAAGACGGGGCCGTGATATATTATGATAGTCTCATAGTGATTGTGAATCAATCCCCACTTGGCGGCTACCCCTGACACACAAGTCTTTCCAGGAGTAGAATGTCTAAATTGATAGCAGTTTTTCCTCCTGCTCTACTAGCTGTGGTAGATGATGTCTTAAGTAGTTATTTACACATGTACCAGAAAGAGATTTTTTTTTTTTTTTGAACGAGGCACGACTTCTCACCTATTCAAGTTTATTTTTTCAAAGCTTCGGCCAATACGGTGCTCCTTGGTAATTTGTATGTCTACTGAAATTTAACCCCTCTCATCTTAAAGTGCTCTGGACGCCGGCTGGTGGAGCCTGGAAGCGGGGGCGGATAGGCCAGCCCCCAGAGCTCAGGAGCGGAACTCTGGAATTCCTGCTAAACTTAATTTTCAGAGAAAGGCAAAAGGCGCTTCTGATGGGCTTTTTGAGTGGGAGGGGCTGAGAAATTAGGCAGAGCCTGAGTTTTCTGTTGCTGATAAACTTGCTTCTCTTTCCCCTCGGGCTATCCCGGCCACTTGGTGGAGACTTTCCGGGAAAAAAAAATCTAGGTTTCTTCTGAGGCTGGAAACTAGACACGTGCTACGAGAAAAGTAATGATTTTGGTTTCTTAAAAACACCAAAAGTAGAAATGGAGGAGACGTTAGAAATTGTTTCCAAGAATGTAGATTTGCAAGTTTCGTGCGGGGTTGGGTGGGTCAGGCAAGGCTTCTCCCACCCAGGCGCGCGGGAGGGGTGGGTCTGATACTTGGGACCTGTGTTTTCCGAGCCCAGGAAACTTGAACCAGTCCTAAAAATCTTGACATTTTTCACTCCCTTTGCAGCCTGCATGCATTTAGCGCGAGGGGCTGGCCAACAATTCTCAGGTCAGGTCAAGGGCAGGCTGTTCCCGGCGCGCGGTCTGAAATGCGGCGTGGAACAGCGGAGAAGTGGAGGCGGGGGAGGAGAGCGAGGCAGTTACATCCTCGCGGGTGGGGAGTGCGAGACCTCCTCAGCTGCAGCCCGCCGGGTGAATGGGGCGCACGGCCCCGTAACGCTGAGCCTGGATAAAATATGCCAGGACTGCGCTCCTCGGGCTCATCAAGGCTGCGGGAGCCTCCCCGAGCCATCATCCTTTATAATTGCAACCGTCAATCAATGCTTTAAGACAAAGTCAGAACCGGGAAGGACGAGCCCTGGAGACCAGTCTCGTCGGAAGGAAGGTGGAGGCGTGGGGGAAGTGAGGGGAAAGGGGAGAGAAGTTTGCCAGAAGTTGGCAGAGGAATGCAAGGAAGAAATTGAGAATGCGCACGGTAGCTAAAGCCGGAATAGCCTCCCCCTGCCTCCCGTCTTCTGGTCTGTGGTCTCTGCCACCAGTTAAGTTTCCTGCAGACGGGGTGGATTCCTAAGTGTGCATCCACTAAAAGGCAGAGTGGCAGTAGGTTAAGATGTCCCTGGCGGAAGATGGGTTGCGTCTGCCCGCCCGTCCGCCCGCCGGGGCTTTATTATTCCAAGCCGATCGGTGTGTCTGTCGGTCAGTCCAGACTACAACTGGCATCAACGTTTAGACCACACAGGCCTTGTTCCCCTACTCCCATCTCAACCGCCTCCCCCTTCCCGGGTCCTCTTGGCTCTCCTTCTTCACAGATGCCTCTGCACCCTAGAACCATCCTCAGGGAACCGAGCCAAGGCACCGTGGGCGGCTCAGGCTCCTCCTCCCCCAACTCTCCTTCGGAGAGGGTGTTCTGGGAGACGCCCAGGCCGATCCCAGGTCACAGGGCAAGCGGGTCCTGGCCCAGCAGAACTGAAGGGTCAAGGGACGAGAACATTCGTATGGAGGAGACTCAGAGGGTGGGGAATGGATGCACTTGCAGGGTGGGAATGAGTGTAGTGTCGGAAGCCTCGGTGCCGCCGCCCCTCCCTCTGCGACTGCCGCAGGGTTGGGGACTCCACTGCTCCCCTAAACTCCTTGAGCTGAAAACCAGGAAAAGGTGAGCGTGCCTTCCGGTCGCTGAGCAGAACCAATTCCAGTGGAAGATTTCCCACCATGTCCACTGCAGGTGGTGGTTTTGAAATCCGCGAGGGAATCTGGGATAGGGTTGATCCTGGGGCACTCTTCTCTCCCTGGAGCAGGAGGCCTGGAGCACCGAAGTTTTCTCTCTCCTTGAGACCTCCTGCGTTTGTGGTGCCCCTTGTGTTCACTGCGGTCAGCCTGGAAAAGAGCCTCAAGGCAAGGCAAAACGCCTTGGACCTTTCCTCAGTGATACAACCATGGATTTTTTTTTTAAGGGTGACTTTTTGAAACCTTGTCTTTAGCCCCCATCTCCCCCCAAACTCCTCTGATTTGGGGAGGAGATAAATGAATGTCAGCTGGCCCTCTGTCACCATCACTTCTGGTTTGGGGTGTGTGAGGTGAAGGCTGACTGGCTTGGACTGAAAAGATGCTAATATGGTCTAAACAAGCCCCTTCTGGGGCTGAAGCTGGCTTATGAATGTAATCAGAAAGTTTGCCTTGGCTAGGTGAGGCTGTGCCTCAAGTCCAGGCAAAGATTTCACCATGCTACAAATATATGATCCTGTCAGACCCTCTTTCTACTTCTTTCAACTCCCCTAACTTCTTCCTTCAGCTCTACCAACCAGAGGACCTTCTCTCTGGCTCTGAGAGCTGGGAGCTCCCTCTGAGGACCAAGAGTCTGGAGTTCTCCATAGCTGCCAGCCTGACGTTTGTGAAGGTGCTGCATAAGTGTCCCCCCAAGCTCTTTGTAGTGGAAGGACACTCCTAAATTAAGACTTTGTAATAAATTGATTTTCAAAGTTAATCTAAATCCACAAAGCACTGCAAGAACTAATTTGAGCCTTGAGATGTAATTCCTTTCCTTTTCTGAACTACTTAAGTAAAAAAAAAAAAATATATATATATATATATATATGCACTTAATTCACCATGGTATTTAAAACAACTAGTAATATTGAAAATGGATTGACAGTGTTACTTGATACTATCACAGAAATCTCAGTATCTTAAGGGTCACTAATTTTGGCAACCACAGCCCACTGCTCTTTCCAAACTAATGGACAGCCTCCCTCCCCCCAGGTTTAAACATTTATGAAATTTGATGATGCTACAAAACTGAGATTTAAATAACTTAGATTCTGAATGTATATTGAAGAACAGAATGACAAAAAGAACAATTTAGAGAACCAACAGCCTCTGAATTGCAGACATGGGTGGGTGATGAACATCCCGTTTCATGTAAAAGTGTAGATTAATCATGGCGGTGATTGGAGTGTTTTTCAATTCATCAAATACTGGACTGGGCAGTTTGAATGTGTGATCTCCATGCCATTCAAATAGAATAAATTCAGATCTTTTGAGATTCAAATTCACCCCCTTGTGGGTGGACTCTGATAATTACCCGGTCTCACAGCAGACACTGACTATGAGGCATTTCATATGCAGTCATGAGGCTGGAAAAAATGTTTTTCATCTTGTTGGGATGAGATCTGAAAACTTTGAAGATGTGGCTGGGCTGATGGCCGAAGAGCTTACATAACAGATGGTTCTTTAAAACTTTATTAAAGTGCTGGGCCTCTGGGCCTCATGTGGATTGTCCCACCAGAGACACCAGAATAAAAAAGGAAAGCCTAGTCCGGTCTTTGCATTCTACTGGGAAACGCAGTTCTCTAAAATTTAGGAAGTCTGCCGCCAGTATAATCTTGGGCTGGAGGGGGTGGGGTGTTTATAATTGAGTGAAGGAACTGGTAGAGTGGGGAAACAGGGATAGCTTTTTCTCAGATTTCCAGCGAGTGAGTGAACTTGCGGCGATATGGCTGTCTGCTCTGTGGGCCGGGACGCTCGGCCACTCCAGGACTCCCGGGGCCCACGGTGGGGCCTTTCCGGACTGAATGCCGAGGGGGTAATGTAACAGGGAGCCCCCTTGAGAGCAGGCCAGCTCTTTGGAGAAGAGGGGACAACTGAATTCAAGATCTCTTTTCTCCTTTAGGTTGTTTAAGTGGGTGTTTAACTCCCCCCTCTAGCCCCTGACCCGACACACGCGCAGAGACACGCACGCACACCCACACACTCCCGCATCCCTTCTGGCTTCCCCCCAAGCTCGCAGAAATAAATCGCCGCCCTAGTCTCCCGTCCTCCGCCGCGGCGCTCAGACAGAGGTCGCCTCTCACTAGCTGGAAGACCCAGCAGCATTCACATCCCCCGCCCCAGGTCAGGGTGGCGTGGGAGGGGGTTAAGGCGGGGTGGTGAGGTTGGGGCAGGCGAGGGGACTGGAGCATGCGCCTCATCCTCATTGGCTGGCGGCTGGTGTCCGACCGAGTCCGGAACCCGCGTCCCCATTCACTGTCAGCACCCCTCATCCCAGCCTTCCCCTTACCCCCGTCTTACTTACCTCCCCTCTCCTCCTCATCTTCCCCTTTACCTTGCCAGCACCGTCACCCTCGGGGCTGGAAGGACTGCTCTCGGACACGCGGGAGGACTAAACGAGAGGCAGGAGAGGGAGGTTGGAACTTCACAACTCCACACTTGTGATAGTGAGCGAGAGGGAAGCTGAGACGGGGGAAGGGGCGGAGAGGAGAGAGAGAAGTGAGGCGAGAGAGAGACCCCTGGCGATCCTGAGCCAGAGGGCGCGTGGAGGGAGGGGTAGAAGTCCGAGCTGTCCGGGAGCAGCGGCAGCGGCACCGCCGCGGCGGCAGCAGCAGCTCCGCGGCCGCCTCCGCTGCCCGCCCGGAGCTCGGCCGCAGACGGATCCGCGCCCCGGGCAGCTGCGCCCTCGCCACCGCCGCCGCCTCCGCCCTCGCCGAGCCAAACCGAGGCGCCGGGACGCAGTCTTCACCGCATCTCGTAGCCCGCCATCTCCTCCCAGCGGCTTGGGGGGCGGCTCCGGAGTTGCGAGACTGGACGGGGCTCAGGGGTCCTGACCGGCGGCCCCGGGAGGAGGCGGAGGCACGCTCCTGCGAGCGGGTGGGTGAGCCAGCACCCCAGTCGCCCCTCCCTTTTTTCCGCCGGAGTTGAATCTGTGCTGCCCGTGTCCAGGTGCTGGGCTTCCGGACGGACACGGACCCCCTATCCCCGCCCGCGGCCGCCTTGTCATGCTGCCCAAAGTGGAGACGGAAGCCCTGGGACTGGCTCGATCGCATGGGGAACAGGGGCAGATGCCGGAAAACATGCAAGGTAAGGAGGCGCTGCGCGGCGCTCGGGCTCCCGCGGCCACACTACCCCGGGGCTCGCCCTGCGGGCTTCAGCCGCCCACCCCGCGCGGGCACTGGAGCTGCCGGGCTGGGCTCTCGCGGCCGCTGGGCTGTTGGGGCAGCGCTGGGGCGGCAGGCCCCCACCCCGGGGACAGGCATAAAAGTTTATGGCTCTTGAACAATGCGGGGCGGAGGTTTTCCAAGCAATGCCTAATTGGCCGCTTCTAATTAAGAAGAGAGGCTTTCAGCTCTATGGCAACCCGAGGGGGGGCAGTTTCAGGCTAAAGATACTTCAGAATAAAAAGATCATTCTAAGAAATGGAGTGCATCACTGGAAACCGGAGCAGGTCCTCAGTCATTGAATCGGTGGGAACTTTAATCAGTGCTCCTGTGTGGAGGGAAAACACCCTGCCTAGCAAAGTCAACTACAGAAAGAGAAGATGACTCCGGAAAAGCTTGTCTTAGCGGCGTTAGAATGCCTGTGGGCACCCCCAAAAGCCCATGCGGACACTGGGAGCCGGTTGTAATTTGGATAACTTCAGAACTGCAGGCAGAACTGGAGATCCAAAGTTACCCCAACCCCATCCTCTGCACCGGTATTGCCGAGGGAGGGGGGCAGCGGCTTAGTTTAATGCCTCTACTTCAGTCCGAGAGCTGGGAGTATGGAAGTCCTATTTGTTTTCCCACCTCTTGATTGCTGACAACAAAAAAAGCAAACTCTGCTGGCTGTTTTTTTTGCCGCATTCCAAAACAGCGACTATGTATGATGAACCCTTCAGAAGTTTATCGCAGTTGCCCTGGGCCGGGGAGGGAACAATGCTAGGAAAAGTCACCGGTGCTCTTCCATCCTCGCCCCTTCCAGCGCGCAGGATGTGCGGGCAGGCGGGCCTGTGATCCCGGAACGCTTCCTGCCATCCCCTTGAGCGAACTTGAAAGGGCCGGGGAGGTGTTGAGAGCAGAGTCCGAGCAGAGTTTGGGGTTGGTGCACGCCGCGGTGCGGGATAGGCGGCGCGCCTGCAGCGCTCGGCCCCGAGGGCCCTGACGTCGCCCAGCTGGGCTGGGGTCGGAAAGGGGGTGGCGGCAAGAAGTGTGTTACGCCTGTGGGGTCGCTTACTTCTCTGTGATCCTGGGGTCTCTCCAAGCCTCCAGGAAGGGCTGTGTAAGTCCCCTGGGGGCGACGGCCCCTGAGACTAACTTGAGAGTTGGCTGCTGGAGGAACCCGGTTGGCCCAAAGAGGGATTCTCGCCCGCACCTTGCATTCCCGCGAAGTGGGGACGTGGGGGACCCGGGCGCCGGGAGCCGGATCTCGGAACCATCCGCCTCCAGCTGCGTAGAGGGACTACCCTTTGGGCGCCCCTAAGGCCAGTGTGATCTTGGTTCCGAAAGGAAAGTTTCTGCTGCTCGTTCCGGCGCGTGCGTTTCTGAGACTCGGGAAAAGACGCTCAGAGAAACGCTGGATCAAGAAGTAGGGGAGGCAAAATAAGGGTTCAGGGGGCGGGGGAAATGGGAGGGAAATGGCACTGTAATATTTTCCTTCTACGGTTGGGGAGGGACGTTCTTGACACGACCTACTGCCCCAAAGCAGAAAGTTAGCCCTCCGTTGTGCCCAGGGCTCAGGAGAATTCGCCGGCCGCTCGCTCAGCTCCGGGTTCGAAAACAGCCTGGGAACGGCCAGGGGACGACTTCCCCTAGGCCACGCGGCCTACACCTCGAGGGGAGTCGCTGGGATCAGAGACCCCATTACCGTGCTTGCTCTGGTTTCAGCCGGGGACGCGCCCTAGTCACCCTAGTCCGATCAGAAAGGGGACCCGCCTTCGGCTTTCGGGACAGCACAGCGCGTTCAACTTTAGGGGGAGTTTATCCGCGTGCCTCTCTGCTGGCCTAGCTTTACAAGGCCCCACCGTCCTCTTTACTTCCTTAAGACAGGGACTTCTTTGCCCTAACGGATTCCGTTCTTCAAACGCCTACTTGGGTACAGCACCTGGGAAACTGAAAGATGCCCGGGTCTTGCACAGCGGCAACTCTACCTACACGGACTGTCTTTGTCCAAGAGGGTCCCCACCCCCAGCCCGGTCCTTTTGGGATTGTATCCCCGAGGTGGGCACCGAATCCTCCTGCAAACGTTTGCCTCGCTGTGCTTCTTAGGTGCGAAGTTTAGACTTGACTTGTTGGGAGAGTAAAAACAATAAAGTACAGTGTTTCCCGTCCCTGAAACACTCCACAAAGCAATACTACTAGTTTGGGGAGAGATGGGGCTATAAACGAACTTCTCGAATCCTCAGTTCCCCCAAACCCTCAGCTTCCCAAAACCCAAGCGCGGACTTCTAAGGTTGGCACCGCTGGAGGACTGCGCTCAGCATCTCCTTTCCTTCTATTTTACCGAGCCCAAGCGCCTGCCTCTACCGGAACATCTTTCACCAGGACCCCACCCCCTATCCCCAAACTCTGGCTAACTCACTGGGGTTTAAGCCCCAGACCAGGTTTAAGCCTCGAGAAGAGGGGTGTCAAACTCTGTGGGTCGGTTCTCCGTCCTCAGCCTCGAAGTGGTGCAAGTGACCTCACCTCCCCACGGCCCTTTCCGGAGGCCTGCAGAATCCATAAAGAAAAAACAAAAACACAAAACTTTATTTTAAAAAGAATAAAGAAAAAGAACGAGTCATTGGTGGAGAGGCCACATTATGGTGATGGAGTGGCGGGAACTTTGGGGATGCTGTGGGGGCTATTTCTCTCTTTCCTTTTTGGTAAACAAATCAGAGGAAACTTCTGTCCGGCCACCGTTTCCCCATCCCCCCCCGCCCCGCCCCCTGCAAATGCCACTGATTAACTTAAACTCGACTCTGCGTTAGTTCGCCTGTGTGTAGCCGCCTGTGCGTAGCCGAGCAAGGGGCGAGAGGCGAGTAGTGCACCCCGGGGTTTCACAGGAAGGTGCCCGGGAGGGCTACGGTTGGTGGCCGGGCTGCGCGGACCTGCCCCTTACCGCAGGTACGCGTTGCGTTCGCCCTCCGAGACCTGACCCCGCGTGAGTCTCAGGAAGGGACTAGATCAGGTATTATCTGGGGTCTCCTGGCCACTGTCCTTCCTGTGCATAGTTTATCCATCTTTTAGCTGCAAAGACGCCTTCGCGGGGCTGCGTCCGGCGGAAGGCAGTTACTCGATCCCCGCAGTGAGCCGCGCGGAGCCACGGCCTGATTTCTGTTTAACTTTAACAGAGCGATCTCGAGGTGTTTATATTTTGTACTGATTATCGGAAACATGTGAAGTTTATCACAGGACTTTAATACTTCGCGACGAAACCAAACCCTCGTGTGTATCTTTTCCTTTTTCTCTCTCTCTTCCCGGCGTCCTTCCTCTCTTCCTTCTCTATTTTTACAGGGGATTTTCGAATGTGAAGAGATGAAAGTATCCAGAACAGGAGTCCCGTCGATATGGAGCTGAACGTTTCAATTAACCGACCAGTTTTGAACGTAGGGAGCAAGCAGGCTGTTGTTCAAGTGGGGCTGCTCCTGAGAAGCAGGGTTCTGGGGCTTCAGGTTTTCCGTCAAGTGTTTGCAAATCGGTGTTGCTCTCCCGCTGAGCGAGGTGGACTTGCAGCAAACTTAGTTCAAGAGTGGGAGAATGTGTTTGCTCCTAGGCAAAAGGGGACGGTTTTTTGGATCTTAACTTTAGGAGGTTTAAAAGAAGTTCTAAATTGTTACTTTCTGCCATTCATGTTTCTCTTCTGATTTGCTGCCTTGCAGTTATGAGATATGTGTTCAACAGTGGTGGGTTTAAAATTCTTAACAAAAGAAGTTGGAATTCTTCTTAAGTTAAAAAATAGGAAGCGCATGCTCGTTGAGTCCAAAAGATCTTTTACTTTCATTGTATAAAAATAGTTCTTCAGTACACCTGGATAAAAAATATATATCTATCTTACCTGTGATATTTGCCCACCAATTACCAAAATGCTTTTCACTGCAGGATTAAAACCGACCTAGTGAATTAATTAGCTATGTATATACATTTCTTTTGTTTCAGTGTCTCAGTTTAAAATGGTGAATTACTCTTATGATGAAGATCTTGAAGAGCTCTGTCCGGTGTGTGGAGATAAAGTGTCTGGATACCATTATGGGCTCCTCACCTGTGAAAGCTGCAAGGTTTGCTTCCACATTGCTACCTGACAAATATAAGGTTCAAAACCAAAATAAACCATTGGATTACTTTTTAAAGCTAAGTTTAGACTGTCTTTTTTGGGCTCAATTAAAAATGAGAGAAAGAGTTAGTCTTAGGGAGATGATTCTTTTGAAATATGTGTTCGATTTAATTCCAAAGGCAAAAAAAAATTTATGCTGTTTAGAAAACTTTGCCAGTCTCATGGCTTTAAAATATTTTATTGTAGTAAAGTGATGTATCTGTAGAAAGACTTCTGTTTCTAACAGTCCTAAATATTGATTTTGCTTGACTTACATATATTTAAAGCATCGTTGTTCTTGAGAGGGAGCATGACAAAGTATTTCCCAAATATATTTTAACTTTGGAGTATTCTGGGCTGCAAGTCTAAACATTTTTTATCCACAGATAAAAGTCTAAATTCTCAACTGCGTGATTTTATCCTGATTTATTTCAAAAACAATGTTTAAGATTTTTTGAAATTTATATCATAAAGAATAAGAAACCACATCTCAGTTTATAGTAAGTGTGGCTTTCATAAATGAATTACATGACCTATTTAAATGCAAGAAGTTTTAATATGTAAAATGTACTATATTGTTACCAATAATCTCAACCATACATCAAGAATTTATCTCAGACCTTTTTAATATATTCCCAGTCAACTTGATACTCGCTATTTTTCAACATTTTTTAAAGTAGAAAGCTCAGTTACAAATACTTAAACCACTGCCAGAAAAATCCTTTCATTCTCTGTAACAAAGTAAGATTGTTTCACTTTATGGTTAGTAGAGTAAACATAAAGAATATACCATCCTGGTAAAGCTGTTATTGTATTATGAAGCTACAAAATTTGTTTTTAATGAATTCTTTTGGGTGCAATATAAGAAGAACACCCTGTGCTAAATTTCAGCTCTCTGCTATACATGCTTTTCTTTTCCAGAAGTTTCACCTTTTTTTTTTTTTTTTAAACAGAGTTCCCCAGCTTGAATGTATTCCAATGGACTTATGAACACTTCCCCATTTTACTCTTTAAATCCTTTTGCTCATAACTATCTAGTGCTGACATTTGTAAAAAATCTGGGGTGTTTTGCTGTTCAGTTTTTCCACTGTTATTTTACCATAGTTTGCCACCAAAATTCTGTCAGACTGCTTGCAAATAGTGCAGATCTCCATGAGTACTTTAGCTGGAATATGAGGTTAATAAGAAAACAGACTTTTTTTTTTTTTTAATACTGGTCAATATAGAATGTATTTTTCTCTGACTCTTACGATGAAATGGTGTGTATCCAAATCTCCTCGAGATTTGATGTAATTCTAGGAATATAACTCAAGTGCTAGAAAAAGCTCCACTTTGGCCCAGTGCTGTTTGGAGGGTTGATCTTGTTAAAATGTGAAACAAACCACAGAACCACGGAAGGGCTCATTGGTTCAATGAAAAGATTTATTGGTGATTTCCTTAAAATGAAACAATGGAAGATACGGGTGTTAGATTTTTAATATGCCTCACCATTTTCTCTGTCTTGTAGGGATTTTTTAAGCGAACAGTCCAAAATAATAAAAGGTACACATGTATAGAAAACCAGAACTGCCAAATTGATAAAACACAGAGAAAGCGTTGTCCTTACTGTCGATTTCAAAAATGTCTAAGTGTTGGAATGAAGCTAGAAGGTAAGTTTCTTCCAAAGACTACTGCCTGTTAGAACTCTCCAAGGACAAAAGATTTAAAACAATATTGTACTTACAGTATGGTAACATTATTTTCCTAGTCTTTTAACAACATGGACAATAATGTAAGATCTTTTATTATGTTTTGTCAGCAGAGAAGTCTGAGTATCATTTAAACACTGGTGAAATCTACGAAAAAATTTAAATATCAGAGTTTCCCTCCCCCCACCTTTTTTTTTTTTTTTAGTTTGGGAGCAGATGGATTTGATGCTAAAAAGGCCAGGTTAGATGAAACAAGACTAAAGTGATTCAACTGAGAAAAAGTTTTAAAAATTTGCAAAAATTAAAAAAAAATACTTTTAAGTTTTGAAATCAGGATGCTCTAGCCAAAGTCTGATTTTAATCTTCTAAACTGTTTACTTGTCACAATTGTTACTATTAAGTTCATGACTCCTGAGGAAGAGTGAAAGCCTGTAATTGTGCAGTGGCATTTCTCGTGTAGAGTATCATTTTTGATAGTGTGGGAAAGCACGTTTCTTTTTTTTAAGATAATGACAAAGGCTACGAAATGAACTTGAAAAGTAGGAAATGTGAAAAGTACTGAACTATTAAATCAGTGGCATTGGTTTGACAGGAATAAGATAGTGGTTCCCCAAAAGCCATGTTAAAACTTTAGGTTGTGAGAGTGGAACTGCTACTTAACAATGTACAGATTGGCAGGGAGGAAAGTTCTATGTGACTGCTGGAAAGAGTCTGTAGTTCATGGACTATTATGGTGTGTTGCTGTTACTTAGCCTCAAGCCTACTGACTTTCCACAGATTAACTATAGTGCAAATAAAGTAATAAGGGATACATGACTGTTACGTGCGAAATACGAGTGCATTTTAGTTGATCAGTGAAGCACAGGCTAGTTGTATGTGAAGCTTTCCTGTGATGTGGCACTCAGACTTCATAGAAATACTCAAAAGATTTCAGATAAAGCAGTGAATTGTTAATAGACTCTTTCCCAGTAGAAGTACCACTTGGGTTATCATTAGAACTGTTAACTCTGTATTGCTTTTATTTTATTTATTTTTTAAGGTTTTATGTATTCAGAGAGAGAGAGAGCCTGCCAGCATGAGTAGGGGTAGGGAGAGAGGGAGAAGCAGTCTCCCTGCTGAGCAGAGAATGGCCCTGGAGCTCAGTCCCAGGACCTGAAGGCAGACGCTTAACAGACTGAGCCACCCGGCTGCCACTCTGTATTGCTCTTAAGAGATTGAGAAAGAGATCAAGAAAAAAAATGCTCACTAATTTATTACAATCACTTTATTATTTTCCAAACAGCAAAATATTGTGGGAGATGCATACTATAGTATGAGACTCAAAAGATAAAATGTCAAAGAGTAAATGTGGTGGGACGTCCGGCTGGCTCAGTCGGTAGAGCATGCCCTGCTTGATCTCGGGGGTCTTGAGTTCAAGTCCCATGTTGGGCATGGAGCCCACTTAAAAAAACAAAGCACACACACACAAGTAAATGTTGTGGTTCCATATGATGTCATTTGATTTCTTCTTTTTTTTTTAATGAAAGGAAAAGGTTGCATTTCTTTACCTTAAAAAGTATTGTTAACTGTAAGTCACTCGTGGGGCATAACAAACAGTGATATGAAAAAGTGGAATAGTCAATAAATTATCATCCAGATGAAAAACTTGTGCAATATTCTAGATACCTAGCATTCATAATAAATGTTTAATGCTATACTAATCCTAAGATAAAAAGCTCAAAAACTTAACCTCCAGCAATTTCAACATGTCAGAAGCTGTCAGAGGTCTCTGGTTTCTGTCTAATTGCCATTGGACACTATGGGCTTGGAGACAACTGCTAACTCACTTATTAGACATGGTCCCAGAGTCCACACAGCACTGTGATGGTGGACTGTCTTGACAGCTTCTGAAATGAATTTGCTTTAATTATGTCCAGTTCTGCTTAAATTCACAACAGTAACTGGTGGTTATGTGATGTGTGCTTCTCAGGTCCCGGTGAAAATGATTCTCCAGGAAGAGCATGTACCCAGCCCTTTTGCAGCAAATTAATCAAAATGGCTTTGAGGGAGGAAGATAGTCTAAGGGAAAATATTCACAATTTAATCCAGAAACGGGTTGATTTTTTATTTTTCCTCTTAGCAGTTTGGGTTACCATAAAGAGCGTTCTGACATAACTGGCGTAATAGAAACTGATACTATTTCCTAGCAATCTGTAGTATCCCCTGTGTGTAGCAAAAATTATGAAATCCTCACTGTCTACCAAAGGGTTAATATGTCCCTATGCATCCAAAATATTTTTTTAATGACAAACACTTAAAAGAGGAAAGAATTCAAAAATGGCTTTTGGGGGGAGGGGCTATCTTTGTGGGCTGTTGTAATGAAAGCAACCACACACCTAACACTTCTGGTCAACTTTCGACATTTCTAGAGACCTGGAGATACAGAGAATGCTAATCATTTGCATCTTATTTATACCCTTACTCCTTTTTTTTTTTTTTTTTTTTATTTCCCCACAGCGGTAAGGGCTGACCGAATGCGCGGGGGAAGGAATAAATTTGGGCCAATGTACAAGAGAGACAGGGCTCTAAAGCAGCAGAAAAAAGCCCTCATCCGAGCCAATGGACTTAAGCTAGAAGCCATGTCTCAGGTGATCCAAGCAATGCCCTCTGAGCTTACCATCTCTTCTGCAATTCAGAACATCCATTCTGCCTCCAAAGGCCTACCTCTGAACCACGCTGCCTTGCCTCCTACAGACTATGACAGAAGTCCCTTTGTAACATCCCCCATTAGCATGACAATGCCACCTCACGGCAGCCTGCAAGGTTACCAAACATACAGTCACTTTCCCAGCCGGGCCATCAAGTCCGAGTACCCCGACCCCTACACCAGCTCACCAGAGTCGATCATGGGCTATTCCTACATGGATAGTTACCAGACGAGCTCCCCAGCAAGCATCCCACATCTGATTCTGGAACTTCTGAAGTGTGAGCCAGATGAGCCTCAAGTCCAGGCCAAAATCATGGCCTATTTGCAGCAAGAGCAAGCTAACCGAAGCAAGCACGAAAAGCTGAGCACGTTTGGGCTTATGTGCAAAATGGCTGATCAGACCCTCTTCTCCATTGTTGAGTGGGCCAGGAGTAGTATCTTCTTCAGAGAACTTAAGGTATGTCATTAGCTATTACAACTTACAATCCCCCTTTCAAGAGAGACCTAACTCTGTTCCTAATTAATACATTCTTGGTGTTGAGAATATGTTTTCCTTACTTATCTTCTTTGTATGATTTACAGAATAGAAGAATTTCATGACTTTGACTTCAGGACTATCACAGCTTAATTTGATGGGGCTTTTATTCTGCGTAGCTCTTAGTTTGGTGGGGGGATGCATTTCATGTAAAGTATAGGAAATTTGTTTTTTTTTGTTGTTTGGTTTTTTTGTTTTCTGAATAGTAGAATGTCTATTTAACTCCCTTTAACTCGGATGGTTTATGGCAAGAAAATATAAGTCAGTGTGAACCAGCACCTCATGAACTTTTAAAAAATTACCAAGTAAAAAACTATTATTATGGTGCCAATTTAAAAGAAAAAAATGCCAACGTTTAGTTGTGTTTAGATCCTAAAGAATGAAAATGATACCACTGGCTAGTAGTGTCAGATAGGTATTTACTACCTGTTTACTTTGACATTAGGTTGGTAAAGCCTTTGTTTTTGGAGCAGATTCCAATAGGATGTTTACTGTCATTGGATGGGGATTGGGCAGATGGTGAGTGCTGGTCTACTTGGCTCGGGTTTTAGTTCTCATCATCTATGTCTGTCGTTGATTTTAATGGATTGGTACATTGTAAACACAGTACCTGTTTGTATAAGGATCTCTGTTTAACTACATAATTATTTTATTTCCTGAAACTTAAGACTGAATTAATACCGGAAAGTGATACTGAAGTTTGGAATCCAAGAGTAGCTACCGAAGTGCGTTTGGTAGTCAGTTTCATTCTCTGTTTTAAGAGCAAAGGTGAATCCTGGATTTGATTTCTCAGTATATCTGTTGCAAAATCAGTTTCTTCTTTTACTGTCATGGGGGTAGACATGGCAGCTAAAGATCCGTGGCTTCTGAACACCTAGGACTTCCAGAGGAGATTTACAACTCTTTGAGAGAAGGACAGTACAAAGCAGACTTTTAATGTAAAGGGTGGCTGTTGAAAACGATCTGTGTAGATAGACCAGGGAATGTGAAGGCTGTGTGCACATGGAAGATAGTGCTTTTCGTAGCAGTCTCTATGAAGCACTGCGATTTGTACAGGGAAACAAAAAAGTTGTCTGAACAGATCCAAAGAAGTTGATAGAATGCTACTACCAGGGTGTTAAGACTGTTGACGTATCCAGCTCTTCACTCTCTTGTGCTTTCTGTCTCCATTAAAGAGGCTGAAAGTGGAGATAGATACTAAATGCAGAGGACAAGCAGAATGCGATGAGTTAGCAGAGTCAGGCCAGATATTTTCTAGGTATGTAACCACTCTGTGATAATCACAGCATTTTTCATGGAAAACAAAAACAAAGCAAGCTTCCTGGTGTTCTTACACTCACAGCTTTGTCCTTCAGACCCCGTAAGGTATTTGAAATGAAAATGAAAACGATAGTTTTAGATACAACGTTAAGAAATGTAAAAGCCAGGAAGGCATGGCTGACCTTTGCAGGGAGATGGGCTCACTTTGAGTTTGAGCTTTGCTATGACTTAAGGACTGTGTCTTCGTAGGCGGGATGTGAATCTCTAGGCTTAGTTTTCCCATCTGTGGGGGGGTATGGAGAGCATAATAATACTTTCATTGAAGAGGTTTTGCAAGGAAGAAATGAGAGTATGTGGGCAAAACATCTAGGACTGGGAGCCTGGCATACATTTTATACTCAATAAATTAGTGTTCTTTTAAAATTGCTATTATTGTAGTTTTATAACAAGTGTGTGGAGGCTTTACATAATGCTATCTGATATTCAGCATAAAAGCAAGCGGTTGTGCTTTCTTCCTAGTTTGACATTGGGAAACAATATTACCACATACGTTATAGAGCAGTGCAATTCTATAATAAGCAGTCAAACTACTACTAATTGAGGATGTAAAATTGGCCAGATAGAAAGTTGGGTGTAAGATGAATACAAAGTTGAATAAGACAAAAAGTATTTCCTTTCAAAGATTTTATGATAAGACAGTTTCATAAATATCTATTTTAAAAAAACAGCTGAAGTTGTATTTCACAAACCCACAGGGGAAGAAATCATGCATATCATTTACATGTCAAAAAAGAAACATTATGAAGGGACTATGCACAGCCACAGGTAGGATTTTCAGAGGGCTAGGAAAGTGCGCTTCCTCTCCAAATTTCTCTTTTCCTCCCCCTGCAGCTAAATTCTACAAGATTCTTTTATAGGGTGTGAGATTTCATATTTGGCTAAAATATAATCCTTTGGGAATGGGGCATATTAAAGCATTATCAGTCATTTATACTGTTGTTTAATGCATTTAGCAGTCTTTCATGAGAAGATGCTTTGAAAAAAGGAAAGGGAAAGAAAGTACAAACATTGGTGGGGGCGCTTATAAGGAGTAGGAAGTGCCCCCAGGAAGAAAGACAAAGTAGAATTTAGAATAACTTAGGGGCAGTTTAAATGTAGAGTTAGAAGATAACTGTTCACATTTGGAAGAATTCCTTTTCCTTTTGTTTATAAATTTGTCACAAAATAGAGCGAGTTGTTGGAAGCCAACATTGAGACATGTGCATTGTCATGTATTTCTCCAGAGCAGTGGCTTTCAAGGTTTTAAACTACGACCTGCACTAAGAATATATTTTACACTGGAACCTGGTGTACCAAAACAGATCTCTCTGTCTCTGCCACAGACACACACACACACACACACACACACACACGCACACACACACACACACAACGAACCACAGTTGACTAGGCATTACACGACCTTCTCCATGCCGTACAGTCTGATATTTTCTACTCTATTCTGCTTTAGTTTAATTTACTTAATGTTTTTAAAAATTTCCGGACATTATCCACTGATTACATGACCCACTAATGATAACATGACCTGCAGTTCAAGAAACATTTCTCTAGGGAAGGTTTTGTAGGCCATCCATGGGGCGTTGCCTACCTGGCATTGCTAAGTGCAAGTCCTGAAAAGGCCTCTTTCCTCTGGCGTGGCCTCCAACACATCCCCGAAACCTACGGCCTAGTCCTCACCTTATCTTCCTGCAGAAGTTGTGATTTTTAAATAGTCATTTGGGGATGCCTGGGTGGCTCAGTTGGTTAAGCGACTGCCTTCAGCTCAGGTCATGATCCCTGAGTCCCTGGATCGGTCCTGCCTTGGGGGTTCCCTGCTATGCAGGGAGTCTGCTTCTCCCTCTGACCCTCCCCTGCCTCGTGCTCTCTCTCCCTCCCTCTCTCTCTCAAATAAATAAATAAAATCTTTAAAAATAAATAAATAGTCATTTGGGAAGATCAGTGCTCCCCTTTAAGCCTTTGTTTTTTTTCTTGTTAACTTCACGACAAATTACCCAACAAGTGATACCAGGCAGATTGCTTATGCCTCTGTGACCCCAAGATGAAAAGTCACATATTTGTTCCCGGAGAGTAATAGGATAATAAGGCAGTTTTGCAAATGACCCCTTGCTCACTATCCCAGGACAAGTTACACTCTCTACCATGTATAAAAGGAGAGAATACAGATTTCATTCATTTACTGTTTAAGGGAACAGAAAGGCCAGAGGGAATTTGGTGGGTTGTTTTGCTTTTCTACATGGCTACAAGGTGCAAAAAAGAGACTCTGGTTCCTATTCAAAATATTGTAATGAGAAAGAGGGACTTACAACTCCCAACCTCACAGTTCATGTAACAGCATAAACAGCAAACAAACAACAGACAGTATACTCGTAGAAACCGTGCAGTTTCAGAGCTGGAAGATGATTAGGGAAGAAGGGATGCAGGACACATACATGAGCTGTTTTGTTTTTCTGCACGCCTGAAAGGGACAGTGCTAATTCCAATCCAAAATACTGGCATGAGAACGATGAAATTAATACTGTGAAACCAGTAGCTTTCAAAACAGCACCTATGCACCAGAAGATATTCCATGCCTAGAAACCAGATTGTCCAGAATTTGAAGACATGGTAGAGATCATTTGACCCACCTCTTGCTTTTACATAGGAAGAAACTGAGGCAGGAGTGAAATTGGGATTTGCTCGAGATGATAACAGCTACTAAATGTCAGAATTGGGACTGGCAGATACAGGTTCAGAAAAGCAGTACTTTGTCCAGCCCCTGTCCCCACCCCCAAGACACACACACAAATAGGCAGTGTAACCTTTGACTCTGAAAACACAGGTCTCTGCCGGGGAAGCTAAAGCAAATCTCTAGGTTATCAGAAGTCCATCACTACCATCCAATTACTAAATCACTAATAATCAGTGAGACAGATTTTCTCTGAGCCCAGACGACCCCCTGGGAGTGAATGAGTCACTTTAGAAAGCTACAATAATTCTTTCAGGCCACTGGGGTATCATTCAGTAGAGTGGATCTACCAGCTAGCACTTCTGAGCCTTGAAAGCGTGTCCGGAACATTCCTTCGTACCTTCCCCTCTACATAGGGTGTGCTCTCTGGGAGAGTCTGGTCCAGCAGCAATATACGGGTTGTGCTCAGCAGTAAAAATGGCTGAACACAATTGCATCTTGTGTTCTACTTCTTGCACGGCATATTCAGCGTGGGTTCCTTTTTATGTATGTTTGTGAAAAGACACAGGAAGAGAACACAAGATTGCAATCAGGTGATAGATGAGACACTAATCATAGAAGTATTAGAAGTGTTTTCTGAGGTCATACCGTAAATCCCATGCACCTTCTGATCTTTAAACCAAATCTGTTTTATGATATTCTTGACTTTTTTCCTTGTGTTCTTCGAAATTAAGAGCAAATTCAAGACCTCCTCACACTGCTGAAAGACCTGTCTTTGTGAGTCAAGAAGATTGTACGTTTTCTTTGTTATTTTTCTCTCATCTGTGTCTTAAACATCTCACAAACACAAGACAGTGAGAAACTAATTCCCACTTTGTTGAACAACTAATGAATCTGGAAGATCTATTTGATCTTCTAATGAGACCAGATGTCTTAAGAGGATTCTGGGAATGGATATAGAAGAACTTCCCCTCGATGAATGATTCTGATACATGTAGGAATAAAAAAAATCTAAATTAATCCTGACTGAAACACGTAACTAGCATTTCTGTGGAAAATAGGTCTCAGAGACTCAGGGAGTTTGTGCCAAAGGAATTTATCCATGCCGAAGCCAGTTTCTAAGCGCGGTTTTGACTAAAGTGTGGAGGCTGGGGTAGGATTAAACCTTCCTTTTTCTCTGGTCCATCATAGCAGTTTTCTGAGCAGAGTTTTTTTTATTTATTTTGAACATTCTAGATCTTTTTTTCCCAAGCCTTTGTTCACCTCTCCTAAGCAATACAGGTTTATAGTCTGAGATTTAATTGGTTCCACCCCAGTTTTAAGCTATATTCTTTAGGAAGCTTACTTAGCCCTTGTGTGTGTGTGTGTGTGTGTGTGTGTGTGTGTGTGTGTGTGTTAGGGGAGGGGCAGAGGGTAGAGGAAGAGCCTGCATGGTGTCTCCCCACATTCACCTGTCCAGTCCCAGCATCCCCCCCACATGCTCACATGGTTTCCCAGAGTTACAGTCAGCAACGTTATGTACCCATGTTTTCAGTGCTCTGGATGCAAAATGGTTACTCTGGAAGGAGATGATAGCAGGAAACAAACTTCAGAGTGATTTCCACTCCAGAAGAGAGAGGTTTTTTTCTATCTGAAGGTGAATTAAAACATTTATCACTGTATCAGTTACTCATCACAAGATACCAGGATAAAATAAATCTGTCCCACATAGGTTTGCAAGGACATGAGAAAACCAGCTTCTCTTCCTTCCACCAGAGGTGGGCTTGGAACTTTTCTTCCGACCTTGTGAATTTGGAGAGAGTTGGCAAGTTTGACTTGGTGGCCTCTCAGGTCTCTTCCGGTGCAGATATCTGCTTCCGTCATTTCTTCCAGGCAGACCCGGTCTGGTTGATGCTGTTGAGATTTCTGTTATCCTGGCCTGACTTGTTCATACATGCGCGACTGCATGCATGTCTGTTTTCAGTTAAGGAATCCGTTATTTTAACCTTCTTGTTCACTATCCACTGGATGAGTCCGCTCTTCTCAGTCGACACCTGTTACTGCTATGGCTAGCTCTTCAGTGGGCAGCTGAGAATGCCCACCTGACCACAGAGACATACATTCTTTACCCTCCTTTCTTTACAGGGATGTCCTGAAAGTACACCAGGCACCTTGAAACTGCTCTGTGCTAGTTCTTTTTATTAAGGCATAATTTCTATCCCCTAAACTCACTCTTTAGTGTACAAATATAAAATAAACTATCACCTCCCCAGATTCTCCTGTGCTCCTTCACAGTCAAGGCCTCTCTCTACCCAGTGCCCATCAATCCTTGTTTCTGTCCTTATAGTTTGTGGTTCCTTTTTTTTTTTTTTTTTTTAAAGTAAGCTCTACACCCAACATGGGGCTCGAACTTACGACCCTGAGATCAAGAGTCACATGCTCTATTGACTGAAGCAGCCAGGGGCCCCAGTTTGTAGTTACTTTTTAAAAGTATTAACTTTGCTTTATTCTGTGAGTATACATTTATAAACTGCAGACTCAGTGTAGACACTGACTTCCTGAAGCTTGGTTTCAGTGTGGTGGTGTGCTGGTAGTTTCCATGCAAACATACCCTCCATGGGAAGCCAGGATATTCGGTTGGGGTGTTAGTAGTGATGATCGTAGCTTCATACTGGCTTTGGCCTGTTCACACACCGATAAGCTTCCTGTTCCTATTAATCTATTCGTTATCTCCTACAATCACGGGGAGAGCATGAGAATAGCCAGCCACACCCAAGAAATCCATGTTTAACTGGCTTGGCCATCATCAGGTGTTTCAATGTGAACAATGAGAATAGGAAGAAAATGGACACTTCTTTGCTGTGCTCCGGGTCAGATGGTGAAGGGGAGAAGTCCCTTTTACTGGGTGTTCGCTATTTGCCGGCTGTAGGACTGGGTGCTTCTGGGCCATTTTCTGGTTTGATCCTTAGGATAACCCTATGAACTGAGCATAGTATAAGGTCTCCCTTGGGTGAGAGAGTTTAGGTAAAGACTCGGACTGTTGTATCACACAGTATGTTTTTTACGGAGGATATGTCCGTCCAACCTGTGTCATGCTTGGGGTCTCAGTGGCCCACAGAAACACTGAGTTACTTGATTAGTTAGTAAATATTTACTGCTGCCTTTTTCTTTTTCTTTTTTTTATTTTGGGGGGAGAGGGGCAGAGGGAGAGGGAAAAAGAGAATCATAAGCAGGTTCCACACCCCACACGGAGTCTGATGTGGGGCTTGATCTCACAGCCCAGATACCATGACCTGAGTCGAAATCAAGAGTCAGATGCTTAACCAGGGGAGCCACCCACACACCCACCACCTCCTTTTTTAACCAACCAATTTCTGCAGTCAGTTAATCTGTTAGTACCAGCAAAATTAATGAAGGTACTTGAATCGGTTTGGTTTCCAAGGAGCAGCGATGAGAAAGATAGGAAAAAACAAAGACATCTAAAAATTCTGGGGAGGTAATTTACATCCAGAACTTGGGGTAGCATCAACAGGTGAGAGTTTAGGGAAGACTCAAGGTCACAGAAAACACTTCCATTTTTCCTTGACTACAGGGTTTGGACAATGGAGGATAATAATAGCTGCCATTTATTGAGCATTATTATGACTCAGACAATTGTTAAGTGCTTTACATGTGTTCTCTCATTTAACTAATCCCTGTGCAGTAGGCATGATTATTCCCTGTGTGCAGATGAGGATACATCTGACCTGCCCCAAGTCACATAGTTAGTAGGAGTAATGCTATCATTAAAGCAGAAAATGAAGGGGTGCCTGGGTAGCTCAGTCCGTTAAACGTCTGACTCTTGATTTCAGCTCATGTCATGATCTCAGGGTTGTGATATTGAGTCCCACATTGGGCTCTGTGCTGGGCCAGGAGCCTGTTTAAGATTCTCTCCCACCCACTCCCTCTGCCCACCAACCCCCCCGACTTGCATGCTCTCTTTCTCTAAAAAAAAAGTAAAAAAACCTAAAAATGTTTAATGGAAGTCTTTGGTAAACTATAAAGTATCTTATGATTGTTGCCATTATCGCTGTGCCCATATTTGTATCCTACATTACAATAGCTCTTAAAGGACCTCTGTTACCCTTAAACTGCACAGAACAGTATCTTAAATTGGCCCGAAGATATGTAAATTCTTTTTCTTTCTCTCTCTCTCTTTTTTTAAGATTTTATTTTTAAAGTAATCTCTACACCTGACGTGGGGCTCGAACTCACAATCCCAAGATCAAGAGTCACATGATCCACCAACGGACCCATCCAGGCACTCCCTCACTTCCCCCCTTCCTTCCTTCCTTCCTTCCTTCCTTCCTTCCTTCCTTCCTTCCTTCCTCCCCCCCTTTTTTTTAATCAGAGGAGGACATTGTAGGAATGAAAGTACTGAACAGTTCAGTACCTCAGTATCAGAAGGGGGTCAGGGGTGCCATTGGCTGCAGAGACGTCTTCCAGAGCCTCTGAGCCTTCGTTTGTGAGACCTGACTGTGACTGGAGGGGGTGTAGAATGAGGCAGGCCACAGCAGTGTGGTGCTGCCAACTGGGGAATACCTGGGTAGGCCTTCCCCACCCCACCCTCACCCCTCCAGTGTCCAGCCCCAGCTCCTCCTGCGTCATTACTAGAAGCAGTTTCGTTAGTCTGTCTTCTTGGAAGCAGCTCCATACCTGTTTGCGGAGACCCCTGAGGGGTCCCTGCTTACTGCGTTACTTGGACTTGCCCGGCAGGGCACACACACTGCCCACAGGTCTTAAGGAGAGTCTGCCAGTGTTAGTTCCTCATTGTTGGGGAGGTGAAGCCCCCTCAGTCCCCGAGCCCCCCAGGTCCCTCTCTGCATGTGCGGTAGCCACTGTCAGACACAGTCAGGTAATGGGTAAAAAAGCTCCGAAAACATGACTCATGTGTGACACCCCTTAACACACTTTTGAAGGACTTTGCCCTCTGAACCTATGAGGTAAAATAGGTCTTTTTATTTTCCAAGATAAGTGAAGAATGACTGAGCTCTGACTTATTCTTCTCCGGCTTGGGAAGTAGATCATACAAATCTTGGAGGGCTCAACATCCATTTGCAGAATGGCTGCATAGAAATTGGGCATTTAAGCTATTCTTCACTTTAAAGACATTAATCTCTAACCCAAGAACACCACCCACACTCAGGAACAATGACGCATGGTGCCTCAGCCATTCCAGCAGCTGGGTCTTTCTTGAGTGACTGATACTGAAAACCTAATTCCGTCTGCACTTCTGTGTTCTCCAGACACCGGGCTAAGCCCTGGCTGCCAGCGGCTCTGGCCGGCCTCTCTGGAGACACTCTTACCTTCTGTGTCTATTTCTTTGTTCTCCATTCCCCTCCACTTCAACCTCTCCTATTCTTTCTTCCCAGACTCCCTTTCTCTTTTTTTAAAGATCTTACACATTTATTTGAGAGGGAGAGTGAGCAAGAGAGAGCACAAACAGGGGGAAGGGCAGAGGGAGAGGGAGAGGGAGAAGAAGATTCTCCGCTGAGCAGGGAGTCCCACACGGGGCTTGATCCTGGGAATTCCGGGTTCATGATCTGAGCCAAAGGTAGACGTTAAACTGACTGAGCCGCCCAGGCGCCCTCCCTTTCTCTTTTCTTACCCAATTTATTTTTCTTCCTTCTCTTAGGCCCTGGCTCTTCAAAGGTGCCTGTAGACATTATGGTAGTGCCCCCCCCCCCCCCGCCTTATCCACAGGGGATACGTTTTGAGACCCCCAGTGGATGCCTGAAACTGCAGATAGTACTGAGCCCTAAATATACTATTCTTTTCCTACATACACATCCATCCCTATGATAAAGTTTAATTTATAAATTAGGCACAGTAAGAGATTAACAACAACTAATAGTAAAAGAACAACTATAACAATATACTGTAATAAAAGTTATGTGACTGTGGTCTCTCATGATCTCTTATCGTACTGTAGTCACCATTCTTATTGTGATGATGTGAGATGATAAGATGCCTACGTCATGAAATGCAGTGAGGGGAATGGCATAGGCATCCTGACGTGGTTCACACTGGGGAAGGCAAAACCATGGTTAAGGGGGGACTACTGTACTTTGTACAACACTGTGGTTCAGGGACCACATGGTTGCTAACCCCCTGTTCTGGACTGTATCTCCCTTTTCCCTTCAAGTGAATTGTGGAGCAGGGAGGGCAGTCTGAACTCCGGAGGTCCAAGGATGGATAGAGAGAGCAAGAGTAGTAGTTGGGTAGATAGGCTCTAGGAATGGGGTGTATTCAATGATAGTAGGTAGAACGTCTGTCTGGTCCTTCCATGGTGCAAGGTGACTTCCACACAGTGGCGTTTGCTGTTGGGGGTAGCAGGTCAGCTTTCACGGTCCAAAGAGAACACTATGCGGGCACCTGGGTGGCTCAGTCGTTACGCGTCTGCCTTCGGCTCAGGGTGTCATCCTGGTGTTCTGGGATCGAGCCCCACATCGGGCTCCTCCACTGGGAGCCTGCTGCTTCCTCTCTCACTCCCCCTGCTTGTGTTCCCTCTCTCGCTGGCTGTCTCTCTCTCTTTGTCAAATAAAGTCTTAAAACAACAACAACAACAACAACAACAACAACAACAAAGAGAACACTATGGCTGTAGGCTCAGCAAAGGGAGTATGTATGAATCCCCTGTAACTGTCAAAGACATCTTGAAAATTCTCCTTGTCAAGTAGTAGTGAGGGTTTCTGTGCCTGGCAAGGCAGTTCTACTTCAGTTGTTTGAGCCAAATCTCCACACCATCCCGCAGCTGGTTACCAATGTTTTCCTCACTTTTCACTTCCTCCTTGGAAATCAGCCTCAAAGGCAATGCTTTTGACCTGCCATGCCAAGTCTGTGAATTCTTCATACGTGCTGTACTCTAAAGGAATAGCCAAAAACGATGTGCGATCTGAAAGTCGATAGGACGATGGGGTCCCGCTGCTGTTCATTTCTCTCAGAAAACTGAAAGAAAACCACATTATCTTGAATATTTAGAAACATCACTAGGATTACACAACATTCAGGATTAACTTTACAACCAAACTTGATCCAGCTTCTAATTCTGTAAGAATGCTTGTTCTTTACATGACAGGTAGAATAATTGGCCAATAGGTCCAAAGTCTGTCCTTTATTGTGCAATAAGGGCATTGCAAAGGCAGAACGTAACCTCACGCCAGTGCCTTTAAAGGCATTAGCCTCTGTCTTTCATTTTGGGAGCATCCGTGTAACTGGCCTTTCATCAATGGTTCATAGTATTGGTTTTTCAAGTCTACAGCAAGACCACCTCCTGTGAATTGACTATCACATTTCTAAATACCCTGTTTACAGAAGATTTTACCTGGGAGAGCAGGATAATTATTTCATTTAAACTAAAAGCATATTTTTATGGGAATGAGACGCAGTAAAAGCACAGGGTACATGTTGAGTTAACGTGCTCAAGACTGAGAGGGAGACAGACTCCTCAGTCGGAAAGGCAACACATATACATTTAAGCAACATTAAATATATATTTTTGGTACTATGACAATCCTCATAATGATGTTTTAAATGATTTTTAATTCGTGTTACTGATTTTATACAGACACACCCACATTCGTTTGCTAGAAAATAATTACACACACCCAAGTGGTTCTCCCTGGCACTTGTGTGTATATCACAGAATTTTGAGGGCATATCCTGTTTTTAGCCGTGTTCTCTGAAATGTTGGCTCATTCTAAGACCCGTTGTTCTATTTTGACCACTGTATCCTGCCTACTCTGAAATCACTACAAATGCTTCTTTACCACACATCCGATCATCACAGTAGTGCGTTTTTGATCTAAGATGGTGATGAATAAGAGGCTTTCTTTGCTTGTTGCCTAATTAAAAAAAAAAAAACCAACTAAATACTACATTTCCCCTTGTAAAATAATGATATAGATTTAGTGTTTGTGCAAAAGCGTTGGCAATAGAATTCTTCAAAAGTTTTCCTTTGGGTGATGAAAAGCTGTTATATTATTTTCACTAGCTAATCAGATGTAATTGGGTAGCTTGAAGCGCCTTAGATTTTCCTTGTACAGTTATCAAAGTGGGAAATGTAACTCAGGGAGCTGATGAAAGGCGTCTCTCATGGTATTCTTTCAATTATAGATCTTACAGAGTGAATGAAAGAACAGGTCTGCTGCTAAGAACTCAGAAGCCCGAAATGCCCCTTAATGTTAACTGCTGTATTAGCTAGTTAACACGTTATTATATATTTTAATTGATTCTTGCTCCAGCTTTGGAGAAAAAACCATTCTGGATCCTTGGGCACAATAACATTGCTGTTTACAATTAGGTTCAAATCATGTCAGATACTTAGAGTGAAAACCATAGCTCTGGTTCATTTTTGTGGGGAATAACTTGCTTTAAAAGCATTCATATTTTGCACTCATGTATTGGGATTCATGGTTATGAGTGTTTTTGAAGGAGTCTTATTTGACCATTGAGAATTACTTTTATGGTTTTATCAATGAAATGTCGCAATCTTGAAAACATAACTTCATTGCAGGCATATATTTGGATGGGTGCAACTGAGGTTGTAGCTTTTGAAAAGCATCTAAACACACTATGTCTGCATTTCATCAGGATGTAGCATTTCTCTTTAGGGTTGAATCACACTCCAGCTGCCCCTAAAACACCTCTGGCACGTATCATTTGTTGTGATTTAGGATTAGGTTAGATTCGTTTTTTTTACATTCATTAATTCATTTGTTCACTAGCTCATTCATCAAACATTTAGTGAGCCCCTACTGTGTGTCAGTCTCTGCTGAATTGCTAGAGATAAAAACAAAAGCAGTCCTCACTTGTTACATATTAAGCACTCCGGGCACTTGCCTCCATTGAAGTAGAACTCACTGGCATGAATGCAGCAGTAAAATACAGTGGCCAGCCCTGCCCTGGAAATCTTGTGCAGGTACTTGTGATGGGCACGCCAAGGATCCTGACTGTGCTCACACCCATGTTTAAGATTCTATTTGAACTGAAAAATAGAAGTTAATTCTCACAGATGACAAGCCGATCCTTGAGAAACATGGCCTTAGTCCAGTAATGACTGAAATGGAGAGAGCTTTGCCCAGAATGTAGTGCAAGCTCTTTGGAGGGCACCTAATCCAGCGTGGGGCAGGGGTGGGGTATGGTCTGAGGAGGGGGGAGGTAACATCTAAGGGGAGTCTTGAGGGTTGAGCAGGAGCTGTGAACCAGAGGAGTAAGTGGGAGGGAGAGCTTCAGGGAGGCGTTACCAGCAGAGAACAGCTTATGCAAAATCAGAGGCATTGGCATTATGCTTCTGGGGAGCTGCAGATAATTCCTATAGCTGAGGATTGAGTGTGTAGGGAAGTGACAGGTGCAGCTAGACCACCTACAGCTAGGTGAGCAGGGGCCCTTACACGAGGTCCTTATGTATGGATTTTATTCAAGGCAAGGGAAGCCATCATGGGAGGTTAAGTACAGGAGCCCCAGAGGGATTGGAAATAGACCATAGTGACTGCGGGCCATATGTGTACTGTGTTATTTCATGATTCCAGTTTCGGTACAGATTTTCCTTTGTTTCCCAGCATTTAGCTGGTAGTCCATTCCAATATTGTCTAAAAGGTATTCTTTGAATTTTGTACTTGTTGCAAAGAAGGTATATGGTTAATACCTTTAACATACTTAATTATGTTTGTTTTTCTTTCAAGGTGGCCTTTTGCCTCTGTGTAAATTTCCGTTATTGGTGACATGTATGTATTTGAGGTCTTGGTCCTTGTTTCATGGTTTTTTTTTTTTTTAAAGATTTTATTTATTTATTTGATGGAGAGAGAGACAGCCAGCGAGAGAGGGAACACAGGCAGGGGGAGTGGGAGAGGAAGAAGCAGGCTCCCAGTGGAAGAGCCCGATGTGGGGCTCGATCCCAGGACCCTGGGATCACGCCCTGAGCTGAAGGCAGACGCCCAACAACTGAGCCACCCAGGCGCCCCCTTGTTTCATGTTTAAATAAACATGATATTTTATTTTATTTTATTTTATTTTTAAAGATTTTATTTATTTATTTGACAGAGATAGAGACAGCCAGCGAGAGAGGGAACACAAGCAGGAGGAGTGGGAGAGGAAGAAGCAGGCTCATAGCAGAGGAGCCTGATGTGGGGCTCGATCCCATAACGCTGGGATCACGCCCTGAGCCGAAGGCAGACGCCCAACCCCTGTGCCACCCAGGCGCCCCTAAATAAACATGATATTTTAATATTTCTTCAGTAGCACATATTTTTTGACCAGGATGTTTTTAAAACAGAAAGTTAACCTCAGACTGATCTATTGCTCTTTATGTCTTCATCATTGATTTAATGGCATCAAATCAGCCTTCCAGTTTATTGTATATATTGAAGGGGGGTTGTCTAGCCCAGTGTACCTAAAGTGATTACACATGAGCTTTTGAAACACTTGTTCTAGGTTCTAGCTCCAACCTGATGAATGATTCCTTCCTTCATTCAGCATACGTTCATTAAATACCCACTCTGTGCCCAGTCGTGTTCCAGACCAGGGGATACTGTACTGAGCAGGATCAACAAGGGTACTGCTTTTATTAGTGCTCACACTCTCATGGAAAGGAAGCAGGTGATAAGCCAATAAAAATAATGAGAACTGATAGCATAAAAGAGTGAGTAGGGTATAGGGAGGGAGGGAGCTCTTGGTATCAGAGAAGTGACATGAAGAGCTGATACTTGAGCTAAAATCTCAATGGCAGTAAAGAAGTAGTCTTGCTAAATCTGGAGATACAGAAATCCAGGTACAGGAACAGCAAGTGCAACAGCCCTGAGGTAGAAACTAGCTTGGTGTTTTCAAGAAACCTGAAGAAAGCCAGTGAGCATAGAAATTCATGATTGAGGGGGGGAAAGTGGGTCTTGCTAAGTAGAAAGATTTTGCGTGGTCCAGCTCATGTAGGGCTTAGATTTTATTCTGTTTGGAACAGGAAACTATAGTAGGATTTTAAGCAATGGAGTGACTGCATCAAATCCTCATTATAAAAATCTTGCTCTGGCTACAGGTGGAAAATGGGTTGAAAGGAGGCAGGAGATCCAGCAAGTGAGGAGGGCTAGTGTGGTGGCTTAGATCAGGGCATGATAGTGGAGATAGGGAGAAGTGGACAGATTCAGGATATATGTTGAAGTAAAGCTGACAGAAGGTGCCAAAAAGGGCTTTGAGAGAAAAGAATGAGACAAGACAAGTTTTTGGCTTAAGCTGTTGAGAGCCATTTATTGAGAAGGGGAACCATAATCTCTAATAGCAAGGACTGCAAATTTTCTAGAAAGCTCCCTGAAGACATAGTTTCAGAAGCCAGAGTTGGTCCTTCGATGTCCTCTTTGGGAATTACTGGTTTATTCTGATCCCTCTTTTTATTCACGAGCACACAGCTAAACCACCCTGTGCACTTAAGAATTCAAGCTCTTCTGAAAGGGAGGGATTCTCTACCATCCTCTCCAGTCTATTTCAGAGTTTAACAGCAGTCAAGACATTGTCTTACATACAACTTAACCCTTTCTTGTGCAGTATTGTCACTCCCTCTGGGTCTGTCCGTACAGTCAGAGCATGAGGTTACTCTCCACTTGATCCTAACTTTTTATTTAATTACTTGTTGAGTAGCTGCCTCATGAAAACCTAAAAATATTCTGTCATTAAGAGATCCAAACTTTTTTCATAATTTAGACAGAGGAGTCTTGTTCTGTTCTGTTTTGTTTTAGAGAGAGCAAGCGAGCGCAGGAGCTGGAGGAAGGGGAGGGCAGAGAGAGAGGGAGAGAGAATCTGAAGCAGGCTCCATGCCCAGTGCAGAGCCCGGTGCGGGGCCATATCCCAACAACCCTGAGATCGTGACCTGAGCCAAAACAAAGAGTCGGACACTTAACCAACTGAGCCACCCAGGGGGCCCCAAGATAGAAGAGTCTTAAGACTGGATCACTAGGGCCACCTGGTTGGTTCCGTTGGTTAAATGTCTGCCTTCTACTCGGTCATGATCCCAGAGCCCTGGGATTGACCCCCCCCTCCCCCCCCCCCAGTCGGGCTCCCTGCTCCGCACAGAGTCCGCTTCTCGCTCTCCTTCTGCCCCTCCTCCTGCTCATGCTCTCTCTCATATAAATAAATAAAATCTTAAAAAAAAATGGATCCCTATGCTGACCAAACCAACCAGGTTGCAAATTCAGTCTGAGTGGCATACAGGGAAATTAATGGATGAGAACATTCAGTGCTTGCCCCACATGACTTTTTTGTTCTAAGATTGGCTCTGAGTTGAAGGAAGAGGGGGACTTCGGACCCCTTGCGGTAAAGGTGTAGAATGCTACCTTTAAAAGTATTTTTCATACTTCGGTATGGATTCTATAGAAGAATTTGACCCAAAGTTTGGGTGCCTGGACATAGGCCTGGTTTGTTTTCCTCCATAGTCCTTTTTAATGAGGATAAAATTCTTTCTAAGCATTAGCTCCAATCCTTCAGTTATCTTTGCTGTTCTTCTAAAAACGTTTTCAGCTTTTTTTCCATAGTAACAACAAAATATCCAAGCTATGATCTTTCTACTGCTTCTCTCTGCCTGATGCAGAGCAGTGGGCAGGGTTTGAATTATAAAACAAATCCAGGGATTTATCTATGAAAGTCTAGATGAGCATGGATATGTCATAGCAGAATTAATAACCCTGCTCATAGCAATGAGTGTTTTATCTGTTAGAGTTCTCCAGTCTCCTGATATTCCAAAAGGTCTTGGTTTCCCACTCCTTAGCACCTTACTTACTTTACTTTTAAGCCTTGAGAAAAAAAGTGGCATTATTTTGTCTGATACCTTTGCAGTTGCAAAAACTTCTTACAAGTTTGCTTGCTAACCCAGGTCAGTGATCACTTGCAGCAGAGGTTAGAGCCCAGCCTTGTGCCTCCTGGAGCTGACACAGTTTAGGAAGCTCTTGATGAAAGAGAATGTATACGTATCTTCTCTTTTGCACATTTTATAAACACAGACCTTCTGTGTACAATTGCTTGGATCTGTGGAGAGCCAAGAAAGTGCCTGCACGTGGGAAGGTTTCTGAAGCTTAAGTTCTTCGGTGCAGGTGAAAGTCTTCTGATTTGCACATGTGTATATATACATGTGCTTCTGTCATATCATAGGTGTATGTCAGCTCACCCAATATACAACTTTAAATGTTTTATAATTCAATGTCAGCCACATGTCCGTAAAGCAATAAATAAGTAGTAGCTGGAACCAAAGGAGTATATGTTAATTAAGTGAATGGGCAGCAGAACCCCTTTATGGACTTTTGGTTTGAAAAGCAATGAGAGCAAGAAGGCAGTCTAATGACTTCTATGAGCCAAGATGTATCTTTGAGTGTCTTATGGTTTCTTTGTCTAAATAGTCCACAAGGCAAGAATATCCTTTCAATAAAATGATTCATCAGGAGATTTCATGGACTGTTTCTGCATAATAACATTTAGTAGAAAGTCTGTTCTAAAAATTGGATATATAAATAAGTCTGAATTAGAGCTGGTGTAAGTTTCTGGTTTTTGCTCTGAGAATGCACCACACCCGATTATGTATCAACATGAGCAGAAATGATGTTAACAGAGTGTCAGTCTTTGTGTGTTGGCCATCAAGTAAATTGGAGAATCTGGAAGAATTAGTAGGGAATAACTGAAACATGTTGGCATAGTTTGTAAGAGAGAGTGAAAATAAATTTATCTTTTGAAATAAGAACAAAACGACCAACTTTCCCTAAATAGGTATCCTTTTAAGAGGTGGACTTTTTGAGTCATTTTCTTTGGTTAGGAATTACTTCCCCAGGTGGCCAACTGGTGAGAGAATTTAGGGATCAGTTACCTCATATGTAGAACCACTTTGACTAAGGTTCTTTGATTTCTAAATTAAGTATACCATACACAACACTTTCAGAGAGAAAAACTCCTGTCCACAAAATACTATTTCAACTGCTTTTGAAGTTTTGGTTTTTCTACAGTTTGGTTTTCTATCCTGCTTCACCTGAGGAGGGAGAAACAAACCTTAATATACCAGTAATTCCCTTAGACCTGAAAGCACTTTGCGGCACAGACGTAAGGTTTTACAAAGGTTTCTGAAGTAAGGAGTATTTATTTAGCTTTAACTTTACCAAAACAAAACGTTAGGTAAAAACACATCGAAGGGCACTTAAACCAACAGTGGTGAGCAAGCTCCTTTGTTCTGTTACATTTGAGTGTAAGGCAGATCCAGTTGTTAAATTATCCCATATTGAGAATTGGAGAATAAACGTCCACATAATTGCCCTCACTTTCCCTGACCCTCTTAGTTCGATCAGTTCTAGAGCAGAGGACTAAAAAAATATTTTTATTCAAAGAGAGCTTTTGAGATTGAATGCTATAATTAAATGCTGATTGTTTTTCTAAATAGACTATTTCGGATTTAAAAAAACCCTAATTATCTCCGTTCTAGTGGATTTTAAGGTTGTGATGAAAAGCAGAGCTGATAGTCAGTGAGACCACGAGAGCCTGTACCACCTGTGTTACTCAGCATCTCACTGCTCGGAGATAGAGCCAGTTATAATATTTAATACATTTTTTCCCCGAAGATCTTAAAAGTTGATCAGTTTAAAAATAGATGTACACAAACCATCTCCAGTTTGAATTTGTGATTAAAACAGTCTATGCGGTGTGATAAAGGCTCTGTGGATGTGGGATACTGGTTGACGGTGACAGAATGTACTTTTTGTTGTCTTAGATGTGGGAAAGATTTGGTCCACGTCTGATGTAACTGTCTTGATAAGGAAGTACTTACAAAGCGATAGGATGTAACTCACTTATCAAAAATCAAGGTGAAGGAGTAGCAGAAGTAAATCTGACAGAATTAATCTTTCCACTTTCGGATGCTTCTTATACCAGAAAACCCACTGGCTTCAAAGCATATTCCTAGGTGTGACCACTTACAGAGACCCTGTATCCCAGAAAGCAACTTGGGGATGAGGGGAATGGAAGGAAGCATTTTTTAGCATTATTTTTTCTAACCATGTTATGTAGTGAATGGATATCTTTTAAATTATAGTCTGTTGATTAATAAATTAATGGCCGGTTAGCTATCGTAGCAATTTTGCTTCAATAGCAAGACAAAATTTGAGTGATTTGAGAATGTGTGATCTATAATATATGTGAAAATCTTTTCATGAAAACACCGAAATGTCAAATAATAAGTTTCCATGTAAAATTTTGGGGAAAAATATTTTATACCCCTGCCCCCATCGAAATCTGTTTTTAGTTAATACGGAAATGGGAGTAAAATATTTTATTGAGTCTAAATATAGGCTTTCATATATTAAAAGAAAAGCTATTTACAGGTAATTTGTTACTAAATAAAATCTTGGAGGAACACTTTAAATTACCAAAAAGGTAAGGTAACAATAAACACAGGAAATATAAATGAATAAAGTGTTCACAGAGTCATGCTGCTTTCTGGACTATAAATAACCCCCCAACTCTGCCACTATTATTAGCATGTATGAACAAAAGAAGATGCTAGAAATAGAAAGGGGAAGAGCATCTTGGTGAGCCTTGTATTCCATGGCATAGGAAATGTTTCTAGCAAGCTCATGAATTTAGGGGGTTAATTGATTTTTAAAAAGGACATTTCCATGCTGTCTGTTTGCCAAGGAAATTCTTTTACTGGCATGTTTGTAAAATTGGCAGGCTGATGTTTCCTCTGGGTGACACAAGGTGTGATGAAGAATTTTATCTTTACTTCCTTACTAAAATCAGCACTGATTGCTTGCTTTTTTGTTAACTTATTTGGTTATTATCAGATTACATCTATGGACGATCAGTCAATGCAGTGGAAGTTGGAAGGTGGGGGGGGGGGTACAGATAGTAGGCAGCTTTGGAAAGAAGCCTGGTCTCAGTTTCACCAGGGCCACCAGTGAGCTCTATGGCTTTGGTCAAAGCAATTTATAAATAACTCTGCACCACAGTTTCCTGATTGATTAATGTAGCAAACATATATTGATCTCCAATATTCCAGGCATGTGCTAAGCAGTAGGGATACAAGGTAAATAAAAATACCTTGTCCCTGCTTCACAAGCTACCCGTGGCAGAAGGGACAGACCTGTGAACACATAATCAGAATTTACAAAGAATGTATCACAGAGTTGATACGTGTGAGAACACAGGGCAGAAGAACTCTGTCTATGTAAGGGGCACTGGGGAAACATTTCTGTTTTATTTTTTATAACAAAAGGACTCATATACATGAATATGACAGATCTACTTCGAATTTCTGATTGTCTGCTTATTAACTTGTTTCTTTTTGATTATTAAATTATGAGTACAATTATTTGAGAACCAATTATAAAACTGTAGTTGAAAGTGAGAGAAACACAAATTTCAAGTACTTCTGTTTTGTTTTTAATCGGTATAGACCAGAATTAAATGAAGATTAACTTCTCCAGATTTGAATATGTTTTCCCGTAAGTAGTAATGATAGCAATTATTTTTTAAATAGCCATGGTTTTTGTGATTTGCAGGATATGAAATACAAAGAAGTGGTATTGAGTAATATTAGTTTTTTAAAACACCAGTTACTCAATCACAAACTATAGGTATATTCTGTTGAAAGAGATCATCTTCTAGGTAAACTAAGTATTAGAATTGCCTCTCTCCAGTAGAAATTTATTGTTTTCCTATGATCAGTAAGAGAGCTCTGTGATTATTTCATTTAGCAATTTATCCAGCAGATAGTTTTGTGGGCCTGCTATGTGCAATGTCAAACGAGATAAACAGTATCTTATGGAATATGTTCCAATGTCTTTTTAGAATGAAACGTTTAAAAAGTACATGCAAGTCAGATATTGATTGCATGTTCCACCTGGCACTTCCTTATTATGTGACCCCATTTTTAACCACGAAAAAGAGGGAAGCCTCTTTGCTTCAGCAATATGCGAATTAATTTTGAGTATGCAAATAATTTGAGCAGACACTGATTTAGAAATACTGTTGTGAATAATTTCCACTTCCATGATTGCTTTTGTTAAAACTAAATGCCAATTAGAGAAAAGGTGTAAAATAAGAGCAGAAATCTGTCCTATGCACTTGAGTGGTTATTAGTGGGTTAGCACAAACCATCACTCTTATACGTTCAACTGCAAAAGCAAAAGTCCCATGTCTGTGTTCTGTGTCCACCTCTCCATTTATCGCATTCATACTAGCTTTTCTCTGGCTGCTCTTTGCCTTCTTCCTTTTAACTTTTTGGACTAAGGTGAGGATATACTAGTCAGGAGTCTTTTTGAGCCCTCTAGCTAAGTTTTCGGAAAACATAAGCACGCTAGTTTGAATTTAGAACAAATACAAGTGTATATAAAAGCTCTTCTGGTTTCATTTGATTTTTTTTTGTTAAGAAACAATAGTGTTTATTTATCATGTTTGGCTTAGAATTTCTTCGGTATTCAGTTCTTTTAATTTTAAAAAGAAACTAAACTCAATAACATCTTTAGGAAACAAAGTAGTTTTCAGTTGAGGGTGGGTGAGGAAGTTATATGAAGATTGAGTGGGAACCTCAACCCAAGGACATAATAGACAAGAAACAATTTTTTTTCTCCCTTTTCTTCAGAAGTAGTCTTCCGCATGGTTTAATGTGCTAACATAACCCCGGTTCCAATATTTCAAAAGATACAGAACTTCCCAGCATGATGATAAAGTTTTCCTGTGTTCCAATAATAAAACCTCAACGTACCAGTGATTTCCAGTTCCTTTGTGGTTCAGCAACTTGTGAAGACCAACTAAGTCCTAAGTACTCAGCCTGCAGTATCAGTGTGGGAGTCGGAAACAGATGTTCACGGGACAATGCCATTTGTTGTCACTGTCGATACTATGTGGCAACTTTCCCAAACGAAATTGTTTGTGGATGGAAAAGAATGTAAGCAGTGATTCATGCCCAGGAATTTTTTTTTTTTTTTTTTTTGGCTGCAGGCTAACCGTATTTTATTTGCTTTAAATCATAGAACATTAGTGGATTAAAAGTTTTAGGATAACTTACTATCAGACTGTCTTTTCCATTTTTTTGGTCCAGCATTTCTTTTTAAAAGGTGTGACTAATTTAGGTGCTTTACTGAAAACATTAAATGCCTTACTTTTATCTGAGAGTTCAGATAAATGAATGACGTGCCTCGATTAGTATTTTTATTCATAATTTAGAAGCATAGAGAATTCAAAATCATCAAACATTAAGTAGAAACGTTTATGGGTTTAAAAAAACATTTATTTTGATGGTAGGCATTGCATGACCTTGGTTTGAAATTTTCATGAATATTACAAAGGAGTATCCACTAACTCGTAGTTACAATACGAGACAATGGATTTATCTGTGCCAATTAAATAGTAATTTATAGAGAAACTTAAAATGTGCTCACAATGAAATAGGCACAACAAAGCTACTTAAACATTCGGCCCACCATGTCATATGACATATACATAAAGCCATCTTATTCAGGAAGAAAACCTACCAAGAATTCAAAGCATAGTATCTCTCATTCTAGTAACGTTTTGATAAAAACAAATTTTAATCCACAAATGAAAGTCTTTTCATGTTTATTCATAACAACAGATGCCTAAGGCCATAATTATAAAATGTTTTATGTTCTTTTAAATAATAGGTATCTCTTATAATTAGGTTTCTACATCACAGAAAAATTATTTTAAGAGACATGAAACGAAATCTGACTTTTAAACAACAGCCAAAGGACAGATTGGTGTCACATGTCCTGGAAGGGTCCTACACTAGGAAGCGAGAGTCTGGAGTTCTAGTTGCTCTAACCATCACTTTAATAAATTATGATCGTGCGCCCCTCTCTTGCTTGGCTTCTTTGTCTCACCTGCAAGGTGATGGGTCAGCCTGACTGACCTCTAGGATTCTTTCAGGCTCTCAAAGTTTTTGATTCTAGTTTGGTTATAAAACCTTTCAAGATCTCAAATCTTACTTTCTAGCAGTCACTGTTGGTGATTTCTTTGGACCACAAACACCTTTGAGTATCTGATGAAAGCTATTATTAATCTTCCTGGGAAAATGCATAAACAGAAAGTTTTGCATGCAATCCTAGAGCTTCATAGAGCCCTTGGAGCCTAAGGGTGGTCCCAGGTTAAGAACACGGTGGCTCTCTAAAGAAGGTTGGTATCATGTTTCTGTGAAGATTTAAGAGGTATTTTAAAATTGTGTCAAACTTCAACATCTTAACTTTCCAGTTATTTTTTTAAGGGCGATGGTTTTTACCTTCCAACATTTCTAAGTTAGAAACTTGACATTGGTATCATCATGCTTGAAGAGCAAAAACACATGTTAGTTGGCCAACTAAAGACCTGCATAGTACTTGAAAGAAATACTGTGTGCGTGCAACTAAAGCATAGGGTTACAAAGGATGCCACTATATCCCAGCTGGAGTCTTTGCTTTAGAACAGGAAATGAACGAACGAAGGTATGCTGCATCTCTCCATCAGCAAACCCAAACTGGTTATTGTTGTGATTGTTGTTGTTTTTAATGGGTGAAAAATTCAAAATTAAATACTCCTACCAAAGAGATGAGGGGCCTAGGGAATACTGGAATACTCAAAGTGACTGGAGAAAGTCATCATTTAAGTAATAAAAACAAACCAGAAAGTAGTTCTGATTCAGATTTAGGAACGTGTAAACTGCTAATTTCCTTCCAGTGCACATCTCTGTTTTTTTAAACCATTCATGGGCAATTCTACATTTTTGTAAATTATCATTTGGAGAAAGCTTTGGACTTTTTTTTTTTTTTTTTTTTTTTTAAGATTCTATTTATCTGTTTGACACAGAGAGAGAGAGAAAAAGTAGGCAGAGCAGGAGGCAGAAGGAGAGGGAGGCAGAAGGAGAGGGAGAGAAGCAGGCTCCCCACTGAGCAACTGAGCAGAGCCTGATGTGGGACTTGATCCCAGGACTCCGGGATCATGACCTGAGCCAAAGGCAACCACTTAACCGACTGAGCCACCAGGTGCCCCAAGCTTTGGACTCTTGAAAGTACTGCTATACACGGGATCTCATTTGATCCTTTAGTTACTATCATTTTTTTAATGCATAATACATAGCTAAACATGTGTGATTCATTTTAATGACTAGTGTTAAGGCTCAAACATTTACCAAACCACTTACTTCACCTAGAAAATGTAGACGCTTTCATAAAATTTCTTTTTGCCTTCATAACCAGAGCTTTTAGATTCTCAAACTGAAAATTCTTCATGGGCTCTTTTTACATTATTCAATTTCTCTTAATTTCTCTGTATTAAGGTCAAATTCGATAGATTTCTGTCACCTGTCTTTGGCCTTCACAGCACCTATCAGGCATTAGCAAGAAAACAGAAATTCTAATCCCGCTGTTAAAGGAAAGCCCCCAATTCCACTTGACAGAAATGATTTCAATTAGGGAGTCCCTGGCCTACCTTTTCTGTTTCACTAGAACAAATGTTATTGGTATAAGGGGAAATCCTTGGATCCCGGAGAACCCGCTCACCGCGGAGCAGAGTTACTTAGAGTGCTCCGAATCCCATCTTTGATCTCTGGCGATATTTTTCTCTGTTATGTCACAGAGGTCACCTGGCTCATATGTGACAAACTGCCTGCATAAGTCACAGTGCCAGTGGCAGAGATTTGTAACCATGCCCCTGGTCCATTGCCTTTGAATTATTTCACAGGCCCGCTGCTTTACATTTACACTCTGTCGGAAGATGAACAGGGGAAGGGAGTAAAATCAAGGGCAGGGTCTCATCCTGAAGGACAAGGGGAAACAGGTGGAAGGTTAATGGCCCTGGAGCGATTCCACAAGCCTCTCAGGCTTGATATATGGGCCTCGGGCCTAAAACGGGCATTGGCTTTCAAAGATATATTATTTCATTTGAGGAGAGACATTCTGGAGTTCCTGCATTTGTCTGCTGATAGATGACCCTCTGTCCACAATTGGTTATGGCGTGTGAGTTTTCCTTGGGCCTGCTCCCGTACATAAAAATTTTGCTGAGCTCTCCAACCTTTCACATGCCTTTAAGAATGGGACGTGTGCAAGCCCGTTGGCAGGCTGTTGGATTTTTGTTGCTGCTATTTTAGTAGTTCCTTTTGAACCATGAGGCAAGTGGGGGATAAAAGACACTTCTGTTCATTCATACATAACTTGATAAGAGTGGCCTTGCCCAAAAAAAAGGGGGGGATGTGAGAGGTTTGTTGGGCATCAGACGTGTGTCGGTCTGGTAAGATGAGCTCAGTGCAGTATTCAGTCATTTGAGTTTCAAAAGTGGCTTCCATAGAAGATAGATACCACCAAACAGCTCTTGACTTTGTAACTGTTTTGCACTCTCTTTAAGCTTTTAATAAATGGCTTACTCTGTTTTGTTACTGTGTTCAGAAAGTTTGAGGTGATTTGGGGTAAGGGGGTGAACCGAGAGCTGGAAAAAGATGCTTCACAGAGGCTGGTGATGGATTTGCCCTGCAAGGACCGCTAGGCAGCGCTACCAAAAATCTGTCTAATGGCTCAAATGTTACAAATGAATTGAATTGGTCACCAGATTAATGGAACCAGTCTCTTGAATGAACCTTGTGTGGCCTTTAAAAAGTTGTCCTACGGAGTCTAAGACTGCTAGTCACTTAGCCCCTGCCTCCAAATGTTCATAGATTTAACCCTCATTAAAATATTAGGAATTATATGCCTTAATTTATAAGTGTTCTAAAACCAGTTATTAACTGTGGTTTGGGGTGTGTTTTTGTGAAATCTTTGACTTTATAATTTCTGGTAGTTGTTGTACTAGCCCTGTCAGAAAGCGAATGGATATTTTTTTGATAAGCATTAAGTAAAAATGAGCTCTATCATTCACTATCTAAACAAAAGGTGGGTTTTCTTTCCAGTTCTTTTGTGTTCCACTGCCCTTGTGTTTGGTGAATACTCACACCACCATATTAAGTGTCAAAATTCTCTTTGTGGACATTTTTAACCTGAATAGCTTTGTCGAAAGCAAATCCTCCCTTTGGAGAAACTTTACGTTGTCATTATAGATACATTGGTATTTATAGGAAGTTAATACTGGGCAACCAGTCTGATAATATATGAATACCAATCAGAATTTGCTTTTTGAATGCAGGACACTGATTGCAACCAATTACAGATACTTTCACATATATTTTAAAGACACCTTTATCACAATTCTTTTCAGACAGAAAGCCTAGCCCTTAGTAGAAAGGTGTACAGAGATGTCATATCTGACCGTTGGCTCTGTTAAAATGGGGTTTCATTTCTTTTTCTCTGGAATATTGTAAAGCACAAGTTAGACCAGAAGTGGGGAGACTGGAGAGAGATGTATTTAGTACCTGCAAGAAGGACACGTAATAGCTTCTTTTTAAAGGAAGGCTTCAGAATCACTAATTATTTAGAGTTGAATGATGAGTGTTAGCAGTCAAGAGAATCTGCTTTTCCACTTGTTGCTTGGGTAAATGAATAAAAGGCTGCCAAGGACTCCAAGCCCCCAGTTGGGGGTATCATAGATAAAATAATCCTGGCAGAAGGGCAGGTCCCAAACCACACAGCCATGCTTTTCAATCACAGAATGCAATGTGGTTGTTTTAGTCCTTTTGCTTGTGACCTAAATACCTCGTTTTTCATGTTTGAAAAGTTACCAACTATTTCAGTCATATTTACCCTTCTTCTGTGGTATTTCCCAATCAGTAGACCACAATCCTGTGGGTGATGTCAGTGCCTAAAGCAAAGATCAAATCAAAGGATCTGACATAATGGAAGCTCGTTCTGAATTAGTAAATAACGGCAGTCTTCTACATCTGTCAGAGTCCCCCAGCTCAGATGGACACCTCCATAAGCTGATCCATAGGAAGCCAAATACTTGCAAACAGTCTCTTAATTGCTCATTTGCAGTTGGACAAAATGCTAAATGCAGAAAGACTTCAAAGCCAATGGAATCTGCATTGAAAACAGGATCTCAATACACATAGTCGCTTATTGTTGCAAAATTAGAATAACAAATGTTCCCAGCATGAAGCCAACATAAACTTGCCTGAGTATTATTCAACCTGAGACTTATTCAACTTTTTTTTTTTTAAACAGCAATAGAGAAGGCATACTTCCCTGTTTGCTATTCTATACCGTTCATTTTAATGATATATTTAGGTCTCCATCACACTTTGTATTTTTACGTGTAATTACCCGTATTAAAAAAAACACTCATTAGTGTTCTGTGCCACTGACTTAATTATGCCCTTAATTAAATCTTGACTAACTGGGGGTCACTGCAGTGTCAGTGGGATTTGTCACTGTTTGTCAGCAGGTGTCTGGTTGCATCTATTTCTGGTTTTCCTATGGTTTGAATCTATTTAAGAGCTTGCTTTTTTCCTAAATGCCCGAGAAGGAGAGTTCTCATTGGAGGATAGGAATAGCAGATATTTGACAAGCAACTGCTCCTCAAAAGCTTGTTTGTAAGAGAACATTTTCGTTATGAGTCTAGGAAAATCTCTGGATTAGGGGAAAGATGTTGAAAACAGATTTGGGTACAACAGATGTACTTTAAAAAAAAATCAACATGTTTACACTTCTAGAAATTATGCTCATATTTATGTTATGTAATTCTAAATGTTTCTTAAAGAACAAAAAATGGTAGTTTTGTTATGAGACTATAACATAAAATGTTTTGTACCAGGGTACCTTGTATTAGTTAATGATTTGGTTCACATTTGTCACTGTAAAAATATAAAACAAATTACAAAAATAGGAATCAAGCTGAAACAAAAAAATGTCTTTTATGTGTCTAATGAACACAGGACGTCAATTCATTATTTGGAAGGAGTTGTAATAATATATTAAGACTACTGTATCTTCACATTTCACATTAGAATGTTTTAGACTCATGATTTTAGCCTTTACTTAGGGGAGATATAATTCCCATGTTCATGTACATAATAGGCACCTAATGTTGATCTGAGTAATTGATTAGTCCAGTAAGGCTTTTATAATTAGTTGTCAGTTTTTCCACATAAGCCCTCAAAACACCTGCTGTGAATCTACAAAACTCTCACATTTATTAATCAGTTTTTAATCTAAAAATGTATTCAAGCTACCTGAAAAGCATTTATATTTTTTTCTGGAATTAGGATGGCCCTTCTAACATAAGCCCTAAGAAACTCGACACAGACTACATGTCTCTGAGTTTTTCAGTCCAGCAAGTTTTTGAATGTGAAATCCTGATTTGAAAAATAATAACTTACTTTCATTTAAAGATAAAAAGTCACACTTTTTCTACCAGTTAAGATGTTTTTCAAAACAGATTTTTAATGGTAACTTGAAATGAGACAATAGATTACAGATGCCAGAATATCAGTAACACATAATAGTATTGTGACCTTATTGTCATTATATTTTGTCATTACATGAACAATTTTTTTTTTTACTGGTTTACCTGCAAATATAGTAGGCCAGAGTCAGAAGGAATTTTAAAAGAAATGTATACAATAGTTCAACTTAGTGTATTTCTTTTTTTTTTTTTTTAAGATTTTATTTATTTATTCGACAGAGATAGAGACAGCCAGCGAGAGAGGGAACACAAGCAGGGGGAGTGGGAGAGGAAGAAGCAGGCTCATAGCAGAGGAGCCTGATGTGGGGCTCGATCCCTTAATGCCGGGATCATGCCCTGAGCCAAAGGCAGACACCCAACCACTGTGCCACCCACGCGCCCCAACAACTTAGTGTATTTCTGAAATACAAATCAATTCATTTCCTCCTAAAGCATTAATTCCAGCTCTCTCTCTCTCTCTTTTTTTTTAAAGAGAGGGAGAGGAGTGAGAGAGACAGAGAGGAGGGGCAGAGAGGGAGAGGGAGAATCCCAAGCAGACTCCATGCCCAGCACAGAGCCTGACTGGGGCTTGATCTCACAACCCTGAGATCATGCCCTGAGCCGAAATGAAGAGTCGGACTACTAACTGACAGCCACCCAGGCGCCCCACCAGCTGTCTCTTAAGTAACAGATACTCTCGTTTGTTAGCCAAGTAATTCTCAGTGTGATTCTCATTTGACATTTCTTTTAAGTTTTCTTATCACTTTTGAGAATTTAAAATTTAAATATGTGAGTATACGCGGTTTTTAAATGGATTCAAATGACGAGGTGATAAGGATTTTTATACATTCTATGGATTCCTGTACAGTCTCTGAATGGTCCCTGGGTAATGAAAAACTAGAGTACCCACTGAAGCACATGACCTCTAGATTTCCTTACATTTATACAATTGGAGTGATAAATGTACAGTTTAATTACCATAGGATTGGTCAGATTTTTTTTTATAAAGATTTTATTTATTTATTTGACAGAGATAGAGACAGCCAGCGAGAGAGGGAACACAAGCAGGGGGAGTGGGAGAGGAAGAAGCAGGCTCACAGCAGAGGAGCCTGATGTGGGACTCGATCCCATAACGCCAGGATCACGCCCTGAGCCGAAGGCAGACGCTTAACCGCTGTGCCACCCAGGCGTCCCAGATTTTTTTTTTTTTTTAATAATGATTTTTTATTATATTATGTTAGTCACCATACAGTACATTCCCGGTTTTCGATGTAAGGCTCGATGATTCATTAGTTGTGTATAACACCCAGTGCACCATGCAATATGTGCCCTCCTTACTACCCATCACCAGTCTATCCCATTCCCCCACCCCCCTCCCCTCTGTAGCCCTCAGTTTCAGATTTTTTTTTTTTTAAGATGTATTTATTAGAGAGAGAGGGCACGAGCCGGAGAGGCAGAGGGAGAGAGAATCTCAAGCAGATTCCTTGCCAAGTACAGAGCACGACACGGGTCTTGATCTCACAACCCCGAGATCATGACCTGAGCCAAAATCAAGAGTCGGACTATTAACTGACAGAGAGCCACCCAGGCACCCCCGGTCAGGTATTTTTAAGATGACTTCTTTTATTCAATAAATACTTACCAAGTGTCAATTTTGTGCCAGTTAACATTTTAGGACTTGGAGATTGCACGCAAAGGGGATAGACGAAATCCCTTCTCTCAAGGAACATACTTCGTTAGATATATTTTAGTGATTATGAATGTTTTTAGAATAATTACGCTAACATCTAAAAGATACTTGTAGTTTAGCAAACTAGCCTAATCAAGGGTGCAGGTAATGGAATGTTTCTTCTCCTCTGTTGGAGCCTCCAGGGGACTTCACCAGGTCTCTGACCCCATATATATCATGGGATCCAGTATATCCCCTGGGTATATTCAAGGATTACTTTAATAGTTAGTGTTCCTTTCTGAGGCTCGGAGTCAAAGAAAAAAAGAACAAAAGTGATTAAAGAGAATAATAATTTTTTCATAAAGTATAGTAATCACGGAGAAGAGGTGGAGACTAATCATGGAGAAGAGGTGGAAATCACATGAATAAACAGTGATTTTAAAGCTTGATAGATGGGATGCCTGGTTGCCTCAGTTAAGCATCTGCCTTCAGCTCAGGTCATGATCCCAGGGTCCTGGGATCGAGTCCCACATCAGGCTTCTTGCTCAGTGGAGAGCCTGCTGCCCCCCCACCTTGTGTTCTCTCTCATTTCTCTGACTAAAGAAAAGGAAAAAAAAAAAGCTCGATAGAATCTCTAGGAATATTTACCCATTTGTAGATTTTCAGTTAAACTCAAAAAGCTCCTATTTGTGTAAATTTCATAGATCTGCCATTTAAATTTCATAGATCCGCCATTAATCTTAGAGAATAATGAGTTACATTGTGCAATTTCATTAAAAAATGCATTAATCTTCTTCTGGTAACTCATTCATTGATTTGATAATGCAATAATAGCAAACATTTTTGGCATAACACAATGAAGTATCATAGTGTACTATACCCCTAAATGCTGAATGTAACAGGAAAACAAATTACTAAAAGAGGATCCAGTTTTCTACCCACAAAATAATGCTGTAGGTTAACACGGCTAAAATCTAGTAAACTAAGAATTCTGTCACAGGGCCACATAGTGAGCAGTTTTACACCAGGTCAAGTGACTTGAAGATGAGTAGGAGGAAGGATCCAGGTTCTGCCCCACAGGAGGCTCCATTGTGAGTTAATGCTCTTGCTTTTTTTTTTTTTTTTTAACAATTTTATTTATTTATCAGAGAGAGAGAGAGGGCGTGTGAGCACACAAGCAGGGGGAGCAGAAGAGACAGAGGGAGAAGCAGGCTCCCTACTGAGCCAGGAGTCTGGCATCAGGACTCAATCCCTGGACCCTGGGATCATGATTTGAGCTGAAGCAGACGCTTAACCCACCAAGCCGCCGAGGCGTCCCGTACGCCTGCCTCTTCTGGGTTATTGCTGATCTGGTGGTAACACTCCTGCCTTTCGGGGATGGGAGAAGGAGGGCCAGAGCCACAGGTCCCTCGTCTCAGTTGTAGGTTATTTACTTAGCTTCTTTAAGCCTCGGTCTCCTCATCTGTAAAATACAGCGTTATTTCTTTCAGAGGTTTTATGGAAGATTAAAGGATTTAACACAAATCAAGTTTCTGGGAGTATATGTTCAGGAAATACCTATCTCCTCTTTTCTTGATTGACGCTTGAAAGTCTCTGATGCTAAATTAGATTCATTTGGCAAATACTTTGGCGTAGTGCACGGCACAGAAGAGCTACTTCCCTCTTATCAACCCAGAGTCCTCCTGGGGCGCCTGGGTGGCGCAGATCTACTAAGCCGCTAACTCTTGGCTTCAGCTCGGGTCCTGATCTTGGGGTCATGAGATCGAGCCCCTTGTTGGGCTCTGCGCTCAGCGTGGTGTCTGCTTGAGATTCCCTCTCCGTCTCCCTCTCCTTCCCATGCTCTGTCTCTCTCTCTCAAATAAGTAAATCTTTAAAATAAAACAGAGGACCCCCGATACAGAAATTAGATGGGGTTCAGAGTTAAACCAACTTAGCCTCATATCCTAGCTTTGCCACTTGCTGGCCATGTGCTCTTAGGAAAGTGACTTAACTGTAGTGTCCTTATCTATAAAATAGGGATAATGTACAACGTCCATGTTATTTTTAAAATTAAGTAATATTTGCATAGTGCATGGTCCTAGGACCTAGTCAGAGATGAATTAGAAATGGTTTCTACCTGGGGCGCCTGGGTAGCTCAGTCACTTGAGCGTCTGACTCTTGATTTTGGCTCAGGTCATGATCTCTCAGGGTTGTGAGATGAGTCCCACATGGGGCTCTGCACTGGACATGGAGGCTGCTTGGGATTCTCCCTCTCCTTCTCCCTCTGCCCCATCCCCCCAATGTTGCACTCTCTGTCTCTCAAAAAAAAAAAAAAAAAAAAAAAAAGGAGGAGGCGGAAGTGGTCTCTGTCCTCAAAGAGGAGGATACATGTGTGTGAAAAAATGTGTGAATAATACTGTTTTTGGGGGGGAAGAGCTAAAATGCTGTTCCTGAACTTGGATCTCATAGTTACCAAAGTAAGAATTATATTTTGGAAATTCTATGGTAAAGAAACACCTGCCTAAGACCAAGAGAATTTATTGTTCAAACCAACAAATAGGTTTATTCATGTGCACTTGATATTTGCCTTATAGTTAAATAGGATTTTATAACACAGTTTTCTTTCTTTCTTTTTTTTTAAGGATTTTATTTTTGTCATCTCCATACCCAGCATGGGGCTCGAACTCGTAACTCAAGAGATCTAGAGTCCTGTGCTCCACCAACTGAGCCAGCCAGGCGCCCCTATGAGACAGTTTCCTTAAGTCTCTCTAACTCTTCCATTTCTCTTGGGTCTGGTGTAAGGCCTCCTTAGTCCCTTGTCACCGCTGAAAGATGGAGGAAAGAGAGAGTAGTTTGTGAGGTTATCAGCCTCTCTGATCTGACTCTGTGGTAGGGGTACTGAAATGCTGGTTGGAGTCAGGGTGGAGAGAACAGAACTATGAGTCCAGTACGATTCATTCACTGTTGTGCAGTGACTTTCTGTCTTCTATTAGTATGTCGACCAAGGCTTATTTATGCCATATAATTACATCTGTTATTATGGGAAGGTATGAGGGTGGAGAGAGAATGAGTTCCGGAAACTTTTTCAGAAATAAAGAAAACTCAGATAATTACATCACAGTGTGGTGACTGCAATAAGAGAGGTCCCCAAAGGAGAGTAAAATCTCAGCAATGTGAGTCCCCTTTTCTCTCCATAACCCTGGCCTGGGTTAAAACTGGGGACAAAGAAACAAATTTTAGGCGAACTTTAGTTTCTGAAGGGGCGTTAGTCAGGTGATTTCTGCCTTTGAGCTCTGACTTTTGTCTACCCTGTTTCGTCACGTGCATACCCTTCCTCTACCAACACACACACCCGTCCGTATCCATCAACACGCGCTCCCTCCTGCACCAAGGCATACACACACGTTCCGCCTCCGTTGACGTGCTCCCTCCTGCACCAGCACACACACACACCTCTCCTCCCTCAACGCGTGCACCTTGCACCATCACATACGTGCACACGTACACACACTCACACACGCACCCCTCCTCCAACATCACATACTCCCTCCTGCAGCAACACAGAGGCACACAACCTCTCACGACCTATTCTCGAGAAAGCTTCAGATTTGTGCTGAGTTCGGTGCCCCTTCTGACGTGCCTGCCTGGCTTGGTCCAGAGAGCATGCAGCTGTTGGTCTCAGGGACATTGAGTTCAAGCCCTATGTTGGGCGTGGAGCCTACTTTTAAAAAACAGTGTCCCTTCTTCTTATGGAGTCTGAGGCTTTCCTTCTCTCCTAACTTTCCCACTTGAGCTGCTCCTCTCACTTCCTCTCAGTTCTGTCAGTGCGTGCCATGCTGCATTTTAATCTTCCCTTTCCGCTGGGTCCCAGTCGCAGATGTGCAAGGCTCCCCTCCTAAAAGGCTCGAAACAAACCACCTCTGTAACCGGGTCTCCCCATCGTCGCCATACTGCTTTTTCCAGCATGGTTCCCATGGCCTCTGCTCCACATCCTCTGCCTGGTGTCTCTGCAGCCAACCTTGTCTGTGGGAAGGAGGAGGGGGAGGGATGTGGGAGTGTGTGTGGGGAGCTGTCAAGCTGGGCCAGCAGGGAGGCTGCATTGCCACTCTCCATGGGAAACAACCCTCTCGAATCTCAGATATTATCAGTGACCTCAGCCACCCTTTCTCTCTCCATTCTGCATCCCTGATACTCCTTCTGAAACAGACTTTTGGTCACTACTGTTTCTGATTTTTCCATGCAGAGCTCCTCACTGGCTCCTCTCCCTCTACCCAACTTTTATTTTGTATTTTTTGCAGAGAGAGAGGAGGGGCAGAGAGAGAGGGAGAGGGAGAATCCCAAGCAGCCTCTGGGCCCAATGCAGAGCCCAACAGTGCGCTCACTCTCGTGACACTGAGATCATGACCTGAGCCAAATGAGCCAAAATCAAGAGTCGGACGCTTAACTGACTGAGCCACACAGGCGCCCTCTACCCAACTTTTAAATGGTATTTTTCTTGAATTTGACTGCTGTTGGTTTCCTTCTCTCCTCTTGCTACACATTCTTCTTCGTGATTTCACCCACGCACACCCTTATGCCCTACCTTCTCCCCAGACTCCGCAGTAGCATTCTGAATTGCTTGCTGAACACACGAATGTCCGTCACCGACATTACCAACATCACCTCCAGGAGGCCTCCTTTCCTTTCCTGTATTCTCCTAGAGCACACTCCTTCCAGCTGTTATCCTAGGCATTCTGATTTGATCAAGGCACTCAGCTTTTCACTGCATCTACAGAAGAAGTTAAAACTTCAGACTGTATCCCATCACCATTACCTTTTCATCTCCCACTCCTTGACTACAGACACACCAAACTACTCATCTTTGTCCTCATTTCTTTGGCAATCTTTACACCTCTGTGCTTTGGTTCACCTTGTTCTCTTTGCTTAGGTACCCTCACAACGTTTATCATACGTGGCTGAGCTCAAATACCAATTCTAAGAACTTTCCTCGGTTGCTTGAGCAGGAATACTATAGTATTTTGTTCATTATTCTATTTTAGCATATATATATTTATATATTTATTTATTATATATAATTTATTATATATATAGAGAGAGATCCATTCCACCACCACCAAACTCAAAGTCCTTGATTCGGCAAGTCTGAATATAGTCATGGCATGACTTGAAATTCGGACTGTCTGACAAAATCCGGGACATAGGCTGATCCATTTTATCCCCTTTCCCCCAGTGATACTTGTTTATATGCCTGTCTCCCCAGTTCGTCACTCCTGCCTCTTACTTATCACTGTTTCTTCCATAAACCCTAGCACAGAGTTGTGAACTCAGTAATCACTCCATAAAATTGCTAACTTGTCAGAAATTCATTTATGTCAATATGAGATAACTGATACTGATTTTAAAGCAGTGGTTCTCAAACTCTGATCTCAGGACTCTGCACTCTCAGTGATTGAGGATTCTGAAGACCTTTAGTTCGCGTGCATTTCAGCTACTGATATTACTGTAATAGGAGTTAAAAAGGAGAAATGGGTAGAAAACAAGAGTTCACAAGCACACGATTCATTGCCACCACACTGATGATGTCGCTACATCCTATAGTGTCTGTACATTTTGAGAGGTGGTGGGTCAGAAGGGCACATAGCAGCCTAGGATAATTGGGAAAATCGTGTTAACCTTTTGGATCCTCTGACACTTGTAAAACCACTGATTTAAATATTGATACCTTTGTGGGTATTTACTCGTTCATAGGGATTAAACCTTGAATGCCAACCGAATGCAGTTCCCCAACTGGAATTTTCAGACCAGCAAGTAAGTGGGGTGTCAAGACAGATGCACAGGACAGGACCCCTTCTCTGACGACCAGTGGTTGTGAGGTTGCTCACCTGGGCAGGGCTGGGGAATCAGCAAGGCTGCGGGCAGCACAGATGGATGTGTCTATAGGTCAGTGACAGAAAGGCACACATTTGCCCCGTGTGCGACCATTGCCTCCTCACCGACATACATTCACATTCACACTGGTGCCATACTCGGCCTTGACCACGAAAAAGCTGCTGTATCCTTGCGCTCATCTTTCTGAGGTCAAGATCCCTCTGGGCCTCTAGCAGCTACAGTTTCTGTCTGGTTAGTCCCCAAGACAGGTAAGAAAATTGGCAGGGAGACCATGTCCAAACAAAAGCCTAGAGCTGTTGCTCTGATTTTCATTTGTTGTTGAACTCTTTTTTTTCCCCCAAAAGATTTTTATTTATTTGAGAGAGAGCACACCCAAGCGGAGGGAGGGACAGAGGGAGAGGGAGAAGCAGACTCCCAGCTGAACAGGGAACCTGATGGGGGGCTTGAACCCCTGACTCCGGGGACATGACCTGACCGGAGGGCAGATGCTCAACTGACCGAGCCACTCAGGTTCCCCTTGGTGTTGAACTCTTACTTGTTTTGTAACACTTAGTCGGACTTTTTACGGAAGAACAGTGATGTACTCTAGTAATAGCTATTACTTATTGAACTCAAGCCTTCGTTCAAGTTCCGTGTGTGCATTAGCTCAATTAACCCTTACAACAAGGTGCGAGAAGAGGAGGTGTCAATATTAATTAGAATTAAAAAGAAAAGATTTATTTATTTATTTTAGAGAGAGAGCCAGAGCCAGGGCTGGGGGCAGAGGGAGAGAGAATCTTAAGCCTACTCCCTGCTGAGTGCAGAGCCCAGTGCGGAGCCCTACATGGGGCTCCATCCCATGACCCTGAGATCAAGCCCTGAGCTAAAATCAAGAGTCAGATGCTTAACTGAGTCACCCAGATGCCCCAATATTAATTAGAATTTGATTGAAGCTGGGGGGCGCCTGGGTGGCACAGCGGTTAAAGCGTCTGCCTTCGGCTCAGGGCGTGATCCCGGCGTTCCGGGATCGAGCCCCACATCAGGCTCCTCCTCTATGAGCCTGCTTCTTCCTCTCCCACTCCCCCTGCTTGTGTTCCCTCTCTCGCTGGCTGTCTCTATCTCTGTCAAATACATAAATAAAATATTAAAAAAAAAAAGAATTTGATTGAAGCTGGAATAAATTAAGGCTCAAGGATGTAAGTCATTTGCTCAAAGTTGCATTCAATCTGTTGGCCACTGGTGGGGCCTGGGTTTGCATCAAGTCTGTCTGATTCCAAAGCTCTTACTCTTCACCATTAGAGTGATTATTCTCATACCAAATCCCTATGCCTAAAGTATTGGTGTGTGAGTGAGATAATGTGTGTGCACACACATAGACATGTGGTGGGGAAGAGGGGGGATATCAATTTGCTGGAATTTTCTAGAGCTTTTTATTCAAAGGGTGGTATATTCAATCAGCATTGGCCTCACTGCTCAGCTTGTTAGAAGTGTAGAATCCCAGTCCCAGACCTGCTGAATCAGAACCTTCATCAGAACCTTCATTTAACAAGATTCCCCCGTGAATTGTCGGCGTCTTCAACTTGGAGAAGCATAGATCTTCAGCACGGTGCTATCTCCCTCAATGTCTTCAGAGAGCATGAGGTGAAGCCATTAGTAGGAGTCCTGCTTGGAAAGATATCCAGCACTGTCTGTTAAAAATAAATAACTAAATAAGAGGGAAACATGCTCTTAAAAAGTATATGCTTTGTTTTACAAGCATGCATTTATGCTGTCTCACTGCATCATTTCGAACGTAAGATACTAATTCTGTAAGACCTACTCTGGACACAAAATGCACTACCATTTCTGATAGTCGTCCTTGAGGTCTGCCTACAGTGTGCTTTATTAAAAGCAAGCCAAGACGGAAGGCCCCCATTCAAGAATGTGGTTTGTGGTGGAGTCTAATTTGTACCAGTGGGCAAAGGTCATACAGAGGCGCTCGTTAATGCACTCACTCTGGGAGGAGATCAGTCTCCATACTTCATCTTATTGATCCGAGATCTCATTGGCGCTTCCCTCCTTGAACTGATTAGCTCGTGTGTGAATGGAGATGGATAGCTTTCTGAGCCAGAGGAGTCTAGCAGGGCCTCCACCCATGGCAAAAGGTGCAGGCTTGAGCATCCTCATTGAGGCAGTCCTGTTGGTTCCTCGTGTTAGGGTCGTCTCCTTGTTTATCAGTTACTGCGAGAAAAGGGTTTTAAAAGAAATGGATTGCTTTTCTACTATGAGGAGTGGTGGTTTCCTTCTGTAGTTTTTATAAATCATGTGTGATCAATGTAGGAATTCAGTGTTCATGAACGTAGGCAGATGGCTTGCTCTAAACTGTAACAGTGATGTTACCAAGTTCATTTTGGAATTAAAAGGCACCTGCTCAGTGTGGTTTTCAGGACCTGGGAGTCACCGTGTGTTCCTTCTTGTCAAACTCGCTGCCATTCCTTTATGTATGTGATCCCTTAATTGCAGAAGCACTGAGGAAGTAGTGACTTGGTGAATCCAGCTCGTAAAACGTTTATGTGACCTTTGGGTACTTCCTCATGTAATGGGCCGTGTGAATGGTCGAAGCGAGGTAGAAATACGCCAACAGAGCAACATTCGCACTGTTCAAAAAAGCATGTAGATTCCAGATCGAGATTGGACAGAAGCACGTTCAGAGCCCTCCAACTCCCAGCCATGGTTTCCAAGACAAACTGGGGATATTGGGAAAACCGCAGCCCCCATGGCTCTCAAGCTCATTATTTTCATTGCATTTGGTTTTAAGCTCCTTGAGAAGTGTTTCCTTTTCATCCTTGAATCCCTTCCAGCCCCAGCACAGTGCTTATGCACAGCGATGAAAGTTGGCTTTGCACTCTATAGACTTCCCCTAGACTTCATTTTCCTTATTTTCAAACCACATTTTGCCTTGAAAGAGCAAAGCTTTGAGTTTGAGGCAAGAACACTTACGCCAGACTTCTACAAAATGGGATTATGCTTCATTCTTTGGATGGGTATTTCTGAAATTTACATCAATGAAGTACCACTTCGCATGTGAAAATATAAGTTTTTTACATGAAAAATAGCCTCTTTAGATCTTTGTATGTACCTCTGTGTCCCCCACCTTTCTGAAGGCAGGTGGTCACAATAAAGAAGAGGATGAGTCGTTCCCCCCAACCCCCCCCCCCCCCCCCCCCCCCCGCCCAGGCAGCCTCTGTACAATCTCCTTTTGAGCAATTAAAATAGCAGTGAGACATCCAGGGGCCTCAGACTGATCTGCCACGTTCGGGCTGCTAGTGAGAAATGAGCAGGCAGTTCAGACAAAGTTGAACGGGGCCTCGGGGAACTGGGAGAGGACAGTGCTGCACAAACCCAGCTAACCTTGAGCACCTGGCTAGATCCTGCATTGGTAGAATATTTTAGGAATGTCCTATGAGTGAGTTATGATTATGATTTCTTATCTTCCGGGTTCTGAATTATAGTCAAGAAAGATTTTTAAAATATTTTTTGGCAGGGAAGAGTCCTAATTGGTCATAAAGAAATAATAGGAAAACAGTGCATGTTGGACCTGGAAACCCTTCGCTTTCTCACTTGTGTGTTATGGCCAACATCATTAAGAGAAGGACACGTGACAGACTAATTGAGAAAACTTATGCTCGTGTTGCTGCATTTTTATTATTCCCATTATCAGGACTCCACCCACACCATAATACTGCTTTCTTAATACTAAATACAATACGGCACTAATTGTATGACCAGCTGTGTGAAAACAGACCTGTTGTATGATTAATGTGTTGTAATAACCCACCGCTAGGCATGTATCTGTCTATACAATCTGGAAACTGTTGGCCTGTTCAATTAAAAAATTGATCAACTTCACGAGTTCGCAGAGATACTTTGATATGAATCAACCAGCTTAGTACAACAAAATAGTCAACGAGCTCATTGCGTAGACACAGCATGTCCTTGACCCCTCAAGAGTGCAGTCTATATGAGCAGACACAGTTCTTCTTTCTCCGAAGAATACTCTCTCAACAGTGTTGTATGTGGAAAACGTAAATCATTTTTTCCTATAGATATGAATAAATATTATGTCCCCTTGCGGTGTGATCCATACTTAGTACTCAATTTAAGTAAGTAATTTTGCTTGTGTTTTAGTTTAACTTCTAGTGTGTGAATCCCAGGGGTCAGGGAGATGAATAGGGTTCCCTCATTCTCTCTTTTTTGAGGGTGCTTACTTCCCCGCCCTCACTTACCTCCATTAGAGAAGCAGTTCTTCAATCCAAAAGGTTTTTCTCCCATTTTACAACGAGAAGAATGAGGACCATGGAATTCAACAGCTTGCATTTCACATCTCAGTCCTCTTGTCAGGAATTTCTAATCTGTGTGTTGGAATAGCTGTGCTAGGCGTAAATTCCCTCAGATCTCAGTTCGCTATCTTTCATCATCATATTCAGATAGAAATCCCAGAGTTAGAGAGTTTACGAAGAGTGAATGAAGGAACACTGCCTAGAAATATTGAAGACATAAAGAGATTGGCTTGGGACTGACCTACAGAGTCCTGACCTCATGGGGACAGATTCAAAAGGGCAATCCATCTGTCTTAGGGAGTGTATAAGGGTGTGTGTTGGGTGGGTGAGAAGAGGGCAGTGCAGCATCATAACCCACATTGTTTTCTCCCTGAATCTGGAATAGAAAGAATCTGAAAGTAGCAGTAATGGGAAATATATCGTAAGGCACACCCACCTCACACACAGATGCAATAGAGCTATAGGTATGGTATTGCTGAAAATCTAGGCTATGTGATTTTGATTCCAGAATCATTTCCTTGCAGGTTGTGTAGGTTGTGTGTTTTATTTATTTTTTAAAGATCTGTCCATTTATTTGAGAGAGAGAGATGCGCACGGGTACGAGAGAGTTGGGGAAGAGGCAGAGGTTGAGAATGCCCAAGCAGACTGCCCATTGAGTGCCTGGAGCCCCAGGTGAGAATCGATCCCACGACCCATGAAACCATGACCAAGAGTCAGGTACTCAACCATCTGAGCCACCCAGGTCCCCCGGATGTTTACCTCTTTTAAATGGCCAGATCTGGGGAACTAAAAAGTTGGTCAAAATCAGTGTATTGGTGAATAGTGTTCCCATGATAATAATGTTCCTCGGTTTTAGGTTTGGGCCCTTCAGTGAGGCTCAGAAATCCTGCACTCCACCCTGCCCAGCTGTAGGCAGGTGTAGAAAAGGGCACAAGCAACCAGGGGCTATGTGATGACCTTCGGGTCTTCTGGGACTGGGGCTGGGCCAGAAAGGGGCCACCCAGCCTTTTCACTGATGACACACGGGCACCAAGAAGCCAGGTGTACCACTGTGTGGAGGGACAGGGCCAAAGGTTTTGAGAGGAGCTGGTCCCAAATGCTGCTCCAGCAGCCACGGCTGGGCGAAGGTGGTTTCCATGGACAGCTGGCAGATCGCCACTCATTCTGTTGTGACCAAATGGACACATCCTGATAAAGTTACGTGGGGGCTACTAGGAAAAAGGCCTCAGGATCAAATTAAGTTAATATTTGACTAAATACCTTGAGAGAAAAATCTAGTCTATCGTATCATGTAATACTTTGCAAATTTTCCAAAATCAGAAGAGCGTGTAATCTTGTTTCTCTAGGTTCCTTCTCCATCTTGACTCTGGTTTACCCAGAAGAACCTTGTTCCTATCTAAGTTGGGGCATAAAACAGACCCCCTTGGATTAAATCAATGCCCGCTCTTAGTTCATCTTCCATCCAAGTCACCTTCATAGTCTTTCCCCCAAAATAGGAAAGATCCTCTGTCTCGATTTTATGTCCAGATAATTCCAAGGTTCTATCATTTGTTATCTGTGTTTTTCGTATTTCCAAAAGCCTTTATTTTTCAAAACACAAACTTCTTTACATTTGAAGTAAATTAAATCACGATTAATTTCTTTCCTTGCAAGAAAGAAACTGAGACAGTGTTCTATTAAAAAAAATAAACTTCCAGAGAAGAAATAAGATTGTTCTTTATTCCCATGGAAGAAAGCGTAGTCACCGGGCCCTGGGCTAGGATTCGGAATACCTGGATTCCCATTCTATGTCTGGCACCTGTAACCTTACGTAAATCACAGCCCACCTGGCCTGGGTTTTCTGTTCTATAAAATGAAGTAGTTGAACTAAAAGTGTTTGCTAGGTGCTTTTAGCCCTGATCAAGCAAATATTAACTGAGCACTCACTGTCTTCCCAGGACCAGCGTGTGATTCAGGATGTACCAGTATGGGGGTACCCTCAATTCAGACAGTGCAAGGGGGTGCCATTCATAGTGCCCCAGACAGGAAATTAGATAGGAATGTTTCTTCCTCTCCCACTCCCCCTGCTTGTGTTCCCTCTCTCTCTGGCTGTCTCTATCTCTGTCAAATAAATAAATAAAATCTTTAAAAAAAAAAAAAAAGATTCTCTCTCCCCCTCTCCTTCTGCCCTTTCCGCTTGTGTGCTTGCACGCTCTCACTCCCTCTCTCTAAAAAAAAAAAAAAAAAAAGCCTATTAGCGTTCTTATTAACAGGCTGAGTTTGGAGCACTGGAATGAATATCTCCAATATACACTATTGAGAGGTTTTTCACAAAGCAGAAATTGTTTGGGTTACCTAGAAATAACCATCCCACACTTGGGGCTGACCCCTTGACTCCGGGAGCTCTTTTCTCAATTGCTACCACTTTCTGTGAATCTCTTTCTGAGTATCTCTGAAGGCATGGATTGACCTTACACTTAGCTCTGTGACCTGATGGGAGAATATAAAGTGTATAGGATGAGAGTAGGTTGTCCACGTGTCTCTGGGGAGCTGGGTAGAGGAATTCTCCCAGGAGCCTTTGTGCCTGGTGAATTGCCATCACTGGGTGGTCCTTAGGGACCTCTCCTTTGCCTCTGCCCTAATTTCAGTTGTATTTTTGGTGAGTGATATTTAGGCCACTTGGGTTCTTTCCTCCTTTCTTTGGCCAACTGCCTGATTGAAACAGCCAGCCAAAAAGGACCCAAGGACATTGTAGTCTCTGACAACTCTCTTTCTGGCTTTGAAATGCAGTCTGCGAAGGACGAAGTTCCATTAAGACCTTAAGGGTCACAGAGCATGCTCACTAGAATACCCTCAGCTTCTCCCTTTCTTCTCCACACTGGTATTCCAAGGACTTCAGCTGTGTGCCCATTTCACAAGTTGTACGGCAGCCAGAACATTCCTTAATTTATGTCTTAGTCACTGATGTCCAGATAATGGACCTACTGCACACCTGGAGTCCTGTGGCTGCTGGTATTGTTGCCTTCAAGGCAGGGTCTAGAAGATGAAGACTACGAATATCTTTTTTTTTTTTTTTTTAAGATTTTATTTATTTATTTGACAGAGACAGCCAGCGAGAGAGGGAACACAAGCAGGGGGAGTGGGAGAGGAAGAAGCAGGCTTCTAGCGGAGGAGCCTGATGTGGGGCTCGATCCCATAACGCCGGGATCACGCCCTGAGCCGAAGGCAGACGCTTAACGACTGCACTACCCAGGCGCCCCAAGAATACAAATATTCTGAAAATGATAATCATATTCACAAATGCTTTCTGGACATTCCAGCCCAGCTAACAGAAAATATATTCATCCTTCAAGGGTTTTGTCTTCATTGCTTGAATAATATCTGCCTGGTCGGACATGTGAGTAACATTGCCTTAATTATACAGAAGAGATTTCTAAACTAAGAGAACAGGAAACAGATAGTGGTCATAAATGGAACAATACCCAGCAAGAGAAAGCACTGGAAAATATTTCACATCAGTCTGCCTTAAAATATTTTTCTTTTCTCTTTCATCAGCCTTTTCCATCACCTGAAATTTGTTCCTTTGTACTTGAGTTTGCGTCTCCTGTATTTTGCCGTCTTTTTTGTATTTAGCGTGAGGTTTAACTAGCATTATTTGGGTGTCTGCCATGTGCCAGTCGCTGAGCTAGGCACATTTACATTTATATCATTTAACAAAAATAACGGCTGTGAGAGCCGCTGACGTTTAAGGAGTTCAAATTCTTTGCCCAAAGTTACATGGCGAGAGCGCCAAGATAGGGACCCATGTTTCCGAGCTGCAAAGCCCATATATTTCCTTTACAGTGTCTCATGGTTCTGAACTCTGCTATTAATGAAGGGGCCTAAAATATATACATTCTCTCCATTTCTGGATTGTCTCAGTTTATCTTTGGAAAACAGACCATCAGAAATTTGTGCTCCAGGACCAGATTATCTTGTGGCCTCTTACCATTGCCATTGGCTTTAAAAGGAACAACCTCTGTGAAGCTAAATACTGTGTGTACTTGAGCATGTGGTCGGAGCCTTGCTTACTGCATTGTCTTGAATCCTCCTTGGAAAACTCCCGGAGAAATTTCTCTCGGGAGTCCAATACCGAGATAGGCTGTTTTGCAAGTAACTGATGTTATTTCATGCGTACTACAAATCATGTTAGTAATGGTGTTCTGCCTGCAAGGAACCAAGGTGTGGCCCATTTCCAGGAACTGAAACAAACTTTATGAAGCTGATTTTCGGGACTGAGCCTAGTCTTTTCTTCAGCTTGTTATCCTACTTTTATTTTCCTTGGATCTCCATTTTCTCATTTATTCCATTCATCTTTTATTATGTGTACATATAAAGTGCTTCAGATATTTTAAGGATATGGCATTTTATACATGTCTATAAAATAACTCTATAATAAATAAATATAATAAGTTGAGTTATACATATAACTTCTATATCTATCTCAGACACACACATAGTATTTATATATATAAATATACATGTATTCATTTTCAAATTATTGGTTCCACTTTATTCGCTACCTTATATGCTAATTACTTGGCTAATTTGTCTTGTTTGTTCATTCCGTTTGTAAGTTCCTTAAGGATAAGGTCTTAAATTCATTCAGGTCTCAGTAACACCCAGCTATATGTTGTTTTATTTATTGTTGACTGGGATATGTCCATAGTCTGACAAGAGAAGTGACTCCTGGGGTAATCCTGCCCTCATGCATACCATCCTTTGTAATACCCGTCACACAAAACCTGGGGCTGAGCTGGCCATGGAGTGCATAGCTGTTCTAATGCCTGTCTTCTTTACTTTGCACAAGTCCACAACTGCACGGAGGAACCACTCCATCATGCTGAGTCGTCATGTCAAAGCAACTCTTAGGGGAAGTATTGACGGAGGTAACTTTCTGTGAGTGGCAGAAACTCCCTTTCCCCCATCTCTTTACATATGGACATGCTTTGACTTCAAAGCAGTGGAATGTGATTGTATTCCGTAAGCCAAAAGGAAAAATTGTCTCATTACCGTTTTGTGTCCGCCTTAATCAGATCACATAAATTATATGTGGATGTATTTGAGAACTGGAACAGGAAAGACTACTGGCATTGCTGTGTGCACATTCCTCTTTGCCCCCCAAATATGATGAACTTACTGTTAGCTTGTAAGTAATTGATATTTCAACAAGAAGCTTTTTGAAGTGTGGGGTGAAAGGGGTCCCTGGGTGGCTTAGTCTGTTGAACATCTGACTCTTGGTTTCAGCTCAGGTCCTGATCTCTGGGTTGTGGACTTGAGCCCCAAGTGGGGCTCCATGGTCAGTGGGGAGTCTGCTTGGAATTCTGTCCCTCTCCCTCCCCCTCTTCCCCTCTCCCTGCTCATGCTGTCTCTGTCTCTCAAACAAACAAACAAACAAATAAAATAAATAAATAAATAAATAAATAAATAAATAAATAAATAAATAAAATCTTAAAAATCAGGAGGGATAAAAGCTGGGAAAATTTTGTCCTTTGGTTTGACAAATTCTGAGACTATAGCTACTATTCTGTGCGAAAGAAATTGGCTGAATTCCATTATGTTGTCATGATACAACATAATTCAAGTGATATTTATAACGTACATACTCTGTGCAGTATTATCTCCAAACCTCAAAGATGTCTCCCATGTATGTAATTACCTCGCATTTATATAAATGAAAAAAACTCACATCGATATTAGCACATCTTTGTAGAAAATAATACTACATGTGGGTGTGAGAGTGGCTCAGTCTGTGAAGCATCTGACTTCAGCTCGGGGCATGATCTCAGGGTCCTGGGATTGAGTCCCAGTCCAGCTTCCTGCTCAGTAGGGAGTCTGCTGGTCCGTTTCCCTCTGCCTTTCCCCTGGCTCGTGCTCTCTTTCAGCCTCTCCCTCCCTCTCTCTCTCTCTTATTTTTATTTTATTTTTTAAAGATTTTATTTATTTGTTCAACAGAGAGCAAAAGCAGGGGGAGCGGCAGAGGGAGAGGGAGAAGCAGACTCCCCACTGAGCAGAGAGCCCAACATGGAACTCGATCCCAGGACCCTGAGATCCTGACCCGAGTCAAAGGCAGACGCTCAGCCAGAGCCACCCAGGCGTCCCTCTCTCTCTCTTTAATTTTTAAAGATTTTATTTATTTATTTGAGACAGAGAGAATGAGCGGGGGTAGGAGCAGAGGGAGAGGGAGAAGCAGACTCCCTGCTGAGCAGGGAGCCTGATGTAGGACTTCTAGGACCTGGGATCATCACCTGAGCCGAATGCAGATGCTTAACTGACTGAGGCACCCAGGCGCCCTCCCCCCCAACCTCTCTGTCTCTCTCAAATAAATAAATAAAATCTTTAAAAAAATAATGCTTCATGTGACATCCCTGCAGATGCACCAGGCATATGAATGTTCTGGACAAATGAAACTTACCTTTGGACATGTTAGACTTCGAGAGAAATTAAATTTTTTTTACGATTTTATTTATTTATTTGTCAGAGGAGAGAGAGCACAAGCAGGGGGAGTAGTAGAGGGAGAAGCAGGCTCCCTGCTGAGCAAGGAGCCCATGAGGAACTTGATCCCAGGACCCTGGGATCATGACCTAAGCCAAAGGTGGACGCTTAACTGACTGAGCCACCCAGGTGCCCCAAGAAATTTAATGATCTTTGACAGAAGACCTCTAACACAAATCACACCATTCTCCGACCTCTTAAATAGCAGATTTGTTGAGTCTGTTCCTGATGACTCATCATGGCTGTGAGTGGCTGCTGTTGGACCCTGGCTTACAGAGTGGTTCCCTTTGAGGTTCCTTGGTTTGGGGCCTCTGGCTGCCCCGCTGAGTGACTCTGGATTAAGTGTTCAAGAAGTAGAGGCCAGTCTGTTTTATTTTCTGTCTTCTCCCTGTGCTGACAGCTATCTTACTCGTTTCCCAGCCACACTCCACTCTTCACTTGGCACCTAATTATGAGGAGGTGGGGTAGGGCTGAGGTGGCCCCACTTCCCTGGAGATGAAGGCTATGAGCTGTGTGGCAGCCCTTTACCTCTCTTTACTTCCTCATTTTCTGGCGACCCCAGGCCTCCCTAGGCTGGAGGATCAGCAGGCACGTTGGTCAGTGACTGTTCCCAGCGTACACTAGTTAGGGAGGTCTGCTTCGGTAGACATCTCAGAAGGGAAATCTAGAGAATTTGGAAGAGGTTCATGTCCAGAGGTTTGTGTCTATGTGTTCCTCCCTTTTTGAAAGAAATATTCCTGGTGACTGTGTATATGTTGAATTAGAACAAAAGGGAGAAGCAGGTAGACTTACTGAGATCCTAGATTCTGTGGGCTGTTGGGCATGACCCAGATGGAAGGTGAAATGGGTATAACGGGAAGGGGTTGGTGGAATGGAAAGAAGGGGCAGATACCATACAGTGAAACCCCTCTGCCTCCTGCTTCCATCACCTGAGCAGTTAGCTCGCAGGGGGAGAAAACAATCCTTCGTTGCTCCCTAGAGAAACACAGAAAGGGGCCAGGAGAGCTCAGTTCCCTGGGGCCATGTTGACAGGCTGTCTTCCTGTTACAAAGCAGCAGCGGCCCAACGAGAAAGTGCCCTGGAGGGACCGCAGCGATCTCCGAGCAGGGGAGAACTCCTGGTCATAAATCTCTGGGGTATTGCCACCATTGACAGGGGAGTTTTACTGGCTGTTAGTTCTCTCGTACAGTATTGTTTTTAGTGCTTGTTTAATCATGGTTAATGTGAAATCATTTTTTCTTGGACTTTGTAGCAGTTTATGACAGAGGCTGCAGATACTCAGCAGCGTTCTTTATAAAAACAGTGAAGGATTAAAGTAGTTGTGTGTCTGTCTTGCCCAGAGTGTGTTCTCACTCAGATGTGCAGAGTTGCTTTTGATTTGACTTGGTTTTGATTTTTCTCTCCCTGCTTCGGAATACGCTTTTATAAATGCCACCAAAGTCACAAAAGGAAGACTAAAAAAAACGGACGTCCGTTTTGAGGGATTTTTTTTTTTTTGCCAGAAAGAAAAAAAGAATGAAATAATAGCTGGTCTTTATTTGTAATGATTGCAAAGAATCCTCACATCGTTTTTAAATACTTTGTTCCAAGAGCTGTTTTACCAGGAGCTACTGAGTTCAGTGAGTGATTCTACAAGATTAAGTCCTGTATTTAAGGGCCCTCTTCTCGGAAGCTTCCCTGACCCCCTGGGAGGTGAAGTAGGGTAAAGTGCTCCTCACCTTCCTCTACTCATGGGATTATAACAGCAGGTTTATACTTCTGTCTCCTTTCCTTGGACTGTGAGTTTCTCAGAGGCAGGGATCCTGTCCTAGTCACCTCTGTTCCCCCCCTGCCAAGTTTCTAACAAAGGCCTAGAACACCAGACTTAATGATCAGAAGTAAGAAATGGGTTCACGTCTACTTCTAAATGACCAGTCCATGTCAGTAGAATGTGTTCCTTAAACTATCTTAAAGTTTAACCACAGTCATTCGTGATGTCAGTTTTCAGATCCACCTGCAAGAGGGAAAGTGAAATCACAGTGTAGTTGCCAGACTCTTAAAAGGTAAAGGGGAGAGGGCAACAGAAAGGTTTTGATAAGTGAAGTGCAGGCTTGAGAAAGTTCTACACATTTTTCTTTTTCTAATTGTTTGCCCAAATTCACTGTTCTTATGAGAAAGCACGCGTCTCTAATGATTAACATTCTGGGGTGTGGGAAGTGTGCTTCATTAACAATATGTGGCTTGTATTCCTTTACACACTCGCGTAACGTCAGTATAAATAGTTTCTGTGATGAGTAACTAGGTTTCTGAGATAAGTCCTTCCTTTTAGTACAGCTGATAACACAGGATTATATGAGGTGGTATGGCTAACTAGCGAGAGGTTTTGATATACAATGGAAATTGCACTCATTCGGTCCCCCTTCTGGGCTCCCCAGATGGCACCCCAAATTGTTTATTGACAGCATTAATACCTGGAGAATTGACTCAAAAGCAGTGGATTATTTTTCTCCTCTTCCCCCCGCCCTCCACCCTGTGTCATCTATAACTCCGTTTTCCAAAGAAAACATAATCTTCAAAATTGCCAGTTTTTCTTATCTGGAGATAAGGAACAAGTCGGTCATCGAATTTACCCCGTGCTTTTATTCATAGAGCTGCATAAGAACTTTGTCACCCAAAGCACCGTGAAGCTGCTTACTCACCAATTTCAAGATAACATGAAGTATTACATAATCAATTATGGAAAATAATGAAATGGAATGTTGGCATGGAAAGCCCCCTCAGAGAGTGTTAAAACAAGGAATCAGTTGCTCCGGAGGAGTGTTAAAATTACAATCCGTCAAGAAGCCTTTACTATGAAGGGCCAGCCGTGGGTCCAGACGTGCCAGCACACGTGGGAAGGGTCAGATGTGTGTTCCTGGGGTGCTCATTGTGGGTAAAGATGATGCTTTATTCCACAAACATGGAAGGACTTGTTTGCTTATCTTTTGGGCTAGGTACAAAAGATACACAGGTGAAAAAGCAGAAACCTTGCAGAGGGGAAGGCAATTCAGTCATTTGTTTTTTCTCTTAACAAGCATTTATAAAATGCATCTTTTTTTCTTTTCTTTTCTTTTCTTTTCTTTTCTTTTCTTTTCTTTTCTTTTTCTTTCTTTCTTTTTTTTTTTTTGCCGGGTGCTGTGGTTTTCACTGTGGGAGCTACTGCTGAAGGGTGCACCCCAGTCCTCAAGGAGGGCAGACAGATGAACAAGCAATTGCAGTACTTTGCAAAAACAGGGAGACGACAACAAAGATCCTATGTCAGACACAAAGGAAGAAATGATGACATGCACAGTACAAAATATAAAACCAAAAGTGAAGTGCTAATTATGGGAAATAGACATGTTCACCTATTCTTGTAATTTCTGAGGCAGAAGAGAAACCAGGAAATACGCAGATTTTAAAAACCTGTCTATCTTCTTAACTGCCTCTGGACATAGGCAGCAGTGGGCAGAAGTGGGGATGAAAAAATATCCAGCCCCTTGGGGTGCCTGGGTGGCACAGCGGTTAAGCATCTGCCTTCGGCTCAGGGCGTGATCCCAGTGTTATGGGATCGAGCCCCACATCAGGCTCCTCTGCTATGAGCCTGCTTCTTCCTCTCCCACTCCCCCTGCTCGTGTTCCCTCTCTCGCTGGCTGTCTCTATCTCTGTCAAATAAATAAATAAAAAAAATCTTAAAAAAAAAAAATATCCAGCCCCTTAGTAAGAAACTTCCAGAGGATGCGTGAAAGCAAAACCTTCATTTCTTCCTTGGTAATCGGCCGGCACTCCCTCCTGCCATATACAGTTAGGCGTAAAATCTGAAAAGGATACACCCCATTCTTTTTCTGAACATGAGACAAAAATACGTCTTTGTTTGGAAGTGTGTCTCAACGTCCCAAAAGAAAAGAAGGCCAGGAGAAGTCAGATCCTGTCTTACGATTAGAACATGGCTTGATGCTGGAAAACTGTTACCGTAGTATTTCTGTCCTGTTAATAGATGAAAATAAGGGACCATCATATGCAAATGAAGAGGAGAAACCCTTAATGACATAGCTCCCAAACTTACGCTGCTTTTAATTTTCACTCTCCTTTTCTCCTTCTGTGTGGCCAGCACATAATCTCTCGGCTCTTTCATCTTTCCAAAATGCGAAGATAAGGGTACTTTGAGGAGTCTGTATTTCCCCACCCATTTTGAAATTATTTGCAGCATGACCATGTATAATAATTGTTTCTGGGGAGACAGTCTCAGAGCGGAGTATTTTAGGTTTCCATGAAAAGAGTGATAAATAACTGAAGCTTCCTAGCTCTGTTTCTCTGACACACACCCTCCCCCAAACCCAAAAAACGTACAGTGGAATCAAATTGTCATCACAGTCTGATAAATTTGAAATAAGATGCTGGTCGTGTTTTTGCTGAAATAAGAACATAATAGAACCCAGGAGAGCAAAGTATGCTTTGTTTTGAAATCACCCCAGCATCTGGAGAGGCAGTTCCTGGAATGTGCCCTGCATGCTACAACATGTAGGTTTTGGGGACATTTGGCCACAGCTTCTTGTGACAGCAGTTTGTGGAGAGCATTCAGGTGAACATACATCAGCAGCCGCCCAAAGCCTGACTCACAACACCGCACAACACGGGGATTCTCCTTAGGGAAGACATGACCTCCTCCTGTCACTAAACCACTAGGTCGGGTTTGGGTGAACATTGTCCCCCATGAGAGTCATTTTCACAAGGTGGGGGCTGCATTTGTCATGCTCACCATTATATCCCAGGTCTCGTACTCATTGCTGCCAAATAATCAGCTCTTAAAAGTACCTGTTTACTTTATGAATGAAATTCTTTTTTTTTAAAGATTAATTAATTAATTTTTAAAGATTTTATGTATTTATTTAGAGAGAGAGCACAAGCGTGGGGTAGAGGCAGAGGCAGAGGGAGTAGGAGAAGCAGACTCCCTGCTGAGCAGGGAGCCCGACACGGGGCTCGATCCCAGGACCCGGGGATCATGACCTGAGCCAAAGGCAGACGCTTAAATGAGCTGAGCCACCGAGGCCCCCTTCGTTTATTTTAGAGAGACAGAGAGAGAGTTGGGGAAGGGACTGAGGGAGAGAATCTTCAAGCAGACTCCCACGGAGCATGCAGTCTGACTCGGGGCTCCATCCCACAACCCATGAGATCACCACCTGAGAGAAAACCATGAGTCGGCTGCTTAACCAACTGAGGCGCCCATGAATGAAATTCTTTTGGTCAGAATAGACTAACTAGTTCAAAGTATTTCTGGTCCAGATGTTTGGGGGTGTGTTTTCCTGATCACGGAGCCTGATTGTAGTTTTGTGTGGTTTCAATACTACTGCTTTTCTCCTTCTCCACAGAATCAGTGCGGTCCATCAAGGGTGGGCCCTCTGTTGTTTCTTCATTTGTGTATTGTTTTACACTTTACGAAGGGGATTTCTCATCCACTATCTTATTTCATCCTCACAAAAACTGTCTCATGTATTTTTAGGTGAGAAAATAAGTCTTAGAGAATTAAGTGGTTTGACTCAGCTCTCACCACTGGAAAGTATAGAACTGAGTCTTGAATCCTTCTGAGTTCAGTGCTCCCTTGACTACATTCACTATGTCCTGGCCTCATGAAAATAAAGTTAGTCCTAAGCTCCTATCAGTACTAATGAATGTATGAGTGGAAACTTCCTAAGAATCAGCCAGCTATTCACAATTCCATTGAATGGCCACTTAAAAATGAATTTGTTCAAAGTAAGTCAAATTGATTTCATTTGGAAAATTCTCGCACCTCCTGATGTAATTTGGAGACAGCCTAGAGCTTGAGAGAGAGAAAGAGAATGTTTTAGGCATACCACTTTACTTCTCGGAGTCCTATTTTCTCATCTGTAAATTGAATATAATGATGCCAGTTTGGCTCACTTCAAGGTGTTACATGTCTAAATATGGCCACCGCATTTGGAAAAACCGGGGTCTTTGGCTGGTATCCATTACAAAATGAAGAGCACGCTGTTACAAGTAGCCACAGCCATGGATCAGTACGCTCTCCACACTCAGACCGTGGGTATGTGAACTGTACGTGAAATAAGTATGGCTTTGTCACTGAAGAGTGTAGTCCCCGGAGGACAAGACGATATAAGAATAAAATGCCCACTGTGACACAGCGCATTTCATTTTAACCCTCACGGCAGTCCTGTGAGGGAGGTAATGTTCTTGGTTCATTTTCCAGTTATGGAGACTGTGGTTTAGAGAGTTGGTGGGAAAATCGTCCAAATCAAAAAGCAAATGTGGATTAGCCTCGGGACCATCGCTCTGTTCCAAGTCTAGCACAGTTTGGACTTGGAGTTAACACTGATGACAGATAATGGCGGTGTGTCCCTATCTTCCAAAGTCGTTTGTGCTGGCACGCTAATTGTCTTTTCTATAAATCTTCTTTTTTTTTTAAAGATTTTATTTATTTATTTGGCAGAGATAGCCAGCCAGCGAGAGAGGGAACACAAGCAGGGGGAGTGGGAGAGGAAGAAGCAGGCTCATAGCAGAGGAGCCTGATGTGGGGCTCGATCCCAGAACGCCGGGATCACGCCCTGAGCCGAAGGCAGACGCTTAACCGCTGTGCCACCCAGGCGCCCCCTCTATAAATCTTCTCAGTTTGGCAGCTTGCTCACATCTGTGTACTAGTAGCTTTGGGTCAATGCATTAAACTCTAGATACATAAGCACAGGCTATTTGGGGTCATTCTGATGGGGTCTGCTGAGGACAGTGTGAGGCGCCTGGACCTCCCACAAGCAAATGTAGTAGCTCTGTTAACACTAGACAGAGCGATCTAATGGAGGGCCTTTTCCTAGCAGCTCACTGATTATGAATACTCCTCTTAAGTATTCATATGTGGCCTAAAAAGTATTTGTCCAAATGAAGGTAATGATTTTCAGGAGCAGCGATGTAAATTCTGAGCATTTGCACCATGGCGACCATTGGCGGAGACTTCTAGCTTATAGCGAGTCCTCTTATGTAGAAAATTATGGTAAAACAAAAAAATGTAGTGAATAACACTGTCATATTTTTTCTCTATTTCTTTTGTAGGTTGATGACCAAATGAAGCTGCTTCAGAATTGCTGGAGTGAGCTCTTAATTCTCGACCACATTTACCGACAAGTGGTACACGGAAAGGAAGGATCCATCTTCCTGGTTACTGGGCAACAAGTGAGTATAGAGACCCCCCGCCCCCCAAAAACGTCTTTTTATTAAGCATGTTCAGAATGGCAGGAATTTAACTAGGTCAGAAGCACTCTGGTGCTTTAAAAGGGAAAGATGGGCTGCAAATAATTTAGAAAAGCTGACTTGGTGCACTCTGTTCCTACACCGATGATTATGGTTAAACTTGTAAAAGCAAAACATAATCACAAACATTCTGCTGCTTTTACTCTGCTGGGATTGAAAGTTGTGCTTTGAAGGGTCAAAACAGCTGCTAAATCAGAATTAATGATGAACACCCAGCAGCTTTTCCTCGAGTTTCTGCATCAATCTAACCACACTTGTCTTGTCAGCTATTAAAAAAGAAGCTTGTACATTGTGGAATCCTTTCTATTGTGCATCGTGGTGGTGGAAGAGACTGATTCAAATATCATATGTAAACTAAATATTTGGCATAAGGGACAGAAGTTCCAGTTTTCAAGAGCCAGCCATCATTCAAAAGGAAAATAGAAAAAATGACTGTTAGTTCTTACTCCTTTCTGAATAGATATTTGGTTAGTCAATAGATATTTATGGAACGTCCAACACTGTGCCAGCCACTATTCTAGGGCCTTGGCGTGCGTTAGTGCACAACACAGAGACCCTGTCCTCGTGACGCTTACCATTGTAGCAGGGAGAAGCTGACCATAACGAATCATCTTATAACAAACCTAAATATAAGAAATGTATAATGTATTAGAGGTCAAAGTGCTGGTGAATAAAAGATGAAAAGAAAAAAAAGAACGTGCTGTGCAAAGGGGGGACCTGCACACATCTACGGGGGTAGGTTGCATCCTGACCCAAGGATGGCTGTGTTCAGTAAGAGTAGTTGGCTTGGTCTTAAGGAGAAGGTGATGTTTTAGCAAAGACTTGAAGGAGGAGAGATCGGTGTTGGCTTCATGGATATCTGGGGAAGCGAAAGTACTCAATGGACCTAAGTCCAACTTTATAGGATTTTGGCATGTCCCTCCCTGTTCTTAGCCTTCATTCAATAACTGATGTGTTATTAAAATAAATGCATGGAACATAGTGATTCCCTAAGTCCACTGGGTCATTCCTATTCAGGCATCGCGGCAGCGTTCAGCAATGCTTCCATACTTCAGTACTCGGGCCCCGTGATCTTTTACATCCAGCCATAAATGTTTATGTGCTGTGAAACCACAGCAGTGCATATTTGAAAATGAAAGGCTGTCTCCACACCATTTGCTGTATTATTAATAAATCACATTTTCCCAGTCAAATTAAAGGCAAGCTCTATTTCAGAGTTTTTGCAAATTGGATCAATTCAACCATCTCCATCACTATCTGGTCCCTGCTTTCTGTACATCTCATGAGAAAAGCCTTCCAGACGAGAAAATAAAGTCTCATGGGCTTAACTTCCTATACTTTCAAATTTTTGTTCAGCACTTTCGTCCAGTGACCCAAGTCTTTGGAGGAAATGTACCCATTTCCAGAGTCTAATCACTGGGTATGCGTCCCAAGCCTCGCTCCCCCCCCCCCGGCTCCCCCCCCCACTCCCCTCCCTCCCCCCTAGCCCTACCTAACTAGGAACTGCATTAGAAGGAGCCTCAGCCCACAAATTAATTTGATTTCATTTCCTTCTGAGTTTCAGAAATCAAATGGCTTGTGCCATTCTTTCTCAGAGCACTTCCATTCTTGCTCTTTAGAAATACTCCTTATTTCACATTTCATTTTGCCCTAAGTGCTGCCCCCGGGTAAAGGTAATTACCATTTAAAAAGTAGAGAAAGTGCATTTCTTGTCTCTCTCATTTTCAAAACCAAGAACAGTCAGAAATAGATGGTATTTATCATCTTTAGTATCAATTACTGCTACTTCATGTTTTGCCATCACAACAGAATATAGAACTCCCTGGTGGAGAGAGCTAGCTCTCCCCTCTCACCTCTTCTGCCGCCCAGATCTTCTAGCTCCCTCCTCCGCCCCTGTCAAGTGAGTCACCTTTCTGTCAAACCCCTCCCCTACCCCTTTGCATCCAATCCAATGAAAAACCTAGTAATGATTCATTATAACCAGATATTCTTATTTATGAAAATTGTGGAACAAACCTTGTATTTTCTGTTGTGGAATAGGCTAGACAAAACATTCTGAATCTATCTCTGGGCTTCCTGCAATTTCTTATTTTATTATTATTATTTTTTAGGGATCTAATTGGCTTTATTAAGTGATTCATGAATTGGGTAGCATTCCATCTAGCAAGTAGAGAGATGCTCCTGCGATTTCTTTCTTTTTTCTTTTCTTTCTTTCTTTTTGGGAAGGGGGAGGGAGGGAGACAATCTTAAGCAGGCTTGATCTCCCGATCCTGAGATCATGACCTGAGCCTGAATCAAGAGTTGAAAGCTTAACCCCCTGAGCCACCCAGGTTCCCCATCCTGCAATTTCTTAAATAAAAGCAGAAGAAGTGCTACGAAGGAAGCCCTTTGCAAAGCATGTGACCTCCCCAACAGAATGAGAAAGATATTTTAATGTGGAGCCATAGACATATTTTTACATCTCCACGGCACCTATGTAGTGCTGAGCATGTTAGGTGCATGGTAAATATTAGCTGTGGTACCAGAGTAGAAGCGCCCTGTCGTGACCTAACCAAGTTAACTTGGACTCAGCACCCCGAGTGTGCACCCCCACCATGTTTCCCATAGCTCACCTATACCTTCTTACACCTTCCAATCTTCTGTCGTGGGGCTGAGACACCAACACTGGTCCAACGTTAATAAGTTGCTTTTCACTGCAGTAGGCATGGACTGCTTCCCACCCTGAGATGCAGGAAGATAAGTGAAAATGTTAAGTATAAATACCTCCCTGACTGCAAGTGTGGGGAAACTTAGATTTTTTTGTTAAAACAATAACAATAATAAATTATTTGGAGTATGCTAATTTTAGGAAGATTGTTAAAGCAATGCTGAAAGGAGGGACTATATGAAGTGTAAGAGTAGAGCAATATTCTGGAAGGGGAAATCATTTTTTTTTTAAAACATTTTATTTATTTATTTATTCGAGAGAGAGAGAGTAGGGAGAGGAGCAAAGGGAGAGAGACAAGCAGACTCTGTACTGAGTGTGGAGCTGGACTCGGGGATGGGTCTCAGGACTCCAAGATCATGACCTGAGCTGAAACCAAGAATCGGATGCCCAACCCGCTGTGTCACCCAGGCGCCCCCAGGGAGAACATGATTTTTAAAAGGAAAGTGTATGGAGGTAGTTGAAGAAAGCAAAAAGAGAGAGAGGGAACTTCCTCTTTTTTAGTATATAGTCTAACAACAAACTACGGGTAGAGTATATTTTTATTACTAGTACAGGCTGCTTGCTCTCTGGTATGAAAATGGTGTGTGTGTGTGCGTGTGTGTGTATGTTACACACGTTAGTCTTAGTTTAGAATCGAACTGACCTGTGTTCCAGTTCCTTTTCCAAAACTTACTAGCTATGCCATCTTGGGCAGCTCCCCTTACTGTTCAGGTTTCAGTGTCCTTGCCTATCCCGTGGGGATTGTAGGGGAATCTACCTCAGAGAATTGCAGGAGGAGTTACAAGAAATAGTTCTGTAAAGTGCGGACATGAAAATCAGAATCTATCAAAACTAAGCTAAGGTGAAGCCGACATGAATTCAACAGCCCTATGAAGAAAGTATTTATTATTAATATCACCCCCATTTTACAGATGAGGAACTGAGACAGAGAGAAAGTAGTTGATGCAAGGTCAAAACACAACTAATAAAAGCAGTAAAATGTTCCCATCTAGGCAGGCTGGTGCCAGCGTTTGTGTTCTTTTTTAAAATTTTCTTTTAACATTTTATTTATTTATTTTAGAGAAGAGAGTGAGTGAGGGAAAGAGCAGAAGGAGAGGGACAGGGGCGCCTGGGTGGCACAGCGGTTAAGCGTCTGCCTTCGGCTCAGGGCGTGATCCCAGCGTTCTGGGATCGAGCCCCACATCAGGCTCCTCCGCTGGGAGCCTGCTTCTTCCTCTCCCACTCCCCCTGCTTGTGTTCCCTGTCTCGCTGGCTGTCTCTCTCTGTCAAATAAATAAATAAAATCTTTAAAAAAAAAAAAAAAGAAGGAGAGGGACAAGCAGACTCCATGCTGAGCACAGAGCCTGACACAGGGCTCGATCTCATGACCCTGAGATCATGACCTGAGCCGAAATCCAAAGTCCGATAATGAGCCGAGCCACCCAGGCATCCCGAAGTTTGTGTTCTTAACCAACATACTGTACTGCTTTTCTGAATGCCTCACAGATGCTTCAGAGCTTGCGGTCACCACAGGCTTTCAGTTGGGTCTTCGTGTATAATTTCTGTGCGTGACAGCTGCCGTGGGACTTCCAAGCAAGGCATTCATTTCTTCTCTGTTGAGCCCAAATACATAAATGGTTTTGTTTTATTTATTCATAATTTTTTTGGTGTGGCATTGTAAACACATTGTAAAAAATAAATTCAAATCATCAGAAGTATTTTAACGTGATTATTACTTACCCTTACAAAATCATTTCAGCATTAAGAAAATGCTAGAAAGAAGTAAAATGGTCGTCCATAATGCCACCATCCTAAATCAACAGTTTCTGTTGAGTTTTCTTCCTAAATGCAGGGTTTTGTTACTTTCTTAAAGGAAATAATTCCTCTGACACCAAAACACATTGACCTACTACCACAGATTTGTGCAGAATGTGAACTTTGAAACAATGATAGAAGCCTCGAGTCATGATGTTGCTATCATGGTGAAAAAAACCGCATTCTTTCAAAGAAGCGTGTAAATGCGTATCACTCGCCTACAGGAAAAACAGCTTGATTCACTTAATTTAAAAACATTTCTGAAAGCCTAATAATTGCAGGAAAATCAAAGATGTGGGGGGAGGGGCAGAGCCATTAGACACAGTCCTGCACTCAGTGGTGATTCGAGGTGTGATCGTCTAATGACGGTGACGACTGAGCCTTGCATAGTGCTTTGCACTGTGCACTTTCACAGGTAAGCCGCGTGACACAGATGGGAGGAAGGTTCAGAGGAGGAAGTGCAAAGGGAGTCAGATGGGCATTTGAAGCGTCTAGAAGGAAGTGCCTTCTTTCTAAAGTGACAGTGTTTGACCAAACTCCTTTGTAGGTTGAGACAGACACCTGCAAATCCTCCCAGGGTTAGCGGAGCAGTGACAAAGAATTTCTGGATAAAACTTTAACTAAACTAACTAAACTTCAACTAACTTAAGTCCATCACCTTTTCAGCCTCAACCAGAAGAAATACGGTACCCCCAGATCATTCGTTAGAAATTTCCAGGTTTGGGGCATCTGGGTGGCTAAGCCGGTTAAGCATCTGCCTTCAGTTCAGGTCATGATCCCAGGACCCTGGGATTGAGCCTCTGCATCATCCAGGCTCTTTACTCAGTGGGGAGCCTGCTTCTCCCTCCCTCTCTGCCTGCCACTCCCCCTGCTTGTGCGCGCTCTCTCTCTCTGTCAAATAAATAAATTAAATCTTAAAAAAAAAAATTCCAGATTTGCTTATAGAATTTTCTCAACTGCCCCGTGATGATTTTTTCTAGAATAAATGAAAATGTTTATTGTGAGTATTGTAAGATTAATAAATAGTAATATTAAATATGCCTCAGTCTATAATATCAGGACTATAGTGCTGACACGAAGGCGACCCAGGCAGCAATTTTGTGTCAACTTGAGCATGCATGTAGGGTTTACACTCTGCTTTCTAGCAACTCTGCTAGACAAGCTAAGGAATGCAAGGCCCCAGGTACTCCTTGGCCCAGTATTCTGGCATTTTCCTCCTGAACGCAGCTCATGGTAAGTAATGTGATGCATTAATTACAACAGAGAAGGAAGAAAAAGACTACACTGAATTTTTTTAAATGACGGGAATCTCCAGGGAACTGCTACTTGGAGCTTGAAGAGAGAGAAGAAAGATAAAATAGCACAACTTTTCTCAAAAGTCCCATGGCTAGCATGGTGCCTAGCACATTTATGTTTGCTAAATAGTTATTTGCAGAATTGAGTCCCTTTAAAGTTCATTGAGAACTAGAGTAATTGAAACAATCCCACTGCAAAGAAAGCCCTGGGCACTACTACCTAGTATTGAAATGAGGATTTGGTGATTCACACCAAATTTCTTACTTAAACCTAAGGTCAGCTATCATGCATTCATTATGTCTTTTAATCAGACATCTGTATGAGCGTCTGTTAAATAATCTTGCTAAGCAAAAAATAATTGATTATCAGTAATATTATTAATAATTAATATTATCAGTAACATCAGGATTATCAAATCAATTCTATATTTTTAGCATCGTAGAATTACGACAAAATCCGTTTCTATCCAGTATTTTAAAAATACATGCACATAAAACATCTGTGTGTATATATACTTATATAATCTATAAAATAACAATAGAATACTTCGAAGTGGGACCGCTGTTAGTATTTGCATACTGTGCTAATTAACAGCCACTGTAACATCATCCTAAGGGAAAGGTCTACTGGCAACTTATTCATTATCTTCTATTATTGTGTATCATATTAAAATGACAGGCATCTTACAATGTACAAGTCATCAAAAATTTCAGTTATTAGAACTAAAAGCAATTTAGCTAAAACTGTTTCTACCTTCATGATGAGTGAAATTTATCCAAAGGGGACATCAGCTTATAGTATTTCTTCAATATCTGCCTTGAATTTAATGGCACAAAGATTACATGTAAGAGAGCAATAAATTAATTTTACTAAGTACATAAAAGACAAGGCCAGCTGCTCCTGAAATGAGCACAAACTCCGCATTCGACAATGAAAATATAATTATGTTTGTAATAAAATGTACGGAAGTTGCGGATCTGTGTGCTGTTGCAGGAATAAATCACCGATCCTCCTTCAGAGCCGTGCCATTTGATAAATTATCCTTGAAGGAAACGTTATCGGAGCTCCCATTTAATAAGCATGTTTGAGCTTTCAAATTAGCATGTAAATAAATGTATAGCTATAAAGTTGTTGGTATGCCAATTGATTTCCTGGAGTTCATCGCACTAGAGGTCTCTCGCTAAATAGAATCTTCCGAAACAATTTCAGTTCCTTTCAGGCATAGTGTACTATACTTTCAAGTTTAAAGTTCTAGGACTTGAACTTAGTATTACACACCTGTTAGAACTGCCCACATATCAGATTTTCATGAGCCGATCTTTAAAAAAATGAGGTTCTGAGGGCGCCTGGGTGGCACAGCGGTTAAGCATCTGCCTTCAGCTCAGGGCGTGATCCCGGCGTTCTGGGATCGAGCCCCACATCAGGCTCCTCTGCTGGGAGCCTGCTTCTTCCTCTCCCACTCCCCCTGCTTGTGTTCCCTCTCTCACTGGCTGTCTCTCTCTCTCTCTCCCCCTCTCTCAAATAAATAAATAAAATCTTAAAAAATTAAATAAATAAATAAAAATAAGTAAAAATAAATAAAAAAGGAGGTTCTGGTTAATAAGGTACTACATTTTCAAGCATGAGTCTAATGTTGGAACTTCTTGCAGACTTGGTAGAACTGTACACATATCACAACTCAGTTAACTTTGTACTAGAAAAATTAATTAATACCAACATATATGTGGTTTATTTTAGTGCACTTTCCTGGTTGAAGGCTTCACTCGTGATTTTGATTAAAATGTGCTGCGTACATACTAACCTCCAGCTGCAGTGCATTCAGCAACTGATTCCAAGCTTAAATCGGTGGTATTATCCCAAGTACTCTCATTTCCTGATAATAATCACAGAAATGGGAGGCACCTTGTTATCCTCTAGTTTAACTGCTTTATTTAAAGATCAGGGCACCAAGGGATGGAGACTCCATGTGACTTGCCCAAGATGCTTCCCTTGTAAGTGGCCGTGTTGACCCAGATCTCCTATCTTGTCCCAGTTTTCTTCCACCTCTGTGACCCCACAGGGCCTTCCTGCTGTCATTCACTCACCTATCCTGTTTGTCTCCGTAGGATTTCTGTTGTTATCTGGGAGTAGTGAGACCATGTATAGTTGCTAAAGAATTGAGAGCTCAGGCACCACTTCTAAGGAAGAAGAACTTCCCTGGAGTAAGAGGACAGGCAAAATGGTAGTGGAGACATCCCTTTGGGGGCGTCGCAGACCATCATAATGCATTCCACAGTGTTCATCTGTCTGTCCTCTCTGCTTCCGGCTCAGGGTTCAGGTTGCCTGGATCCCGGCCCTTTCTTTCACACATTCGGAAACAGAAACCAAAGGAGTTCTTAGAACGCTTGATGTTTAAATTTAGTGGACAGATGCCAGCACATGGACAAAGCAGGGAGGACAGTGCTGTGCTTGATACAAGAGCAGACCTAGAACACACATTAACTGTGCCTTTTTCATGCATAGTTGACTCTATAGAAACTGATTGACACCTTTGGGGGTCGTCTTTCTACTGACTCCTAATTTTTCTCACTCTCGAAAAAAGGTTTCTGTACACCCAGTATTCTCTAGTTAAAGCTGAAAATTCAACTCATCATATTTACACAATAAAAAAAAAATCCATTCTGCCTTGTTTTTAATTGCAAATTCTACTCGAGGGACTAGTTCTCCTGCTTCGGAGGCAGCCCTGTGCCTTCTCCTAGAGAAGCAAGTGCAGTCAATTATGGTAATGAAATGTCAATAAATATAAAAATTTAATACAGTCTGCTCCGGGTGAGTGGCAGATGAGGACTTGCCTCCCAGACAAATTTGCTGCTGCAGCAAATATTAAATGCACCTAAAAGAGTATCTGGTTGCCTGAGAGCTCTCCAGTACAAAAAGGATGGGAGCTTCAGGTACCAACTGGGCTTTCCCATTATGCTGTAATTGCAGCAGCAAAGCCAGTACCATCATTGACAGCCATCCCAACATCTTAACTTATTATTAGAAGCTGAACTTTTTATGTCCCCACGAATAATCTAAGATCCGTGCATCACAGCACCTTTTTTTTTTTAATGAAGAAGAAAATAAGCCTTTTTGGTTATGTTTTGTATATCAAGAAATCATTCTTCTTAATAAGATCATTGCTGTCTTTAGAGAGAAATGTATTAATAATCATATGAATGAAAATAGTAGCTGTTGCTTTTTAGGAAGCAACCTCCTAAAGAATAATCTCAGTGCGATTTTTTTCTTCACCTACAAGCCTGCATTCTTGGACAATGACTGCTTTAAACTATAGTCTCTTAAGAAAATAAAAATGGAAACATTTCTCTGCCTTCACTTTCCTCATGCAGTAGTTAACGCCATCGTGCACATAGCGTGCTGTTCTGGATTCCCTTTTTATGGATAGGATAGTTTCCTTTAAATTTATTTGTGACAGTTAAAAATTTTAACCCTATGTGATAATGTAACTTCCCAATAGAGAAAAGATGAAGGTGAAATTTGGGTAGCCAAAATCTGTTCCGTACAAAGCTTATCGACATGATTAGATTTATCGGAATAATTGCATCTCAGAATCATAGCACATCTCAGACTATTTTCGTGGGGACTGTCCCTTCTGTTACAAATCTGTAATGCCGTCTGATTTTACCCACAATTTCTAAAAGTTTCAAATAAAATATTTATTTCTGATTCTTTTTGTTTGTTTGTTTCTGATTCTGACAGTCATTAAAACTGATTCTGTGTTGCAGGTGGACTATTCCGTAATAGCATCCCAAGCCGGGGCCACCCTCAACAATCTCATGAGTCATGCACAAGAGTTAGTGGCAAAGCTTCGCTCTCTACAGTTTGATCAACGAGAGTTTGTGTGTCTGAAATTCTTGGTGCTCTTTAGTTTAGGTAAGGAATGCTTTTCTCATACTCTGTGTAACCAGATGTTATTAGAGGATGCCAAACTCTTGAGTGTCTCGAGGTCAGTACATTGCTTTTGTTCTACCAAGATAATGCCCTCCTTCTCAAATCACGACATCGTCAAACGTGAATATATTCTTACGTATATATTTCTGCATGACTCTTCGCCTGTGAGTAGATGGGTTGGGGCATGGAAAAGGAGTTATTAGACTAGAGTCCTGAAGTTTCTCCCATAATGGACGTAATAGTAGGCAGCAGCCAGATAAGGCTGTGTCAGAAGGCTGAATGGAGATCGCTTAGGAAAGATGTATGGTATCAAATTGTAGCCATCCTTCTGCCGTTGATCATTTCTGTGTGTCTTTTGTTAGGGCTTGCAAGCTACTGCTGTTTTTAGTGTAAAATATGGATAGTAATTAAAAACCTGTTTCTTAAATCTCGATCAGGATTAACCAGAGAATGTTTATAACCAGAGGCATCACTATGCAAGTATAAAAGATGATGGTTGTCAAGGGGAAAGGATGCTTCTTTAGGAAAGCTTTGGAGAAGAAAGATAACTAAGCAAGACAGATTGGCTAAATCAAGGTTCTCAGTGAGTCAGTTGAGAAAAATCACCACTGCTTGGAATAAAAAAAGGATTAAGGAGATGGATTTTTATTGACTTCAAAGGAACAGATTTTTCTGCCTGTCCCGTACTTGATTTCTGTATTTTGTTGGCTTAATAAAGCCAACTTAAATAAACTTTTTGCCAAGTCCATTTATTACTTATTGGCAGATAGCTGAGGGAGGCAACTTCCCCTGAACGAAAAAAATGCAGAAATCAGATTTACCAACATATGTTTTTTCTTTAGTCTTCAGTTATAAGATAGTTGTGAATTCATAGCCTAAGAAATAAAACAATAAAACAAACTGCAAAGTAAAACAGATGTGTCTACTCTCCAAATTTGGTACTTTGGCTTTAAAATTCCTCTTGACAGCGACGCACAACTGTTGCTAATAAAGGGATAGTTTGAAGTAATAGAACCAGAGTTAATTTTTCACATGTAGTCAACATTTAAAATAAAAAGAACGTTTTCATATTTTGGAAAATGTGATAAATATAGCAAAGAGAAATGTTACTGAAAATTTAAAAAGACAACAGAATTTCATAGATGTAGTGTTCAAAGGTTTACAATGCCAGGACTGGATCCTGTGTGGTTTCTGTATTAACCGCTATAAATAGGAAACTTCTATTCAAGTAAGTCGGCATCTTTTACCCATGAGCAGCTTTTAGAAAATCAAGAGGAAGATAACACAGGCCTGCTTGCTCGAATCTCACAAATCATTCTGGTGTATGGCAAGATCTTAAGTCTTTTCAACTAGCACATTTGATCAGTAATTAAATGGAAAAAGTGGTAATGTATGTGTAAGGAATCTTCCAGCATCTTAGTGATAAAATATTTAAAGAGAGTCATCTCACTTCAATGGTATTTTAAATTAGTTGAATAGCTGCATTACATTTGAAGATGTAGACATTAACCATGGGCCATGTTTCGTTTTCCTCACTTTTACCTTCCCTTCATCATTTTTCAAAATTATTATGTTCTCTGCCAATCCTAGGGAAGTAGGGGCTGGGGTGGTGGTTCTGAAGCGCTTTCAATCTTTGAACCTCACAAATGATCATCCTGGACCATTGGGCCGTGTATTTCCCAGAACCTCAACCACACACTGTCTTACTTGAGTGTGTTGACCGTGTCAGGAGCCTGGGGGCCACTGAATAACTAACTCAGTGGCCCTTAAAACTCCACTAAATCTGTTTGTTGTTTACGGGAAAAAAAAAGGATGATTCTCAGAACATCAGAGGTAAATACGTTTTCGGCAAGAGTACTAGTACTAGTACTACTACTAGTTAGCTAGAATTTTTTAATAGCTTGTTTTTAAAGAAGCAAGAGGACGGTAGGTAATTGGCATAACATTCAGGTAGTTTCCAATTTGCATACAGAAAATATTTCCCCGGAGAAACCATAAATAGTATTTTGGGGGGCAGCTTTATTGAGGTATGTGGATAGTCAACTTTTAGCGACCCAAGCCAGTCCCCGAACACCTGTTTGCCTGTAGTGGGAATGAAATCATAGCAGAGCCACCCTTGAAAGCTGAGCCCAAGTAAAGAATCGGTGGTACCTTCTTTCCTGTCTCAAACCCTCGCAAGCGTTGCACACCCCTCCCCTTCCAAGTCTGAAAAACAGTATGTTCTGATCCCAGCCCAGCCTTCAGCCTCTCTGATCCTGGAGGAAAATGAAGACTTTGTGGACTGTTCATAGGTCAGGGGCTGCGTTGAGAGAGGACTGCAGCAGTGTTCTCTTGGTGGGAGATGAAACCGTGTTTACCACATGGAGCTGGTGAGAGAGGAGGGTGAGAGCCCTGGCAGGTACAGCATTCTGAGCCAGAGGAATGGCCGGTGCAAAAGCGTGAAGGCAAGAAAGAGCAAGACGAGTTCAAGAGCTGGTGGGAGATCCATGGGGCTTGAGGAAAGCCTCAGTTATGGCCGGAGGGGTGCACAAGAGGCTGGTCATAGAGGGTCTTAAGGCATTCAACAAGTGCTTACGGAGCACTTCTCCATGTCAGGTGCTGAGGTAGGCTCTGGGGATACGGTGGTGAACACAAGTAGGCGCTGGGATCTTCATTCTGTAGGCAATTAGGAAGTGTAGCTGGATTCTTTTTAAAAAGGGGGTGAGGTGTGGTTAATGGAAGTTGATACGATTTTCTGGTAGTGATGTGGAAAGTGGACTGGAGACAATCAAGGCTGGAAACTTCATGTTCAGAGGTGGTTCTAACACTCCATGGAGATAGGAATGTGCTGACATGAACAAGGTATAGGATGAAACCATGTGACAGAGTTAGGAGGATGAAGGCCCGCCTGAGTCTCAGGTTTCTGGGTGCTTGAACCAGAATAGGAAATTCTAGAGGAACAGTAGCCGATTAGTTGAGCCGAATCAAATTCTGGTAGAAATCCTCCTCCTCCTAAAAGTCATTCTTCACTAAAGCTGATTCCTGACTTCTATGAAAAGCTAATGACAGGACTAATTTAAATGTATGGTTGACTAAAAATGTCCCATTCCACTGCTTGATTTTTTTTTTTCTCCCTCAAATTGTATCCAGGAACAGACATCAATTAGTTAAGCTTGTTGAAAAAAGAAGTAAGGATAAAAAATGTCTCCTCTCTCAGAATATTTGTGTATATAATATAGTGGGTTCTGGGGGCCCAGTCTGCTAGTACTGTTGTCTTAAAATCCTGTTAAATTTATATATATATATATATATAAATAATTTTTTAAAAATTTTCCAAACTATGAGGTAACATAATTTGAGCCCATTGATAACTAGGCAGAACAGGATACTCTACATTGGCTCTTTAAAACTGATGACCCAAGAGAAGATAAAATAAAATTTTTGATATTTCTCTATTGGTTTGTACTCCCACCTTCTAAAAAGGAATCAAAGTGACTGATGAAAGGAAATTGCTCTCTGTCACCAGCAATGCAGAAAGAAATGTCATAGCAGAAGTATGTGGAATCATGGCCCTCAAATAATGTCATTATTGCATGTGTTCCAAAGGTGAGCAGAATTCCCCACAAACTTGAAGACAGATGCTGGGAAGCAGTCACCTGGTTTCTGACTCCAGAATCCAGAATAGTGTTTTTACGTGTTCAGGCCCATCTGAAATATTCGTGTGGCTTAAGTGCTCAAAGCAACGAGTAATCAGAATGTGCCAACTAAGATGTTACTCTGGCCTTTGAATTTTCTTAGCCTCAAGACTCAGTGGCTAGATGCTGCTGGACTCCTGATACATCCCAGGTGGAAGAGAAAGTACTAGAGGCATATTGCATCTTATTTCCCCTAATGAATGCCCTTGATTTGTTGTAAATTATTCTCTTCTTTGCCCAGTCAGTGTTTCTCAAAGCACTGTTCAGTTGAGTTAAAGAGATTGTTACTCTCTTTGAGGGGGATTTTCCCAGCCTAAAAAGTAGCTAATATTTGCTCCAGGTGTGGGCTCTCTAGGTGCACTGGAAAGCGTGGAAGATTCTGCTCTGCTTTGCACTGCTTCTGTGCAGACAGTGCTCTAGACTGGGTTTCAGTTGGGGTGAGAAATTGTCCTTCACTTTTCTCTGTATCCCAGGTCTCCAGGACGTTGCCTGGTACACAGTACAGACTTAACAAAATATTACTGGTGAAAAAGAGACATACATGGATTTACTTAATTTTAAATTCAAAACGAAGCCTTTACCAAAGTGGTTTGTGACGTGGAATAGGAGATTGTCGTATCTCAAGTTCAGATTAGTTTTCTTTTCTTTTTTTTTTTTTTAAATGATTTTTTATTATATTGTGTTAGTCACCATACAGTACATCCCCGGATTCCGATGTACAGATTAGTTTTCTGAGACTAGTTTCTTCAGAGATGTCTAACTGGTACCTCCTCAAAGTTAAATTATTTCTGTTATCAGTTTGCATTCTCCCAGTGTAGAAGGGGAGATGTTCATGTATTAGCTCTTTGGGAAAGCTAACTTGCAGAAAGACTAGAAAGAATATTCGTGGCTAACACTAGGTGATAAATGCATGTCTGTTCCAAGCAAATGCAAGGCCGGAGGCTTTCAGCCCATGTTAATTAATAGTAGTTGAGGAACGTTGTACAACTCCTCCTTGATATTGACGCAATCCTGTCTACGCTAAAACGGCTGGACAACATCATATCTTTGTTCATCATGGTAGCTCTTTGCTTCACACCAAATTTCTAAATTTTGAATGACACACATCCCAGGCAAGAGTCATCCTCAAGGAGGCAGGCGGAGGGAAGATGGGTTGTGGTTGCCTTGGGGTATGGCTCACCTGGTGGAGTTACTGCTCATTAGATGCCCTCCCCCAAACTGCCACCTGAGCCTTCTCGGTAGAGCAGCACTGACTGTGCAGTGGGCGTAGGTCAAGAGCAAAGCTGACTGCAGAGTTGGATTCCTCTCCGGTTTGGTTCAGGCATTCGTTAATGTCAGACCACAACTCCTTCACTTTAAAAGAGTTACACATTATCTCTAGTGTAAATTACCATACAAGCAATTGGTGAAATGTCTCAGGATGAAACAGTGTGTTTGTGACTTGACCCGCAAATTGGAAAGGGTTTTGAAAATGGATGAATAATGTTTTCAGTCCTAAAAAGACCTTTGAAAATCATGATTTGGAAGGAGAAAATGAAGAAAGCAATTTTTCCCCGTGTCTGTCGTGGCTACTTTAAATATCTAAGGCTTACAATAAAAAAAACAGAGTGCTCTACGGTTGTTCTAGTACTTTCAGCGAAGCAAAGGCTTTTTATCTATCAGATTAATAAACTAGAATGTCCATGAACACAGGAAGTCTATCTGTTTTGCTCCTAGCATACCACCTGACATATATAAATTTTTAAGAAATATTTATTGCATTCATGAATGAAAGAAGGCTTTTCCTTCCAACTTCTAAGTTAAAAAAAAATAATGGGAACTGGAAAAATAAGTAACAACAACAATAACAAAAATACAGGCACAAAATTTGAAACAGAGGCTAGCAGATAGATCCTATGGATAAATATTAGAGAATGTGTCATCTTTACTTTAGAAGGTAAGGCTGTATCTTCACATTATGAAAGGGATTCTTGTAAGAAAAATAGAGACTAAATAGAGTCTTCCTTTGTGAATGAAATAATGAATGGAATTAAGTACTGATGATCGGTATTTAGGTTCTGTTTGAATTGAGACACTCAGAGTGTCTGATACCATAAAAGGAAGTGGCAGGAATGCTTTTCTCCAGTAGTGTTAATAAAACGTCTTCAGGTGGGTAAATCACTTACAGAAACAAGGACCCAAGAGATCGTCTCTCTCTCATTTGGTAGTTACAAAAACTAGGTAATTTATCCAACGTTTTAGGCCAGAGCCAGGTCTAGAACTAACATCCCAAATGCTAGGCTGTGTTTTCTCTGCTACAGCACATTGTCTTCTTCAGAGACATTGGAACTCATCAACCAATATTTTTAAAATACATGCATACTAAGTCACTTTCTATATGGACAAAATGATGTAGGGAATTAGGACAATTACCTGAGGAATATGGAAGAAAAAGAAAACCAAGCAGGGAACTGCTTTATAGGAATTTCCAATCTGCATTGAATATACTAACTAATTATAAAACTTTCCTTCGCTTGGCTTCTAAATATATCGTAAGCTGTTTTTTTTTTTTTTTTTCGTTTGTCTCATGACAATGTGAACTCTGGGTTTCACGGCTTCGGGAAGTTTGTAGAAAGCATTTCTACATACCTTATAGGTTTGCCTCATAACCTTGGTACCTCCCTCTCCAAAGAATTCCTCCTTATAGTTTATTGTTGCCTAGAGGTTCGGCATTTTCTTTGTATTATTTGCAGGACTTTAGGAAAGTTAAATGATCATAAGCCTTTATTACTTATTCGTCTATTGTATCATTTATTTGAGCTCCTGGTAACGTTAAAAGGAGAAAATGAATGAAAGTATCTTCATGATCACCCTCTTCCCCGTTGGTGGTCATTCTCTAGAGTAGAGTAGAGTAGAGGAACCAAAAGGGTCTATCAGGTTCAGGAGATAAAGCTCCTTGGTGGGGAGAATTAGGAAATTCTGTCTTCAGGTAGAACTTTCCACTCTGCCGAAGGGCCCCACCATAACTCTGCTCGTGCTTTATGATGTTGACATTGTTAATAGTAAATAAAAACTGCACCATGTTTACTAGCTGGAAAGTGCTTAGTCTCTAGGTGAGGAAATTTATTTTCAGCGATTAGCTTTCCAGTAGGCTTAGTTTTTTCATATAATAGGTATTCTTTGCTTTATTTTAACTTTTACTAGTAATTCTGCTTTGCTATTTAAATAAAGATCTATCCCTTGCTTTCCCTTTCCTAAGAATATCATTACTCCTTTTGGCTTTCAGTGTCAACCTGGCCAAGTCGTGATCTTGGTGTCATGAGGTCAAGCCAGTGTGGGGCTCTGTGCTCAGCGCGGAGTCTGCTTAAGAGTCTCTCTCCCTCTCCCCTCCCCCCAACTCTCAAATAAAGAAATAAACCTTTTTTAAAAAATTGAAAAGCCCCCTGCAGAGCAGTTGGTAAAGCAAAATGCCAACAGGGAGATCGCCTTCATGTGACCCAAGCCCAAGTCAGCACCTCTGTGCAGAGCTTACGACTTGATCACAAGCAGTCCCGTGGGAACTCTCATCACTGTGAGGACTGGCATGCGTATATACTTCGTGGGAAAAATGAAGGCTTTCTACATGGGCAAAGCATTGCAGAGCAACTATTGATCTTACATCTCACTTAATAAGAGACAACCAGGACCTGTAGGAATATTTAGCATGCAGTTATGACGTGTGGCATAGAGAAGTTTCTGTGTTAGCATGGCCCAGAAAGCATGGCAGTTCAGTCAGGACCCCTGGAGGGAAGATTCCTTGCTTTTTTGCTCAGTGAGAAAGACTATTATGAAGCTGCCACCAAGGCTGGTGTGTCCAGTCCTGTGCTGAGAAAAGCCTGCCCCATGCGTACCCTCCTCATCCCATCTGCTTGGTTCTTTGCTGCCCCTGGGAAGGCTATCCTAGTCATGCAGAGGGGAGTGAAAACCGGTTGCTTGAACTGCAGTTCCACCCTCAAACCCAAGTCCAGATGTTAGTGTGGCTTTGCAGCATAAATCACGATGAGATTTTACAAAATCCCACCTCCCATGCAGAAGAAATAGTTTGCAGGATCACCTGTGAAAGAAAAGTTGTCCTGGCTTGGGCTGTGCTCTGGACTCCTGCACCCACCCTTCCTGAGCTGCAAAGCCCTAGAGGGAGTGTGCATGGGGGCACGGTTGGCGTCCAGGTGCTCCCTCCCCTCAGTGCTTCCAGAGTAGTCTGGAGACGTCCTAGAACACACTGTGGGAGAGGGGAATGTAAGGTGTTGCAAAAAGAAAAAGGGTACATTTTTTTGCCCAGTTCTCCACGGGCCCAAGAGCTTGTTGGGTCTGAGGTTTTTCCCATCAGACTAAGTGTCCCTGTTTGTGTAGGGGGTGGGGGTGGCAGAAGAAAGCACAATTCTAAGCAAAGCAACAGAAGCAGAGGGAAAAATGAATTTGCCTTTTGCTTTTTAGCAACATTAAATCCAGTTAATAAAAGAGGTTTCCAAATCCAGCAGAGAAATTTGATCACATTGATTAAACTCTGTGTTTGCAGCGCCTAAAGCAAAATGGACTATTCACTGGATAAATAGAGAACGAGGGCACAGGTGTGGTTTGCTGTAACGCAGACCTACCGCTAACCTAGAAAAGTGAAATAGGAGTGCCTGTTCCCATTCCTTCGTTGACTGCCTCCCTCCAGAAGTATCAGAAAAACCTCCGAAGGGTGGAAAACTCGTACCCATGTATATTAGTGTGTATCACAATGTACGTCTGAATATTAATTCTGTTTTGAAACAAATGCAACAGTACGCATATCCTAAGATTCTGTTCACATGGTGTCTGCGCGAGAGATGGTCTTCAGACAGCAACAACCAGTCTTCCCGTTCGGTGGTAAATGTCCTTGCTAGAGTGGTCACAGTATTTGCTCTCTGATAGCCTTCCTGTAAATATGATCAAACACCCACCTCGCGTGCTTCAGACCCCTGTTCCTACACACGTGCGTGTGGGCACGCTCACACATGCGCTTACGCGCACGCTCGCTGACGGGCCCGCCTAGCGAGGAAGCGCATTCCTCTTGCATCTTCACCCCAGTGCATTGGTGGAATTGTTCCTTGTGAAGCCAGGGAGGCAAAAGAGGTATCCCAGGGTTGTTCTTCAAATTAGCATTCAGCCTCGGCTTTTACCCTTCATATGTGATATTCTAATTTAGAAACACACGCACTACACACTTGTCAGATAACTGCATATCTTCATACTCATGCCTCGCTGATACATAAGCAGCTGAGGGTGATGCCGGCAAATAAGCATTTCCTAAAATTTATGTAATCATTTGAAATTCAGAGAAGATTGATTAGCATTCAAGGGATGCCACCGTTCAATATCTACACCATAGAGATTTGGCAGAAGCAAATAATGGCACATAAAGTTGATGCTTGTCTTAATTAAATGCAGTATAATAGGTGTTGTGTGGATTTTTTTTTTCTTTCAGTGAGCAAAGCAGTTTAGCAATGACCAGATATAATTCATTTTGGAGTTCTAAGTTTGAACTTAATCAATACGTATTTACAGCCATGGAAGAAGTGATTATCATTTGTTATGTGCTGGCACAAGAATATAATTGCCTAAATAGCATTTATTTAGGCATATTTCTGGATAGCTTATGCTTAAAAATATTTATTATTTTTTAGTTGTTAATACTAATAATGTTGTCATTTTGCTAACTACTGCTGTTTAGTGAGATGATTTTTCAGAGATGTATTGGCCTGGCAAACGGGGACTAGCCAACGGGGAGAATGGTGTGAGTGCTGACTGCTGTGGTGGACTCCTGTCCCTGCTTCTGCAATGCCAACTGCTCCATTAAAATTGCAGAATGAAGTGTCTATACTTGTCCACACTCAGAAGAGGCTAGCTGTTTAATGTGGTCCGCTCAGACGCTACATGCTAGTGAACTGGACACCCCAGGGCCTCAGGGTGCTTTTCTAGAATGCAGTCCCTCAGTGGCTCACTTGTAAGGAATCCGTTAAACCTTCTTTCTAGCTTACTGCTACAATCCAATGAGTCCAATCTTAAGTTCTGGCCATGTTTGGTTAAGAGGGTTAAATTCCAAGCAGACCAATTCAGACCAGGAACCATGAACACGTAGGAAGTTTAAAGGCCTTTTGTCAGTTGGAAATAGTGAATTCTACAATATATATATTGAGTGTCTACTATGGGCAAAGCCAGCGTACGAGCCAGTGTATGAATGGGCAACATACAGTCTTTCCAAAGAGAAGGCAACTCCTCGATATGGTACAGAACCACACTTCAGACCCAGGGGACACTTGTGAGAAAGGTTTAGTGCATCAAGTGGAGAGTCTAAAACACAATGCACCATTGTACCGCTGAGTGATGCCCTGGCCACTGCTTCTCTTCTCTTCCTTTCTGTTCTGCTCCCTCTTTCCATTGAACCAATGCTCCACACACGCATTAGTCTCATCCCTCCCATTTTGTCAATGAAAAAGCCTTTCTTACGGCACCTGGGTGGCTCAGTCAGTACAGCGTGGGACACTTGACCTCGGGGATTTAAGTTCAAGCCCCATGTTGACTGTAGACATAAAGAAAACACTTAGAAAAAAACAAAACCCTTCTCAATCCTCATGTTACACAAATCTGACAGTGATGGGGGCAGGAGAAGAGTTGGGACACTGTGCATGGGGTCACCGGGAGCCACAGTAGGGATACCGTACCGAACCCCCACACCCTGGACTACACAGGTTTTTGACAGAAACTTTGGCGTGAGCCCTGAACAGACACCACATCCTAGAATTGTACCATAGAAAAGAAGCTGCCATGTGTCTAACCACATCTCACTTCTGATAAGGAAATTGAGACTAAACAGACATTGAGTAACTCGTGTACGGTCACGCAGAGTCGGGGCTTAACGCTGAACATTTTAGACTCCACACAGGAAAGGAGCACAGACGTGGATTTTAATACCGAAATATTAATACTGAAATACCACTTTTGCATTATTTTCAAAATTAGATATCGTTTGGGGGGCATCCTTTTTAACTAAATCTTAAACATGTTATCATTTGTGATGCATAAAAATCATTTCCCAGAAGAGCAAAGCATGCGTATTACCTTTCATTGCATCAGGGCTCTGTTGTGTGTGCTGTGTCTGAACGCCTTGAACTTGAACTGAGCGCCAGACGTCTGGTCCACAGTTGCTCACACTTTTGATTCTCCCAGCTTCACTGGGGGGTGTGGAGCTCTGTGCCATCCATAAAGGTCAGTGTTGTGACCTGGGTCACAAAGCTGACCCCAACCTGGACAGCTCTGCCTAATCCCTGTGGGGCGCGGCCACATTCTAGTTGTGTATTCCTGTCTTGGAATAAATAGGAATAAGAAATAAGAATCTATAGTGAACCTGAAATAATCCTTTCTCTCTACTATTTGTCCTAAGAGAAAAATGACTATTGTACCAGTATTATTAGCTATGTAGGACTTCTTTTTATAAGGTACAGATTTTTTTCATTAATTTTTAAATATATGTAACCCAAAACACACCATTTCAGCCATTTTTAAGTGTACGATTCAGTGGCATGAAGTACATTCGCATTGTTTTGCAGCCATCACCGTCATCCGTCTCCAGCATTGAAACTGCATGCACTAAACAATAACTTTCCATCCCTCTCCCCCTGCAACCGCCATTCTCTGATTTATGAGCGAATTGTTTTATTTAGAAAGCAGTTTTTACATATAATATTAAAAGTTATAGTGATTTTATGGAACATGATTAGATTCAGAACTTGGCTCACATGCCCAAGGAGTAGGTAGGAGTCTGAGCCCGTGCTTCAAGCCAGATTTTCTAATTCCGGACTTGTCACTCCGTACCACACAGGAAAGAAAGGCTTAGGGTTTGGGTCTGGAAGAATAATACATAAAGTAGCAAGGGAGGAAAAGGGGAGGCATTCAGAACTAGGTTCCTACTACTGAGGTGGTATGGCTTAGTGGTAAAGACCTCGGGCTTGAACTTAGCTTTCCTTTTTCCATTTGCATCCTTAGGCAGCTTAAATCACCTCAGTGTTCCCATTGGTAACCTTGAAATAATGGTCTACCTAAAGGTTGTTGGGAGAGGTTAGATGCAGTAATCACTGTGTAAAACTTAGCACCACATAGGACACACGGTATCAATAAATTATTATTATTATTTTTTTAAGATTTTATTTATTTATTCGACAGAGATAGAGACAGCCAGCGAGAGAGGGAACACAAGCAGGGGGAGTGGGAGAGGAAGAAGCAGGCTCATAGCGGAGGAGCCTGATGTGGGGCTCGATCCCACAACACCAGGATCACGCCCTGAGCCGAAGGCATACGCTTAACCGCTGTGCCACCCAGGTGCCCCAATAAATTATTACTATTATTCAGAGCATCTGTATTTACATCATCTAAAGTCCTGTAAGTGAGGGTCCTGTATTAGAAAATGCCTCTTCTCAGTTATAATCTTCTGTGTAGAGATTATGTGAAAAAGAGCTTCCGCATGTCAGCAGTAACTGCTGTATTAATTCAGTACCAAGCCATTGTTGAAAATCTTTGATCTACTAACCAAAGGAGCCATTATTACCTTTGATATCTTGAAATATGTCAGAGGAAGCAAACTCGAGCCACTTCCTTTTATTTCATCTACCATAAATCCGTGATCAAACCAAAGTCAAATAAGTAATTAGTCCTCTTTCTAGGCTGGTGCGGCCCTAGATAATGGTGACTGACAAAGTGGAGTGTCCAGGTGGGCACCTGCTCCCTGGAAAATGATTACGCCAGGAAATTCCTCAACTTTTTCCCTCTAATTTTCTGGAATTGTAAATGTTCTATAGTTAACTTAACCTTAAAAGACTGAAATTTTTATTTCAGACTAAAACATAGTGTCTAAATCTAATGGTTAAATAGAAATTATGACTTCAAACATACAAAACGGAAGATTTCACATAGAGGAGCTAACTACTTCTTTTGCAACTAAAGTCCTGGGTAACTTAATCTTTCCAAGGAAATTGTTGGAATTTGAGAACTGAAAACTTTGAGAGAAATTAAATTCCTACTCTATTTAACACACTTTTAGCAAAATAATAAGATGCCTTATTAATAATAATTAGCAATAGTAATTATATAATAATAATTATAATAGCAGATTCTCTGCTCCTTCATATTACTAGCTTCAAACTCAAGGGACTAAGGAGATGGGAGAAGAAGTAAAGACTGAAATGTGAACTTTGTGTGTTTTAAATCATGCTTACAGTTCGATGCAGAGTTCTGGGCTCTGCCACCTAGAAGCAGAATAAGAGGCGTGGGCAGGGCTTGGCCTATGTCGGCAGCATCCCTGGTTCATAATCACGTACAAGTCCTACTACGTGCTTCAGCTGCTTTGGCCATAAAATGTGGACACCTGTATCTGTCTTGCAGACTGTTTGTGTGAGGTGCGTATTTCAAGTCTCAGTTGAAGATAACCTTCTCTGAGAAGTCTTCACAGACAGACTCACTCTTCTTCCTCTAAATTCCTGTCGCTTCTTAACACAGATCTCCCCTTAGGTTATTTCGTTAATTGTTTTGTATGCCCCACGACCAGAATGCCAGTCTGTTTTCATTCTGTATTCCCAGCACTGAGCACCAAGCCTGGAATATAGTTTATATGAAAAGCAATACTTAAAAACAAATCAGTGTAATACTCGCTTAATTAGTGTGTTCCATTTTAATAGCTACCTACCTCTCACTGTCTTCTATGAGCAAAGCATCTTATACGTGTTGTTTCTTATCTTCACAGCACAAACCTCAGGCAAGCAGTTAGCCGTTCTATTTTACTCGCCTTCTCTGAGAACAGAGAAGTCAAACACCTACACGAAATCCCTCAGCTAGAAAGTAGTAGAACAGAGACTCACATACTTCAGACTCCAAAGTCCAGATATTCTCCACTAATCACTGCTGCTTTTTCGATGAAATGACTAAGTCTGTAAACCATAAAGCCCTGTACAAATGCTTGTCATTTATGGTGAGGACAGCCCATTCTAAGTAGACCTGTTAGAAATCGGGAGGAAATCTGATCCTTCTCGATCTTTCTTGAAAGTCTCTTAATGGTTAGCAGTGCCCCTCCCCAGCATCCCACTCGAGACTGCCAAGTGTGGTTCCACCCAGGGCTGCTTTCTATTTGCCGGTTTTAGGAATGGGATTGCAAGCTTTATCACTGCAAAGTCAGACGCACTGTTGAAATTATAGTGTACTTGTCTTTCATGCTGACTCTGTGCAGATTTTCTTTTCAATGTGAATAAGCATCTGGTATCTAAATTCCTATCTTCTTACAAATCTTTATTGTGAACAGAATCTGATAATTGATCAGAGATTCTTAGCCTGGATTATTAACAGATTCTCCATTTTTTAATACTGCTAGCTTCAAACTCAAAGGACTAGGCTTAGTACGGTGAAAGAACAGGAAACAGAACAAATTGAAAAATGAATTTGTGCATGTTTTTAAGTATTATAAGAATACCAAAATAAAAGTTTCAGCATGTAATCTTCAGTATGTTCTTGATACTCAATGGTCAAGATAGAGTTTTAGTATTAGCAATTTCTTTTCAAATTATTTAAGAAGTTATTGTTAGTCCTTGCCACAAGAAATTGTAGCACAAATGGCATAACCACATGTGCTGGCATTTCTCCAGGATGACCCATATCAAAAGGGATTGAGGTCCATGAATACTGTAACAGTATCATTTCTAATTATAACTTCAAGGGACTTCCTCTTTCAAAGAGGTAGCTGCAGAAACTTACCTTACATAAGAATAAGGCTTTTTAGGATTGAAAGACATCTTAATTTACCTTTTTTGCTCCATGTTATGTTTGCCAGATTTCTATTTTGATTCATGTAGCTCTGAAATCCTTAAGAAATCCAGAGCCCGGACCATCATCATTTTCACTGATCCATAGTATTTCGTTAGATGATGAACCCCACAGTTTATTGATTCATTCTCCAGTGGATGGATATTTATTATAAACAACGATGAGGGAACATTTTTCTACATGTCTTCGTGTACATACATTTCTGGGCAATTCTTTTCAATTCTAGAAATAGCCAAATTGTTCTCCAAAGTGGCTGTACCAAATTACATTCCTGTTCCCAGTAACTGAGAGCTCCCAATATCATCACCGAAACTATAATTAAATTTGTCATTATTCTGTCTTAATTTGCCTTCCAATTACCAGTGAAATTAGGATTTTTCTTGTTTCTCCGAAGTACCTATTCATGTCCTTTGCCCATGGGGATGTATGTCTTTCCTTCTTGATTTGAAGGGACCTCTTCAATAGATAAGTAGCTAGATAGAAAAGATAACAGGCTTTTCATTTCATTTATTTATTTATTTTTAAATATTTTATTTATTTATTTGAGAGGGAGAGAGAGTGAGTGTGTGCGCGTGCGTGCACACACAAGGGGAGGAGGGGCAGATGGAGAAGCAGACCCCTTTCTGAGCAGAGAGCCCAATGTGAGGCTTGATCCTAGGACGCTGGGATCATTACCTAAGCTGAAGACAGATGCTTAACGCTTAACATTTTACTTATGTATCTTTTCTATCACAGAAGTAGCCACATTTATCAATATTTTCCTGTTCATTTGTTGCCTTTTGCAGCCTTTTTAAATTGAGATAATTGTGTTAGTTTCAGGTGCACAACATAATGGTTTGATATCTGTATATATTGCAAAACGATCACCACAGTAAGTCCCCTCAACATCCATCACCATACATAGTTACAATTTTTTTCTTATAATGAGAACTTTCAAGATCTACTCTCTTAGCAGTTTTCAAATATACAATACAGCATTATTAACTATAGTTATCACTCTGTATGTTGTATCCTGGGACTTACTTGTTCTACATTTATAGCTTCTTTAAGGAATCCTTCCTTATCTTTGAGATCATAAAATACATCCTCCTGTAGCTTTTTTTTCAAATATATTAAAACCTTGCTTTTCAAATTTAGATGTTTAATGTGCCCAGAATTTATTTCTGTGTATAATATGAGGTAGAGATCTGGTCTTTATTTTATTTTGTCTTATTTTCCTCGCAGGTAGTCACTTATCCCAACACAGTTTATTGACTAGCTTGTCTTTCCCACTATTTTTAATGCCACATTTCTTTTTTTTTTCATTTTTGTATATATATATATATTTTTATTTATAATGATTTTTTATTATATTATGTTAGTCACCATACAGTACATCCCCGGTTTCCGATGTAAGGCTCGATGATTCATTAGTTGCGTATAACACCCAGTGCACCATGCAATATGTGCCCTCCTTACTACCCATCACCAGTCTATCCCATTCCCCCACCCCCCCGAGGCCCTCAGTTTGTTTCTCATAGTCCATAGTCTCTCATGTTTCATTCCCCCTTCTGATTACCCCCCCTTTCTTTATTCCTTTCTTCCCCTACCGATCATCCTGGTTCTTATGTTCCATAGATGAGAGAAATCATATGATAGTTCTCTTTCTCTGCTTGACTTATTTCACTTAGCATTATCTCCTCCAGTGCCGTCCATGTTGTAGCAAATGTTGAGAACTCGTTCTTTCTGATAGCTGAATAATATTCCATTGTATATATGAACCACAACTTCTTTTTTTTTTTTTTTTTTAAAGATTTTATTTTATTTAGTTGACAGAGACAGCCAGCGAGAGAGGGAACACAAGCAGGGGGAGTGGGAGAGGAAGGAGCAGGCTCCCAGTGGAGGAGCCTGATGTGGGGCTCGATCCCATAACGCCGGGATCACGCCCTGAGCCGAAGGCAGACGCTTAACGACTACGCCACCCAGGCGCCCCTGAACCACAACTTCTTAATCCAGTCATCTGTTGAAGGGCGTCTCGGCTCCTTCCACGATTTAGCTATTGTGGACAATGCCGCTATGAACATTGGGGTGCATATGGCCCTTCTCTTCACTACGTCTGTATCTTTGGGGTAAACACCCAGTAGTGCAATGGCTGGATCATAGGGTAGCTCAATTTTTAACTTTTTAAGGGACCTCCACACTGTTTTCCAGAGTGGCTGTACCAACTTGTAATGCCACATTTCTTATATACTCAAGATCTGTATATGTGTGGGTCTCTTCTTGGACTGTTTGTTTTGTTCCATTTGTCTATTTGATTATCGCAGTGCTAATTCCACTTGTTTTAAGTATTCTTATTATAAATCTTGATTTCTGGGTTGAGCAGTAGCTCCACTTTGTATTTCAAAAGAGTCTTAAAATTTTTGTGCTTTTGCTTTTCCGTATGAACTTTAGGCTTGCTATAATTCTAGAAAGAACCTAAATGAGATTTCATTAGAATTACATCATATTTAGAGATTAGTTTGGGGAGCATTATTATCTTCATAGAATTGAGTTCTTCCTATCCATGAACATAGTTTGTCTTTTTTTTTGTTTGTTTAAGATTTTATCTATTTATTTGACAGAGATAGAGACAGCCAGCGAGAGAGGGAACACAAGCAGGGGGAGTGGGAGAGGAAGAAGCAGGCCCCTAGCAGAGGAGCCTGATGTGGGGCTCTATCCTGTAACGCCGGGATCATGCCCTGAGCCGAAGGCAGACGCTTAACCGCTGTGCCACCCAGGCGCCCCATAGTTTGTTTTTCTTTAGTCATGTGTACTTTGGTATAGCTTCTTCAATAGTACCTTGTCATTTTCTCCCAGAGGTATCGTTTGTTACTGATTTATTCTTGTTACTCTATAGAATTTGTTACTGTGAGTGCAAACTTTTTCGATTACAGTTTCTACTTGGTTAATACACATAAAACTGATTATTTTAATATATATTTTTAAAAGATTTTATTTATTTGGGGGGGAGCATGAGTAAGAGGCCACAAGCAGTGGGGAGTGGCAGGCAGAGGGAGAGGGAGAAGCAGGCTCCCCTCTGAGCAGGGAGCCCAGTGAGGAACCCAAGACCCTGGGTTCATGACCTGAGCCGAAGGCAGGTGCTTTACCGACTGAGCCACCCAGGCATCCCTAAATATGTATATTGAACTTGTGTTTAACACACCTGCTGAAGTCTCTCATTTGAACCAGTTTACCTTGGGCCTTCTATATAGATAATCACAGTCTGCAAATACAGATTTATCTTTTTTCTTCCTCATTTCCTTTCCCTGTCTTATTTTATTGACTAGACAGTATTGACTTGAAGCAGTGATAACAAGCACTCTTGCCTTACTCCAATTTTTAATGTGAATTCTTCTAAATTCTCACAACTTACTATGAAAGTTTTGTCTGTTTTATTAGCCTTCTTTTTAAATAAAAAGCTTTTAACCTCAGTGATCCTTAGCTTTTTTCTTTGTCTTTGATTTCAGTAAATGGTGTTATCACTTTGCTGTTCTTATTCTAGCTTCTTGAGTTGAAGATTCTGTGAGTCTATTTTCAGTCACACATTTCAGTTATTTTTCATGAAAGCATTTAGTGTTCGACAGTTGCCACTTGGCACCGCCATAACAGTATCTGCAGAAGTTTTTATGTGGGAAGCTTTCTGTGACATGGCAGTGCTGCTGCAGGGTTATGCGTATCACTCTACAAAACTCTAGGGAACACCACGAACATCATAGTCTCTTGTCAGTCATCCCTTAGAAGTGTGTGGTTCACAAGGTGAACAACCCTATCTGGTGACCCTATATTCAATTCTAAATATTCTATGATCTCTATTGTGATGTTTTTTTAAGTGGGTTTTAAATTTTCTAAACAAATGGGCAATTAACTATCTTCTTTTTTGGATTCTATATTAATTGCATTATAAGGCTGTGCATATTATTGTTTCTTTGAAATAATCATGTTAGAGCTTCCTTTGTGATGTTATCTTTAGTTAATTTTCATAAATGTGGCATATGTACTAAAAGATACAATCTCTGTTAGGTTCCAAGTTTTATTGACTTACATTATTCTTGATTATGGAATATCTTCTTGGTAGATTATTTCTTACATTACTATAGTGTCTCTTTTTTTTCCTTTTAATTCTCTTATCTTAAAATCTGCTTTGAAATTAAGAGTTAACAGATTTTTGAAATTAATATTGGCATTTTTTATCCTGATCTCTTTTATTTGCAGTTGTTCACTTGATTCAGTAGAGTTTTTTGTGTTTGTTGTGGGTTTCCTATAAGCAGCATATAACTAGACTTTGGGTTTTTTTTTTTTTTATCCAGTCTGTAATTTCTTTTTAATTTCTAATTTTGACATCATTGTAGACTTAAAGCAAGTTGCAAAAAAAGAAAAGTTGTACAAGGAGGTCCCACATTGCTTTCATCCAGTTTCCCCAGTGGTAATGTCTTGTATAACTATAGTTAATATAGAAATCAGGAAATGATGACCAACGTCCATAGAGCTTACTCATTACTCAGTTTGCTTATAACACCAGGTTTATATGCACTCATTTGTGTGTTTATGTTTGTGTGTGGTTCTTGCAATTTTATCACATGAATAGATTCGTATAGCTACCAACACAGTTAGGATACAGAATTTTTCTATCACCAGAAGACTCCTTGGCACTATATCTTCATAGCCACACCAGGCTTCTTCTCCTTTCTAAACCCCTGGCAATCACTAATTTGTTCTCCATCCCTGGAATTTTGATATTTCAAGAACATTGTATAAATATAATTATACAGCTTGTAACCTTTTGGAACTGGTGCTTTTCACTCAACAATATTCCCTTGAGATCCATCCATGGGTATATCAATAGTCCACTACTTTTTATGGCTGTATTGTATTCCATGGTACAGATGTCCTACAGTTTGTTTAACTCTTCATCTGTTGAAGGATTTTTGGGTTGTTTCTAGTTTGGGGCTATTACAAATAAAGGTTCTATGAAGATGGTGTACAGGTTTTTGTGTGAATGTGTTCTATGAAGATGGTGTACAGGTTTTTGTGTGAATGTAAGTTTTCATTTCTCTGGGGTCAGTGCCCAAGAATGCATTTGTTCAGCAGTATGACAAGTGCATGTTAATAATCAGTTTTTTAAGAGGTGAGTTTGATCTGTTCACTGTTAAACCATTGTTTATTTGTATGAAAATTATTACAATTTTGCCTCATCTTGAATGGTAGTTTAGTTGGATATAAAACTTCAGGTTGACAGTATCTTAACCCTTGAGAGGTCTGTGGATGTCTATCTTCCCTATGACTTTGAGGCTTTTCTCTTCATTGCTGATATCTTATACTTTCACTACAAGCCGTCTAAGTATAGATTTATTCCAGAAGTGCACATCTTATTGGAGGATACTGGAAAATTATGTTATTCTCTTTTCATATATTCTGTGTAAACCACTCTGCTAACTCCTCTTAGACTTGTTGGAGCCTCTCAGTTTGTCTTCTGTGATGCCCTTTTTTAGGCCTCCCACCCTATCACCCTCATCTTATTGTGTTGCTCTTTGTGTTAATAACATCTTCTGGGGGCATTTTGCTGACTCAGTTGGTATAGCATGTGACTCTTGATCTCAGGGCTGTGAGTTCAAACCCCACGTTGGGTGTGGGGCCTACCTTAAAAAGAAAAAAAAAAATCTTCCAATTCACTCTTCGATACCTAGCCTAGCATATATCCCATCAATTAAGTTTTTTATATGAATAAGTATTGTTTTGTTTTAAAGATTTCTAATGGGTTGTTTTCCATATGTACCTATTACTGTTTAATTTTTGCATATGTTGTCACATAATTTATTTTTCTTTTTTAATGAATAGTGTCCTTTTATTTGTCCTTTGAAATTATTTTTTTTTAAGATTTTATTTTTAAATAATCTGTACACCCAACATGGGGCTTGAACTTACAACCCAGAGATTTAGAGTCACACACTCTACTAACTGAGCCAGCCAGATGCCCCTATTTATCTCTTGAACATTCTGAGCAGACTAATTTTGAAGTTTGCATCTGATCTTCCATAGACATGATTTCTTTTGGAGTAAATGGATGTTTTAATTGTTCTGTTGCCTTCTTCCTTAGCAAAATACATTTGATGGTTTTTCATGTAATGTTTTGCAGACTTGCTTTGAGTGAAATTTTTGGTGGCTGTTATTGTTTCTGTGTCTTTCTCTTTTCTTGCTTTTGCTCTCACTTCTCTTTGTTCAGCGTTTCTGTATTTGCTCCCATCTAACACTACCAGGTTCCAAGTTCAAAGCCAGGCCTTTATAACGGCATTTATGGCTCTTCCCTGTGGTGATTCTGCAGATAGATCAGAGCGACAGCAGGTGACCTGCCTCAGTTCCAGTGCAGGGATATATTTTTGCCCAGCCCCCTCCCTAGTTCTATAGCTTGCCAAAATACATAGCTCAGGCAGTAGATTTGGAATAGTTTCTCTCCCTCTCCCTCCCTCTCTCTCTCTCTCTCTTTTGTAGCCTCCCTTTACAACAGCAGCAGAAGAACAGAATGCCTGCAGTGACCCTGCCCCATGGCCTGACTTCAAGCTGGTCCTACTTCTGGTTGCCTGAGGCACACCCTTTTTTCCCCATCACCCTCCAGAAGCTGACTCCAGCTCCTGCTCACACTTTCAGCCCTGGCCACTGCTCTCCATTTCTCTTCTGTTTCTGACACAGATGTTGATACTCTTTAGGGGCCTGACTGTGATCATTTTCTCACTGATATTTTTGAAACAGAGAGGGTACACCAAAATGTGAACTTGCTGAGACATCTTGACTGAAGTCCAACAGATCTCTTCTCTTTCCAAAGATCCTGGAAAGCCCACAATCCTCCTCCTACCACCTCCACTGCACACACGAGCGCACACGCATGCCCACACACATATAAAGGACATACCAGCCAAGATCTCATATTGAAGCCCTAGACAGTGAGACTCCGGCCTGCCTTTCCAGGTCATGTCCCACTGTCTTCTCCTCTCTCCTCAGCACGCTGTTTTCCCCAGCAAGCTGGACACTTGGATGTTCCTAGAAGCTGTGTTGCATCTTACTATCTTACTCTTCCCCTTTTCTAGAAATGTCATTCAGAGCTTTCCCCAACCTTTGAAGCTCTGACACACCCTTTCTTTTCTCCCTGGGAGACTTTCCCAACTCCCTATTTGGGAAAGAATTTTTCTCTCCTATTACACCTTTGTGTTTTTCAAGGTCTACTGAGCATTCGCCATAATCTAAAATACCATTATAAAATATCTTACCCAGTCTCAAAGACGTAAAGTTGTGTTAAAGTAATATGTCTTCAGAAACTACTGTGTGTCAGATGCTGCCCAATGCACACTTGAGTTACATTGCTGTCACACGTGATTCCTTCAGTAATTACAGTAGGAGGGAACATCGGCTCACTTTAAAGCTGAGGAAATTGAACTGGAGTAGGTTCCATAGGGTCACCTAGGGTATGGTAGAAGGGACTGTCCAGGCTGGTTCCCTCCATAGCCCAGGTTCTAGCCACTATCCCGCTTTGTGACACACATTTCCCATACCTAGGACTTGTGTAAATGCTGTTTCTGTTACTATAACGCGAGCCCTTTTGGCCACTGTTCGTGGACCACCTGCAGTGGCATCCTCTGGGTCCTTACGAAAAGAGCAGATTCCAGGGACCTCTTTCAGACCTACTAAATAGGAATATCTACCAATGGGGCCCAAGAATCTGCATTTTAACCATCTCTTTAGGTGATTCTCAAGCATGTTAGGTTTTAAAAGTAATTCCTAAACTTAGATTGCGCATTAAAGTCATCTGGGGTGTGTGCGTGTTGGAGGGAGGGAGAATTTACTGAGTAATGGCACTATTTTAACAACTTCTCAGGTGAGTCTGAAACAGGTATTCTAAGAAACTTTGAAAAATACTAACCTAGGTAAATGTCTTAAACTGGTGACCAATTCATAAAATTTGGACTTTTTTTTTTAAGAAGATGATCTAACTTTTAATTTAAGAGAAGCAGTATAAAATGTGAATTTCAGTTCCCTCTAAAAACTTAGATCTTATCACATTAGGTCCTCCCATTACAGGTTTCTGGGTGACTTGATGCCCCAAGTAATTGAAGTGACTGCAAGAAGGGCCTTAACATAAAGGAAAAATTCATGTACTAAGAGAACACAGTTTATCATACATACATGGATGTCTACCCTGCTTTCAGAAATTTGAACTTTCAAAACACATTGATTTATGAGATAAATATACTGCATAAATGACTGTAAGTTTTACTAAAGATCATTATCAAATACAATTTTATTTTTCAATAATTTATTGAGTATACTATATGTAACCACACACACATAACCTCTCACTGAAATAAGCACCATAAAAATATACATGAAATAAAATTGTAAATTTACTCAATTTAAGATCTTAGATTACTGAATATTAATAAGGTTTCTGATTTTTTTTTTCTTTTTGAGAGAGAGGGTGGGGAGGGCAGAGAGAGAATCTTAAGCAGGCTCCACATCCAGCACAGAGCCCAGCTCAGGGCTCGATCTCACAACCCTGAGATAATGATCTGAGCTGACATCAAGAGTTGAAATCAAGAGTCAGATGCTTACCTGATTGAGTCACTCAGGCATAGCAAGGTTGTTGAATATTAACAATAAATTTCTTGATTCTTAATTTACTTACAGAAATACATCTGTGAGGTTTGCACTGGTATACAGAGAATTCTTCAAAGTCAGTATGAGCTATCTACAGCACTCCACATACAAATAAGGAAAAAGAATAGTTTGGCTTTCTGAAATCCCTCCACAGTGTGTTCTGTTGCTCTGGATTGCTTAATTGAGACTACTTGAGGAAATATTCTCTGAAGGCAAGCATGGGACCATGTTGTATGTTTGTTTCCTTTAACATGATACAGCTGTGATTTTAATAGTCTGTATAAATGACCATCAGTAGGTATCATTTGAAACCACCTGCCATTCTTTATCTCCGGCCTAGTGAGTACGAGAGCTCTTCTGAGGCAACTTATGATATATTTAAGATGTAATGTTTTAATCATTAAAAAAGATCTTTATGGCTTTGACGTATCAAATAAAATTAAGTTGGGAATATTTATTAAATTGCTACTAGATGCAAATTGCTGGTAGATCTCTGAGAATCATGGTTCTCAAATTGGGGCTGGAACTCAAAAATTAGTGACCAACCTACCCAAAATATTATTAATACTTGCAAAAATTCATTTAAAATTGCACATATGTCTACAGTAAGGCTGCAGATGCTAAAGAACCCAAACTTTCTTTAGTTTTTACTTGACTGTAACAAGTCAGTATACCTATCAGTAGTTGTCTCGTGCTGAATCGAAGTCTGATTGGCTGTTATATGTTTTGATTGGATATAAAAAATGGAAAGTTGGTTAATTACTAGTTATTAATCACACTAGTTAAAAAAAAAACTTTCAAAAATGGGAAGAGAAAGCAGTACTGTGGAGTTGGAAAAAAACCAGGGAAGCGCTGATCAATAAGGGGAAGGGTCTGAATCAAAAATAGAGAAAACACACGAGCTGTAAAGTTGAGCCAAAAACTCCAATGATTTTAAAAAATAAAAACCTAATAACATTTATTAAAATCACTGTTTCTGTATGAGTAATTGTCCCCCTTTTTAATACATTTTATTACCTCAATAAATAATCTACAGAAATGGAATAAAAATTTATCTTCAGGTACAAGAAAAAGTGAAAGGGATCCTTTGTGCATCTTCTATACTCAAAGGTTGGAGACGATTCTCCCTCATGTGTTCGTCTCTAGCTTCTGGCCCAAATCTCGGTACGTAGCATGCGTATAGACAGTCTGCCTGGCACTTCTAGGTGCTGAACATCTGCACTCATTCAAAAAAGCAACCATGGCGGATGAGAGTGGGTTGTAGTAACTAGTGTGGGTGATTCCCACTCTGGCTGCCCGTGAGGACTCTGATTTAACTGTGTGTCTTCAGCACTGGCTCCTGCGTGGCTAGGCTCGCCCTTCCAGGCTCTTGGAATTACATAAGCGGTGCTGAAGCTAAGAGCCTCCTCCTTTCTGATTATGACCCCTTAAGTTAGTCTGTCAGTCCTGAGTCACTGGCATTCTGCAGCAACCCTTAGCTATGTGTTCACATCTGGGCATCCCCTCCCTCGGCACACCGGCAAGTGCCATGGAGGGTATGAGGCTAGGGGGGAAGGACCTTTCTACTAGGGAAAGGCCCATGCTCAGAGGCCCCTGGCAGCTGTCATGAGTAGCACCCGAGGCCAGTTACAGCAAGGTAATGGTGCAGATTGAGAAAATCACATGTGCTGGCGTGTGTGTGCTCCTACCATGAGCCCCTCGTTGATGGGAAGCCCGTTGGGTGTTGCTTTTACATCGCAGCTATACTTAGTGTGACGCTAACTGTACGATAGTTATCCCTGCCTATGTAACTTGTCCTTTTTCTACCTGGGGACTCTAATTGAGCACTTGGGGCCTGTCTAAATGTTGCCTCTTTGAAGATGCCTGCTTGACTTCTGTCTGCCATTTTCATACTTACCTCCATGTAGCAATTGCCTTGTTGTGATTATTGATACCAGGGTTTGCACCATTTGTTTAAAATCCATAACCCCAAAACTTGGCTCACAATAGGTGTTCAGGCAGCACAGGATGGTCAGATGGATGGATGGATGGATGGATGGATGGATGGAATATTCATTGATTAGAAGTGATGTTGAGCAATTTGAAGAACAACTCTCTCACATACATTTTGTTACCCCAATTCATTCAGTCCCCGGAATGATACCTAAAAGGGAACCAAAATCAATTGGAAAACTGAGAACCTAACCCATATTTTGTCATCCTTGGTAGATACTTAGTGGAGGAAATATATGAAGTTGTGTTACTCATACAAAGAGTTAATAGATAAATCAATTTATCCATCATTAGCTTGTTTTCATAGCATCAGTCTGGTGTAAAGACAAAAACAATCCTGGACACTAGTAAGTATCATTTATATTTAATGCCTCTATGTTTATAGCAGTAAAACTCTAAATGATTATCAGTACCACTTAAAAATATGGCTCCTTGTTAAATAATTAATACATCTAATGGGGGAGGGGAGCCTCCAACAATGCTCAAAACTCCAGTAATTAATGGACAGATTATAAGATGCTCGTAAAATGGCTTAAACACTAAAAGTATGGCATGGGTATACTTGTTTCAGAGTTAACCCTGTGTATATAAATGTGGGGAAATGTTCAGTAAAGATGGCGGAGGGTGGGAGGAGAGGGAGAGAGAGATCACAGGACATCACACCAATTTTAATTATTGATTTAAGATTTTTTAAAAGGCTTTGTAAAGGCAGAATGCAAGCATTCCTGGTGCCTGAAACATTTTTCAAGCATGCCTTCAATCACATAAGAGCATCACACATCTGTGCTAGACTCCTGGTAACTTTGTAGGAGGCAGACACGGCTGGGGTGCAAGTCCTCCCAGCCTACTTTGCTTTTCTGACCCCATAACTAAAATACTCTTACTACCAACGCCCACGTTCCACTAGAGTTCTCTCTTTCATTCCAGGCCCTTGGGAGTTAAGAATTAATGGTAGCTTGTTTTTCCCCCTGTTGTTTGCTGTTCTCAGAAATGAGCTACGCTCTGAGCTTTCTTAGAGTCTGTGACATTTCAGCTCTAGAAAGAGGGAAAAGGGAAAATGGTCTTCCTGACTGCAAACCACCTAGCTGAGTGTCCCCACTCACCCCCACCCCACCACCAGAAAAAAAAAAAAAAAAAAAAAAGAGGCTTCTTTAGAAGATGAAACATTGTCTTGTGTCCGTTAGCACTATTCTGGGCAGTCAGTCTGTTAGGACATATCGGGCGATTATAGGACAGTCTTTTTAAGGAAAGCCATGGGTTTCAAGTTAGCAGTAACCATCTATCAACTCCTAAGATTATACCATGATTTACTGTCAGAGCATCATGTATTCTCTGATTTTCTGCCTCCCATGAAACATTGTGCTTTCCTTTTCTATTGATGTATCAACTATAATAGTTACAAGCAGCTACAGAAAAATCAATAGGGAGCTTTCATTACTGTGTACATCAAGTAAAGAGCCCGGGCTGCAAGAGCACACCTTGTTAGATGCTCGCCGTGGAAGGTGCACAGCACGTGACTGGCTCTTTCCAGACTAAATGAAAAAGTGTAGAATTCGACAGATCAACTGTAGGGAATTTAAAAAATATGACTATATGCAAAACAGAAGAGCACAGAGCCTAGGGCAGCCGTCACCGAGCACGGACAAGGGGCACAGTCATGTTTCAGAACGAAAGCAGCATTGCCGAAAGCCCACCATATAGGTGCAGTTTGCATGTGTTCTGTCTTACAATTGCCTTCTTAAGGTCATCTGGAAGCGGGAGTAAGTTCCGGCTTAATATTTACTAGATTGACTCTGCACGCAGAAAGTCAGCACTGCCGAAGGGAACGGCGCAGTCGTCCTGCGCTCCCCACCCGGCCAGGCAAGGAGGATGCTAAAAGCCACGCGAAGGTACAGTAATATTGCCAAAGTCTTAATCAGAGTCAGGAGTCCTAGACACACGGGTTTCCAAAATTTAATTCTCTTTCAAAGCACACGTTGAAGGAAAAAAACCAGATTTTAAAGCAACAAATACTTACCTGCCTTTGGGAGCACATTAGCTACCAATTAGTGCATGTAAATCAAGAATGCTGAAAAACAAAACTTTGAGCTGGTAGTCTGGGGGCTGTCAAGGCCTCAGGACTTGTCTAGCATTTCAGCATCAATTTGGGCGACACCAAGAGGAGATTGCCAACGCAGATCCTAACAAGTCTGAATCCGAACCTTGTGAGATCGTAAATCCCGTTGAATTCCCAGTCTTGAGGTATATGTGCAGAGAAATGTATCCGGGCACATGTGTAACGCATCCATTACTTACTGACAGTGATGATCTGCGTAGAGGTTTCTCATAGCCCACTATTACAATCCAATTCCAAACCCCAGTTACAAAAATTAACTTCAGGGGCACCTGGGTGGCACAGCGGTTAAGCATCTGCTTCGGCTCAGGGCGTGATCCCGGCGTTCTAGGATCGAGACCCACATCAGGCTCTTCCGCTATGGGCCTGCTTCTTCCTCTCCCACTCCCCCTGCTTGTGTTCCCCCTCTCTCGCTGGCTGTCTCTATCTCTGTCGAATAAATAAAAAAAAAAAAAATCTTAAAAAAAATTATCTTCAGACATGATATACTTAGCAAAAAAGTAGAAACTTGGGCCTTGATAATTTTTGCATTCATACAAGAGTCTTAACGAACTACAAAATATTTTTGGAAATATCACAGCAGTATTAAACAAAGAAACAAAAACCCCGAACAGCAGACATACCTCCCCAAACCATTTAAAAATACTGACGAATCAGAGCAAGTGGTTTGATTTCCTTGGGTTTATTTGTTTTGAGGAGAGAAAGGGAGGAATATTTCAATGATGAACTTCTCAAATATCCCATTTTCTTTCCTATTTTTCCCAATTTAAAAAATGTTTTTCCTTCCATGTTTTCATGCAAGCAGAAATGATGTAAGGATTTTTAATTTTTCTTTGACATTCCGACAAAAGAATGACTGTCATTCGGCTATGGGCACTCCATTCAGTGTTTGATGTTCAGAAAGCTTTGCTCCATAAGGATTGTGAAAAGATTAGTTAGCCAGAGGACACTGCAAAACTAGCAGCAGGCTCGCTCTCTCCTTCTGTACCACTGCCTCAGAGAGAGGTCCGCCTTTCTCCAGTTAATCAGATACCAGTTACATCCACGAGGTTAGCCTTTTTAGTCGCCAATGTCCCCGATGCTTACAACTGTAAAGATAATTCATATCATGCCAATCTCTAATTATATTCTTGCTTTCATTTATTTCTTTTGCCACTTTCCGAGTTGATGTTTTGCGTATTATTTACATGCAGTTTTTCTTTTCTTTTCTTCTTTTTTTAAACCTAGATGTGGTTGTCCTAACTATAATTGGAGGTCTAAGAATAATGGAATATCACTTGGATGGTTTTCAGCCAGGCATGATTACAGAATCTCTGTGAACCACGCTAACACTTCCCTGCATGTCTCACTCATGTTCTTTTTAATAATTCTATCATCTGGCAGCAAAAGTGCATTCTTTCCACATACTTTGTCTTGCATAGTTAAAAAGAAATCCTTTCATGACATATTGAACCTTAATACAAACGACCTGGTGCTTTCCCTGAGCTGCCGAGGAGAATGTTCGCTCTGTGAATATTGCAGCGGCCCAGGGCTGCCCTGCTGCTCCACAGACAGAGAGTGGGAACTCCAGCAGGAAAACCCAGAGCAGGATATTACGCACAGTAGGGGGCTTTCCAACCCAGCCATCCTAAGCCCTGTAGGGTCAAATGAATGGGGAAATCCAGAATGACAGCAAATTTGCCATCATCTCATACGGCTCCCCACCAAAGAGGTTGCTGGTCAGACTTAGCTACACATGTCCTGCATGTTAGTATGTTCTCTAAAGAGATATGGGGAATGAATACCTTTTAATCAAGAATTGAGAAGGTAGTAAGAAAGAGGTAGTGATGTAGGAAGAAATAAAAGAAAGGGATAGAGTAGAAAAAAAGAAAAATGAAGGGAGGGAAGGAGGGAGGAAGAAAGGAAAGAGGGAAAGGTTGATTAGTAGTAGAAAATCAAATACACACTAAGCAAAAGGCAACTGTGATTAGAGTTATTTCATTCTATAATGATATTCATATAAGGTTCCTAATTAAGAAAAAATAAAAGAAGTTCAGGAGTCAAACTATTCTAGAATTGCACTGGCATAAGTATCATCCTAGGATCCAGTTGAATTCTTGCACATTATTTATGCAAATTATCAAAGAAAAAATAATTTTGGATACTTTTATATGTTTCACAAGTGTATTTATACCTTCCACTACATTATTCTAGAAATATCTTTGCATTCACAGGGGTTCCCTGTCTGCTCTTGCCTCCTTCAGCTCCCCAGCATATGTTCCCTTCAGATTGGTCTCAGCAGTCCTGAAGCTGTACGTGTGGGACCCAGTGTTCTGTGACCAGCCTCCCAGGTGGTGGTATTTCCTGGGCCAGACTTCCCACTCACTGGTGGCTGGTCTGCTTACTGGACATATTCAGGAAAGGGACAGGTCTGTATTCAGGCAGAGGCCCTCTCTTAACTGCCTCCAGTCCTCAACAAGGAAAGCCTTGCGGAGTCAGAGGGAACTTCCTGGCCTTGCATTGCTTTAACTAATAGTAATAAACATTGGCCCCCATGTGTCACCACAAAGCAATGGGTGACACTGAAGAGCTGGAGGGGTCTGTCTACCACTTGGAAATAGATAAGTTGATCATTAAAGACATCACAGGAATTCCAGCAAAACATTTAGGAAGGGTCATAGACATAGTCGTGGACATGTCATTGGGAAGCTGCTTTGTTCATACACTGTTGCCCAGCTTGGGTTGTTCTCTAATCTTACCCGTACCCTCACATTTTTGGCATCTGTCTGAGTCATTGGAAGCTTTTTCAGAAGTTTAAAAAGATGTTTCATTCTGCTGGCCCATCCGTGTTTCTCCACATCCGTGTGCATCTCAGAGGGACCTTCTTCGTAGATAGGGCTTGAGAAAAATATCTGTGTTCACAACTCTGGAGCCAAGACTCAGGATGGAAATGCAGCTTGTGAGCTTTCTCCCTCACCTCCACTCCCACCAAAAATGTAGTCAAAAAGCCCATTGTAATTAACAGGCGTGGAGGGCACAACTTTAGAATCCAGTGGATCTGACTGGATTCTAATCCAGTCTCCAATTCTGCCACCAACCAGCACAGAACTGGGAATAATGATAAGAGCAGTATCAACCCCACTGGGTTATCTTAGGTAGTAAATGAGATGGCACTAACGCAGATAGATGCTTAAAAAATGTTAATTGCTGGGGCACCTGGCTGGCTCAGCCAGTAGACCTGACACTCTTGATTTCCAGGTAATGAGTTCAAACCCCACAATGGGCATAGAGTTTACTTTAAAAAAAACCAAAAAACAAAAAACAAAAAAACCCAAAGTTCATTGCTGACATTATTATTATTATTAGTTAGTTTAGCCATCAATAATAAATAATAAAAGTCCTATAATTCACAAACTAAAAATGCTTAGACAGCTGTTGAATGAGAATGCATATTTTTGCATGTCCAACTAACTGGCTTTCCACCATGACTTTGGATTTAATCAGAAAAGTAAGGACTGTTCTTGATTACGTATCAGGTGGATGGTGAGGGATTTGTTTGCTTTGAAGGAGTGTTAGAAAAGATAAACAGTTGTTTCACCTCATGCAGTCTGAGATTTATGCATCTTTAAAAGAAGTATTTCTATATCCAGATGACATTCATAGAGTTTAAAATGAACCTCAAAAGATATTATTTTCACTTATTATTAATTATGCAATAGACCAGGAGAAAGACAGTCAAGCATGTCAAGAATCATTTTTTTAAAGTTGTGTTTAATGCTTTGAAGAAATATTTATTTTAAAATTTGGGAAATGGAAGCCCCTTTGTTTCTTCACAACCAAAAAGGAACTACACCATGGTTTGCTTGTGGGACCATAGAAATGGTTCAAAAGTCATCACTGACTGGTCATTGCCAATTTGCTTATTTCACTGTGTTGAAACTTAAAACATTATCCCCGGTTTTCTCTGTTAATGGAGGCTTAAGGACAACACTGAATCCACAGATAATCCAAAAATCAAGTTTTCAACATTTTTTAAAAATCCTCTACTTCACAAGATGACAGCTGTTTAATTAAATACCAATTGCAATTTGGAAATGTATGAGTGGTTCGGGGCTGTCCTGGAACCTGATGTGGGTCTGCTCACTGAGCCATCCTGAGGCTCACGCGAAGATACTTAAATTTGAAAATCCCCAGGAGACAGTAATGGTCCTCCAGGGCAAATTCTACAGAGAGCACCTTAGGAGGCGTGGGAGTGGCTCCCTGAGCCGGAGGAACGTCAGTGGACCTGAGCGCTCCCTCTGGGGAAGCACACGGAATTCCTCAGAACAGCTTCGAGTATTAACACTGTTCCTGATGTCTTAGACCGGAGCCACTGTCTGCATAAGCTGGCAGAGGCCTTGGGCTCAGGAAGAACCATATCTGAGCTTTCCTTTAGAACAGCACTGGGTGGGCGGAAACACTTCATGTTCAGCAAAGTCATCACTGTAGGAAGATGAAATAACTTACGGTATTTTATGAGCCAGGCACACTGCCCTACTTCATGGCAATTACTGGTAAAATGCCTTTTTTTTTTTTTTTTTTTTTTTAGCTTAAAACCTCTTTTCTTTTTTTTAAATTTTTTATTTAAATTCAATTTAGTTAACGTACAGTGTATGGTTAGTTTCAGGGGTAGAATTTAGTGATTCATCAGTTGCATATAACACCCAGGGCTTATTACATCAAGTGTCCGTCCTCCTTAATGCCCATCTGCCAGTGACCCCATCCTCCCACCTCCCTCCCCTCCAGCAGCCCCCAGTTTGTTTCCTAGAGTTAAGAGTCTCTTATTGGTTTGCCTTCCTGTTTTCATCTTATTTTATTTTTCCTTCCCCTATGATCATCAGTTTTGTTTCTTAAATTCCACAGATCAGTGAAATCATTTGGTATTTGTCTTTCTCTGACTTATTTCGCTTAGCATAATACCCTCTAGTTCCATCCACGTCATTGCAAATGGGAAGATTTCATTCTTTATGATGGCTGAGTAATATTCCATTATAGATAACACACACACACACATACATACACACCGTATCTTCTTTACCCATTCATCTGTTGATGGAATTCTGGGCTCTTTTGATATTTTGGCTATTGAGGACATTGCTGCTAGAAACATTGGGGTGCAAGTGCCCCTTTGAATGACTATGTTTGTATCCTTTGGATAAATACCTAGTAGTGCAATTGTTGGGTCGTAGTGTAGTTCTATTTTTAACCTTTTGAGGAACCTCCATAGTGTTTTCCAGAGTGGCTGCACCAGCTTGCGTTCCCACCAACAGTGTAAGAGGGGTCACCTTTCTCTGCATCCTCGCCAACATCTGTTGCCATTCTCACTAGTGTGAGGTGGAATCTCATTGTGGTTTTGATTTGTACTTCCCTGATGCCGAGTGATGTTGAGAATTTTTTCATTTGCCTTTTGGCCATTTGTATGTCTTCTGTGAGAAATTTCTGTTCATGTCTTCTGCCCATTTCTTGACTGGATTTTTTGTTTCCTGGGTGTTGAATCTGATAAGTTCTTTATAGATTTTGGATACTCACCCTTTATCTGGTAAGTCACTTACAAATATCTTCTTCCATAGTTCCCTTTTAGGTATGTTGACTGTTTCCTTTGTGCAAAAGCTTTTCATCCTGATGAAGTCCTAGTAGTTCATTTTTGCTTTTGTTTCCCTTGCCTTTGGAGACATGTCCCCAACCCCACCACACCCCCAATACATTTTAAAAGATGAGGAAACTGAGACTTAGAGCAGTTTCCTCTTTCCAAGGTCAGTTGGCTAGCACAGTATTCACAGATCTAAAATCACTTCTTTTCATTTTTCCCAGCTGTGGAAATGCAAGGATCAATAATTCCCCTCAATAATCAAGAGTTGGCTATAATGCAGCTGCGAGAGCATCATTCCTTTCCTATACAGGGCTTAGCATTGAGCATAGCGTTTTCTAAACAAGTATGATCAGATATCAGATAGTTTAGTATCATTACCACCTGTCTTAGCACTTCAAAAAAAAAAAAAAAAGATAGCTTCCTTTGCAAAATGTTTGAAGCTCTTGAAAGTTCTTAGATTAATCTTTCCGGTTATTTTCTCTGCCACATGGTTAAACAAATACAAAACAAATGGGTATTATGGATTTTCTGTCTTTCACATACAAATACATATCCCTGAGCAATTGGATGAATTATTAATATATGTCCCCCAAATTGATATATATATGGTTTTAATGAGCTTGTTAGGTCGTCAGTTTCCCTTCAGTCTTAGTTCTTCACCCCAAAGACCTCTCTTTTCTTTTTATAGTCCCAATAATTCAGAATAAGTATTGGTCATCTGAATGATTTTCCCCCCTTCAACTTCTGATTTTACTAAGCAGGATATTAATAAGCCAAGGGAAATGATGTAATAAGTAACAAGTGTATCGAGGTCTTGAAGAGTAGTCTTGGATATGTAGAACAGGGGTATATAAACAACGGTTCTCATATGGGCAGAATGCTACAAGGATTGTAATGATTGTGATATTACAGTTTAGTACAAGTGGAAACAGAACACAGTAAACCTCACTAATTCAGAATCATTCAACTTGGCAAAAAAAAAAAAAAAAGCAGAATTTAACATGTACTTAAAGAAATGCAATTTTAATGACCTTAACCCAATGGTTTCTCCAAAGTAGTGTAGTTGATACAGTGTGCTGCAATAAAAGGAGGGTGGGAACGTCAGATGTAACATTAAAATACCTAGTCTTGCTCCGAATTTTATCACTAATTCATTGTGTGTCTCTCTCAGGAAGGCTAATGCCAGACCTGCCAGAGTGTTGGAAGAAATTACATAAAATAGATGACAGGGTTTTGATAAAAGTTCAAAGGACTGAGCACATATTTTATTCTCAGAAGTTGTAATATACAATAAGCCTACATTTATATAGACCTTATAGAAGGTCTTAAACGTTAAAAACTTGGATTTTAAAATAAACAACACATCAGTAATAATCTTAATTTCCTGAATTTCTGCTTCTGCTGCTGGTTTTAGACAGAATTTCTCTTGAGTTAGATACTCAGAGCATGAAACAGAAAGGCATCTGTAAACTCCCTATCAAAAATAAAGCCTAACTGCAGTGTGTGAATTTGCGTCAGAGTTCAAGTTGCTGAGTCTGAATTAGTGAACAACAGTGAACGCCGCAGAACAGTGTGGCAATGTTTTCCAGATTCTGTATTTCTTGCTGCCTGGGAGGCAGAACTTCATACCCTGCATACATCCTTGTATTGACTTGACCATAACGTGTTTCATTCTTTTAAAATAATCAATACTTACTCTTTAAAATGACAAGTGTATTATATTCACATCCTGGTTTCAAAGTTCTGTTGAAATGAGTGGGATTAGACCCAGGGAGGCAGTGGTTCTCCGATTGTTTGACTTCATTCATATCTAATCATACCTGGCGCGAGTCTATAGGAGGAATTGGAGGCAACTCATTGCAAAGATGTGTCTCCCCCCACCCCACCCCCGCAAAGGGTCACAGTACCCAGGGGATTGGGGATAGGGAGCACAGCAGGACAGAGATGACCACATCTGTGTCTTTCTGGCACTAGACAGTCCTACTATGTCATAGCCTTAGGGCCAGAAGACTAAGTTCGTCAAAAGATATGAAGTGTCCTGCCCAATGCCCAATGGACATTGAGGTATGAGTAATACAAGCTAAATGAAACAAACTGATTATTTGGTATAGAGATTTTTGAATGCCTTTTCTCAACAATTCCACTTAGAAAAGATTTTTAAAGAGTGTTCTGCTGCTTTTTCATTTCATGTAAACCTTTCCCCCATGGCGCTCTCTTCCCTTCTCATTCCTGTCCCTTTTCTGCATGAGCGGTATATCCCTTGCTACCCTCTAAGACCTGGAGGATAGAAACAGCAGGCTCTACCCAGCCTTCTGTGGGGAACAAAGCCGAACACAAAGCTGCTTCTGGCAATGCAACTGCACTGTGGCCCGTGGACTACCAGGAGTGGTTTTAAAGAAAAGGATTTATTTCAAATGCTGAATTATGAAGGAGTATTGATTGTATGAGTGGAAATACCTAGACGATTATATCTTTTTTCTTCTGGACTAATGCTATAATGCAGAGAAAGGCTTCAACTATTTATTTTGAATATAGTACCTTGTTCACTAAATGTGCATGTAAATTCTTAAATGTTACCTTTTTTACCTCTTAGAAATAATCTCTCCGGAAGTCAGTAAGAAAGTTGTAGATTACTACCAAAGCTAGGTACGTCGAACTGAATTGGGCTCTTAGCCACACTCCCACAGAATAATATTTTAATTGGCTAAGCTAATATTTGATCCAAGTTCATAAAAGTTTGAAATCAAATAATTAAATGCAAATACAGTCTTCATCCCAAAGACGATAAGAATGCCTTTAAGCTAATATTTTTAACAAGAACTGTTCGACAGCGTTCTCTTGTAAATTTTATCATACCTGAGGCGGTTTTCCTCATTCGATTAGCTGGAAAGCTGAATTTATCCCGAGGCAAACCAGACATCTAGTACAGGCTAAATTCAACAACTGGAGCTTAAATTTGGCTTAATATATCCCCACTTGGATCTGCCTGTTTAATTCTCTTTCATATGATAACGTTGGTTTATTCATAGTCTTGACTTACCACCTGAACAAACTGAACCCCATATCTTATTCTAAGAGAAGACGAAAACTTTGCAAAAACCGCAAAAGTTCCTGAATGGAAATCAGATGCAAAGTTATGAATCCAAAACTGTTTTAGGATGTGACTACAAGAATGGAGTGAAGAGCTTCTTCTCTCAGGAAGGGCTGCTTTTTATGAATGTGGACATTTCATATTCTGAGGGGACAGATGGTCTTAAAACAAGATAAGGACTCTGACTTCCAAGGCTGGCCGACGGGGGCAGCTGCAATTTTGAGTGTCACGTGCACTTGAAAAGCTACCTGTTATCAAACACTGTTTGTATTTGTCCTTAGTATTGGGTCTGTTTTGACACACAGCTTTATTTGAAATTGAGGGGGAAACCAGAAAATGGCCTCCTTGCAGGCCCCTTTAAATTTTGTCTTCCTGCCTCAAAATACTCAGCCAGTTCCCAGCCGGAGGCCTCATTTTTGCCTTTCATTCTCCAAGCATTTGAATGTGGGTTTTGCTATCATCGGGTGTGGAGAGGTAGATGAAACATAGGATCTATTTTAATTCATGTTTTTAAAATAATTCTTTAGCAGAGCCTTCCTTCCTCATTTTTATCCCCAAGACTTTTGGAAAACAAACCACAAATTTATACATCGAAGGAAAATGTGCGGCCTCTGTGTCGGGCCCCTTAACACAGGACAGCCTCAAAATAGATTTTTCCTCCATGTACACAGATTACCGCTTCATAACATCAGACAAACCAAGTGTTTTCCCTTCTGCTAATTCACTGAACTCCCTTTCTTCCATTTTGAATCAAATTATACTTTTTCTAGAGATAAATTATGGAAAATGTGTTCTACTGTGATGTTTGAAATTGGTTATGAATTTAACAAGGTGAGGAACTTTAAAACTACTTAGGAGTTTAATAGCTGGGACTATTGGCACATAAAAGATGCTCAGTATATTCTTAGGGAATTGATTTGCATATGCTTTATATTCACGGGCGCTTAATTCAGATGAGCAAGTTTAATAGTACACGTATTGGGTGTCTTGTGTGTATGTGGTGCTGTGTTTGCACTGTGTGGGAAGTAAACTAAAGACAGGATCATTGCCTTTCGAGGGAACATAACCTAGTAGGGGAGACAGGGTACAGACTGGTGACTGGAAGATCAAGAAAAGCTTGACAGGAAAGATAGGATTGGAAATATTTGGAAGATCTTTCAGGTACAAGCAAGGGGAAGATCGATGTATGAATTAGTGTGAAAGTACATTCTTTCACTCGTCCAGTGTGAAATCGTCTCCTGCTTTGTCCAGGCGCTGTGCTAGGCCTGGGGAAGGAAGGGTAACCATTAACAGGTAGATTTATCCCTGTTCTCAGAATTGACAGTCAGATAACCATGTAATACCCCATGACCTATGTGATGGGCGAATGGAATATGCTGTCCGATCCACAGAGACTGCTCAGGGGAGGCTTCCTGGAGGCAGTGATGTCTGTATGGAGTCCTGACAGATCCTGCTCCAATAATTGGTATAGGGAAAGCAGGAGAAGGAGTAGGCTCAGAAACGTGGAGAGACTGAGCTCAGTTTTAGACACTGTGAGTTTGAGATACCCACTAGCCACTGGGGAAGAGATGTCCATTAAGCAGCTGTAGCTGCTCATGGGTCATGAGTGAGCTGGTAAATGTGTAGAACATGGCAAAGGAGAATGTTCTGCACATAGAAAAGTCCACATGATTCAGGAAAAACAGGCAGGCTTGGCACTACAGTCAGAGCACCCAGCCAAAATTCCCTTTTGAACCTTTCCCAAGAAAACACAATACATAATGGACTTCGTGCTTTTTGCTTACTGTTATGAAATAGTTCTGCACGAAACAAAAATAAAGTCTGCCGTGAATTTGATATGGAAGAATAGTAGTATGTCAAAGGCAAAAAAAAAAAAAAAAGAAAGAAAGAAAAGGTTTTGGTTTAGGGCAAAGCAATGTTTAATCGAGAAATTTATTTGTTCATTCCTCACATATTTAGAGTGGTCCCCCCACCCCCTGCTCCATGGAGGAAATGTTCCAAGCCCCCTAGTCATGCTTCAAACTGTGGATAGTACAGAACCCTTTATATATATATATTTATATATGCTACATTTTTTCTATAAATGCATACCTATGGTAACGTTTCATTTCTAAATTAGGCACAGTAAGAGATAAATAATAATAGCTAATAATAAAATGGAACAATTATAATAATATACTGTAATAAAAGTTACGTGAATGTGGTTTTCCTCTCTCTCAAAATACCTTGTCATACTGTAATCACCCTTCTTGTTGTGATGATGTGAGATGATAAAAAGCCTATGTGGTGAGGTGAAGTGAGGTGAGTGGTGTAGACACTGTGACCTTCTGATGATACATCAGGAGAAGGGTCATCTGCTTCCAGACCACGGTTGACTACCTGTAGCTGAAACCACGGAAGACCAAGCCACGCACGGGGGGGCCACTATATTAAGGATCTTCTCTGTGCTGAGCACTGACCTAGGTGCTAAGATGCAGCTGCAAATTAGACCAAGTCCCTTCTTTCACAGCTCTCATTCTGGTGAAGGTAGCAGGCAATTTCAAAAATTGGACAAATAAATGCATAATGTCCAATAAGCAACAGTAAGAATATGTAGTTCAGGGATATAGGGAAGAGTAGCCACAAAATGGGGGTAGTGGTCATTCTGAGGCGTCAGGATTTAGTTCACGGAAGGAACACACAAGGAGCCTGAAGGGCTCTGTTCGGTGTTCTATTTGTTTCTTCAGAGTGGTGGATTCACAAGGGTTCATTATATCATGTCTAAAAACCTACCTATACATTACATCTTTACATTTCTAATTGTGGTAGATAGAATGCACATGACATAAAATGTATTATCTTAATAACTTGTAAGTGTGCAGTTCAGAAGTGCTCAGTACATTTACATTCTTGTCCAACCCATCTCCAGAACCCTTTTCATCTTGCAAAACTCAAACTCCATACTTACATGCAATGACGACCCCCATTTCCTTCTCCCCCCAGGCCCTGGCAATCACCATCCTTCTTTCTGTCTATGAATTTCCTACTCTGGGTACCTCATACAAGTGGAATCATGGACTTCTTCTTTTTGTAACTGGCCTATTTCACTAGCACAATTTCCCTCCTTTTTAAGACCGCGTAATATTCCATTGGAGGTGTAGACCACATTTTGTTGATCTGCTCACGGGGGGTCGGGGCCTCGTGGCCTCGTGGTGGGATTCTAGAGAAGGCTAACTTTTAACGGATGCTTTCTTGAGAAGGTATTATAGGTATTTTGAAATTAAGACTTAGAAATTGAATAGCTTTCTTAAGATCTCAGAGTAAGCCAGACCCAGGGAGGGAGAAGCTAACATTTCCAAGCGCTAGTCAATGTGCAAAGGATTTTTTACATGTTTTCTCATTTAATACTGTGAAGACTTTTATTGGGAAGGTATTATTATCTTCCTTCTCCAGATAAAGAAACAGCTTTATAGGGGTCACGTAACCCTACCTGCTCAGCTACTGAGACGCAGACCCTGAGTTGTACCAGGCTGTCTGGCTCCAGAGGACATCCATGCATCAGTCAGCAGCCCCTGACATTGCTTCTACCTTTTGGCTACTGTGACCAATGCTGCTAGGAGCAGATATGGGTATACAGATATCTGTTTGATACATGACATATATTTTAAAGAAAATCAGGCAGAGTGAGGGCACAGAGAATGATTTGGTAGTGAAGCAGAGCTTTTGTAGAAAGGGTGGTGAGCAAAGGCTTTGAGTAGGTGGTATTTGAGCTGAGGCTGAAGTGAAGTCCTACACAATAGGGGAAGAACATGCAGAATGAGGGAGCTCAAGTGCAGAGGTCCTAAGGCAGAAGGAAAGGCTTGGTGTGTTGAACAGCAAGAAGACCAGTGTGTCTGGAGAGGAGTAAGGCCAACAGATAGTGTTTCTGAGTTAGACTATGATAAAGGTTTTCCCCTTTCTTCTGAGAAGAAACTATATGTAAACTCTTGGAATATTGTTTTGTTCGAAGTATTTCAGTGATGCCATTTGCATTGGATTCCATATTGTGTGCCCTAAGGGAAAAGTTGCCAGACGTGAGGACGCAGGAGCTAGCTTGGAAACTTCTGCAAGCTTTGTCTGTTCGTGCCAAAGCTACATGGTTTCCTTGTCAAGGAGAGAGCTACTTTAATGTAAATGAATTTAGTGCCACTTATCCTAGGGCACATTGTATCAAATCATAGCTATATACTAAACAAAGTTTGAAATGATTTGTAATTCAGGCCAAAAACCATCTTGGAGAATTGACTTACTTTCCAGACAGTTAAACAGAAAAGCCAGTGATAGGCTAATGGGGTGATTGCAGAGTACTGGTGGTACCTGTTTGTTGACAGTCCAGTATCTTCCTTTCCATACTTGAGTTCATAAGCATCCAGTCAGACTGTTAGGGCTGTGAGTGACGATAGAGACCAAGTCCAACCTTAAGTTCCCAGATGAGGAAAACTTGAGGCCCCAAATAGTGACATGCTCTAGAATCCCACCGCTAGGCCCCTTCCCTCTCTAAACATTCTCACTGACCCCAGGGGTTTCACCCAACACTGGCCCACTGATGAGTCCCAAATACAGACCACCATCCAGGCCTCTCTGCTGAGGTCTGGACCTTTATTTCCTGTCATTTCCTCTGTATCTACTGAGTGTTCACAGGCTCCTTAAATCCAACATGGCTATACCTAGACTTACTGAATCCTGACCTCTCAAATACGCTTTTCTGCCTCTTGCCAAAAAGATAGCCACCACCTTCCTCCCTTGACAGACACCCAGAAGTCATCCAGGACCTTCGCTCTCTCCCACTCTCGATTAACACAGGGCCAACAAGCCCTGTTGAGTCAGCCATCTTGATGCCTTTCAAGTCCACACACACCCCACCCCACCCCCGCCACCATGGCCCACTGTACTTCTTACCTCTTCCTACAGCACCCTCCTGACTGGGTGGTGAGACTGTTCCCATGAGACTGTTCCCTCCTTCCCCTCCCTCGTCTACCAGTCCCTTCTCCTCACTTCTGGCACAGGGCTCTTTCTAAACCAGAGAGCTGACTCTTTCCTTCTTAAAATCTTTCAGTGCTTCTGTATTGCTTTCAGACCAAAATCCAGACTCTTTCTGACATGTGATGTCCTTCAGTCTTAAACTTCCTGGCCTATCCTCCTCTTGCCCCTCTGCTTTCTTTCTGCATGAAAGTTAAGCTGCTGATCCTGTGTGTGTGCCCAAGACAGCCACTGCTTATCTCTGTAATATTAAATAGACGACTTGACACAGAGACTGTGTTTTACTCCTGTGTCTTTAATACCTGGCATAAGACTGTCCAACTGAATGAGTGAATGGATGGATGATTGAATGAATGAATGAATGAATGAGTGAATTCATATTGCACATACATAAGAGTGTAAAATAATAAATAATGCATGTTACAGTGCCTTGTAAGTTACAAAGCGTCAGTAGTTTAAGGGCTTGTTATTTCTATGTACATAAATAATGTATACGCTATTTGTCCACATTTTTACACACAGCTCTTGCCAAAGAGTTGCGTTTTTCTTGTTAGTAATTTGCATATGAAGGCACCAAATTGTATATTCTAGTTGCTAAAAATAGCTCTTGGGTTAATAAGCATACACACACAAACACATTTTTGTAGGGGTCTTAACAGCGATGAATGTAAAATCTTGAGTTTGAAGTTTTGCTGGAAACAAGATAGAATTTAATCTTAGACATCAGCGCTAAAAATATTCTGTCCTCCCATTTCCAACCACTAAACAGCCCTCACTCTTTATTAAGTGAACTCATACGAAAAGAACTAGCAGGTTGCTCTGAAAATTCCTACAAAATTATGTATATAAATTATTTAAAGATAGCCCTCTAAAAAATAATTTTAAAAATTAATTCCTTACAGAAAATTCTTTCTCCGTTTCTGGTTTATTAAAGGAAAGGGTCTTCTGAGGACTCATTGTGCACCAATTTACAGATTGCCATCCTTCCAAAACCCTCAAGGAAAAGAAGTGTTCTCTAGGTGCAAAATGGTACCTCTTTTTCCCACTTTCATCTCTCTTGAAGGGCAAGATACAATTGTTTTCTCACATGTGGAAAATTAACAAAGATATAAAATTATCTTCTCAACAAAAGACAGCACACTCCATTTGAGCCCCCAGCCCCCTTGCTCAGCAAAGGACCCATCACTGAAGAAAGTGCTGAACGGGAAGGTTTACAGGCGTGTGCCATGTGGCAGGTACCGGAGAGGCAGAAATCAGGATCTTCATCTTCAGAGAGAGTCTGGGTGTTGTGTATGACTGAGAAGCCAGTACTGTAATATATTCAAGAAGACCTAAGGGTTTACTTTCCAATAAGGATGGAAAAAATCTGAGCATGCCACTGTGAGCTTATCGTAATGCTGCTTCATATAAAAAGTTGGTAATTAGTCCCCGAGTGAATAAAGTAGAACAGATGATAAGAGATTGATACTTAGAGGAGAAGCATAAAATGCTTTTGCCAGTCATCAAAATTTAAAGGCTATAGAGAAAGGGTTGGGGATGCCTCTGTCTGTTTACCTGCAATTTCTAACTCTGGATTTGCAATGATAGAGTTCATTAACTTGTATTTTTAAATTGTATTAAAATGAAGCTTCTATAAATTTCAAAGAGGAACATAGAGGGCCAAACGCAGGAGACTTCGAGATCCATCATAAGACACCACAGAACAACTGGTGGGAATTTTGGTGTCCTGTCAATCTTCCCTCTTCCAGCTGAGTCTTTTTCTAAAATCCAAATATGGTCCAGTGGTATGTATATGGGAACTGAACAGCAAATCTCAAAAACATATTATTTCTGAGGACTCCAGAATATGTAATAATTTTACCAGATTTTGTTTTCTCCTGTAATTTAATATCAGTTCATTGATGAAGTTTTGATGTTAGATTCCTGTTTAGATGGGTTTAGGCTCCCAAGTATGCCAGCTCCCATTCATTACTTAATGTGGAATAGGGCTTGATTTACAGGAGGAATATCCCAGAGAAAATGCTTACGATTTTAAATGTATTTCACATGTGAATTTTCACAAAAGGACATGAATTCCATGGGGCGCCTGGGTGACTGAGTCGGTTAAGCATCCGACGCTTGATTTTGGTTCAGGTCATGATCTCAGAGTTGTGAGATCCCTTCCCAAGTTGGGATCCGTGCTCAGAACAGAGTCTGCTTGAGATTCTCTCCCTCCCTCTCCTTCTGCCCATCCCCCCACTTTCTCTCTCTCTCTCTCTCTCTCTCTCAATAAATAAATAAATAAATAAATAAAATCTTTAAAAAAAAAATTCCATGAGTATTGTGGGAGCACACTTAAGTTTCTGGACTCTTCCTTAAAAGTAAATAAAATGAACTACAGAAAAGAGAAAATTCTGAGTCTTCTGAGAGGTGGTGTCATCTGTATTTTGGCGCTTACCTTTTCTGTTGCCTTTAGGTCCTTGTGAACCATCTTGACCATAGCAGAGAAACTATGGTCTGCTTCTCAGGCCAGAGATGCAAGAAATGTAGGGGCTCAGGGACCCTATTCCAGATCCAAATGGGGGCATGGGTACATTTCCCTTAAAGCAAAACTGACCAGTGAAAATCCTCATTGGCAAAACATGTAAATTAAGACTTAACTATTCAGACCACAGGATTCACAGAGGATTCTTTAGATAGAAAACACTGTCACATTTTAAATATTTTATTTCAGGGAGAAATCTGTTGTATAAATCAATTTTTGAAAGTCAGTTTCAAATTAGAAAAAGAAAGGAAATTGGCTTATAAGATACCTAATAGTTGCATGTAATAGGTAATGTCACAGTGATATCAATCTTGGACAAATACATCAATAATATAAAGGAAACATTAATTGGAGAATTCTGTGGGGGTGCTTTGACTAATACGGAGTCCCCACACCTAGTTGCTTACAGTCTACTAGGGAAACGGACAGTTACCAGCGCAGTGCAAAATGCCGTGAGAGGAATTTATAGCTGAAAGTAGAGTCAAGCAGCAGAGCAGTGGTCCAGGAACTACTTGGTCAGTAGATGAGAGTAATTCAATAAAAATCTTGTTCTTTCTTTTTTTAACCTTATATAGCTTAAGTATCAGGATCGTTGATACCAAATTCCAAATTGTCTCCACAGGCACAGAAACAAAATACACATTCAGTAAGTATCTTTGAGGCGATTAGCAGCATAACTTTTGTTAGGTTAAATGAGAAATTCTTAGAAATGGCTTAATGGGAAAATTAATAGTGTCATGTGAATTCAATTTTGATGAACTTTAGAGAAAAATTATGTATATGGCCAAAGTATGGGAAACCTGTATATTTTCCTTCAGAAGGAAAATGGCATATATTTTTAAACTTTTGGGAGAAAGGTACCAGTTGGGACCAGTATTTATAGAAATTGCCCAGCACATGCTAATCTGAAGACTTTAAATGATCATTCTGTGATAGTAGTAAACACATAAACCAAGACTAATCATCTAGCCTTCGTTTTATTTTTTTAATAGATCTTGTTTTTCTTAACAGAGTGGCATAATTTATCACAGAAGGTAGAACCTAGTTCTCAAAAAATACATTTATCAAAAAAAGAAAGTTTCAAAAACAACTTTCTAAAAAGACCATTATTCATTTATCTTACATTTTTATGCTGTGCAAATTCCTACATCCTCCCTATTAATCTCTATGACTCTTGTTAGCTTTTCTTGCCTGTGAGAATATCTTTCATTGTAGCATAAAATCATGCTCATTTCAGTTGTTTTTCTATAATTGTGTTTCGATCACTGTAACACTAAAAGTGGCTTGTTTTCTTTTTGAACTTTCTAGTCATGTAAAAGAGAAAGGTGAATTCTGTGTCCTCTAAGTTGGATGAAGGGTAAAAAGAAAAAGCACCGAGAAATGTGCCAAAATTCAGATGAACTCTTTTTAAATGATATTTGCTCTCTGCCGTTATCCTTTATGAAGGACCCATACACATAACCGGAATGTGAGCCCTTGAAAGGAGAAAGTGCGCTGCAGGGGACAAAGCTAACACGAATGTAAACTCTTCTGTCCCCTACCCAGCTAGAGCATATCAGTGGTATTTCCACTTGTTGACATTTTGTAATTTTGAACCAAATGTAACTAAGTGTATCAGTATTTTTAAATAATTTAAGATAATTTTTTAAATATTTTAAATCAGATGGAAAATGTTTTATTAGCTGTAAAGTGGGACGGACATAAAATGGCAACAACTTGCCTGCCGCCAGAAGCCACAGGTCCTAATAGTGTAGCTCTTGTCTGTTGGTACATCTCACTAATAAATAATCACATTTTTTTATTCTCCCATCTCACTTTGAAGTAGATGTGGTATCCAGTGCTCACACTATGTACCTATTTCAGTACTAATTCCTCACTGTTTTTAATTTGGGGCAGAGAGTTGGGGGACAGGGAGGGGGAAGCATGTTTAAGGTGAAGTTACGGCTCAGAATATAAACACTAAAATTATTCCAGACACATTTTAAAAGCAAATGTAAAGTAACCTTTTTTTGCTTTTTGTTTTTTGTTTGTTTTTACTTTTTTATTTGAGTAGAGTTGACACAATGTTTCATTGGTTTCAGGTATGCAACATAGTGATTGTACTTCTCTGTACGTTATGCTGAGCACGCCACACGTGCAGCTGCCAGCTCTCACCACGCAATGCTAGTACATCATCACTGACCATATTTCCTCTGCTGTGCCCTTTATTTCCGTGGCTTAGTCATTCCATAACTGGCAGCCTGTATCTCCCACAACCCTTCACCCATTCTGCCCATCTCCCACCCCCCAAGGCAAGTAAGTAACCTTATTTTAAGAGGATTTAGAGACACCAGAATGGACGAGCACATATGTACAGGCTAAGTTTAACAGCCAAGTTCAGTGCCAGAAGTACTGGGTATGAGTTACCATGGTAACCAGTAACTGAGTTTAGTACATTTCACCTTTTAATCATAGTATTATGTGGTTTTCTTCAGAATCATTCTTATTTATTTTTGTCCAATTAGAAAATAAAACAGGGCTGGAGGGGTGCTGCATCTGTTTACTTTCTTAGCATGGATGTATGTAAACACACATATCTCTCTCTTTTTTCCAGAGACTTCTATATACACATTATATAAAAGTTGTAGTTAACGTAAATAAACTCCAGAAGAGAAATTCCAACATAACCATTTTCCCTTGTTCATTGTCTGTGTGTGTATTTGTATGTCAGTCAGTCTGTCTTTTTTTTTCTTTTTTACTCTATGTTTCTCCCTTATTCAATATTTATAAGGACCTCTAGGGCAGATGCCTTAAAACAACGGATGATCACCAGGAGTTAGGCTGCGTGAATTGCCCATGTCCATCTTCTCTGTATGAGTGACCCAGGACCAGGGGGGAAAAAAAAGGAAAGGAAAGTATCAGACTTTGAAACCACATTCAGGTTAAAGGGCACCGGCCATCCGGGCGCGTATTCTGCCTAAAGGACAAGCCTTTCATTTGATAAAGATCATTAGTCACTGAGATATATATTTTAGAGAGTTCCCAGTAGCGAATATTCTGTTGGCAGTCACTGGAGTGTACCAGATGGTTCATTAGCATAGGCTAGACAAGTCAAAGGCTTTCAGAATCATTTAGAAAATGTCAAACAGAAACAAGAACCCTGTCACTTTTTATTAGAATTAACTACATCATACCCTGGACACAGATTTCACCTTGGGTCAGAAAAATTAATACAGAATTATATGAATTGTGTAATATACTGGGTTAAGATAGGTCTTTCTCTAGGGACTCATTTGCTGGCAATATATTATGATCCCTCTACTTTAGGAATCCTCAAACCTTTCCTTTTGTAAGATAGAAAAGAGTTGACCTTGCTCAAAATCCATTGGTGTCTAATTGATTTGAGGTATATGCAGAATTTCAACAAGACATTCTTCTAAAGCTCTTTTGTGATCCTTTTCCCAGGAAGCTTGGTGAGTGGGGCTTACTGAATATTCAGCAGTATATAAAGTATGCTTTATGTCAGGAGGAAAATACATCCATTAATTGAACACACTGCTGTAGTAAACAGGAATTAAAATGCCATTAAAATAGCGTGACTTTTTTTTTTTTTTAATCCAGATGTCAAAAACCTTGAGAACTTCCAGCTGGTAGAAGGTGTCCAGGAACAAGTCAATGCCGCCCTGCTGGACTATACGATGTGCAACTACCCACAGCAAACAGAGAAGTTTGGGCAGCTACTTCTCCGACTACCCGAAATCCGGGCCATCAGCATGCAGGCTGAAGAATACCTCTACTATAAGCACCTGAACGGGGATGTGCCCTATAATAACCTCCTTATTGAAATGTTGCATGCAAAAAGAGCTTAGGTTACAACCCCTAGAAGCTCTTCTTTCAAAACAAAAAGAGATTGGTGGGCGGAAAAAACAACAGGAAGAAAGAAAGAAAAAAAAAAAAATACTCTGAACTGCTCCAAGCAACACTAATTGAAAACTTGGGTTAAAGATATTGAGTTTAAAAAGGCATAATAATCAAATACTTAATAGCAAATAAATGATGTATCAGGGTATTTGTATTGCAAACTGTGAATCAAAGGCTTCACATCCCCGAAGGATTCCATATAAAAGACATTGTAACGGAGTGGATTGAACTCACGGATGGAGACCAACACCATATTGGAGTAAAAACGGATGAAACAATTCTTGTATATTTAAACTGATCTCTGCTGTGAAGAAATTTAGGAACTGATCTGTGTTATTAATTAGGCTTATACAGCAGGGGATTTGAGCTTACAGAATGCCTCCATGGTAAAGCTGAACTAAAACAACTCAAAGGAATCCATCGGCTGCACCTGTAATAGCCCTTCCCTCTTCCTCTCAAGGACCCAGCACCTTGTGTCCTGTGATCACGGAATCTGTCCTTACGGACTTGTGCTCAGCCACACCCACTAGTAGCTCCACCAAATCATGAAAAGCCTAATTTTGAATGTCTGTGTCTTAGACCTGCAAACAGCTAATAAGAACAGTCTATAATATGTTAGCTTGCCATTTTAAATATGTTCTGGTTTGTTTTGTCATGTGTTCATGTTAAAAAAAAAAAAGCAGGCAGTATCCCTCTTCTGATCTTATATAAGCATTAATTAATATTAAGGGAAAGGACTACAAACTTAAAGCAAATGCTCCATAGCTAAAGCAAGCTAGACCTTATTTCTGCTACTGTTACTGAAATGTGGCTTTGGCGTTGTCGAATTTCATAACAGCTTCTTACCAAAAGGCTTGTTTAGGGTACATCCATCTTCTGAACCATCAAAGTTTGTAGTTCATTTACAAATAAAACCTGAAACATATTTTACTGGGATGTCAAATAGTCACAGTGCTAAGTAGTTTAAAATAAAACCGAAGCATGTTAAGCTATGCAAAAAGAAAGAAAAGGGTGAGCTAATAAATTGCCCCAAGTCTCCTGCTTGTTGCAATTGAACATCCCCTAAGCCTAGAACGGCAGCAGTGATCCTTACATAGGGACTGGAAAGATACTAAAGCAACTCCAATCTTCCCCAAAAGGGAAAGGAAGAGAGTGATACTGACCTTTCTGAGTCATAGACCAAAGTCTGCTCTAGAACAAATATTGAAGGACAAAGAATTGCAAAACAAACTCTCCCAACAACGATCGCAGTGTTATTGACATGTAATGCCACAGGTATGGACATCTTGCCTTATTTCACAATCCTGAGAGGTAGCTGTGCACATGTGGATCAACGTTTGTTTAAAATAAAGTATTAATACTTTTCAAGTCAAATAAAAGATAGTGTTTACATTCTTTAGGTCCTGGGGGGGCGGGGAGGGAAACTGCGATATTACAAAATAGCTAAAGCAGTAATTTCCTTAATGTTATTTTTCTGATTGGTAATTATTTTTAACAGTACTTAATTATTGTATGTCGTGAGACACTAAAATCAACAATGGGAATCTCATCTAGACTTTGATTTTTTTGAGATTATCAGCGGCACAATCACTTGTAAAAACTGTAAAAACTAAAAGTATCTCCTAGTCCCTTAATTTTTTCATAAATGTTTCAGGCTTTTGAATAGTTTATTTATATTGTATATCATAGTTTCAACTGTAGACAATTATGATGCTAATTTATTGTTCCTTGGTTTCACCTTTGTATAAGATACAGCCAAGACCGAAGAAACCAAATATATGTGTTTACTGTAGCGTGTCTTCAAGTTAGCAGAACATAGTTCAGGGACAGAGAAGGGTCTAATGAATTAAAATCATTCACTTGATTAAATGTCTGTAAATCTTCATAATTCTTCCTGTAGTTTATTTAATATCTATTGTAAATTATGTGACTTGTAGTTTCCTCTGTTTCTGAGTAAATTTAACAAGGGTGGAGTATTCCCTGGTTTCCTTTACAAGCGTTGTAAGTTGTATACCAAAGATATTAGTTACTACTTCTGTGTGTACAAAGAGGATTATTTTATTATTTTTTTAATCACCTCTAATATTCGTCCACATGAAGGGTACACATTCGCTAAGCCGAGTGTCCACAGCTCCTCGTCCAAAGTCTCAGTCACCTGTAATCATGGCTCAAAGGACAATGAAAAACAGCTGATCAGAGTCAATGTCCAAAGCATGAAATAGACCCGGCAGCATCCTTACTCTCCCCACTTAAAAACCAGGTTGGCCAGAAGACACGTGGAGAGGAATGGGCGTTGTCAGCCGTTACTGAAATGGTTGCATCCTGTATGTGGAACATGGGTGGCAGCAATTCTGAGGTTAGTGGGGTAGTTATTTGGAGGGTCATTAACATTGCAAAAGAAACCCCAAAATACATTGATTCTGAAAGTCCATGTTTTCTTATTTTAAATAGTACTCTCCACTGAAAATTAAACCTAAGAAATGTCAATTACTGATACGTTGTTAACCTAGCAAATTCCATCCTAAGTCCAGTTAGAAAGACGGGCAACACGGAGAGTTACATCCACACTCCTGCTGATGGACGTCGAGAACAGAAGTTGATGAACAAGAAGGCACCACAGCCGACGTCTGTGGTCCATCCAGAGTTGGCAAATGAAATTTCTCGAGTGCTCATTGTTAACCAGTCTGTCACGAGACATTTCCTTAGCGACCGCCTTATCAATTACAGGATTTATTAGTAAAAGCAGACTCAAATATAAACGTTTTTGGCTTAGCGTGGTTTATTATGGTTGGTCTATGTTTGTAAACAGACAATCTGTAATGTCTGAACATTTGTATTACAGATCTGCAGCTACCTTGGACCTGAATCCATGCAATGTTTAGAGTGTGAAGTCGGTTACTTGTTGGCGTTTTCTTACTGTATCAGTGAAATACATATTGTCATGTCAGTTCTTGCCAGGAATTTCTCGACAAAATGGATTTTTTTTTCAGTATTTCAATAAATATTGATATGCCCAGCCTGATAATTTTTAAAAGTTTTTATGCTGTCCTCATTCTATTAGCTAGTAAAGCTTCTAAATAATTAAGATGCTTGACTAGGAACGGAGTGAAAAGATTTCCACACGAATAGGTAACTTTCCCCTCTCTAGATATTACCTGGTGTAGTCTTGTCCTTGGTTGGATACTCGAAGCATTAAACGATCTGTGCATCCTATCTCTACACATGAAATAAAGCATTCTATCTTATTTACTGTTAGAACTGATTGGCAGAAAAATCTTAAACTGTCTTTAACTTTTTATCTACCCTGTACCCTAATAACTTTACCAAGTGCCTTGGTAATTCAAGTGATCTCCAGAACTGCTCCATTTGGTATTACTATGTCCCTCGTAAAGTTTCTTGTTCAGAGTGAGAGACAAGACAATGAAGGAGTAGGGATTTGAACCCAGGGCAGTTTGGCTCCACAGTGTTTCTAGACCAGAGTGACACCTAGAATTTGCTTCAAAAGGAAAAGATATTAGATAAAATGAGGCATCAAATCACTGCTAAGCATACAAATATCAGTAACCTAGAAGTGTAGAAGCCTCTTCGTTTTCTGGAGTTTAACCCTTAAAGGTAGCATGTCTATGTCCTAGAAATTAGCCCTTTTCCGTACCCTTGAGCTTTTGGAGATTTTTAAAGCAAGGAAATAGCGTACAAAATCCATGTTGGAAATTAATAATTACCTCTATTACAAAATAACGCAAGAGCCACAAAACAATATGCTTACGAAACATTGTGATCCAGGGAAAACTCTCTCCTTTCGCCCCGCCTCTGCCTTCCCCAGATAAGCAGGAATCATCACCTCTTTGCCAAGAAGGCACTGATTTTTCTTAGCGTCCTCCAAAAAGATTCCAAGGAATTAGATTCAAAACACTGCACTTAGGGTCCAGTAGATGATGGGACTAAGGTTTTTAAGCAACTGAACAGTGGCCTACAAAACACAGCTCCCCCGTCAGCCTCTTACCAGGAAGAACTTGATTTGAAAAAAAATTCTTGCTGACATTCCATGGACTATGAAAATATGTATTCATATTTAATTGAACTAGAACTTGCAGAAAAGCGTGCAGCTAGATACATTCTTACATATGTATAACCCAGGTCGTCACATAGGTCCAGCAAGGTACAGAACATCAATTTTTCAAATGTTTTTATAAGTGGTTTTACCCATTTCTTAAAAATTTGGTGGAGACGGAGTTTCTCCAAAGCCTAACCCAGCAGCCAGCAGAGGTCATTCTGATGAGAGCAGAGGCCTCACTCCATCACCTAGAATGACGCTCGCAAAGTTGCTAAATCCATCAGCATGATAGAGCCCGTAAGAAAAACGTGGCTCACGCTGATGTGCGCTTGATTGTTACATCTGATATTCCCAATAACTTTGAAGAGGTTTGTACCTTTAACCAAGTTTGACGTTCAGTTTGAAACCATCTCTGATGTATATTTTTATGAGAAACATGTGGAGACTTTGCTCAACATAACACAGGTCAAAATGCTACGATACTTAGCGATCTTGACATTTCCCTGGAATAATAAAGACCAATTTTCCTTAACACTGAACAGGAAGTGTATAGTTTAGTCACTCAAAATAAATATTCTTGCAATACTTTAACTGCTTCACATAGGCATTTGGTTTATGTTAGGTTAGGAGTTAATAATTTGGTGACTGCTATCAGGCAGTAATTGTGGTTTGTTCGTAGAAAAACTTAAGAACCGGTCTATGAAACATCACATATGTAATTGTTGCTAGAAAAGAGAAAAAGAGGCAAAAAGAAGTGTAATTAGACTAATCACTGAGTGTCCCCAATATGAGTTTGACACTAACCAACCAGGAAAGCACTAGACCCCAGCGTGCTGGGCCGTCCACACCCCACTCCTGAGCTGAGACCAGTGTCCTTCAGACCCCAGGCTGCCCAGGAGGTATTACGGCTGCCAGGCCAGAGACCCTGGGACACTAGATCTGAAACTGTGCTGAGGACCACGTCAGTCAGAAAGGGCCAAAAGGAGACAATGTGTCAATACCTGATTTGCGTCTAATTCTTGAACTTTATGGGCCACAGACCACAACACTCCTGTCTTGCCTGATCCCACAGAAGCCCCTTCTCCTTGGCCAGCTCTGTTGGCCCCGCCTCTCAGGAAGAAGCCCAGCCCAGTGAGCTCTGACTGGGTCAGAGCTTCCAGCACTTTAGCCACAAGACTCGAAGCCCCTCCAGATTCCCCACACCCTTGGGCCACCTCTGCTTTTCTTCATGCACCCTCTCACTAACCCCCACATTACCTCAGTATCCAAGTCCTGCCCGTTACTTTCCATAATTCTCTCAAATTGTCCTCTCCTCTCCTTCCCTACAGCTTTAGATGAGGCCCTTAGCATTTCTTGCCTAAAATTATTCAGTAGCCTCTGGGCTGATCTCCTGCCATCAGTCTCAACCCACTCCAAGCCTCACTCACTACGGCTGCCTGCGCAGTCTTCCTACCCCAGAGCTGACCGCGCCACTCCTTCACTTCCAGTCCTCTGATGCTTAGTATCTTCAGGAAAAAGTTCCAACCTTCCCCCCTAGACCTCACACCTCAGACCTTTTAGGACACAGCATCTGCCTGCCTTCCCAGACTCCACTCCTCAAACATACCAACCACACTGAGCTTCTTGCCACCCTGAACATAACCTGCTCTTTCCTGCCTCTCAGCTTCTAGGCACGTTCCCCAGTGGCTCGGCAAGCTGAGACTAGACTTGGAGAAATCTTCCTAGCTGCCCCATCCCATACAAGCCCCCATCAAAGTCAAAAGATCCCATTTCTAGGCCCCCAGCCTCTGATGTGAATCATATTCTGGTCTCACTGTGTTTCTCTGCCAGGGTTGCCCCTGTGAGGGTAGGGCAAGGGCAGTGCCTGGAACAGCTCTAAGCCACTGGCCCAGTGCTGGCGGATAAAACAAGCACAATGCATGATCTTCACAGAAGAATAAGGACATCGCTCCCTAGTCTTCTTGACTTTGGCCATTTTAGTGGGGCCAAGACTTAGATCATCCAGTGCTCAGCCAGCTTGCTCACCCACTCCAAACCCAATATCACAAACGAGTTTCATGTTTCCTTCAGGGAGGGCTCACATGTGTGATGGCACCACAGCTCCCATCCTGAGCATGGGGTTAATCCGAAGAACTAGGCAGTGAGAATGGCGTTGCTTTACTGATACAAGGCGCTCAGCCTCTCTGCACACCCCCCAAAGAAAGAACTGCAGAAGGGAGCGGAATGGTGCTTTGTGGCACCAGGGAGCAGAAACTGATGATAGTAAAATAGGTAGATATCACCAAGAGAAAGAGTCCAGCACAATGTGAAGGAAAACAATGTCTACGATCAAAGCTTTCCAAAAATCCAGAAATGAAAGCAATTCCCTTAGAGGCTGGTGATTTCGCAGAAACCGTTCCACTTAAAGCTGGAGTTGACAACAATGCTGGGGACCTGATTCTTCTCCAGGGGATGGCCGGTCAAAGTTAGTGGCCCTCCAGAACCGACAGTTCAACATTCCAGCATGGCCATCCAAACAGACGGGTCCAAAACTTCAGGAAGGATCTTTTTCCTCACTTCTTCCCTCCAGGAAAAAATGTGCTTGTGTCTTTGAAGTCTGCTAGCGTGATGAGATACTGACAGGCAAGATCCCGCCAATTCCAGAGACCCAAATGTCTAAGAGATGAATTTACAAAGCTCATTTTGGTGTTTATAGATGATGCAAGAGAGAAATCACAGCCTGCCAAACATGTTACACCAGCTCATCCTTACATCGGGTAGTAGTTAATGCTCCGAAAAAGAAAGTGTCCACTTTTTGAAAAATTCTAGCCACGCATCCAAAACTGCTTCTCCCACATCTGCTGCGTAGCGGGAGGCAGAGCATGGCGGTGGGGGTGCTGGTTGCCCTCCGTGTACCTCCTCTGTGAGGGGCAAGATGCCCTTTGGCTAAGGGGCGCCTGGCTGGCTCAGTCGTTAAGCCTCTGCCTTCAGCTCAGGGCGTGATCCCGGCGTCCTGCGATCGAGCCCCACATCAGGCTCCTCCGCTAGGAGCCTGCTTCTTCCTCTCCCACTCGGCCTGCTTGTGTTCCCTCTCTCTCTGGCTGTCTCTGTCAAATAAATAAATAAAATCTTTTAACAAAAATAAAATTTAATTTAAAAAAAGATGCCCTTTGGCTAGATGAGGTAATCCTCATGTAGTTGCTGGTACTTGCTGTCCCCTCCCATCCTTACAGCTCTCCCTACCATCTGACAAAAGAGAGCAAATTAAAGAGTTACACTAGAAAAAACCAGGAGATCCATAAAAATATCTTCACTGAAGGAGAAAACAATTATTTTTATTTAAATCAATTAATTAACATATAATGTATTATTAGTTTCAGAGGTAGAAGTCAGTGATTCGTCAGTCTTATATAATACCCAGTGCTCATTACATCCCATGCCCTCCTCAATGTCCATCATTCAGTTATGCCATCCCCCCACCCCCTCCCAACAATTTGTTTGTTTTTTTTTTAAAGATTTTATTTATTTATTCAACAGAGATAGAGACAGCCAGCGAGAGAGGGAACACAAGCAGGGGGAGTGGGAGAGGAAGAAGCAGGCTCCTAGCGGAGGAGCCTGATGTGGGGCTCGATCCCATAATGCAGGGATCACGCCCTGAGCTGAAGGCAGACGCTTAACCGCTGTGCCACCCAGGCACCCCAACAATTTGTTTATTAATCCAGTATTTCTTACCTGAAAAATATTAGCTGAGCCTCTACTATGTTCCAGGCAATGATCTAGTTAAGGAAATGCATTTAAAGAACACATATTAGGGGGGCCCGGGTGGGTCATTCAGTTAAGTGTCTGAATCTTGATTTGGGCTCAGGTCATGATCTCGGGGTGGTGAGACTGAGCCCCACGTCGGGCTCCACACTCAGCAGGGAGTCTGCTTCTCTCCCTCTCTCTTCCTCTCCCTCTGCCCCTTCCCCCACTCGCTTGCAGGTGCATGTCCTCTCAGATAAATAAATCTTTAAAAAAAAAATAAAGAACACATATGAGAAATAATTCATGGAAACAGCAACCTGTGTTTATGTGCTACATAGTATGACAGACTTGATAGCTATCTTGTCTCCCCAAAACCCAGCCTCCTTTTTTCCCTGGACACATGGTTAACCAGTTGAAGATTTTCCACCCTTTTTTGTAACTAGGTGTGACCATGTGAGTAAGATGTGTCAGTGACAATGGAATGTGAGCAGAAATGGTAAGAGCAACTTCTCAGTTTTCTCTGATTTTAGAGACAATCCGTTTTACCTGGAATTTGGTTCTTAGCCCCTTCCCCAGCTGAACCCCAGATGTAGCAGCCATGCTGACGCCCAGGGGACTGAGGAGCAAAAAGGTGAAAGTACCTGAATCCCTTGGTGACCTGGTGAGTAGTGTCCACTGACCAGACTTAGCTAAGAGAGAAACAAACTGCTCTTGTCTAAACCACTGTATTTTGGGGTCTTCTTGTTTCAAAAGCTTAACATTGACTGTAATAAAAAAAAAAAAGATTTCATTTAATTGTCAAGACAACCCTCTTAGGACTAAAGGAACTGAAACTTACAGAAGTTCAATCACTTGCCCAAAGTCCTAAAGCTAGAAGTGATAGAGCAAGGGTTCAAACAGTTCTGTTTGAGTGCCAACCCCAAGCTTTGAACCACTTAGCTACAGTGCCTTCCTGAAAGCATGAACCAAGGCATCCTGCAGGACCTACATGTATTTCATTCAATGAGCATTCTCTTTAGAATTCAAAAGAAACAATGGAGACAAACACATTTTTTTAAATTATAGCACCAAAATCACAAACGTTTTTCTTCATCTCAACAAGAGCCTGAACAGGCTGGGTTCTAACCACGGACAGCTCACACAGGTGTCAACCACCCAATGCCCTGGGAACATCCTCAACCCCAAAATTCTGCAAGTCTCACATAAATGAGAATTTGGGGTGACAACATTTATTTGTGCACCATCTTGACAGAAAACATCAGCCTAATCACCACCCTTGCCCAAATATTAGTCCTGACCATGTTGTAACTTTAAGAGCTACCCTAATTTTCTCATACCCCGGTTTGACTAGTAGTTTCCCTATTTGTATTATCACGAAATTATTTGAAAAACCTCCTCTGTGCATCCATTTTGGAGGACTGTGCGGATCCAGAGCAGTAATGTTTATGAAGAGAAAACATTTTGTGCTTGTCATTTCTATTCACCCCCACTGCCACTGGTCCAGTTACAAACGTACGCACTATTTAAAAAAAAATCGTGTTAACTAAATTGAATTAAAAAAAAAAAAAAAGAACTGCAAAGAAAAAAAAAATCTTGGGGTGCCTGGGTGGCCCAGTCAGTTAAGTGGCTGACTCTTGGTTTCTGCTCAGCTCATGATCTCAGGGTCGTGAGACAGAGCCCTGTGTCAGGCTCCATGCTGACTTTTTTAAAAAATTATTATTTTTTTAAAATTTAACTTCAATTAATTAACATACACCATAGTATTAGTTTCAGAGTTAGAGTTCAGTGATGCATCGGTTCTGCATAACACCCAGTGCTCGTCACTTCACCTGCCCTCCTTAATGTCCATCATCCAGTTACCCCACCGCCCCACCCCTTCCCCTCCATCAACCCTCACTTTGTTTCCTATGATCAAGAGTCTCTGATGGTTTGTCTCCCTCTCTGATTTCATCTTGTTTTATTTTTCCCTCCCACCCCCTATGCTCCTCTGTTTTGCTTCTTAAATTCACATAGGAGTGAAATCATAGGATAATTGTTTTTCTCTGACTTATTTCCCTTAGCGTAATACTCTCTAGTTCAATGCGTGGAGCCTTCTTAAGATTCTCTCTCTTCCTCTCCGTCTGCCCCTCCCCCCACAAAAAGAAAGAAAAAAAAAAAAGACAAAAACAAAAAAACAAAAAACTTGTCCCAAGGATTTGCCTCAGAAACAAATTAGGACTAGCCAAAGCTCTCTGCTGTGGGGGTAGAACGAGTTTCTATAAATAAGCGTGGAAACACGTGTTACGGTGCCCCTGAGTGTTGCTGTAACAGGTTTTATTTCCCCTCGGCTCCTGCCTTGTGGCCTTGTATATTTGAGTGTCAAATGTTCCTATGACCATTGTGTGGCCTGGATTCAAGCCCAGCTCCCTGGGCAATGCCTGGCCAGAGCTCGCTCACCACCCCCCACCTCCCTTAAAGGAGCCTGAAAGTGGTGTGACCCCCTGCAGGAGAAAGGGGAGTCCTCGAGTCTCTTGACATGGGCGGCCAGACACACAGAACATGGGGGACTCTTCTACCCACCCAATACCCAGGGTCATTTGTGAAAATAGGGACAAGGAAGACAAAGAGTATCGCACCCTTTAAAGGGCTGAGCCCTTAGTAGTTAAATTGTCTCCTTTTAATCATACCACAACCCTACAACGTGGGCACGAGCGTGGTGTTGTAGGTTAAATACTGAGCATTTCCTGAGGCCACACAGCCGGTTGTGGCCAGGCCGGGACGCCAACCCAGCTCCATCTGAACACAAAGCCCAGGGGTTTCACCACAGAGCCAGGTAGTGCGTCCAGAACCTATGAAACAGACCGTGGAAGAGTGGGATGGTCAAACTTTGTGTCTACTTCTTCATTTCATCACCGGCTGCTTGACTCTTCGCGACAAATCTCCCTTTTCTCTACTTCAGGTGAAATGCATATATAAAGAAAAGGCAAGGAAACACACCGTTATCATAAGATTATTTCACATCTTTAAAAACAATCGCTTTGGGAGGTGCCTGGGTGGCTCAAGCGTTGGACTCTTGATCTCAGCTCAGGTCTCAACGTCAGGGTTGTGAGTGCAAGTCCCACATTGGGCTCCACACTGGGCATGGTCCTACATAAAATAAAATAAAATAAAATAAAATAAAATAAAATAAAATAAAATAAAATAAAATAAATTAAAATAAAAATAATCACTTTGGCATAACCAAGCAGAAAAATGAAAGTAGCTCAGTGGTTTCTGCTTCTCATCCTTGTTTTCTCTTTGTTTCCTTTTGCTTCGTTTCATTTTAACGTAAAGGGAAGTCAAAGGAGGATCTGGCTTATTTTCAACACTACAGTGCAGACACCTTATCCAGCCATATCGGTGCCTGAAATGTTACTAGTAGAGGAGAATTTTATGGAAGGGGCCACACTGAAATGTGGATGCCACTTACAAAGGTGTAAGAGGCTGAATAGGGGCCTACGGACACATGAGAAGTGGGAACTTCAGCCAAGGGAGATCCACAGGGCAGATCAGAGACCAGAAGACAATGACCTGGAAGGGACAAAAAGTACGAGCTCAAAACATGGAGGGATTTGGAAAAAAGAGGTTGGGGGAAAAAAGGAGGCGGGATGAGGCCATGACACTGAATAGAGAAAAAACATGTCATCTAGGATCAACCAAGTAACAATAAGAAGTGTCATTCTTTTTCCTAATATTAAAGCTGTTGGTGTCTTACCTCATTCTGTGGAAAATTATGGCCAAATAAGGTATCCATGTGTTGGGAGTTGATATCAAGTGATTTTAGATATATGTAATTTTTTTAGCTCTGCAGAAGCATCCTCAGAACTTCCTGCGTTTATTTTCACGAGATGCAGCAAGAGCTTAGCTGGCACTATGCGAGTCAAAAGAAGGGGGTTTCCATCCAACTTTGATTTATGATCCACAAAGATGCCAATTTCCTGTTTTTGAAGCACTGCGGAAAACTTTCCCAAATATAATCTGATACGCAACAAAGCCTCCTAACAGATGTGAAGATACGAGAAGGATCCAAAGCACAATGGTGGGTAAGCACTGTTTTAATCTTAAGGAGGGGACTTCGGCAAAAATTGGGACTACAGAGGTTTTTATGTTTGAACACAATTCATTATAATTACAGAGGAATAGGGAAACTCAAAGCCTGCTTATCTTGTAATCAGTGAGTAAAATACTCGTTATTAATACTGTATGTTTGCTTCTGAGCTCTCCAAGCAGAATAAAGGCACGTTGTCTCCCTTCTGTCTCCGTCAGGGATTTTTCGAGGGGTCAGGGATGCGAAAGAGCTCCTGTCATCCCACCAGTGCCTACACAGGCGTCTATGACTTCACGGGCCCAGGTATCAAGGCTTTTTTCACCCCCCCCCCCCCCCCGCACCATTAGGAGCGTGGATGTGGGGGAAGGGAAGGACAGTGGCTTTGCAAACATGGGGTGAGGAGCACACCTGTCACTTGTATATCTGGGGACATCTAAGAGAAACCATCAGCTCCCAGATACGGAGGGTGGTGGGAGGGAGAGGGCAGCAAGGAAGGCTCTCCCTTCTCCCCACTACCCATCCTCCCTTCCCACTGTTGCCAGCTACGCTTAAATCAGATTACCGTGCTCCCCAAACCAGCTACTACTTTGTCCCCAGGCTGCTGAATCTTGTTCTACATCTTTGCGTGGACAATTCTAGACATGTACTTTCTCGAGCAGGGGAGAGTAAATACATAGGCGATTTATCCACCCCTGGACAGGGGCTTAAAAGAGAGCAGTGATCCAGGTCCTGGCTCAGATGCCCAAAGACAGTGATCTTTCCTTCCTCCCTCTTTCCTTCCTTTCTAGTGAATTGCTGTGCTCTCAGAGAGAAAACAAAGCTTACAAAGATCGGTCACAAACCTCCCAGCATAAACGAAACACAGTCCCCCAAGTGTAATGTGCCATCACATGGCTCTAATGCATTAAAAAGGAATGAAAAGTCTGCTGAATGTCCCATGTTCCTTCTATCATGAAGCTTTGGGTGGCCAAGCTTTCCACCAGGGACCCAGGCCTGCTCACAGCTTTAGCTTCTTTTAAGTTGAAACCTACTCACAGTAGGTGCTCAGTAAACATTTCTTGGATTGAGTCAAATATTTAATTGCTTTTCTTAGGATTAACATATCTTTGAAAACACAATTTGAAAAGCAGTATTAATGGTCTATCTTTCCCCTTGAAAAAAGAATACATGTCCTGATTTGTACGAAAATCTTTCTCTTCACTTTTCTTATAACTGCTTTCAAAGAGAATCCAACAATCAAAAATTGTCCTCTCACTGATAATTTCAGTGTCAACAGATTCTTGATTTTCCAGGATAAAGAAAATATGACTTAGAAAATGATTCGGAAAGCCATTACCACTCAAAACATGAAAACCTACTTGATTTCTTATTGTCTACTAATTCACAATGAATGTTCACATTGTTTGAAAGTTAAAGCGGGCAATAACCTCGCACTTAAGATACAGATGCCATTAGCTTCGTGAGCCCTTGTGTTTATTACATCACAAACAACATCGTTCTTATGTAAGTAACTATGTTCTTTGGTCGCTCTTTGACCTGGGAGTCCAGGTGAGAAATACCCGATTTCTTCAAATTTAATATCAATTCATCACACGTAAATTGTGAGACATGCCATTACTTTATGATCTGACAACAGAGTGGAGAACAGACCATTGGGGGCTAGAGTGGAGTAGGAAGACGATAGGATGCTCTTGTAATAATTCAGGCAAGAGATGAAGGTCCTTGGATTAGCACAGTACTGGGAAGGGGCGCCTGGCTGGTTCAGCCGGTAAAGCACGTGACTCTTGTTTTGGGGGGTGGGGTCATGAGTTCACGCCCCACGTTACTTTAAAAAAAAAAAAAAAGATCAATGTTGGGAAGAGTGGTGAGACGGGGTCAGGGCCTGGATACCTTCCAAAGGTAATGCCTAGAGGATTTGCTGGTGGATTGGATGTGAGGTTTTACCAAAAAAAAAAAAAAAAAAAAAAAAAAAGTAAGGAAGTTAACTCATTCCTTGTTATGAACAACTGGCATTTCCTCAATCTTTTATAAAATGTGGATAAATGTATCTTTAGAAAAATTACATGTTAACTTGGTAATATAATCTAAGCAAAAGAATATGTTGTCATACAGATAAAATTTCAAGACCAATTTTCTAGCCTCCTTTTCCAACCAGCGGTCTTCCTTATGCCTCTCCTAACAAGGAAACTTAATTTATTAGCCATACTTGACTCATTCGTGTGGTCTCATGTCCTTTTTACAGACAGAAATTTCTTGTATCTCCAACAATATCAAATGTCAATGATAATTTATATTTTTCATTAAAAATTACTCCTAAATTTAGCACATAAGTTTTAGTAAAGACTTTTACAAAATAGCTTAGAATAGTCTACTGTTATTTCAGATAAAGGGTTAAAAATCTAAACGCCAGAGGTATTTTAAAAGAAACAAAGTTACATTACTTTCAGTTGTCCCTGGCAGTACTTTTCAAACCTCAAGGTGCAAATAGTCACCTGGAGATCTTCCGAAAATGCAGATTCCAATTCTCAGGTCTGGGATGGGGCTGACACTCTGCATTTCTACAAGACACCAGCTGGTGCAGCTGCTGCTGTCCTGGGATCACACTTCGGGGAGTGGAGACCTATAAACTAAGAAACGAGGCTAAGAGTAAATTAACTAGAAGATGTCCTCTTTAGAACAAGTGTAGGAAATAGATGGGAATGACTTATTCAAGAAATATTTATTGAGTGCTTGTAAAGGATCACACAGTGCATTAGATGCTGGGGTTCAGAGAGGGAAACCAGTCCCACTTGAGAGGAATCTTCCGGTCTGATAGGGAGAAACTAGATAAATAAGCAATTACAGCTGGCCTGGGTGCAGTGATACATAGGCCCTCTAAGGACCCAGAGGAAGGGTGGGGCATGAGAGGGTGGGGGATGAGACATGTGAGTTTCGTCTTGAAATTCACAGAAGGAAGAGGACACAGCGGGGAAAGACGTTCCTGATGGAAGGAAGTGCAGGGCACAGACACAGCCCTGATAGCTCATAAATCCCTCTGTAATTGCAAATTGTTCGGCGTGACTGGAACTCAAGTGCCTGTGGGGGAGGGTGGAAAATGAGACAGAAGGTGGGCAGCAAGGAGGACCGGAAGGCTGGAGGAGCCTGAAGGTGATGAAGGGTATTCAAAGAGAATCAGGTTTGCATATTGAAGAGACCGCCCTAGCCTCAAGCCTTGGGACGGCGGGGGGCCGCAGGGCCGGGGAGGTGGTGCAGGTGCTCTAGGAACCACTGAAACCCTGGCAGCTTCCTTCTAACTCGGGACTTGAAATGTACACATTTTTAAGCAAACACTCCGTTTTATGAACTTGACAGCCTGAACAGTTTACACAGTAAAGGCTATGAAGCACAATTAACATATCGGTGATCTGCAAACAGTCGTCTACCTAGTGCTTGTAAAGAGTTTAATCTCCAAAGACAAAAATTTTTAAGCTAGCACAATTAATTTGCCCTGTAAAACTGGGAAGGTAAAATTCAAAATAATCTCTGCCCTAAAAACCACAACTTCCAAATGGATGAATAAGATTCGAGGTGATGTAAAACGGCATCTTTTTAGCCTGCCTTCTTCGTAACGCCGTGTAGCCACGACGTGACCCTGCGGGTGACCAGGTCGCGGCAGGTAGGGCCCCGTGGGGCTCGCTGTGGTGTGAGCGCAGCCACATCCGCTAAAGGGGGCCAACAAGTCAGCGAACCGTGCGCCAGTGAAACCGTATTGACACGTCTGTCACCATTTGAATTCCTGTGAGTTTTCAATGCGATGAATGTGAGGGCAAAGAATTCCGATTTCCAAGACTGAAATCTGCCTCCCAAATTGGAAGTGAAAGAGAGACAAATGCGGCCCCTGCTCGCGAGGAGAGAATAAAATGAACCGGCAGACAAACGGTCAATATCCCGAGGCGGTGCAATTTGTCTGCGGCCGGCAGGCGCAGCCTTGGGAGGGGGAGGCCCAGAGGCTCAATCAGAAACCACTGTGTGGCCCTCGTGTCAAAAAGCCTGGCCACCCTGGGCTTTCATCCAACAGGGTGAGACCCAGACTGTGGAGAGAAAGTCTAAATAAACATTACACTGATTAAGAAATCAGACAGAGGCAAGTCAACAATAAGCTATTTTTAATATTTAATTAAATATTTAATATTAAATGTAATATGTAAAGACCCAAGCACTGCCCCCAAGCGTACTGTTTTCCCTTGTGTTGAGGCCACGTTAAAATTCCAAGTTGCAGGGCGCCCTGGTGGCACAGCGGTTGAGCGTCTGCCTTCGGCTCAGGGCGTGATCCCGTCGTTATGGGATCGACCCCACATCAGGCTCCTCCTCTGTGAGCCTGCTTCTTCCTCTCCCACTCCCCCTGCTTGTGTTCCCTCTCTCGCTGGCTGTCTCTATCTCTGTCGAATAAATTTAAAAAATCTTAAAAAAAAAATTCCAAGTTGCAGTTAGATTTTCTGTAAATAAGGAGAATGATAAAAAATCCCAAGGTTATAACAACAGTCTCCATCAGCCGGGTGTCTTAACCCCTAACAAATTAATGTTATCTGTTCATTTGACCTGCTTCTCATCATAATCTGGGATAACTCAGGAAGCTGAAATCTTCTATCCAGTTTACAGGGAAGAAAACTGAGGTCCAAAGACAAGAAACATGTATCAAATCACATAATGCTAGTAGTTTTTAGTTCCCTATTCGTGGCTCTGACAGTTCTTGAGACATTATTGGGTAAATATCCACTCCTGAACAAGTCTGTGCTTTCAAAGCACAAGTATATTCATGCCACCAAAAATATTGGCAAATTTTACTTATGTTTTCCCACAGGTGGCAGTTCCTGCTTACACTGATTGGCTACCCGGCTCCCGAAAGCCATTTCCTTTCTGAATCATAGCATAGTTGGCAATAGTTAACAAACAATTTAGAAAGCCACTATAAAAACACAGCCGTCTGCGCTAGGAAATAAGTATTACAGAAATATAAGAGCAGAGCCCCGTAGAAATTACTAGAACAGTGGGAGGTAAGGGTGGCCCAGCACAGGGCATTATGCCACCGCCATGCCCAACGTATTCTACTTCCCTCCATCCAGAGAAGGGGTCCGTGAAGACAGACCAGATCTCAGAGGAGCCAAGCTGGACTCCTGCCCCCCTGTGGGTATGAGGAAGAAGAGGGGAGCCTCCGTCACCCTTGTTCCTCCAGAGTCATAGGACGCTCTGCAGTATGTCCTTTTCGTTCTCAGCCCACAGTCTTCTCTGAGTTCACAAATCCTTCTTCTAGACCTTCTACAAAGGCCAGTCCCTAACCAGCACACTCCCTGAGTCTTCAGACTTAGCAGGACACTCCTTCCTCTCGTTGGTCTTTGAAACCTCCAGGACTCCGCCCTTCCCGTGGTTTCCCGTCTTTGCGAGGGTCAGTTTTACGTGTCCACCTGGCTCAGCTGTAGCTCCCAGTTACTTAACTAAACACTGATCCAGGTGTTGCTGTGGTGAACATCCACCATCGGCTGACTCGAAGTAAAGAGATTATCCTTTTTTTTTTTTTTTTTAAAGATTTTATTTATTTATTCGACAGAGATAGAGACAGCCAGCGAGAGAGGGAACACAGCAGGGGGAGTGGGAGAGGAAGAAGCAGGCTCCTAGCGGAGGAGCCTGATGTGGGGCTCGATCCCATAACGCCAGGATCACGCCCTGAGCCGAAGGCAGACGCTTAACCGCTGTGCCACCCAGGCGCCCCAAAGAGATTATCCTTAATAATACGGTGGGCTTCCTTCACTCCACTGAAAGACCTTAACAGCAAAAACTAAGGCTCCCGGGAAAAAGAAGAAATTCTGCCTCAAGACCGTTGTATCAATGCTTGCCTGAGTTCCCAGACTCCCAGCCCCCTCTACAAATTTCAGATTTGCAGCCCCTACAATTGGAGCAATTTCTTAAAATAAATCTTTTCGTGTGCATGCAGGCGCACATGCGTGTTTGTATGTCCCACACTCCGTGTACCTGTGTTGGGAGGAAGGTTACCCTGCTGCTCCTCATTGCCACCTTCAGATCTTACTCATCCATGCTATTGCCGAACCATGCAAAGACATCAAGGAAGATACCAGGACAAAACCTGCGTCCCTCTGAGACTCGTCCTCCAGTTCTGTCACAGCCCCCTTAGCGGAGGGGATGCAGTTGTCTTCTGACATCTCAACCACTCCTCGGCCTTCACGGAGACAGACTCTGGGTCCTAATCACAGGCTTCTGCAACCACGGCCACAGCTGTAAGAACCTGCCACCCGCGCACCTGTCTCTCACCCACCTGGCCTTGTTCTGAATGCTTCCTCGCCTCCCTTCTTGGGTGTTCGCTCTTGGGCATCTCACACTCAGTGTGTACAAATCCAATGGACACCGTCCTCCCTCCACACTCAGTTCCCATCAAGATTTCCCAAGCTCAGTGTCTGGCACGTCCATCCATCTGGTCACAGCAGCCAAAACTTGATAAAGCATGTATGCTTCCTCTCCCTCATCTCCTTATTTCTGATTCATCACCAACATTGTCATAATTATTTCTCAAAGGTGGCTATACATCTTCGTCTCCCCACCAGCCCAATGTGAACTACCACCAACTCTCATTTAGACTCTTCCAAATTGTGTCCTTTGCTACAAAGATGCCAGAATAATCTTTTCAAAACGCAAAGCTGATCATCCTCTCTGATTAAAATCCTTTAGCGGGTTTTATTTTTTTTTTAAAGATTTTATTTATTGATTTGACAGAGAGAGACAGCGAGAGAGGGAACACAAGCAAGCAGAGCATGAGAGGGAGAAGCAGGCCTCCCGCCGAGCAGGGAGCAGGGAGCCTGATGCGGGGCTCAATCCCAGAACCCTGGGATCATGACCTGAGCCGAAAGCAGACGCTTAACAGCTGAGCCACCCAGGTGCTCCCTCTAGTGGGTTTTATTGAAAGGAAAAGCCCCTGCCTCCCCTTCCGGGTCATCCCACACCATGATTCCCCTCCAAACACACTGGCATCTCCCCTTGAATGTGCCGTCCTAGCCACTCGGCCTGAACGTCTCTGTCTTCCATCTTGCCTTAGGTGACCTCTATTCCCCTTCTAGAGGTCCTGCTGCTTCAGAGCCTTGGGGAGGCAGATGCCAAGACGGATTCAGAAATGCAGGAGCTTTACCAGGGGAACTTCTGTGAGGGATCAAGGGAAGAGATGCAGGCATAATCCGGAAAAGCCTTTTGAGCAAAACAAGGGTCTGACACCAGTGGAAGAACAGAGGGAAGGAAGAACTGGATAAGAATGCCCTCAAACTGCAGTGTCGCGTCTGCTCTGAGAAGGTCTCAGCCGGGTCACGAGGTTGAGCCGTCTGCAGAGAGAGCGGCCCTGCTGTGAACGTTATGTTGGACCCAAGGTGTAGCAGCTGCAGGCTGTCAGCCCACGACCCTTCTTTCGACAAGCTCTCTGTTGAACGGAGAGCTATGTGACGCGTCTCCAAGACAGCTGCAGATCTCAGCGCAAACTTGGTGCATTTCTCAGCAAAGATGTTTTCCTGTATTTAAAGTTGATTCCTTAGATTACCAGAGATTACCAGAGCAAGACAGAGCAACATTTTAAAGATTCTTGACTCATCACCATTCCCAATCACTGCAGAAAGACTGAATTACTCTCACTATGCTATATTTAACAAGATATGAAATGGTACCAATATGTTTTATAACATTTTGAAGAACAAAGTTAAAAGGAATGTTGAGGGAGGAGAGGCTTTGGAGGTAACAGTAAATTGAGAAAAAGAAAATTTTATTACATTCCATTTTCCAAATATTCTATAAAATATCAGTTTTATTACAGAAAGATGAGAGTTATAAATATATGTGCTCACTGTTAAACAGAACTCCTCTCTTTTCCATTCAATTTGGCTTATAAGTAACAAACTCCAAACTAGAGATTGAAATTGACTCAGAATACTTAAAAAAAAACAAAACCCTTATTTTATGTTTCCTGAAAAGATGAAGGGATACGTATAATACAGCTCCTACCCTTGGGAAGTTCCCATTCTAGCCGGAGAAAAAGACATGTAATAACTAGCCATATACCACATGATGTGCATGCTAATGAAGTGACTAAAGATGAGAGAGGAATTTATTCAGCCAGCATGGAAAGATAAAGAGAGAAAGAAGACACAGAGAGAACATACAAACTGGGCATTGAGGAATGAATAGGAGTTTGCCAAGCAGAAGATATTAACCAACACAGAACTCGTGCGTGCAAAGGCATGGAGGTATGACAAGTGTGGACAATGTCGGAGGGAGTGATTGCAGATGAGGCAGTAAAGACGGGGTGTATCAGGTTTTGTTCTGGGATGCTAAGGGGCTCGCATTCTCCTCTGTAAACAATGCCAGTGTTGAAAAGGTTTTTGAGGTTTTTTGGGTTTTTTTTCTTAGTTGAAATACAGTTGCCATACATGTTACATTTGTTTCAGGTATATACAGTGATTCAACAATTTTATACTTTACAAAATGCTCATCGCAATAAGTGTAGTTATCATCTGTCACCACAGAAAATTATTGCAATATTTTTTACTCTGTTTCCTATGCTGTACTTTTTCATTCCTATCTGTACCACATTTATTTTATAAGTAGGAGTTTGTAACACTTAATCCCCTTCACCTATTTTGCCCATCCTCTGCCTTCTCCCTTTTGGCACCCACCAGTTTGTTCTCTGTATGTATGAGTCCATTTTGTTGTTGTTGTTAGTCTGTTTGTGTGTGTGTGTGTTTATTTTTAAGTAGGCTTCCCACCCAGTGTGGAGCCCAACACAGGGTCCAAATTCACAATGCTGAGATTAAGACCTGAGCTGAGATCAAGAGTCGAACACTTAACTGACTGAGCCACCCAGGTGCCCCTAGATTCCACATATAAGAAGTCAGATGGTACTTGTCTTTCTCTGAATGGCTTTTTCACTTAGCATAATGCCCTCTATGTCCATCCATGTTGTCTTGAATGACAAAAATCTCATTCATTTTTATGGCTGAGTAATATTCCGTTGTGTATATACACTACATCTTCTTTATCCGTTCATCTATCAATGGGCACTGAGGTTGCTTCCATATCTTAGCTATTATAAATAATGTTGAAAGGTTTTTAAGTAGGGAAGTGTCATATTCAGAGCTGTGCTTTAGAAAGATCATGCTGCCAGCAAGGAGGAGGGATTGGAGATGAGACTAGAGGCAGAGAGTCCGGTTAAATTATTCCAATAGTCTAGGTCAAGAAGCGTCAAGGAGATTGAATTGAATCAGAGAGCAGTAGCAAAGGGAAAATGTGAAGATGGACAGAATCAAGAAACTTCTGGGATATAAGGTTGGGTCTTAAGAATCCTCAGAAGGTCTAAATCTGGGCTCTAGATGCAGGGATTCAGTCTTTAGGTGAAGTACACACAGCCGATGTCCCTGAAAACAAAACCGTAAGAAGAATCATCTTTCCAAGATATCATGAAAGCATTTTACAGCTTGTCATCAGCTAATTCAAATACGAAGGCCTTAAAAGAGTTAATGTAATCTTCCTGGTTGACACCAATATGTTCTTAAATCTTACAATGGTTCATTGAACATTGGGTTCATAGCATGAAATCTTTTTAATGACTTGGAATAAGATTCTTGTCATTTTCATAAACAGTTAGCTGAGGTATGTTGTAATAGGAAGAGTGAGAAGTGGACATGATCATTCCCAAATGCGGACCATCTGGCTCTCAAACCAGACTAAGTTATTCTTCATACTCCCTTTCTGTTCAAAAGATGTCATTTCCTTCTCATGTAGGTTTACGATTGAGATGCAGTCATTCTGCTATCTTCAAAAAGAACAAAATTAATCAACTTATTCTAAGAAAGGAATCTCAGAATGAAATTATAATCTAGCAGTTGTGGTCTAAAACCATGTGTGACTGCAGAGCTCAGTTAAATATGACCCATGGTCACTAGCATTAAACGGATTGTGTGGATGGCAGTGACGCTTCGCAAGAGACGACTTTTTAGGAAGCTCAACAAAAATGGAAGACTCAAACTAATGGTTTTAATGCATTGCCCACCCTTGGCTTTGAGGAGCTTTTTATGGGTAATTGAGAGACATGTGCCATTTTGCCACACATTCACATATGTGATTGCCTGACAGACACCTCTACCTTGGATGTCCCACTGACCTCCCAAAGTTGACATGTAATCATTTTGCTCCTAGGGTCAGCTCTTCCTCCCATGTCTCCATGATTACTGACACCCCACCACTGGCAGCCCTCACCCTCATCCATCTTTGATTTTTTTCCTTCCTTACCATACACACGAGTCAGTTACCCAGCTACCCCATTAATTCTTCCTCTTCCGTGGCTCTTCTCTTGTCTTCCTACTGTCGCCATAAGGTCTTTGTTCCCAATTCCTCTTCCCTGGAGTAGTCCTCTAACAAGCTTTAACCTTCAAATCTCCTCATTCCCTGTCCACCTAGTATATGATCCCCAAATTAACCTTTCTAAAGCAGAGCTTTAGAATGATCAAAAAATGGCTTAATGGTTTTACCTTTTTTACCAAATAGATTTCATACTCTTTAGTCTGATAGTTTCAGGCCCTGCAAATCTGGCTCCAACACCCCTCCTCACCCTAAATGTGAGCCTAAAGTGCACAACTACTTATGAGTCGGATCTTACAATCCTTTCTGGACCCATGATCCTGTTAAACCATGACTCTGCTGAAAATACCTCCGCCCTCTCCACCCACCAAAATCTGTGAACTACTTCCACAATGTCACGTTGACTAAGCAAACAAACAAAAAGAACACACCAGTAGCCTGGTACAGTCATGCTCATTCTTTTCTCTCTCTCCATTTATCTACCCGCCAATCTAGCTAGAAAAAGGAAATTAGGTTTTATTTATTTATCTTTAAGTTTTTGTTTATTTATTTATTTGACACAGAGAGAGAGAGAGAGAGAGCACAAGAAGGCAGAGCATCACGCAGAGGGAGAGGGAGAAGCAGGCTCCCCCACTGAGCAGGAAGCCCGATGTGGGGCTTAATACCAGGACTCGATCCCAGGACCCTGGGGTCATGACCTGGGCCCAAGGCAGATGCTTAACGGACTGAGCTACCCAGGCGCCCCAGGAAATTAGGTTTTAAAAGATATACATCAAGTTGTTAAAAGGAGATGTCTCTTGGCTGCACAATTCTAGGTGGGTTTTTTTTTTCTTTTTATTATTAAATTCTCTCTAATTTTTCTGTAGAGAACATGTATTATTTTTATAAGAAAAATATTAAGTTTTAAAACAATAATTACAATTCAAATTGAAAAAAAAGCCTGTCCATATTTCAAGCCTCTCCTTATATCTAACCTCTTTACTAAACCTTCCTTGATGATTATAGATGTGTATAAACACCCCTTGCTTCAACTTCCTAAGTAGTTTTGCACACACACACACACACACACACCACACATACACACGAGTCGTGGTTAAGAATAAGCTTTGAGATCAGAAAAAATGCAAAATCACTTTGTGTGTGTGTTGGGGGGGGCAGGTGTTAAGTAGTCTCCATGCCCGGCCTGGAGCCCAAGGCAGGGCTTGAACTCCCAGCCCTGAGGTCAAGACCTGAACTGAGATCAAGAGTCAGCCACTTAACCGACTGAGCCACCCAGGTGCCCCAAAATCACTGTTGACTGTCACTTTTGATTCCACACCATGCTAACTGGGGCCACTGCGACAGCACCCGTGGTCAGTCTCAGCCTGGTTCGTCTCACCATCACCGTATATACACCGTGGCACACCAGTTTTTAATTTTACAATGGTATACTTTTTAAATGGATAATTATTGATCAAAAAATCATTTAAGAACAAACTTTTGTATACACTTCCAGTTAAATAATAGTACTCTGCCACTGTACCCCTATCTTTAAAAAAGAAAAGAAAGCTTGCAAAAGAGAGAAGAGCAAACATTTCCCTTAGTGAGGGTCCCCTGGCACCCCTCCCTAACACCTAGTTTGCCTTGACTTACCGGACAGTACCTAATTCCCTTCTGGCTTTACCCTTATTCATTGTTTGGTAATCAGAGTTATTGGTATTTAGGGTATCCCCATGTCTTTAGTCAGTGATAGGTCTCAGTTGTCAGGGTCCTAATAAATCTGGCCACCGGGTAATTTTTTGGGGTGAGGGAAGAGTAACTAAAAGGAATATTTCTACAACTTTTTCTTAAGTATTTTGGTAGGCAGACACATTCTTCATTACCACAATTCCCAGGCCAGTTCTTTAGTCTTTGTCGCTCCGTCCGTAAGATAGCGGTGCTGGACCCCTTGTTTCATCCAGCCTCAGCCTCAGCTTTTTCATCTGAAACCAGTTTTCTTGAATACGTATTAAAAATATCCCATATTTGCCACTATTTCCATAGAAAGCTAACTTCTGAAAGCAAGAACATTTTTATTAGTATTTAAAAAAGCTAGTTCCCAATTGCATTTAGCTGAAGCCAAAGGTACAATTCAATTTATTTAAATGCAATTTCTTATGAATGTACTTGGAGAGAAGGTCAATAAAAGAGGGCCGGGAGAATTTCCCTTGGATCCATTATGCTTCCCTTTGCCTACACAGAAGTCAAGAAATTTCAAGTATTAGGACAGAATGTTCAGCATTTCAATAATTAGCTGAACATAACCTGGAAATAAAAAAAGGAGAAAAAAATAAAACAACTCTTTCAAAAAACAGAAATAGTGCACTTAAGCCCCTCGGTACACATTCCCAGCTGAACCACAGTTGAGCTGCACATTTGGCTGAAAAAAAAATTTTGAGACTACATATTGAAGGGTTTTCTATTAATTATAGTATTTAAAATACACACATTTTATTTCTTTTTTTTTTTTTTAAAGATTTATTTATTTATTTGACAGAGAGAGACAGCCAGCGAGAGAGGGAACACAAGCAGGGGGAGTGGGAGAGGAAGAAGCAGGCTCATAGCGGAGGAGCCTGATGTGGGGCTCGATCCCAGAACGCCGGGATCACGCCCTGAGCCGATGGCAGACGCTTAACCGCTGTGCCACCCAGGCGCCCCTATTTCTTATTTCTATATTTGAATTTCACTTTTTTTTTTTTGCTTCCTAATATGGACGACTTGGAAATATGTAGCTTAAGTATCAAATTGCCAATTGTTTTTGTCTTGTTCCATTCTTTTCTTCAAAATCATGTCTCTTCCATCCATTGGAAAATTATATCAATAACTTTACAGCTGATAGATTATAAGTTCTTTAAATTTAAAAAAGTTAGTTTAAGAAGAGAAGACCAAGATGTATCTAAATTATACGGATAATAAAAAGTTTTATCTCTTTAGGGAAAAAACCCAAGGTGGTATAGTGGGACCAGTGAAGGCTGGGATCTAGGTACTCAGGGATTCTTAGGTTAAAGTCTCATCTTTAAATTCTCCTAATGATAAACTCGGATTTTAGGAATTATTTAAAAGTCTCAAAAGGAATAGAAGAAAAGGTAAATTTTAAATCCAAGCTGGAAATTAAGTGGGTATAGTTTCATGAGGAATTTGGGATGGCTCTACAAAGAGGAGAACACATTACAGAATTTTAGAATGTTCTGTTTCTGTGACTATTTCATTATATTAAACGATTCATGAAAACTATAAGAGAAGGCAGGAGTGAGACTATTGATTTTTCTCACTTGATTTGTCTTGAGTTGGTGTTGACTGGGCGTAAGGAGCTCCCATTCCCTGAGCTAGTCACTGACACGCACAGTTTCAGGGCCAAGCTTCAGTGGCGGTTGAATACAGTCCACAGCTAGCCAGTCTCCAGACTGCCGAATGGTGACAAAATACACCAGTAAGTGAAAAATTGGATGGAGAAGCTGGCTCATTGGGTTGCTGGTTACAGTCATAAGAAACTTTTCAGGATATTAATAGATTACAAGGAGCGGTTTAAATTTCTATGACTGACCTCTCAACGTAGTCAGCAGCAGAATAAACACCTAAGTAATACGTCAGACAGAAAGTGTTCTGGTATTGACCCGGTCTCTAATCTTGGATATCGAATTTTGCCTCTCTAGACCTCAGTTTCCTCATCTGTAAACGAGACTGTATCATTGAGTGATCTCAGGAGTTTTGCCAGCTCTAACATTCTGGAACTCAATGAATAGTGAATCTACATGTATCATATTACAGGACCAGAATTAAGTGAGCGATAAAAGGAGAAAATACACAATGAAGTAATCTAAAACCGCTAATATTTTCAGGAGTGTAGAAAGAACGGATTTTAAATTCACAGAAATTAAATAGAAATGGCTAAACATTAAAAGATGCTCAACTTCATCTCTAATTTTAAGATGCAAATAAAAACAATGGTACACCTTTTCACTCGTCAGATTAGCAAAGATGAAATATTTTGATACCCAGTGGTGACTGAGTGTCAGGAAACTGGCACCCTTAATGCTGTTGGTATGAATGAAAGCTTTCTTCTCAGAAGTCACTTTGTTAATATCTATCCAAAGTTACATGCACATACTCATTGAGCAAACAATTTCACTTCTAAGGATTTAGGTTACATATGTACTTGCAAAAGTACACTCAACTATGTGTACAGGACTGTTCATGACAGAATTTCTTGAAATACAACCATGAATGTAACGTAAGGACACATTAACAGGAAGATGGTTAAATCGATCATGCTCAGTGCATCTATTTTATGGGATATTATGCACCTCTAAAAAATATCTGTGTGCTGAAATGGAAAGATGTTAAGAATTTTATTAAGTGAAAAAGCAAGTTAGAAAATCATATGCATTATATATAAATAACATATAATGTTTTAAAAAAAGAAAAATTAGATATTTGTATATTTATTTTCTAGACATTTTCTAGAACGCTGTACAGTTTGGGTCACCTTAGGGACGAGGGGTTGGTGGTTAGGGGATGAGGGAGAGATCTTTCTTTCCATTTTATAATTTTTTTTATCATGATCATTTACGTTTATAATTTAAACAAAAAAACAAACTACTTAAAACAAGAAACAGCCTTGAGAAACTGTCGGGAAGAAGCGTCACGGAGTGAGTGTGTAGACTGAGGCCTGGAAGATGGTGCCCAGAGGCCAGTCTGCACCTTGGCTGCAGGCGTAGAGATTATAGGACTCGTGGACAAGAGGACTCTGGTGCACAACTGTTATTTTTGCCTGCCCAGTATCCCTCTCCCCTTCTTTGGTAACAGGACTCATTTTGCGCTGTAGGGGACCACTCTCCTTCCACCCCTCAGTCCATATGTTTCAGGTTGGGGAACCGGCCCTTTGCCTCCAGTTCCAAGTGCGGGCGTTGACCCTGGCCTGGCCAAAGCACACAGAGCTGTCCTGATTGCTTCCCTGGGCCAAGCACGCACCACGAGAGCATTCCCCAGAACTTCCGCTAGGACTCTTGGAGAGGCACCCCTTCCCTGTCTGAATGCAGAGCTACTGGAACAAATGTCTCTAACTGCTGTGGCCATCGCTGCCACCTCCTGGGTAGACATTTGCCTGAAAATGAAACAAAAACAGAGGAAATCAGAACCTATGCGATGAAAGACAGGTTCCTGTGGACACGGAGCACCTGGCCCAGCCAGGCAGAAGCCTTTTCAATTGCTTTTCTGTTATCTTAGACTTTCCATGAGCTAATACATCCCATTCTTCCTTGTATTGATTTGAGTTAGGCTTCTATCAGTTTCCACCCAAAGTCCCGGCGGCTAGAAGCACCTTGGGACTCTCCCCCACAGCTGGCCGTGCCCACACAGCCTTCGCAAGCCTAGGCCCAGCAGCGGGGATGCCTGCTGGGAGTAGAAACTCAGTGACATTTCTGCTGCGTGAGGCAATCACTCTAATTTCAATACCCCAGCGTGGTTCTATGTAAAATATAAAAAAGTTTTTGTGCCCATTCTTTTCTTGCATTTTGGGACTCTTCAGTGGGTAAGACTTCGAGATGGAAGACTTGAAACCACAGATTCCCAAGCCCCAACCCTTCACCATATGGCAACTTTGCAAAACCCAAAAGATTGGGACGCCTGGATGGTTCAGTTGGCTGAGTGACTGACTCTTGGTTTTGGCTCAGGTCTGGTCTCAGGGTCCTGGGATCCAGGTGGAACTCGTGCTTGGTGCTCAGCATGGAGTCCCCTTCAGGATTCTCTCCATCCCTCTACCTCTTCCCAGCCCCCACTCACTCAATCTGACTCTTTTGCTGTCTGTATTTGTCTTGCCCCCATCTTGAAAAAATGGAGAGATCTTTAAAAAATTAAAAAAAAAAAAAAAGGGGGCGCCAGGGTAGCGCAGTCATTAAAGCGTCTGCCTTCAGCTCAGGGCGTGATCCTGGCGTTCCGGGATCGAGTCCCACATCGGGCTCCTCCGTTGGGAGCCTGCTTCTTCCTCTCCCACTCCCCCTGCTGTGTTCCCTCTCTCGCTGGCTGTCTCTCTGTCACATAAATAAATAAAATCTTAAAAAAAAAAAAATTAAAAAAAAAAAAAGCCCAAAAGATCAAGGTCCGACCTCTACAGCAGAACCACATAGACCCTTGCTAAAATCTGTTTTTCAAACACTTGATTTTTGGGGTGCCTGGGAGGTTCAGTCAGTTGAGCATCTGCTTTCAGCTCAGGTCATAATCCTGGGGTCCTGGGATCGAGCCCCAAGTAGGGCTCCCTGTTTAGTGGGGAGTCTGCTTCTCCCTCTGCCCTTCCCCCTGCTCGTGCTCTCTGTCTCTCTCTCAAATAAATAAAATAAAATCTTAAAAAAAAAGAGAAATGTGGAGCGCCTGGGTGGCTCAGCTGTTGAGCGTCTGCCTTCGGCGGCTCAGGGCGTGATCCCGGAGTCCTGGGATCGAGCCCCACGTCAGGCTCCTCCCCTGGGAGCCTGCTTCTTCCTCTCCCACTCCCCCTGCTTGTGTACCCTCTCTCACTGGCTGTCTCTCTCTCTGTCGAATGAATAAATAAAATCTTAAAAAAAAAAGAGAGAGAAATGTATACAAAAAGAAACCCAAACAAACAAACACTTGATTTTTTTTTCATATTTACTAGAATAGGGCAGGCATTCTAAGGATGATAGAAATCTTCTAAGTGCTCAGCCCCATTTATTTTTTCTTTTATTTCCCTTGTTCTTCATTTTTAAAAATTTGTTAGTAAATTCTTTTTTTTTTTTTTTAAGATTTTTATTTATTTATTTGACAGAAATAGAGACAGCCAGTGAGGGAGGGAACACAAGCAGGGGGAGTGGGAGAGGGAGAAGCAGGCTCACAGCAGAGGAGCCTGACGTGGGGCTCGATCCCAGAACGCCGGGATCACGCCCTGAGCCGAAGGCAGACGCCTAACCGCTGTACCACCCAGGCGCCCCTTGTTAGTAAATTCTTAAACGACTTCAGTAGCTTCAAGGGTCTAGAAATTTAAACAAGTGCAAATGGCTTGTCTGCTCAAGGTTTCTTTTCCCGTTCTTAGTTTTAAGAGCTGTTCCACATCTCTTAGACACACAGCAAATATGCGTCCAGGGATACAAACTCAGATGCCCTTTCATGGTCACTGCTCACTAACAGGTCTCTTACTAGACAGGAATCCGCCGTACAGGACGTGGATATTCTATAGCTGGGCACGCATCAGTCGCATTGCCTCCGAAACAACGTATTCAGAACTGTTCATCACTCCAGGGGAATTTCTAACCCATTTACAAACACAGCCGTCCCAGAAATGCGGCTGGAGGAGGAGATGTCAGAGACCGTTGGAAGATGTCCATATTTGTCTCCTTACAGGCGTCAGATCACATGCCTGGCTCCGTGACACACTGACCGCCCAGTTACCGGCTCCGTGACACACTGCTCAGCACATTCGTTCATCGAGAGCAGGGCCAGTGCAGCTGGGGCACCTGGGCCAGCTCCTCACTCTCTCTCTCTCTCTGCCCTTCCACTCCTCCAACCGTTCACAAGCCTTGGGAAACTAGGGGGCTCTGCCTGGGACCCACCCTGAGGAGACACCAGTCTCCCTTGCCACACCCACCACGGACTCAGAGCCATCAACAAGGCCCGAAACAGCAAGTGACAGTGACAACGAGACACCTTGCAGGCAGTGTGCATGGATCAAAGAGAATGGCAAAGAGGCGTCTGTGAGCTCTGAACACGCCTCCCGTCACTTCACCCGCAGAGTGACAGGCTGGCTGTGACCCGTAGCAGCGATGGCTTAGAGCAGCGCCCCTGACTGTGTCTGGCTGTCAAGACGTGCAGAGCATCTGGGGACGCAGAGGCTGCAGGCTTTGTGGTTCAGTGTTAGACTTTTTGGACTGAATAAATTCAAAGGCAGGTACAAAATGAAGGAACTGGAAATCCCAAAAGAAAAATAGCACTGGCTGACCGTATTCAGTGGTTCCTCTTGCTCCGTGACGTTTATGCAAGGCCAACCCTGGTCTTGGTGGCAGCCCCATGGGCTCTGGTGGTATATGACCAATAACTGCTGGAAAAACTCTGCCACCCAGGGCAATGATGAAATGCTGTCGAGGGCAGCCTGCAAGGAACATTGTGTCTTGGTGGCAATTGTGTCTTGATTCAGGTTATTAGAAAGTGCTACGGAGTTCAAAGTTATGTTTCCCTGGATTCTCTACACATCTGCTCGGAATCCACTGCTCTTTCCCTAGCTAGCAGTGTTGCCCTCGCTCTCTGTTGTCGGTTTGTCCTTCTTCCAGTCCGTCCTGTACCGCCTCTTCCCAGAACAATCTCACCTGAACACATGGGATTTGGAATTAGGCAGACCTGGAATCCATCACGTAATTTCTCTCCAAAGATAAAATGTGGGCTTAGAATGATGGGCGGAGGTGGTGAGAACACGAAAAAGAGCACATGTATTCATCTTATTTGAATGATTCCTTAGTGTCTGCAGGATGAAAAAAAAAAAAAAAATCTAGAAGCCCCATAGCCGTCCACTTTCTGGACTCTTTATTACTCGCAAAATTGCCCCTTCCCAGCAAACTGGCTCCATCAGTGCCCCCTTGTATGGTAGTTTCTACTATTCCATCTTCTAGAAACCTTCCTCTACTTTTATTTATATCACTATTAGATTGAAGGCAGAAATCATTTTCTATTATTCTAGCTTGATGCTAGATAAAATATAAACATATAATGTATAAAGTAGTAGGTGATTAATAACTCCTTGAATTGATTACCCCTCTTCAGTCCTGTGAGACACAATTCAAAACCCATCACTTCCATAGAACCTCCCAGCCTTCTCTCCTACAGAAATCCTTTCCTTCTATGAACCCCTCTAGCATCTATTATCTGTATAATTCACTTAGCAACCAACCATGAGATACAATTCTTTTGCCAATTTTCTTGTGGTCTTGCTTCTATTTCCATGAGTTAATGCTTTATCTCTTCAGAAATCATGAAATGTCTTTACCTCCACAATCTCTGAGCTCCTAAATAGTTCCCTCATTAAGCACAAATGATTAACCATTTAGTTTACCAAACTGAATTCTACTTGTATATATTGTTTAATTACAAGCAATTACTATTCATTGTTAATTAAGGCCGGCTAGGTTTTTCAAAGCACACTAGAATTTTGCAACCCTGCCTTATTTTACAATAATGTCAAGCTCTTTCCCTACATCTTGCAACAATTGTGAATGACATGTAAAACATGACCATTTAAACATGACCAGTACTGAATTTGGAAATTGAAGTGTCTCCTAAAAACATAATTTTTTAAAATTTATTTATTTGACAGAGAGAGAGAGAGAGCACAAGCAGGGGGAATGGCAGGCAGAGGGAGAAGCAGACTCCCTGCTGAGCAAAGAGTCGAATGTGGGACTCCATCCCAGGACCCCGGGATCATGACCTGAGCTGAAGGCAGACACTTAACTGACTGAGCCACCCAGGCATCCTTAAAAACTTAATTTTTAAAGAAAAGTATGTAAGTTGTCTAATTACACTTTTCATGCATGGGTATATGTGTACATGTTATATCTCCCACCTTGTATAGCTACCGATTTCCAAGATGGCCCCCAGTGATTCTTGCCCCTGGGCCTTCCTGCTCCAGAGAGTCTCTGGTCTCCTCCCACATTGATAGGGCTGGACTGTGCAACCAGTAGGTTATTGTAGAAATACTTGGTAGAAATGAAGAAATATGGCTTCCAAGGCTAAATTGTAAAAACACTGCAGCTACCCCTTGCTCTTTTGGGCCATTCACTTTGAGGGAAACCAGCTGTCGTGTTGTAAGGACACACCAACCCCTCCTTACAGCGGTCCATGTGACCAAGGACTGAGGCCACCTGACAACAGCCAGCCCTGACTTGCCAACCATGTGAGTGTGTCCCCTTAGAAGCAGCTCCTCCTCCTCCCCTTAGAAGCCTTCACCTACTGTAGCCCAACCGACATCTTGACTTCAATTCCTTCAGAGAATTTGAGCCAGGACCTCAGCCTCCCCCATGTTCCTGATCCACAGAAACTGTATGAGATAACAAATGTTCACTATTATTTCAAACTACCAAGTTTTGGGGTCATTTGTTATGTGTCACCATGTATAACTAATCCCTCTTAACATGGACATTTTTACATCACATCAGCAATACACAGAGAATTTCTGTGACAAACCAGGCTATTGTAAGTACAAATTAAAAGATTGGATATTGTGTAGGGAAAAGTGAGTGTCTTGTTGTGAGATAAATCAAATGAACTTTATTTGAAATATGGGGAAAATATTTTAAAACTTAACCAAAAGAAAGAACACAGTCTTGAAGTTCTCATTATTTCAGGTCTTATTGACTGTCAAGTTTATGGAAGAGTCCAGGACACACATCAACATGGTGACATGTAACAAAATGAAGAGAAAGGGGTTGTCTGAGTCACCTTTTTATTCTAAGGCAGTGTCATCTCATGGAAGACACTCAGCAAATATTGGCTCAATTAGTTAATTTATTAATTAAGAGCCAGTTCAGTCAGGACCTACCTTAATTTGAGGGCTGTCTGACTGCTTCTTGCGTTCCCCTTCTAATGTCATCCCTTGAAGATTGCTCTAACCACAAATACCTCTGGGAAGTGTAATATACTATATCAATAACATCTTATGTGAGCTAATGTACCCGAGATTAAAAGTCAATTGCTTTACAAGACCCCAAGAAAATAGGACAAGGAACAAATGACTCGTAAAGGGGAAGAAAGTTCCAGAAACTTCTCATTTTTTCACAGGCTCTGAGCTCTTTCTCTAACAAGAAATAGTTATAATGAATTACAAGGAACAATTCCTTTCCATTGTCAAATGAAAGGGTTGCGTGACATTAATTATTTTTCTACCATCTGGACTGATCAAGGTACCAGAATCCAACCATACTCTTTTTCCCCCCTTCTAACTTTTCTATCACATACTGTCAACCAGAGGTGGGTCTAAGTTTTGGGAGTGTGAAGCGAATACAATTTAGGGGATGTTATTTAAGAAAAACATGTAAACATACAAATATAAAATGCCCCTGAGTCTTATGAATATGAAATATCTACAGCTACTCCAACATCACCCAACATGAGAAGTATGAGAGCGGTTGCAGTTAAAATTTCTCACTTTTCCAAATTCTGCACAAGTACATGACCAACTGCACACAGTGAAATGTCATCCCACGTGACACTGTGACACTCCCCTCCTGGAAGCATGGGACGGACCATGCGCAGAGGAAGCACTGCACTTGGTGGAAGATCTGCCTTGTCATTCACCGAGTACTAGCCCAGCTTTCTCTCCTAACTCCTGTAGAGATGGCCCATTTCTTAGTTTACCTGGGTTGTTTCAACAGTCTTTCTCAAGCCCTTTATGTATTGTTATGATCTACTTCTTTTTCCTTTAGCTCTGTAACACTTCATCTTTGAAACTTCTCACCCAATAGTTGTCTTCACTATTGGTCAATCCATCAATAACATACAGTCTTTGGTTTTAGTCATTGTTATTGAACACTTCTTCTATGCCAAGCTCTGTCCTAGGCTCTGGGGTTACAGTCAGGAACACAAGAAACAAGGTCCAGGCTTTCTCCACTGGGGGGTTCCCGGAGGGAGACAACAAACCATCAAATACTGGGGTAAACAAATACTGGGGTGTAATAAGACAAGTACAGCAGGGAAATGCAGTGAAGGGTAACCGAGTGATCTGGGACAGCCTCTCCGAGAAGGTGGCATCTAAGTGGCAGCTGACAAGAGAGAATCAGCCATGCCAAGCTGGTTAAGATCGTCGATTCAGGCAAAAACCCTAAGACAGCACCAAGCCCATCCAAGGAGAGAAAGAAGATCAGTGCAGCCCCCCAAGAATCAAGGCTTTGGTGGCCAGGGCAATGAGTTCAGGTTTTATTCTGAAAGCAGAGGGAAGCCTCTGAAGAGAAGAAAGTTAAAATGCTGACATGATAGGATTTACATTTGTAAATAACCACTCGGGCTACTGTGTAAAGGATGGATTTGTGGCAGGAGCAAGAGGGGAAACATGGAAGCCGGGGAGGAGGCTGTTGAGTAGAACGAAGGGGTGAAGCCAAGATTTTGGTCACTAGCAGAGCCACTCTCCCAGTGCCGTTCCTCCCTCAGCCATGGATCAGGCATTTGGCAGGACCCTGAGAAAAAAAGACAGCTGCCAAATGCATACCTAGCCTTGCCTAAGCCTTTCCAGATCTGTTTTCCAAATGCCTTCTCTCGAAATTGTATAGACCAGGGGCTGGAGGGTAAGGAGGGTGAAAGGTGAAGACGGAAAGAGAGCTCATTCTCTAATTTCCTTTTAGAAATAGAAAAAAATAATTCCCCTAAACTGGGAGCACAAAACCAGAATGAACCCACCCAACGCAGCTCCAGAGTTAGGCAGACATGGACCCACATCGTGGCCCAGCCACCTCCTAGCTAGGTGACCTCGTTTTACTTCTTTAACCTCAGTTTCCTGATCTCTGAAATCAAGTTAATAATATCTTATAGCATTTCAGCAGGGATTAAATGAGATTATGCAACAAAAGCACATGGCTTGTTGCTAGGCAAAACATAGGCATGTTCCTCTTCCCCCATGTGAAAACTTGGCCCCAGGCACAGGTTTCTAATGTAGTCAGAGCAGATGTCTTTGTTGCCCTTCACTTGCAATTCAACCCCACCACTCTTGAGTGAGCCTTTGAAGCCTATCCAATCTTACAGAACTGCTTTTGTGGGTGAGACATCTCTGAGAAGTTCAATTGTGTTTTGGTCCAAAATCATTTGCCATTTTCCTGTCCCTAACACACAGGTCCCTGTGTGTTGATCTAACCAATTGGTAGTGTTTTGAGTCATACATCATGGGGCCAATGGCGCCTTAACGATGTATTACATTAATATATCATCAAAGCCGTGGCATTGTTATGATATATAACTTTAATACATCATTGGAGTGCCATGGCTTTAATGATGTATTACTCAAAACCATAGCAACAGCTAGAAAGAGCAAGATAAGTTTTGTATTTTTTAAACTTATTCTCAGTAAATACGATTTTTTTAAGTTTCCACAATAAAATATGTGTTTAAAGGAAATGCGAGGAAGCAAGTTCTCCTGATAAGCCTCAAGATGTTTCCTTGGGTGTCCTTCTTCCACTGTTTACTATACACCCTACTCCTAAGTTAATTTTAAACTGCCTTATCCAAATCTCATAAAAAATAATATTGCTGAATGTACAATTCTGTAAGTTTTCCAGGGATCTCCAATTTAACGTTACAATTAAACACTTGTAGAGTGGTTTTTTGTTTTTTTTGTGTTTTTTTGTTTGTTTGTTTGTTTCCTAATGGTCATTCAAGCGTTTTCCACCCAACTTTCCAAAGAATCCTAGAACCCTGGGCACTTTGTTGTCCTTCAGTAAACAGATGGGCAAGTTCGCTTTCTTGAACATGATGTCTGAACTGCCTGCATCTCTGCCTTCTCCTCCTCCTTGGTGTGTGTGTGTGTGTGTGGGTGGGTGGGTGTGGGTGTGTGTTGTTGTTGTTGTATATAAGATATAGGTTCTCCATGAGAGGGTTCCAACGTGTCAGAGGGATTGAAATTTAAATCTCAAATCTTCCACCTGGCAGCCTTGCCAGTCTTCACTATTTTTAGCACAATGAGACTGGCAAAGAAATGAGAGGAGTGCGAGTGTGCCAGTTGCAACAATCACTGTATCATTAACAAGGAAAATCTTGTAATCCAGAGCCTCATGGCAAATCTCAACTATCTAACAAGAGTTCTACTCACTTGGGATTGGTCTGAAGAGGAAACATGCACTTACGATGTGAACACACACCAAGTGGGAGAATAAGACGCTGGAGCCCAAGAGCTGACCCCAAAGCAGACCTTCTTAAGGAGACCCTGATATTCTGATAACCACAGCCCCTGGAATTCAACATTGGAAATTCAGTTCTGGGGGCGCCTGGGTGGTCAGTCGTTAAGTGTCTGCCTTCGGCTCAGGGCGTGATCCCGGCGTTAAGGGATCGAGCCCCACGTCAGGCTCCTCCGCTGGGAGCCTGCTTCTTCCTCTCCCACTCCCCCTGCTTGTGTTCCCTCTCTCGCTGGCTGTCTCTCTCTGTCAAATACATAAATAAAATCTTTAAAAAAAAAAAAGAAAAGAAAAGAAAATTCGGTTCTTAAGAAATTCCAGAATCGATGTCATGTAGAGAGGTGGTAACTCAGTTCTGGACAGACATGGGGACATAGTTTTAAAATTCCTCAAATACACTTCTATACACTTAGTGTTTGGCATGTTGTGAAATCTAGAAGCATCCAGTCACCTACTCGGCAACACGCAGATGTCTGCTGAGGAGAGCTGTCCCCTTTCCACAGCATTGGCTGAAATCTGTCACGCCAGACCCCTCACAACACCTCTCCGGCAGGAAAGCCTTCTCTCATTTCGAGCGCCTGACTTGGGATCTGAATGCTCTTTCCCCCTTTCTCTCTTCATCTAGGTTGAAGGACTGCGAGGGAGCCAGCTGTGTGAGAATAGATTAGGCCAGAAAGGATGACTCAGCACCCGCCGCTTCCTGCCATGTGCTAAATGATCAGTTTAGTCTCAATCAGCAGATAGAGAAAGAAAAAGCCTGGAGAAGAGACAAGAAGTTTCACACCGGAAAAGGGAAGAATGACAGAGATCCGCCACTCAGAAATGTGAGATTTGTGATAAGATTGCGCTGAACAAAAATTGGACCAAATGTTTCTGTAGTTTGTTCTAGAGAAAGGGAGCCTGGATGCTAATAAACCACAAATAACCACAGAGCTGCCAGGGACCTCAGAGGTTAGAGCCCGATCCCTGGTTTTGCAAATGAGGCACGTAAAGTGCTGAGCAATTCCCAGGGCATTCTGGGAGGGGTTCATTATTACATCCTGTGGCACTCAGATAGTGGTAAGTCCCCCTCTGCCCAGCATGGCAACCCCTTCATCTTGTGCAGTTGGTCCAAGTCCTGAGGCTCCTTTAAAAGCCAAGCCCAAGTCCCACCTCCTCCAGGAAGCCTTCCTGACCTCCCGCAGCTGCGGTGATTTTCCCCTGATACTGACTATCCATTCGCTTTTGTCATCTGCTACTTTGTATTATCACTTGCCCTTTCTAAGAGATGTCCAATAACTTCAACTTCAGGAGCTTCAGAAAGAACGCCCTTTGAGGCCATCTGAATCTACTCTGGGCCGGGTTGGGAGTGGTGGGGAGGGTGGGACCTCAGAGCTCTTGGGGCAGAGGATCAGGCCTGCAACATGCTATTATGGGCTTGCCTTGCACAAACCTCCACAAAGCAGCTGATTGATGCAGAGTTCCAGAAAGGTGGAAAATACAGTATTATTCGATCCTTTGTAAAGACTGAAGATATTCTCAATGCCATTATGTGTATTTGCCTGTTTCCTGACTTTATGGACAACCTATACTGGTCATTTGCAAAGAGGAAGGGAGCTCTGCTGCAAGTCCTTTAATCAGGGGACAAAATAAAACTTTTGTGCCTCTCTTTTCACTATGATACAGTAATCATTTCTTCTAAAGTTTTAAGTAGAATTGGTACAGTAACAGTTTTCTTTTTCTATATAGTTAGATTTATTTATAGTTATATGGAGAAAGATATATGCAACTTCTTTACCATAAAGAGAAACTGCACACAATTTGATTTTTTAAAAAAGATTTTATTTATTTATTTGGGAGAGAAAGAGAGAACACCAGCAGGAGAGGGGCAGAAGGAGAAGGAAAAGCAGACTTCTCTGCTGAGCACAGAGCCCGATGTGGGGCTCAATCCCAGGACCCTGGGATCACGACCCAAGTTGAAGGCAGACACTTAACTGACTGAGCCACCCAGGTGCCCCAAATCTGCACCCAGTTTGAAACACACACAAATAACAACTACAAAATCCTTGGTAATTTTTGTCTGGATTCTTCAAAAAAAAAATTACAGAAATCAATGACTTTATCAGAATTCGTATTAAGAAACGTAATTATACAGCCTGCTGTATATATATACACAAATTAATAATTGCTTCAGGTAAGCAAAAGTTGCTCACACTTGTCCAAAGGAGACTCTTCATTAATTCTTCAAACTTTTCCCCAAACCATCCAGAGAACCCTTGAGAATCAACTGAATTTTTATGATATAAGAAAAGGCACATTCGATGCAAAGCATTCATCTTTCAAATGTGTAAAGCATTCCTTATGAGACGACATCTGGGAAAAGATTCTGCCAGCCACTCAACTAAAGTATGTCATATATTACTAGAAGGTTAAATACCATGGTTTACCAGTCTAGCAAGACCACACAGCGAAGTGGTTTCCCTGCATCTAACTCCATTAAGCACGCTGAACATGTGTCTTCTTCCCTCAGAGTATTCAAATGCACTCAAATGCTTAACAAGAACAACACAGAAGCTAAGCTTCCCGTCAGGGTCAGGATGTAGCATTTTTGCTCCACATACAATGAACAGATTCCTTTCCTTTCTCACTTTCCAGTGATCGTGTGTTGGACAGATACAAACAATAGAACTTGGTACTTCCGAAATCCCAGCTTCAGCGCGTATGTTGAATGGAACAAAGTGATAGCCACGTGACCCTTTTCTGATGCAAAACATTTCTCCCCAGGAAAAAAAAAAATGTGGTCAGGCGTTATATGTTTCCCCCAGTAATGCTAGTCTCTTCTTGACCTTCCTTCCTGCTGGTGTTATATCCTTTGTTACCAAGATAACTTGTTTATAAAAGTGCTTGTATCAGTTACTGAAAACAAGGGACACATGCTTTACCTGTCTGTGTGCTGCAAAAGTAAATGCCGGGATCAAGCAAGAAAAGAAAGCAGACCCTCCTTTCTGAATCCTGAGTTCTGCTATAAAGAGAATTTGAACTTATAAAATTATCATTTGGATACAAGAATTACCCCAGAATAAAGGTTTTGTTCCGAAAACGACAGACTTTAAATTTCTTTCCTCTTTATGTTCTTTAATCTTTCATAACATTATATTATATTGTTCCTGAAATTTAAAAATGTATTCCTGCATTTGCATACGGTGATGGATATTAACTAGACTTTTGGCATTGATCATTTTGCAATATATACAAATGTCAAGTCATTATGTTGCCTACTTGAAGCTGATATGTTATATGTCAGTTACACCTCACTTTTTAAAAATGTATTCGTGCATTGCTTTATCACGTACATTTGGCACATCTTGCAAAACCCACTCCCCTCCTCATTATTTGCTCCATCCACAATGTAATGTGCAAACTCCAAACAAGCCTCATTCTCCTGTGACTCCTGACGCTTGCTTAAGTGACTCCCTTTCCATCCCTGGCCTGGCCGATTACAACTTGTACCTCGAATCTCAAATTAAGCTTCATTTACCCCATGAAGCCTCTTCTGATGGCCTAGCCCTTTATTAGGATAGATGCGTTTCCTCTATGTTCCCACTGCTGGCTGCACCTCCCCTTACCATATCACGTATCACACTGTGTTGTAAATATCTGTTTTCTTCTCAAGCTCCCTCCCAAAGACCAGGACAGGAGCTCCATCTTTTTCATCACTAAACACCCAGCACCTAACAGTGCTTGGCACACGGTAGATGTACTCACTACACCTTTGTGGAATGAGTGAGTGAATATGAACCCTGCATGTCTACGTATTTTAGTATGTACAAGGAAGAGTGGTGAGGCTATCTTCCTGCACAGAAAGCTGAATGTTCATTAAAAGTTGCTTCCTCTCGTCCACCACATTCCAGTCCATTGCCGTCTCTCCACGGCTTGGCTCTTTCCTGCCTAAAATTCCCTCCTCCAGATCATGTGGTTAGATGCTACTTGTCATTCATATCTCAGCCAGAAGGTCGTCTCTTCAGAGTGGCCTCCCCTAGTCTATCAGGCTAAATGAATTACCTAACACTTAGAATCATTTTACCTGTTATATTTCTCTTCATAGTTCATATTATTTTTTTCTTAAGATTTTATTTATTTATTTGACAGACAGCCAGCGAGAGAGGGAACTCAAGCAGGGGGAGTGGGAGAGGGAAAAGCACGCTTCCCGCTGAGCAGGGAACCCGATGCGGGGCTCGATCCCAGGACCCTGCGATCATGACCTGAGCCAAAGGCAGATACTTAACAACCGAGGCACCTAGGCGCCCTATAGTTGATATTATTAACCTGATATTTTAATTCTCTTTTTGTTTATTTGGCCACTCTCCCACCATCAGAGCATAAGCCCATTGGGCACCTGAATGGCTAGTTGGTTAAGCGTCTGACTCCTGGTTTCAGCTCAGGTCATGATCTCAGGGTCATGAGATCAAGCCCTGCATTGGGCTCCGGGCTCGGCACTGAGCTGAGCGTGGAGCTTGCTTAGGGTTCTCTCTCTCCTCTCCTTCTGCCTCTCTGCCCCTGCTCGCTCACTCTCTCTCTCTCTCAAAAAATAAATAAACAACATAAAAAATTATTTAAAAAAAAAGTAAGCCCAGGGAGAGTGGAAACCTTATCCGTCTTATTTGTAGCTGTATCCTCAGAGCCTAAAACTTCACTGGCATGCAGTGGATGCTGAATGAATGAATGAATGAATGAATGAATGAATGAATGAATGAGTGAATGAGCAAATGTTTAAAAGATCTAAAAGTTCTTTGATCTAAGTCAAAAATCATCATGAAAATATTCAGAAAATGCTTCCAAATCAACCATAAAAACCACTAGGCTCACATGCTACTTAGCGAGACCAGCATCATTCACTTCGTATTCTTTGTGCAGCCGCGTCACCCTGGAGTATACGAGGGCGTGACACTCTGAAAGGAAGAAACAAATTCTAGGTGACACTCAGCACGTGTACAGGTGATGATGGTTCAGGGGCTGGCTGGCGAAAGGGGAGCACTCCTTGGAGAAAGGATCTTGTACCTGTACCCGAGCACATAAAGACCCAAGAGTGTGCCAAGCTGGCATGAAGAAATTCCAACTTCTAAAGAGGATCAGAGTCTAGAATAGGCAAGAAGTTCTTGGCAAAAAGAGCTACAGACAAGATGCTGAGTTCTTAGAAGACCCAAAGGGACTTGAATTTTAACCACGATGTCTGGAATCAACAAGCAAGTTCAGATATTGGTATCCCAGGCATTTCCTGGATGTAATGAGGCAGAAACCTGACATCTGAGTAAATATGCCTCCCACTAGGGAGACAGCAGGAACCCCAGGATCATCCGTGGGTTCTAAACCCCAGGAGCAGCACTCTGCAGACCCATTGGTATAAAACCCCTGCTCTCAGGACAATCTTTGATACAAGGCACAAAACACATTCCTTGTAGAGCTTAGGAGGCATCCTGCCTCTGTCCTTCCAGGAACATGCGATACCCTTGAAAGCGACAAGGTACAGGGGAAATCGTAGTCACACGGAGCCCCCAAACTAGTAACGGCACAATTAGCCATCCCAGACGAAGACAAATAATACTGCACAGGCCAACCTAGGTTTGAAACCAGGTTCCTCCACTCATTAACTCTGTGAACTTGGGCAAGTTCCTTAACCTCTCTGGGCTACCGTTTTTCCATGTGTTATAAAATAATGGACTAATATTATCTTAGAATTATTGGCAGGGCTAAATGAGCTACAGTATACAAAGCACTAAACAATAAGTGAAGGTTCAGTAATTGTTGGCTATTGTCATTGTTATTGTCATTAATAAATAAAAGTGGTTGTTACAGAGATACAAATGTCACAGAGTAGAGAATTGTGGCTCAGAATTTTTGTTATGTAGATCCATTTACAAAAGAGTTACCAAAGAATAGTTCAAAGTCCAAGGCTCAGATTGCTACATGCTGGTTCTTTGCCATGCCCCCTTTTAAGAAATCTCTTTGAAATTTTGGGTCTATAAGCTAATATGGCATGGTATTAACAACATGTTATTGCTTCTCTAAAAGGAATTATATTGTATATCCGCAGGATGAGACTCACCACTCTTGGGCTATAATTAGTTCGTGTCCATTAAATAGTGGTTGCACAACTTCCTAGTAATTTACTGGTATCCTAAATTATAAGGCTGCTTTCTGAAAATGTTTTTGCCTGCATCATTTTTCCCTCTTGGTCTCATTTAGGTCTGGGTCTCTTCAACCAGAATGGGAACTAGCTGCTTTGTGCATATCAGAGAAAAGATTCTAAAATCATCCATCTAATTCTATCCTAAATTTCGTCAACAAGGGAAAGAGAAAATTCATGCGGCAATTGAGAAAGTAATAAGGCAAATGAACTCACATGGAATTAACTGTAATGTTAAAGTCTATCTTTTCTGTACCTCTTCAGAAACACAGTGGTAAGGAATATCATTAGTTTGTGTGTGATATTCCATGATGTTCAATTGATTATAAACAGATTGATTAGATGGAGTGTGCACTGTTGAGCAAGAAAATTTAAATCAATGGCAGATACAATCCAAAGGTCTTTAAAGAGATCATCACTTTTTAATAATAATGATGATGGTGATGATGCTGCTGCTGGGGTTGGTATCATTTCCAAAGCTACTGCAAGAAAACAGACTTCGAAAATCTTAAACGAAAATACATTATGAAAGTGAAAAGGCAGAGCCATCATTTAAGAAAGAGATAGCGTCTCACATAAAAATGAAATAAATTTGCATTCATTTAGAACATTTAATGTAAATCAATATTACATAAATTACTGGAAATTGAGCAGCTGATTTTCAAAAAAAGATAATCTACACTATCCTGTATTTTGTTATTAAACAACAGAACCCAACATGCAACCTGGAAATGGAGGCAGATGCGAAGTGTCCTGATTGCTCGTTATCTTACCTGCATTCCTAAAATGTATCGGATCAACTTAAAGGGCATTCAAATAACTAACAGCTCACAGAATATATTCAGCCCTCAGTGCTAAGGGGTTGACTAGAGGGTCAGCTGTCTATTTAGGAAAATGCCACACGGATGGTGAAGCGGGGATTCGTTCTCATTATTCTCCCATTATCTCCGCTGCATGATACAAGTTTCATTCCCATTTTCTTATCCAATTACATCTTGCTCAGTTCCTCACTAAAATTTATAGCAAACTTTGCAAAGCTTTTGACCTGTATCATCTTATTAAACTTTTATGAAAAATCAATGGAGTTCCATCATATCATGGGGCTGTTCCTCACACAGTTGTCAGTGGTGAGTGGAGACGTCTATTTATCCCCAAATCTGATGAGAGATACTTGAACTGCAAGAAGTTCTCATTTTATAAGCTAAGGTGCAATAGATAGGAAATTCTCATATTTTTCTAAAATAGGGCATTTCAAGAATTGCAGCCTTTTGAAAAGCAGCCTGGAAGGAACACAAAAAAGAGTGAGTTTTTAATCATTTGTCTTGTTGTTGTTGTTGCTGCTGTTGTTCTCATTGGCTTTGCCCCAGAAAGACACATCAGTGTCTGGACTGCAGAGAACCCAGGACGCCGACATGCCCAAGCAGCTGAGGAGCTCGAGAGAAAGAGACAGGCCTGTACAGCCGTGCCAAGAAGGGAAAAGAGCTGTCCTGGTGTCTGAGCGACATGCCCCCCTTAGGAGTTCAGATACAGGTGTTCCGGACCTCCTCACCCACCACCTCCCATGCAGGCCTTTTATCAGGATTCATATGTTTAAAGAAATGCCAGATGGTCTCTCCTCACGTTGCCCACCAGCAATGCCATCCATTCTCTTCTTCTGCTTACTCCCCAAGGTTCCAGAAATTTTTAAAAGAAAACCTCAAGCCCAACTCGAGACCGGAGCAGGAACTAGTGTCAGAGATCGCCTCATCCCACTCTGCTTCACCCTCCAGGAAGCCCTCTCCCCTGAGCCCCGGACCTGTGTATCCAGCCACTTACAGGACACCTCCACGTGGCTGCCCTCTGTGTTCTTCTGACTCAGTGTGTTCAAACTCGACCTTACCATCCTCTCGCTCTACAGCCATCTAAATCTTGTTAGGTCATGTGCTAATGATAATGAGCATTTGCGGAGCCCTTGCTCCATGCTGCGTTCCCTGTGAAGTTCTCATGCAGACTTCCCAGTCCCCCTGTGAGTCACGTACTCCGATGAGTACCACGGTTGACGGGTGAGGAGGCTAAGGCTCACTGAGATTAAGTATGTAGCAAGGCTTCGTGCTTAGTCAGTGGCCCAAGGGGGCTTGAACCTAAGTCTGTCTGCCACCAATACATGTTCCTAAGCAGTACTCCTCAGCACTCCTGAGGTAGGAAGAGGCCCATTACTTAGGAGCTCTTGCATCTTATTAACTCTGATTTCTTCGGAGACTTTGCCTTCAGCCAACTTTAGAGTACTTAGGAAGATGATTACCTGTTGGTGGACTTGTTTGGCATTCTTCTTTTCAGTGCAGCTGTTCTTTCCTCAGAGAGGTCATGACAGCCCTTAAAGTCAAAGGGGAGAGACAAACCATTGGCAAAAGAAGGATGGTGTGTGGGTTTCAGTGTCTCTTGTCATTTGTTATCATATTTTCAATCATAACAGAAACCAAACTCAATTTGCCAGATACAAGAATTCTTTTTTTTTTAAATATTTTATTTATTTATATGAGAAAGAAAGAGTGAGCGAGAGCGTACAAGCCGGGGGAGGGGCAGGGTGAGAGGGAGGAGCAGACCCCCCACCCAGCAGGGAGCCTGACCTGGGACTCGATCCTGGAACCCTGGGACCATGACCCGAACTGAAGGCAGATACTTAACCAACTGAGCCACCCAGGCACTTGAATTCTCGAGGTAGATATTTTTGTAAGAAGTCTGTGAATCCATATGTTTGACCAGCATTTTATGTGGAAAAAAACCAAAATCCATCATTTTGCACATACATAGTGCTCAGAAAATGGCGGCTGAATAAGGCCGTGACTGACAAGAAAGTTGGGCTTCTGTCATATAGAGTAGCGGGGCCTTATTCTGAAGGTGACTGATGGAGTCCCAGAAGGACTTTAGTAGAGAGGAGTATGTGGTCACAATTTTTTTTGAGGGGGGAGCGTGTAGATCCTTACGGTGTCAGAGTTTATCCTTTTCTCCCTCCTCTCCCACATGTACCGTGGTTAGCTCCTTAAATTGCCCTCTCACCTTCATACATTTTATAGGCTATTCCCTCCACCAGGAGTTTTCGTTCCATATTGTGCACACCCAGATGACCAACTCCTATTCATACCCTGAGACCGCCAAGTTTCACTTTCTCCCTGACTTTTCCAGATACAGAAGGCCAGCCCTTTCTTTCTTGCTCATCTTGCTTTTCACACTATAACGTGAATGTTTTTTGCATCCCTTATGAAACACTGGGCTCCCTAAACTGTGACTTACTCCACCATATCCTTAGTGAATGGCAAAGGATGGGTCTAAATAAACACTTGTGGACTGAATGAATTTATCACATTTGTGGCTATCCAAAGGACAAAGAGTGCCCAATATTACCAGCAAGAATAGGAGAACTGACCATTCTTAAAAACTGACCTCTGAAGGCTAAAATTACTTTACAGCTTCTAACACCTTAGTAAATTACTAAAAGTCTGTTGAAGCTGTGAGTACTGAACCAACTGAACCTTATAACAATCTTTATAACAGGCAACTGAGAAAAGACAACGTATAATAATAAAAGAAATAGTAGACTCCTGCCTCCATGCAAAAGTTATTAGACGTCAAGATTTTCTCAAGAAAAGAGTCAACAAACATTCTGGCGGTGAATCAGGAAAGTCAAGTTTAGTTAAAGTGATATTATCATAGAAAGGAATTGACCCAGTAAGTTGCTCTTCTGAAACTATTCAGCTCATCGTGATGTCCCCGCTGAAGGGAATATAATTTTTCTCTGACTTTAACCTTGATTACCATGGGGAAAAGCCTTAAATGGGATGTTCTTTCAGTGATAGATAAAACATGTGTGCTGATGCGTCACACAAAGAGAGCACGATTCTCCAAGGATTTAAGTGTTTAGTCATTCTATGGCCAACGGAATATCATGCCCTATTTTTATGAAGCTCTGTTTATAAATATGGCTGATTGTGAAGCAGTTGCTTAGATCCTCCATTTTTACTGCCTTTTCATCAATTGACCATATGAGACAGAACTGAAACAATTCATGAAAATTTTCATTAAGAAAAAAAAGGGCAGCATAGGTAGGCAGGATTGTCCAGTATTGTAAATAAAAATCGTTTCAAGCTGTTGATAATGGGGAAAACTTGGTCCAAGAAGGACGCATGGAAAGAGACTGTATATCTAAAGATGAGGCGGAAGAAATTTGAGAAAGTAACCCAATCAGACAATGTTAGAACCAGAAGACCCCTTACAGATCTCAAGATTTTGATTACTATGTTCCCAGGGCCCAGTAAAATCCACGACAATGTGCAATAATATTTCAGCGACAAGCTTTTCAATCCTGGAAAATCTTACATTTAGATTTGGATGTGTTTCAGCCCTAATCTGATAAGTAAGTGCTGTATTTTTAATTCTTTCCAAAGCCACGAAGTCTTTGGTTTTTTTTTTTTTTTTAAATTACACCGGGATATACTCCCTTGACTTTTTATTACATGTTTACTGGTATCACACCATATATCAGGTATGTTATAGGGAAACCGAGTGTCAGATTAATCCAATCTTCCCAGCTTTAATCTTGTGCTCTTTTATAAATCAGAGTGCAATGTGCTGAAAGATTTCTCCATCAATTACTATAACACAAACTTATTCCTCTTAGTGTATAATTAAGGTGGAAACTACAAATAACTACTACAAATGTTATCAGATCAAAAGCATTAATAAGGAATAATCTTCAACCAGAATGTTCATTTTTGTCAGCTTTTCAATAAGAGCTACCTCCATTCATTTGACACATTTTATACTTTTACTCCCCAAATACCTGAGTGACATTTGATGCCCAGGACACCTACGGCCTGTTGAGAGGTGTAAATCAACAGGGGAAATTTGGAAACTCGATGGCATTTAACTTTTTTGCTGAAAGACAGAGACTTCTTCAAAAGTCAATAAAATTTAAAACAATATAAAATTAATAAAAGTGGTTTTATGACATTAAAAAAATGTTGGAAAGAATAGTGTGTTTTAGGAGGAATAAGTTAAGAAAATGAAAATAAGATGTCCTTTCTGTCGTGGTAGAATTAAGAAATAAGTTCTCCAAATTAATGGAGGAAAAAATAGACTTCTTAGTACAGAAGTCTAAGCTTTGTACCTAAATTTGAGTTTTTTTAAAAAAAGTATACCACACTATTTAATAAATACAAGAGAATACAACCTAGATCTGACTGTGGAGAAACAATGTTTCAGCTGACATGATTCCAGGGGAAGTTTCTGGGCGCCCCCAGAAATATCTCTCCCACCAAGTGACCTGAAGCCTACAATTCCATAGCTTAGAATTTTATTTTACTTTAAAATACAAATAGCCCTAGGAAAGGCTGACTATTAAGCAAACTGTCGTTTATACTGGAGTGTGAACCAGTTTATCGTCACGCTCGAGGAGCTGATGAGGGATAGGGGTGGGGTGGGGGTGGGGTGGGGGGTGGGGGGTGGAGTAGAAGGAAGCAAAACCAATGAGGAGGACGCGAAGTAAACTTCAGCTAATTCAGTATTTGGCTGAAGCTAACAAGATCTCTAAATGTTGACCAGGTTAGTAACGATGAAGTGCCAGAACTTCTTCAAGTAACTAGGCAGGTTTTAATTGTTGTTAACCTCTGGCCTGGAAGGTAATACACTTGGCACCCATCTTTTCTATTTCATAGACTCCCTGACCAGGTTTGTTTTGCAAAGGTCACTTAATTAGTACTCTGGGTAACAGTTATAAGTTAACATTACCTTCTCCTACATAATGATAGCATTTTGCATGTGCTAAGTAAAACAGGAATTAACAAAATTCCAATGGCTTACTTAAATGATAAATAATGAGCCATTTTAAGGAAAAGATCTCCTGGGGTGTGCGGAAAAACCTGCGGCTGGAGGCAAGCTCCCGGATGTGGAACTCTGCGCAGGCATAAACAGGAAACGGCGCAGCTCGCCTTTGGACTGACAGGCAGGCCCGGAATGGCTCGTTCAAAGTGGGCATAGCGCTTGACCCTTGGCAAAGCTGAGCTCTGATTTTGTTACATTTTATTTTCACATCAGTATGATCCATATTTTTCAAAATCCTATGCAGTCGCTCCCAGACATCCACGAAAGATACCATACGTACCCACGGCCGAGAAAATGATCTTCGAACTCCAATATATATACAGCAGAGGTGAACCCAGCTTTCCTGTGTCCATAATGGCCCCATATCAATCTTTCTTTGAGGCCGTTGCATGCCGTCAGTAAAATTCAGTTCTGTGTCATGCCATGTGACATCGTTTGAAGCGTATCTTGATCTTAATTTCTGAAGGAAATAGGCCAACAAGTCCTATTTTCTTCAACACTTGAGTGTAATCATTTATGAGCTCACTCATCTTTAAAAATACATCAGGAAATTTGAGGCATTGGGGCGCCTGGGTGGCGCAATCCTTAAGCGTCTGCCGTCGGCTCAGGGCGTGATCCCGTTGTTTGGGGATCGAGTCCCACATCGGGCTCCTCGGCTAGGAGCCTGCTTCTTCCTCTCCCACTCCCCCTGCTTGTGTTCCCTCTCTCGCTGGCTGTCTCTCTCTGTCAAATAAATAAATAAAATCTTAAAAAAAAAATTTTGAGGCACAGTAACTTAGAGATGACACCACAAATGACGTATAATTATTTTTTAAAGGTATAAAATTGAACCTAAACACGACATAAAATTATGTTACAATGATCTACTTCTATAAAAATGATTACTTCAATTAATTGTTGAGCTTGCACGTGGGAGGGTTTTTTTGTTCTTTCTATACTTTGAATTTTTAGGCAAATTAATAAATAGTATGTTTTTAGTATTTACTTATTTTTTAGGTATGTCATGACAAGAGAAATTGGTAGCGATTAACAAACCTAAATACAGGGACAGTTTTTCTAGATTCTTCTTTAATGAGAAATAAGCTGGACACGCTTCATATTAGTACTATTAATGGCAACACAACAAATCGTTCAACAATGTGGGCAGTGTGTCTGGAATTTGTAGAGGAGATGCCATAAAGAGGTCAAAGGAAGAAGACAGAAAAGTGTAGGTTTCTCACTCATGTGTATTAGTCCCCAATAAGACAGGACCTGATATCACAGCATCTCAGAGGAAGAAAACAAGACCATTCACTGCATAAACATCCCCAGCGAGGAGCCAACAAGGCTCAGAGGCCCTGTCTGCAGAGGCAGATAGCGGGCACCCATCCATCCATCCATGACACACTCCCACCAGAGAAGAGGGTCTGCTTTGTGTTTATTGGACCTGGGGCCGAGGCTGCACTAGACGATCAATAAAACAGAATTGGGGGCAAGTCACTGAAAACGTCTGAAATTGCATGACTGCTTGACATTATTCAATTTCCTAACATAGCCTCCAACTTCACTTTCCGCTAGGTGCAGACAGCACGAGCAACAGGCGTTTCTAAAAGGCCGGTCTTCGCCGCGGACCGAGCCGAGCACCTCCACGGTGACACAATATAAACTTCACTACATGAAATCCTGGAAGTTGATGTAAACAGCTTTTAATAGCAGTGAACATTTGTTCGCTTTGTTTAGACCATCTGGATGTTCCATTGTGTTCGGTTCAACACTGACTGCCGCCGGTGACAGTTGATATATGTTAAGTACAAGCAAAGTGCCTCGTCCCACTCTGGGGACCTTAGAGAGAACTTTGGAGTGTTTTGTGGAATATTCTGTCAGATCGCAGCCGGGTCGCCTGCATCCTTAATGGCTACGTGCCAAAGTCCTCCGGCTTTTTTATCAAAGGAGAGTTTTGCTTTTACTGTTTGAAAGGTTAGGGAAACTATGCCAAAGTTCTTCCAGGCAGCTTGGAGAGCACGGGCTGACAGCAATGATTTTCAATATGGAGGAGAGAATAAAGAGCCCCGCAGATCCTAGGAGAACCGGGGTTTGCTTGTTTAATATACAATATGTCAGACAAACAAGCCATTAAAACACCGAAGAAAACCTCGCCGATAAACACAGGGTGGCCAGGGTTCTGAAAAGAAGAGAGTATCCCTTAAAAGCATGTTCTCCTCCACCTGCCTAGGCCACGGTGCTCTCCCTTCTCGTGCAGAGCTCGTGTCCATCCTGACGTCGCAGGTGCTCCTCTAAAAAGAGAGAACGGAACAAGTCAACTTGACAATGTATGAAATTGACACAAGCATGGCGGGTGCCCTGCCGAGCAAAGGAAGGGCTTAGAAATCTGCCCTGGCTCCCTTACCAGCCAGTCTGGCTTTACTGGAACATCTGTGAGATGCTAAATTTGCCCTCCTGGAGCCAGCCACACCCCCGGCTGGCAGTGCCGCCTGGGCCAAAGTGGAGGGTGCGGGGGCAGTGGAGTCGGGAGTGCCAGAGATAAAAATACTGTCCTTGTTGTTGTTTGTCCTGTGTCAGTTTAAAAACGGCTTGATAAATGGAATTTCACTTCACAGCAGATGGCACAGAAACTAGATAATGTCTATGGGGTGACTTGATCTTCGACTGTTCGTTGATACCCTCTCCTGGGTGGAGTACTGCCAGATCTCAATGAACAGTAGCAATGAGGGACGGAAATCTTATGCATAGGTGAAATCTACGATTTGTATAACCCTGGACACATGATCTAGGTAACTTGTGGTTCTAGCAAGTTCCACAGAGGTTGCACCTTCCTTCTTTATCTCCGGTGGGGTGATAGAGGTAGAAAAAAGCCTGTGGCAAAGGAAGAGCTGATGAGCAGAGAGAGACTAACCTGTGAAATGGGGAGATAATACACCAGCCTGGGTTTCGTCTAAGGATTAAAGGTGCAAGGATGCCTGCCACAAGGTAATGTATTTCAACAAACGGTGGTTGGAAAATGATCATTCGAAAATCTGTTCTGAAAAGTTGATTATAGGAGGTTGTTATATTGGGGCGCCTGGGTGGCTCAGTCGTTAAGCGTCTGCCTTTGGCTCAGGGAGTGATCCTGGAGTTATGGGATTGAGCCCCACATCAGGCTCCTCCACTGGGAGCCTGCTTCTTCTTCTCCCACTCCCCCTGCTTGTGTTCCCTCTCTCCCTGGCTGTCTCTCTCTCTCTGTCAAATGAATAAATAAAATCTTTAAAAAAAAAAAAAAAGGAGGGGCGCCTGGGTGGCTCAGTCATTGGGCGTCTGCCTTTGGCTCAGGGCGTGATCCCGGCGTTCTGGGATCGAGTCCCGCATCAGGCTCCTCCGCTATGAGCCTGCTTCTTCCTCTCCCACTCCCCCTGCTTGTGTTCCCTCTCTCGCTGGCGTCTCTATCTCTGTCAAATAAATAAATAAAATCTTAAAAAAAAAAAAAAAGGAGGTTGTTATATTGAAAAATAAGGACCCACAACAGTGTTTTTAAAAATGCATTAATAAATGGTGAAACACATTATTTTTTTGGACAGAGATCCCTATGTTTCATTGAACAATTTATACCAAACATTTAAGTTCCACTTATGGTTTAATTGTGCACCAAGAGCAAGATAAACTTTCTAATAGCTTCTAAAAATTGCCTTTACCTCCTAATTCTTTTCATGATTACAAATTAAACAAAAAGAAACTCTTTTGGATAGTTCAAAAGAAAGGATCACAGAGAAATATATTACATCGGTTAAATAATATTTATACTTACATAATTGTGTACATCACAAGTAACAGTCTGAGGGAAAAAAAAAAACCTTGAAGTGCCTAGAACAGTGCCTGGCACGTTTTGAAAGCACAGGAAGTATTCACTGAATGAAGGAGAGAACTTGAAGATCGCAAATACATAATCCTACAACACAGCAGTCTCAGCTTTCAGCAAACATCTAATGTGATTGCCGCAGCAAATGCCACTATGAGCTCCTAAGGAAACAATGTGCAACAGCAGCAATGAAAACTGACCAACTGGCTAGAATTTTCTGAAACAGTGAAGCTCCTTTTCATCAGAACTTAACTGATTTTCAAAGGATGGTGAGGCAGGTGTTAACTAAACAATTGTTATTATTTGTTATTATTACTTTTTAATCCATGGGTTTGACTTCCCATTGTGTCTTACACTAGAGATTATAGATTTCAAGTCCTTTCACATCTCATTAAAAAGTATCCCTCTTAAGAGTGCCGGGGTGGCTTCTTCGGTTGAGTATCCAAACTCTTGCTTTCAGTTCAGGTCATGATCTTGGGGTCATGACACTGAGCCCTGTGTAGGGCTCCACACTCAGCACAGAGTCTGCTTGAGCTTCTCTCTATCCCTCTCTCTCTCCCTCTGTACCTCCCCCGCTACTCTCTCTCTCTAAAATAAGTAAATAAATAAATAAATAAATAAATAAATAAATATTTTTTAAAAAATTATCCTTCTTTATACCCTTTTCTCTGAAATAAAACACAACTTAAAGTTTATAGTTTAAAGAATAACTGCAGATGAATTGTTCGAATCTTGTTGGATTTTCCATTCACTTTTTATCTCTCAAATTAAACCATATTCAAAATAATATCTGTCATAAAAAGAGATCAAACAAGTGGTTTCTGTGGCAAACTGTATCATCCACAGAGGGCCACATCTCTCAATCCACCAGCTCTTTGGACACTGCTGATGCTCTTCCCTTCGAGGGAACCTAAGCAAACCTCTCTTGAACCTAAGCAGACCTTTATGACAGCCTCGACCAAGAGTAGGGCAGAAGTGATGCTGTGTGACTTCTAAGGCTAGAATTTTCAAATGCCTTGTACTTCTGCCTTATTCTCTCAGGATGATTGCTCTCGGAACCCAGCTACCATGCTGGAAGGTAATCCAGGCCAGCTACGGGGAGGCCCACATGGAGAAGCCTCTGGCCCGCAGCCCCAGTTGAGTTCCTTATATGACAACTAGTACCAACTCACAAACCGTCTGAGTGAGCCATCTTGAAAGCAGAGCCCCTAGCTCCTGGGACAGCTGCCCCAGCGGATGAAGCACCCCTCCCAAACTGAAGATTCATGAACAAAACCAATAATTTCTTTGTTTGAGCCCACTAGTTTGGGGGTGGTTTATTATGCAGAAATAAGCAGATATATTTTCTAACATTAGAACGGTAAGATCCTGCAAAGCTATTCTATGTTTATTATTAATAATACTTTGCTTAAATGGTTACTATAGTTACTGTTTGTAGGACTTGTTAGAAATAGTGGGTTGATTTTTAGTCCTAACGAACTATATTGAAGCTCTTATATGAACTTCATATTTCCCTTCATCTACAAAATACAAAGAGTAGCTTAGGGTTTATTTATGTTTTCCAGAAGCTATCCATAACAGAGGCTATGAAACAACAACATAGCTTCAAAGAATCAGAGCATATAAATATTATTAAGTCAGTTGAGGAAACTGAGCCAAAGTTTATTAAAAAAATTATAAAACATTTTCCTGAGATATAAAACTTGGTTGTTAATGAAACAAAAAAATATAAACAGAAAAGCACTTGGTAAACCCTGAAACATTTTATGATGAGAAGTTGAGATTTAAAAAGGAAAGATAAATAAATAAATAAATAAATAAATAATAAAAGGAAAAAAAAACCCACATCATTTCAAAGTCTAACAGTTAGCTCCAGTTAGTTATACATGATCAGAACATTTTAAATAATACATTTATAAATTCATTAATCCTTTTTAAAATTCCAGACTAATGAAAAATAGTGCATTTTTAAACAGCTACTTTGGCAGCAAGGGATTGGATTAGATGACCTTTTAAAGTTCTTTTCAGGGCCTAAGAATCTGGGAAATACAAGCTGCCTTGCTATATATATATAGATGCCAGATCACAGAGTATTTGAAATCTAATTTCAATGACTTAAATTCTGTGCATTACAACAAAAATGAAACTCTACCTCCATGCCTATAGTGATGAAATAACAATAATTAAATCAAGCTTTGTAACAAATAGCATTAATGTAAAGATCATTTGTTTCTAAAAACCGTGAATATTATTTGCCTCGGTTTTATAAATTATCATTTTTTTAAATTTTTAAAATATAACAATGTTATAACAACAATTGTAAATTAACAGACTGTAGTCTTCAAGAGAGCACATTCTTAAATAATCATATTTCATGTGGGTCCCAAAAACAAGTAGTAAAATATTTCTTAAAATCATGTTGAAGATATCTTACTGAGGGGATTTCTAAAGTGTTAAATGGAATCATATTAATATTCATGACTTCATCTGCATAAGCACTGCAAGAGCCTTATTTGATTCCTCAATTTTCTGTGTAAATATGTGTTTAAGTATTTGCTACCTCGGAAACAAAAACAGCAACTCATTAGATACTGAAAAAATTAAAGCAAAACATAAGAAGCAAATTTTGATCAAATGTAGTGGTAAGAGGGAGCCAATAATTCCAAAGCATCTGTACTATAACATGGAATGTCACCTAGTTTTTTAAAAAGTGAAGATGCTAATTCTGCTGATGAAGATATTGTTTTTCCCCTCTTGTGCCCTATTCATTATGCAAGGCTGCAGAATATGAAGTGTAGACGTGTGATCCGGGCGATCTAATGATCTCCCACACCTGCTCATCTGGTACGATTTTAATTAACACTCCAAGGAGGTTTGTCAAGAGTAATCAAAAACATTGTCGCTTATAAAGCTGTGGCAAGAAATCAATAGTTTTCATCAGAAAAGGTAAGGTCTGGCATAACTGAACCATTTAATTGCTTTATTCCAATAAACAAAAACTGCACATTTTAATGACTTGATTCGGCAGATCGATATCTAACCACATATTGCATTAAACAGCAACATGTGGTGGGATATTCGCAGTCATTTCCATTCCGAAAGCAGCATTCCTCTTTTTTATTTCATCCCGAGTGGCAATAGGGTTGCTGCGCCTTTGCGGTGCTATGATTTATACCAAATGAGTGACCTCTAGGGCCATAAGACTAGAACGGGTGACTAGTTCTCAATGGTAAGCTACTGGCACTTGACAAAGTGCCTGCAGCAGAATGAATTTACTTCTCTTTTCCTCAATCATCAACAGGCTCTGCCCTGACCCCCGTTCTGACTCCTATAACAAGATCTCCTGTCGCTGCCTGAAAAATTTACTGTCGCCTCTAGTTCTCATTGAGCTCGAGTGAGTACTTCTGTCACCTTCAGTGAACTGAGTCTGCAGGAGATTTAACTAAACACCAGTCCTAGTTTAAAAACTAAATACGGGAGTTTCCTATAAAGCCGGAGGCTTTCAGAGGCATCTGCTTCCAAGTGACATAATTTTCTAAGAAGTTAAATCTTTCTTTGTGCTACGTTTCATTCAAAGCCACATTTGAGCCCCCAGAACTCATTTGTCGGTGTGGGGCCATGAATGCGAAGCTCTCTTTAAAACTACAGACCTTAAGAACTGTCTCCTTACCATGGCTTGCCATTAGCAGACTATGCCCACGCGGCGTTTAAGTCCTTTTGAAGGCTACTCGAAAACGGAAATTCTTATTAGCTGTTGAAAAATATCGTACGTGCTACCCAGAAACTGAATATTCTCATGTTCCGTTGCGATAAATACACAGGTATGCAGGAGGCGATAAAGACATCAGAGCACACATTTTGAGCGCTAATGCACCAGGCGTCCTTCTTCATAGAGATATTTTAAAATATATTGTCGATAGACCCTTAAACATATACTGTCAATAGACTTTTCAACAATGATTTCAAAAACAGCCAGAAACGAAGTATCAGCGTGTTATAGCCCTCGCTGGTAAAACATATACATAAAGCATACACCCACAGTTATGGAACGTACATGATTCTAATAATCACCTTAAAATAATTAAGCAATCCACACGCGCACATCCGTAAACCCCCGTGTCAACAACGAGGCAATTAAAAGACTGACGTTTGATGGTTTATTCCATCTCGCTAAAGCCTTACGCAAAATTTCCACTCCCTCTTTAATTTTCAATTCTTCCACCCTCCCTGCTTCACAGCTCCTGGCTATTGGCTTTTACAATCTGTCCCTAGGGAGTGAGGAGTTATTACCCCTGTCGATGGAAGAGAAAGGGATGTTATTCCCTTGTCACCCTCTTCGGCTCCGGCAGATTCCGAGCGCTGATGTATAGCCTTCATTGGAGAGAGGCGGCTGAGATGCTGTTAGTCCTCGGGCCTGTCAGATCCATCTACCTGTACCACTGGCATTACTTACTGGAGTCAGAGTGACACTCGGTGTCCCCAGAGTCGACCGAAAAACTCAGGAGCAAATGCTGCATGGGCCGTTCTGCTGCTGTGGAGTAAATACCAAGACAGATGTCCAAGGCGCTTAGCAGAAAGGATGTTAGACCTTCACACCTTTGGCATCATGGCAAACGCAAAAGTTTACTGGCAAAATCCTTAAGAATGGACCAAGTTTACTTCTTAGGGCACTGAGTATAAAATAAATATTGTGATGACTTATGAAAAAGCTGAGGGAAGCTCATTTAAAATGTTTTGGGGTTGCTGTACCCCTTGTTCACGCTTTTTTCCAATCATTGGATTCTTGTTGTTGTGATTTCATCATGACATCATGTCAGTTAAGAGACTTGAAATCTGTACTTAATTCATAGTTTTCAGACCTACAGTTCTCTCCACCATCTCCCTCTTTCTCATATTTAATATATGAATAACCACTTCCATTCATTGTCAAACAATCATTTTTTTAAAACATGATTTTTATTTATTTAAAAAAATTTTTTTAAGTAACCTCTCCCCGCAGCTTAGGCTTGAACTCAGGACCCTGAGATCAAGAGTCACGTACTCTACTGATTGAGCCAGCCAGACACCCCTAAAACATGATTTTTAAATTTTAATGATCAAAAAAAGACATTTTACATGGCTAAAAAATAAATATTAATTTCTAGAATTCCGCCATGAGTTCCCCATCCTAAAAAATGCCTAATCGGGCTCTAGGCCATGAGACTTTTCTTACAAAGATACATAGAAACTTTTATTCTTTTCGTCTTTGTTTTGTACATCACATCCGTCCTTCATCCTACCTGTCTTTAACCCAACATGGTGATCAGAATTGCTCAGTAAAAATCTCCCCATGTGAAACCTGTCCTGACCTGCCCCATGAGTTAGGAGGCCCACATCCTGACGAGGTCAATGTCAGCGTCACTATGGCCTGATGCGGTGGCTTCCAAGATCCAAGGTCACAAGCTTTTATCAGGAAAAGACTTTTCAGCCTAAACCCTCAACTTACGTATATTTATTCATCTATAAATTATATACAACTACAGGCTGGGGCCTCCCAGCCTCCTCCAAAATCCTCCTCCAAAATCCTCCTCCAAAAATCCTCCGAACCAAATGCGCTTCTGAATTTTTCTAATTTTGCCAAGGTAAGAAAGTACATACACCATACATTATGCAACATTCCCTATGGAGGGTCTAAGGCAGCACCCCACGGTGGAACACATCAAGACTTCGGCAGAGAATGTCTGGTTTTCTGATGACTCGAGCTCGTTGTGCTGGATAAGAGCTGTAAATAGCCATCTCTCAATTCAGGTCAGTTCAGGCTAGTCACCGAAGGAATTACAAAACAACTTCTGGATTAGAGAGCTTTCTGGACATCAGGGATGTGGATAAGGGATGGTGAACCTTTGCTACTATGTTAGGTATAGTATAAAACACGCCAAAAAAAAAAAAAAAAAGATACAAGGGAAATGAGATAAAAATAGAAAAGGAAGGTCGCATTTTCCTTTTGTATGCCCACAGTGGCACACACTTCATTTTGGAGACCAGGAGATGCTGGTAGACCCACTGTTGTTGACTGAGGAAGGCTGCAAGGGCACACGCACAGTCGAAAACTACGCAAACTACCGCTCTGAGCTCAGCTTTAGAGCACTGGGTTACAGAACAAGGTCCGTGGTTCTTCTTCCTCTGCCCACAGAAAATGCAAAACTTGGCATCGTCTACAGCTACCAGCCAAGGCTCAAGCCAGCCCTTCCGGTCCTCTGCCTCCTTAAGGAAAGCCAGTGCCTTTGTAGGTAGACTTTCTTATTACCAGGAAGAAAGAAAGGAGGTCACGACTTGCACAGAAGCATGGTAAATTGAAGAAAACCATTTCTTTGCCGAAGACATTTGCTTATTAGTAATTGGGGAACACATTAACATTGTTTAAGTTTTGTGTTTGTGAAAACTCTTCCAACCAGTTTTATTTCACTGGAACTGACCCAGCCTGACCATTTCTGGTAGTAATATTTGAGTACGAGTCAATAATCTATTTCTCAGAGTGACCTCCGTTACCCCCAAGGGGCCAGGTGAATTGAGGAGCAAAAAAGGCTGAAGCACATGGATAAAGTGTATGTTGTGAGCTTGAAATCCTCAGTGAAGTAAGTTTAAAACTGTAACATAAAGCACTTTCCACAAAGAGCTACCATTCATCATAAATGGTTCTTCGCTTATCTGATGGTCAAGTCCTGTTTCACTCTCCTTCACAGTTTCTTTTAATGAGAAGAACCATAAGGAGGCCAAATGAATGATTAGTGATGTCAGGGAACACCTAGACGACTCCTAAGTGTTGTAATTTCCTTTCCTCTAAATTTTTCCTTTGGCTTATAGTTATCACGCTTCCACTGGGACCATCAGGACAGAGCTTTTCCCATCAATTGTTATCCCAGTGACAATACTAAAAACTCAAGCAGACAGCAGCAGACTCTAGCCACCCCCACCCCTCATCCCTCGTCCCCCATCCCTTCAGGTTCCACCCCATGTAGGGTTCTGCGCCAGATGGGACAAAAAAAGAATTTTTGTGGATTAATGCAGAAAGTTTTAGAAGTTCACACCAGCTGTGTTCTTATTCATAAGTACCTCAGTTTGACCCTCGCAAGTACCAATTAAAGTAGCGATATTACCAAAGCTGTTTTAACTCTAGTCAATATTACACGCCCGGAGGAATTCTACTTGCATATAATTTGCGCTTACTTAATGTCAGCATTTATAAAAATGTCCTGAGCCTCTTTTTCTTTTCAACAAAGAAAGGCTTTTTACACTCAGAATTTTGAGATTCCCTGGGGGCCTGGTCAATCTCAGGCCCGAGTACAAAAACTGCCCAAAATACAAACTGTCCTGAACAGTGATGAATATGGAAATCTAAATTCTCCCACAAAATTTCTCCTCAAAAACAGTGAGATCAATCGATATCCACCTTTGCCTCCACTGTGAAATGTATTTCCCAGCTTATATTTTTGTCTCTCATTCATGTCATAGATTTAGCGAAAAAAAATTCCTCACCATGTAGAGACAATGTCTGACTTAGACTGGATGGCCCAGGAGAAGCAGAGCTAGCGGGCCCCTTCAAAATGTCGGTCACATTCCAGCCACATTTCCAATAAGTAATTCAGTCCCTTTCGCTAACAGACAGATGTACAAATAACAGATAAGTCATCTCGTCCATCATGGTGCCTTGAATTCTGGAGTCACAATGTCCAACAGAAATACACCAGCCACACACAATTTTAAATTTTCTTATAGTCACATTAGAAAAAATAGGCCAAAAGTAACAGATGAAATTTTCCACTGTATTTTATTTAATCCAAAATATTATTTCAACATGGGATTTATATTAAAAATTATTCACGAAATATTTTATGATTTTTTATACTAAGTCTTGAAAGTCTATGGTGTATTTTACACTCACAGCCTGTCTTGATTTGAACTATAAATTTTCATCAGAAAGGATGAGTATGTATTTAGGTTTCATAAAACTTAAAGATGAAAATGTAGATTCATATACTCAAGTTGTTCTGAACCACACTTGCAAGTTTTTCAATAACAGACTCGAGTTACCAGTTTTTTTAACTTTAATTTTTTTAATTTTTAATTTATATTTAATTTAATCAACATGTAGTGTGTTATTAGTTTCAGAGGTAGAATTTAGGGATTCATCGGTTGCATATAACACCCAGTGCTCATTACATCAAGTGCCCTCCTTAATGCCCATCCCCCAGTTACCGCATCCCTCCACCCACTTCCCCTCCAGCAACCCTGTTTGTTTCCTGTAGTTGAGTCTCTTATGGTTTGTCTCCCTCTCTGATTTTGTCTTATTTTAACTTCCCTTCCCCTATGCTCCTCTGTTTTGTTTCTTAAATTCCACAGAGGAGTGAAATCATATATTTGTCTTTCTCTGACTGGCTTATTTCACTTAGCATAATACCCTCTAGTTCTTTTTTTTTTTTTTTAAAGATTTTATTTATTTATTTGACAGAGATAGAGACAGCCAGTGAGAGAGGGAACACAAGCAAGGGGAATGGGAGAGGAAGAAGCAGGCTCATAGCGGAGGAGCCTGATGTGGGGCTCGATCCCATAACGCCGAATACCCTCTAGTTCTATCCACATCATTGTAAATTGATAAGATTTCTTCTCTTGATGGCTGAGTAGTCTTCCATTGTATATATAAATACCACATCTTCTTCATCCATTCATTAAAACTTAAAATTCTGTTTTCTAGTCAAAGTGCCCAATGACCTCATGTGGCTAGCGGCTTCTGACTGAACATAGCAGTTCCAGGGGCACCTGAGGGGCTCAGTCAGTTAAGCGTCTACCTTCAGCTCGGGTCATGATCCCAGGGACCTGGGATGGAGCCCCGAGTTGGGCTCCCTGCTCTGCAGGGAGCCTGCTTCTCCCCCTCCCTCTGCCTGCCTCTGTTTCTCCCTCGGCCTGCCACTCCCCCTGCTTGTGCTCTCTCTCTCTCTCTGTCAAATAGATAAATAAAATCTTAAAAACAAAAACAACGAAAAAGAACATAGCAGTTCCAGAGGAATACGTGATAGACCGGCAGGCCAGTGAGTGACGTCAATCCTCTCCTTCACCTTAGGGCCCTTCATCATGGCAGCCAATCCAGGGTTGCTCATGTCCTTCACTCTGTGAGAGAAATTCCCAGTGATCATGTTTACTGGGGGGATATTTGTGGGGATGACTTCCAACAGCACCATACAATGTCCCCTTTGCAGACGCCCTCTCGGTCAGGGTTTGATCAGGAAGCAGGACCACAATGAGCACTATAGATGGAGGGATTTATTATAGGACATAAACATTACACAACTGGGGTGGCCAGTGAAAGATCGGGAAGATGTCACGAACCAGCCCTCCAGAAGCACTGGCAGAGGGGGACCATGGGGGCTCACAGGGCACTCTAGAAAGCCAGACACCTCTAGCTCCTAGAGTCACATGTAAAGCGATGCTGGCGGAGAATCCCGGAAGTCCACTGTTGCTGCCCCTGTGCCGAGCCTGTACCTGTTCTTGTCTTCACAGCTGGCTGGAGGACACAAGAGCTAGATGTGGAATGGAGGAGGAGAGGCACGAGCTCCGTCTGTCCCTCACTGCATCCGACTCTGCTGACCTATTAAGAGTAGAAGCTGTTGGTTCATTTTTACCTTGTAAATCACGAACCAGTTCCAAGCTGGGGAATCTAGGGGAGGGGATGCTGGGAATCAAAGGTCTGGCTTAGGGGCGCCTGGGTGGCACAGTGGTTAAGCATCTGCCTTTGGCTCAGGGCGTGATCCCGGCGTTATGGGATCAAGCCCCACATCAGGCTTCTGATATGAGCCTGCTTCGTCCTCTCCCACTCCCCCTGCTTGTGTTCCCTCTCTCACTGGCTGTCTCTATCTCTGTCAAATAAATAAATAAAATCTTAAAAAAAAAAAACAAAAAAAACAAAGGTCTGGCTTAGCCAAGATGATACAGCACAAAACCATCACAGACTCCATGACGTTTTTCTCAGCTCTTAAGACAGAGTAAAAATATTTCTTCTAAGGAAATAGCTTGCTTTTATCTCATGCACACCATGAATCATTGAGGTGATCTCTTTTCTCTCTTAGCCTGCTAGGAAGCTCCGAGCTCAATTTGCAGATGACTTCTCTCGAGTGTGTGGGTGTGTGAGATACGCCTTTTGCAGGCTAATCTCCCAGCTTTGTTTTATTTTTCTAGTTGCCCCTCTTCCTTCATTTATTCATTTTATATCATGGTGTATATTTGTACAGGTTGTCCTAGATGATTTTTGACAGGGGAAGTATATAAATAAATGGATGGGTGGCGAAATACAGATAGACGCACGGATGAATGGCTGGATCAGACTGCAACCTCCTCCCACTTCGTGAGCACTGGGGCTGCAGTTCTCCTCCCTGAGGCTTGGCTGGTTCCTTTGGATATTTCAGGACGGCTGTGCCTAAAATGGCGCCCCTCCCACCTCCCACCTGCACAGCTACTCTCTGTTATGTCAAGCTCTTTCCTTCACAGCTCTTACCACAACCTGAATAACACGTTCCATTATTGCCAATTTCTTATTTATCTCTCCCACCTCCAAAGGACAGAAACACCCTGAAGGCAGGGACCTTGCCTGTCTTGTTGACCGTTGACTCCTGGGGAACTAGCACAACGTTGGTTCTCAATACCTATGTGATGAACAAATGAAAGAATGAAGAAGCAACTGGTCAATTAATACATAGATATCCAATGTTTATTTTAAAATAACCTATACTTTAATGTTCCATCTCAAATGATTTACCACTAATAATTTTTTAAAAAGGAGCTTGGGGGCAGGAGATGGGTCTTGGAAGGAGGGGGAGGACCGTGTTCAGTCTATTTTACTTTATTTTTTGAAGATTTTATTTTTAAGTAACCACTACACCCAACACGGGGCTCAAATTCACCACCCTGAGATCAAGAGTCACGTACTCTACCAACTGAGCCAGCCAGGTGCCCCCAATCTATTTTACTTTTTATTTTTGTTTTTAAAGATTTTACTTATTTATTTGACAGAGAGAGACAGCCAGCGAGAGAGGGAACACAGGCAGGGGGAGCGGGAGAGGAAGAAGCAGGCTCCCAGCGGAGGAGCCGATGCAGGACTTGATTTCAGGACTCCGGGATCACGCCCTGAGCCGAAGGCAGCCGCTTAACGACCGAGCCACCCAGGCGCCCCCTATTTTACTTTTTAAAATAGTTTAGACAAATAGTTTTCCCTACCTCCTCCACTAGACAAACAGTCGTCAGGGTTTTTCCGAACACGTATGTTTATACCATTATTCCATTCTTCTACTGAGTGTGAGGAATGCCAGGCTTATTGGGGGGTTATTTTAGAGCTACTGATCCCCAACCTGTACTGTTGGGGCCAATCCCATCCCCATCTGGAAATGCTTTCACAAATAGTGTTTGCCTTTCACATCAATCTTCTTTTTTTTTAAGGAAATTTTAATATTCCTTTTCTTTATTGAAATGATAGAAGTCAAGGTCTCTAGAAGTTTCTAGCAATTCTCCCAAGAAGGTTAGTGCCTGTTTTTAATTGCATCTAACTCTCACATGACCCATTGTATACCATAAAATAAACAGTCTGAGAATATTTGCATTAAGATCAACAAGTTTAAAAAATCATTTAAAAATGTATTGTAAAAGCATTTTTAAAATTGCATGATTTTATTTGTATGAGATTCCTAGAATGGTCAAGTTAAAGAGACAGAAATTAGAACGGTGGTTGTCAGGGGCTGGGGGGAAGAGAGAATAGAAGTTAGTGTTTAATGGGGACAGAGCTTCAGTTTGGGACGATGAGAAAGTTCTGGAGATGGATGGATGGTGGTGATGGCTGCATAACAATGTGAATGTACTTCATGCCACTGAACTTACAACACCTAAAAATGGTTAAAATGGTAAATCTTATGTGATGCATATTTTACCATCAAAAAAAGTGGGTCATTAGTGAATCTGCCTCAGTACACAAATGTACTACTTGGTGGAATTAGTGCAGTCTTTACACTACTGGATACTGGATAGTCGCCCCAAACAGACATCCAGGTCCCGATCCCCAGAACTTGTGCATGTGACTGTATATTGGCAAAAACGAGCTTTGCAGATGTGACTAAATAAAGGATGTTGAGATGGGGAGATAATCCTGTGTGGACTCGAAATGTAATACCAAATGTTCTTACAAGAGGGAGGTAAAGGGAAATTTGACACAGAAGAGAAGAAAGCCACGTGACCGAAGAAGAAGGATGCAAAGTCAGAGAGAGTGGATACTATCCTGCTGGTTTTGAAGATGGAGGAAGGGGACCATGAGCCAAGGAATGCAGCTCTAGAAGCTGGAAAAGGCAAGGAAATGGATTTTGCCTTAGAACCTCGGGGAAAGCAAAACTCTGAGGGCACGCTGATTTTGGTTCGTGAAACTGATTTCGGACCGTGACCTCTAGAACTTTAAGAGAATAAATATGTACTGTTTTTAACACACCAAGGTTGTGGAACTTTGTTACAGTAGCCATAGGAAACTAATCCTTATATTTAGGGTGCCTATATGTTTATATAATAAATGTCATTTTTGGCAAAACAGTATTATTAACCATAGTCCCCATACTGTACATACCCTACGTTCCATGACTTAATTATTTTATAACTGGAAGATTGTACCTCATATTTTAATAATAACCTATTTTAAGAGTAAAACTTTATTTTTGACACAAAATGCCTTAAATATTAGGCACATTACCATTTTCTACCTTACAAAGCTTTTTTAAAAGTTATCTTAAATGGTATCTGAATTATAATGAAATTGTTCTGTTTGAAATTTCAATATTAAAATGCTCAGGAAAACCCTACCAGAAGCAGACTAATCCTACCTGCTTATCACCTGAAATTTTCTAATATTCCCCAAAAGCATTTACAACCAAAATCAGATTTTCCTTAAGTGGAGGAGGTGAACAGAATATACTTAAACTCCCTTAAATTTGTATTCATTCTGGGTGTACAACATGCACTTAGGTTAGAACAGCTTCTGAGACCAGGGAACATTAAGTGAACAGAAGTTTAGTTCCCAGAGAAGGGCCTTATACCCTCCCAAACCTTGGAAAAGCAACGGGAAATCCATCCTAAATCACTGTGAGAAGCCCCAGCACTGAAGACATCCTTCAAGCCTATTCAGTATTCATGTAAGTCATTGATTGCTTCATGGAAATTTTAAATAATATTTCAAGCACAGCTAAAGCTTTCAGTACCTGAATTGTAAGTTGTTATGCACTCATACTGGTCAAGTTCATATTTCCAAGTGGCGACCACTGGTGCAAACCCAAAATGTGGTCTTCCTGGTCATTGACTTCCTTCAATGCCTCTGGCCCCATGCTTCACTCATCAGTGGAAGGTCTCGTCTCCGTCCTCTGAAGAGGCATCGCTGAACCAGAAGACCGGTCGCTCCTTCCTCCAAGTTCTGTGGCTCCACTGGGAAGCCAACATGGGGATTCCATAGATAGGTGTGAAATGATATTCAACAGAGAAGCTAATAAATAATATGAAGGGTCTCTTATTAAATCATTACCCTAATATCATTCAAATACATCCCCTTCTCTCCATTTCCGTGCTCCTCACTCTACTCTGTTACCATCATTTCACACCCGGTTTATTGCAAGATCCCCCTTACTGAACTCCCTTCACTGCCCCCCGCCACCCCTGCCCTTGGGCCCTTTCAGTCCATTCTCCATTCAACAGCCTGAACTATCTGTACTAAAGGTTAACCTGATCATATCACCCATTCCATGTCCTACTTAAAACCCTTCAGTGACTTTGTCATTGTTCTCAGTGGTAAGATCAAAATCCTTTGCAAGGCCCATAGGGCCCTCCGCAGCTGACCCTTCCACCTCACCATTTCATCTCATCCCAGGAGCTCTCTGCCCATGGATACCTTTCATATGCCCAGATCTGCCATGCTTGCACCCATTCCAAGGCCCTTCCTCATAATGCTTCCCCAACCCGAGGACTTAGCCTTGGCCACCACCCCCACTTTTTGCTGGGCTAGTTCCCAGCAAAAGAGGAACTGTGAGGACTGAACAGTCCATATTTTTAAAGCTTTCACAGCAGGATTCAGTAACAAGTGAGCTCTATTGAAATATTTATTATTGGTATTACCAGAAGTATTATTATGATCACTCATCCTTTAGATCTCACTTCCATGATTTTCATAGCAGACCTTCAGTTTAGGTCAGGTTTTCTTGTTTATGCCCCCACAGAACTGTGTTCAAGGGACTTTACCTCAATTGGTAATTATGCAACTTATGTATGTGGTCATTTAAGCCCGTCCTCCTCATTAGGCTTTAAAGTTTAAGGGCTCAGGAGCTATGCTTTTATCACTTATATCCATGGTGCCGGGCCCTAATGAAGGTTTAATATGATATGTGTTATATAAATGCATACTACTATATTGTAAAAAGTGGCTAAATTTAAAATAGAGTCTTATTGGGATGCCTGAGTCATTCAGTGGGTTAAGCATCCGAATCTCGATTTCCGCTCAGGTCATGATCTCAGGGTTGTGATGAGATGGAGTCCCACGTCATGGAGCCTGCTTAAGATTCTCTTCCTCTCCCTCTGCTCCTCCCCCACTCCGTCTCTCTCTCTCTCTCCCTCTCACACACACACAAATATATATATACATATATTGTTTTATTATGCAGACTCTGTGGCATATACAAAATTCTCTTAGAGGAGCCCTGGCAGAGGACCATCAGACACAACTCATTTAGTCAACTCTTGTCACCGCAATGGTATAGAATGAGCTCAGTGCCCTGTGACAACTGAGCGTGAGGGCTCTAGGCTGGGCTCAGCTATGCGACTCTTCTGTAGGCACACATCACCTGCATTTGGCTGTTGTTGGGTACAAACCTGTTCCACAAGTCTGTCATCCTCCCCAGGTGCACGGTCACCTGGAGTATGCGGATCTCTGAAACGCAAGATCAAGTCCTGCGTGCCGTCACATGCAGGGCTCCTGCTGATGGCACATCTACCACCAATCCTTTGGCCAAAGCAAGTCACGTGGACAAGTCCAGTACCAAGGAGATAGAGAAGTATGCTCTGCCCCGGAGTAGGAGAGGAAGGGATCGAATGTTAGCTGAATTATCATTTAGATTATTACAGATGGTCATGCTTTAGAGCGACTGGGTCTCAGGTAAAGTGAGAGGGCAGGGCCAGCCAGTTTGAGAAGACTTACAATTACGATGAAACTGGGAACAGAGAAAGCAAACAATGGAATCAACTATAAGCCCCCAATTCAAAGTCACAAATAAGAGCCCCCACTGAAAATTGATTTACAGTTGAGATGCTTCTCATTCTGGCAACTCCTTAGCGTGCTCCAGGGTGAGGACCAGCTGGGATTTATTTAGCCGTGATTAATGAATGCCAAGGAAGCCATACACCCCCACTGGGACTCTGTAGGAAATGAATATGCAAGGAGAAAAGGAATGCAAAAAAGTAGGGATAGAGAAGAAATTTAGTAAAAGCAATAGAATTGTGAGTTTTTTCATCATCATGTTTTGAAATTTTCTTTACTATGGTTTCTAGTGTCTCAAGTCAAATAGAAAAGGTTGGTGGGTTTGGGTTTTTTTCTTTTTTTAAGTTTCCCCAATCAATTCTCCCGCCTGCAGCCACAGTGATTATTTGAATATGTAAATCTGATCAAGCCCCCAACCTACTAAAACTTTTCAAAGACTTCCAATCGCCCTCAGGGTAAAATTCAGTCTCCTTTCAGATTGTTTCCTATAATCTTCTCCATTGGCCCCAGCCTACCTCTCTCTCCAGCCTCATCTTAGTCACTGTCAACCACTATAGACATTTTTGTTTTTAATAAAATGTCACAGTCTTATCACTAGACATTTGCATATGTTGTTCCCTCTTCCAGAGAAACTCTCCCCATTTCCTTCTTTGAATTATTCCTAATTATCACTTACGTTTGAAAGCTGCTTCCTCCAAGAAGGCCTCCATGACTCACCCCTTTTGTGTGCAACCAGAACACCCTATGCTTCCACTGTCATAACAGTCCTCACACTTTTGTGAGGTCCTTGAGTTCCTTGAGTTCCCATTCACACAGGAAGGCAAGGACGATGTGTCTGACCCATTCCCTAAGATATCCTAAGAAGTCACAATTTCCACTATTTTTGCTGGAATCCTTTGTCTTCTACTTCTTAATAATTACTAACTCTAATACTAGAGAATTTTCACTGCTGAAGAAATACTGTTGAATCTTTAAAAAACAATATCAACTCATTATATCATTGGTAACAGGCACTTTATCTTCAGTCTCTACTCATTCTTCAAAATTCAGCTCAGACATCACCACTTCCAGGAAGTCCTCTGAGTTGCCACCATCCTCTTCAAGCTAAGCCTTAGAGTCCTTTTTTGTCCTCACAGTGATGTCTATGTATGCCTTTATCTTAGCACTGACCACAATCTCACACACTAAGTTCTCAATAAAAATTTGTTGAATTCAGGGGAATTTGAACATAAGTGATAAGTGATACAAGTGTGACCTGTGCCAGAATCCTTTTTGACAGGGCTTCTATGGATTGATAGCTAGCTCTTTCTTTGAGAGCAATATGGTCCCCTCTAATTGACGTAAGCATTAAATAATGTTCCTGTACCATTACCTGCCTCACGGGGGTGCTATAGAGACACAATACACTGCTACAGGCATTTAAAATGAGATTTCCAAGGTAAGCACAATAGTTAATATGCCACGTGCTTTTCACACATTAACTCATTTAACCTCCGCTACAACATCATCACCTTCCTATAAGGTAGAACCATTACTAGCATTCTCATGTTGCACATAAGGAAACTGAGGCAAAGAGTGGATAAGTAACATGACCCAAGTCAAATAGCTACTAAATGGTGGAGTCAGGTTGAAACCCTAACAGTCTGGCTCAGAGTTTGTACTCTAAACCACGGTGCTATTGCCCCCGCGCTGCCACTGTCATGGTGCATCTGCTTTGACACTGAGGACTTTTCAGTTCTTGATTTTAATAATAAGTTCACTTGGGGGCGCCTGGGTGGCTCAGTCGGTTGAGTGTGGACTCTTGGTTTCAGTTCAGGTCATGATCTCGGGGTCCTGGGATGGGGCTCTGTGTAGGACTCTGCACTCAGTGGGGAGTCTGCTTAAGGATTCTCTCCCTCTGCCCCTCCTCCTGCCTGTGCACTCACTGTCTCTCTCTCTAAAATAAATAAATAAATAAATAAATAAATAAATAAATAAATAAATAAATAAATGTTGTGGGTTTTTTTTAAAGGTATTAGGGACTGAATTGTGTCTCCCTAAAATTCATACATTGAAGCCCTAGTGCCCCAATGTGACTGTATTCGGAGATGGGGCTTTTGAGAGATAATTAAGGTTAACTGAGATCATAAGGGTGAGACCCTAATCTGATGAGACTGGTGTCCTTAAAAGAAGAGGAAGAGACTCCAGAGATGTCTCTCCCTCTGCGCACACAGAGGACACAGTGAGGGGGCAGCCATGTACAAGCTAGGAAGAAACCATAGAGGCTGGCACTCTCATCTTGGACCCCCAGCCTCCAGAACTATGAGAAAATAAATCTCATCCAGTTTGTGGTACCCTCTTATGGCAGCCCAAGTAGGCGAATAAAAAAGGCCATGTACAAATAAGCCTCACATCTCCAACTGTATTTCCAAAAAGCAGAGGATTAAGCAATAAAGAGTAATAAAAAAACGATCAGAAACTAGTTGGGTCAAACCAAACAACTCTGTCCGGGAATGCTCCATCCTGGAAAACATCGGTTTCTTGATATTAACAAGAAATATTTGCCAAGTATCTACCAATTCTGCCTCCGAGAAGTCGATGGTCTCGTCAGGAAGCCATGACATGTATTTACCTAAGCGGGAGCGTGGGGGAATGTGTAGGACTGCAAAGCAACATACATCTAACCAGTGCTACAAACTCCAAGGGCTCTGATGCTCAGAGGAGGAAGGTGCATTTTAACAACAGTTTTTAAAGTATTTAGCATTTGATGTGCTTCATTAAAAAAAGGACAGGCTGCAAATACAGTTGTGTGGAGGAAGACATTTCAACAGGGCAGTGGTGCCCGCAAAGCCTCAGACGCCTCAATGCAACTGACATTTTCAACAACCAGTGACAGGTCAGAGGCCAGCTCTTCCGAAAGTGGGGTGAGGAGGGATGTGGTGGGGGGAACGAGGGAGAGGTGTAGGGGTAAAGTGGAAAGGCAAGTGTGCAATTTTGAAATTTTTTGAAACCAGTTTTCTTAGTTTAGAATTTAAACTCTAGTGGGGTGGCTGGATGGTGGAGGAATGCATGTAAAGATTTGTCTGGGAAGATGATTCTGGAAGCTGAGTGTGGAGTAGACAGGGGAGAAACTGAAGGCAGGAAGATTAGCTGGGAGGCAGGGCAATAATCCAAACTTGCATTCGGAGATCTAGATTAGGCTGGTGGCCACGAGGATCAAAAGGCGCCGATGTGAGCAATACCGAAAGGGAGGAAGTGACAACCAGATAAAGCCTCGCTTCCTTCAATCCGGTCACTTGGCTACACCTCCCTCTCTGCTCCTCCTCGTCCTCCGCTCATCGCGAGACCTCTGGGACACTCCTCGGTCACCAAAGTAAGCCTTTGGCTCACTGTATTTGTTTGACACTTAAGCCCTACTCTGCCCTACCATCAGTGCTGTGTTGGAGCAAGCTTGCACCAGCTCGTGAAAACCAATGGATAGATCTTCAAAAATTGTATAAGCTGGCTATTAGACCCGGCTATTATTTAAATAAAATTACGGACACTTAACAGCTCACCAGATAATCTTTTTTTAAAAAGGTAACAATAACTCAAAATGTATCAGCCCTTCGTTTGCTATGCTTTACTATTATCTTCTGTTACCTCTGGTTTCGAGGTTATTTTGGTCCTTCCGTAGCCCTACGTTGGCAATATCCGGTAATGGCGGGCTTCCGGGCGCGTCCTCCCCACTGGCGTTCCGCGCCCTCATGGGAGCAGCTGAAAATTGAGGGAGCATTCGCACCGTGGACATTGTTCAGGGCTTTATTTATTGCTCGGCTGAATGTCCAGACTGAAGAAAGTGAAGAAGAAAATGTTAATAGTGCAGACTAAACTCAAAAGCAGTGCAGAAACTGAAAGAGGTTTTAGTCGAAGGAGTAAAATCTGTACAGTGGTGAGGAATTGTTTTATGATAGTTCACATAGATTTAAACACAGACTTATTAGGAAATGACTTAGTGGATTGGGATACAATTCCTTTTTTAAAAAGATTTTATTTATTTGAGATGGAGAAAGAGAGAGAGAAAGAGAGAGAGAGCGCGAGCACGAGCAGGGGGAGGAGCAAAGGAAGAAGGTGAATCAGGCTTCCCACTGAGCCGGGAGCCCCACATGGGGCTGGATCCCAGAGCCGCAGGATCTGGGATCATGATCTTAGCCAGAGGCTCAGGCTTAAGGGACTGAGCCACCCAGGCGCCCCTGGGATACAATTCCTATTGCTAAACCATAGGCTGGCTACAGATACAGGAGTTTCACAAAAATTAATGATAGTACTCTGTGAAAATCAGCTGGTTTCATGGAATTTACAATAGAGTATTAATATTATCAGTAGTAAATTGTGTGCTGCACAGCATTTATATCAGCAAAATTTATAATAAACTTATGTAAATCTCTTTTTGCATACCTTTCCTCCCTCCCCAAGAGAACCTCTGATTTAAATATTTATCAACACATTACTGCCTACCACCTATGTGAACACCCTGGCTTAATCCTAACTAAAAGTGAAAAAGGGGGGTTACTCTTGAAGATGATTTTCGTATTTAGAAAATACCATTCAAATGAGTTGACTTTTTTCCGCTAATCAGTACTTAATGTGAATTAAGTGCTTGAATTCAAAACGCTATGTTTTCCTTAAGTTTTAAGAACTACTTCATATCTTGTTATTTTACTTACAAAATTACAAAGATTTACAATTCCCTTTTAGGGTGATGATTGCTATTTCTCCCCTTTACGAACTTTGGGTGTTAAACTTCTTTGAAGATTTTAAATTGCATTTATTAATTTAATATTTCCTATGTATATTAAGTATCTTGATTGACTGATAAAGCATTCCCAAGGGACTAAGTATTAGATATAATTAGATATATTGAAAATCTCCAGAGAGAGCTCAGTGTAAAATGCCCATCTCCCATGGCGGCTGCCACCATTATACCAGAAATCTTTAGTGCTCCAACAGTACAGTGCTGGGCTTTGGGTATAATTAACATTCTTCTTTAAAGTGTTCTGTTAGCCTGAGTCCTCTAAAAGATAAACACTAAGATGGGGTTAGAGGTACAAGAGGTTTGCGGAGGGTGGGATACCAGTAAGGGAAGATGGAGGGAGCTGGAAAAGACCAGAAAAGTTTGCCGTCAAACTGAGATGCTGAGCACTGAGGGAAGTGGGGGGAGGAGGAGAGGAGACACAGAAGGGGGATGGGGAGGATATCGGGAGGGCAGGAAGGAGGGAGGGAAGGAAGATAGATCATAAACTGCATTTGAAGAGTTTTGCCTGTCAGAGGAAGAGCCCTGCCTTAGTATCTCCTTCCCATCACCCCCAACATCCCCAACATAATCACTGGTGGGAGCAGCCCACGCCACGTACAACCTAGACAAAACTCAGCAGTAATGGATTCCGGGGATAGCTGCTGGGATCATGGATCAGTTACCCTTTCTGCAGTAGGAGATTGAAGAGACACATTCTCTTGGCCACTGCCTTAGCTTTTTGCTTTCAATGTATTTTGTTTGTTTGCCTTTTATAAAATAATACATATTGTTCTCATACCCGCTCTTTCTTTTCTTCTTGTTTTTTTTTTTTTTTTTTAAGATTTTATTTATTTATGTGACAGAGAGACAGCCAGCAAGAGAGGGAACACAAGCAGGGGGAGTGGGAGAGGAAGAAGCAGGCTCCCAGCAGAGGATCCCCATGCGGGACTCGATCCCGGAACGCCGGGATCACGCCCTAAGCCAAAGGCAGACGCTTAACGCTTGTTTTCTTAAAATACAATCTCTGTTAGGATTTCCCAAACCTCTTGACTTTCAAACCCATTGCACAGTTTTACACGTCCCCTCTGGAAGTTTTTAATTGTGTCACTTTTCATGAGAAATATGATTAAGGAGAGATTTTAAGTAAGAAAAAAATATTTTGTTTTAGTTAGGAATTATTAAAGAGTATTTAAGCATTCTGTGTAAAGATATGCATCACATAACTATAAAATTTGACATTTTCCCATTGATAAGTAACACGTTTAACTTCCTTTAAGGTACTTATAACAAAAAAACATGATTTGATGACAAATTTTAAACCATCATTTTACGTTTGGTTTGGGGACAAAATGTACATTAAATATAACTAATAAACTTAACTACACCTAATACAGGTTAAAAACTGCCTTCAAGCCCGGATGTTTGGAATTCTTATACTTTGCACTAAAAATAGTTATTTTTATCATCTGCTTTATTTCTGAATGACAAGAGAAAAAAGGTTTCAAGTCACTCTTTGCAAGTACTTCCACATTGCCCACATGGGTAGTTTTCATTCTCCTAAGTGAAGAGCTAAATTGGATATCATCATCTTTCCCTCTTTTGCCACTGGCTTCTGAAAACTAGAGGCATCTTGATGTGTATATTAGAATTCAGATCAGATTAATGCAATTTACAGATTTAATGGAGAGCATCTTGAGGTAAATCAGCAGAATTACTCTCATTTTTGTGCTTCTTATTATCTTTCTTTTTTCAAAGTCGGTGCTCCTTATGTCTCCCTCCCTTAAGGCACACTCACTGTGGGCATGAACTAAGCAATACGTGCCCGTGACTGCAAGCAAAGCACAGTGTGGGTACTGCTGGTCCGCTCTGTGGGTGGCGGCCGAGTGCGCAAGGGCTCACCCGGTTGCCCGCCATCACCAGGCATCCTTGGGTGCTGCTGCTCGTACCGGTTCCGTTTCAAAGGGGGAAATTCTGAAAAATCATTTTCTTTACTGAAATTGCAAAAACCGGTATTTAAGCAGAGGCCTCTGCCACCTCTAAGGTGGTGAGCTACGAAGAACAGCTTTGAGCATCCCTGGAGATGCACGACCGGCAGTGGGAAATGCCACCCCTCCCAGTGCTCAGTGCTGCCTACTGCTCGCCGTGCAGAAGCGCACCATTCACCCAAACCAAGCCCAGCTTCGGGTCCTTTCCAGCGCTAATGTTCTGGATCCGATGAAGCTAAAGTGGCGTGTGAAACACAAGTAGTTAAGCTCAAAGCCTGGAAACCAGCTCCATATCCCATTACTGACTTCATTTATCACATGATTTTTTTTTCTAAGTAAAGACCTGGATGTTGGAAAAGGCTCTATTCCTTTAAACAAACTATTCAATGTCACTGTTGTGTCCTTACAGATAACAATGACAGCAATCATAATACCTTCAATAGAGGATTTGTGGGCAACCTTGCAGGAACTCCGCACTCCCCCAGGGGTCTGTAAGACAACAGGTTGGTGATGACTTATCTAAAAAATGGATGGACAGCAAAGACTTCAGGCAATCCTCCATAAATATTGGTTCTCTCTGCAGAGCTTGCGAAAGGTATTAATGGCCGTGAGTTTGAGATGATATTTCCTGATAAGAACCTGGAAAACAGCTGTTCCAGGTAGGCGGTTAAAAGCAAAAGTTGTCAGATGAGGGCGATCTGAATGTGTGTGTGTATGTTAAACAAGGAAAAGTACTTCCGAAAGTAACTCTGAATAATAAAACATGTTTTCTTTTCCTTTCTTAATCGTCACACCACACTTCTTTCTACCCATGGCTATTGCTAATCAGCTAAAATAACCACTCATGCACAACCTACTATAAGGTATGACGTGCAATTTTGAAAATCAAACGCACCTGCTGATATGGCACATGAACTCCTGTACATTGCAAAATAATAACCAATAGAATTCTCCAGGAGTCAACGTGTGAAGTTCAAACCAATCATGTTATAAGCAAGGGCAATATTTCACCATACTATTTGTAAAGGCACCCAATGTTTTTTAAAATCATGCCTTCGGTCATCAAGAAAACTAATTTCCAGAGATGGCCAGTCTGCGTGGAGAGAGTACCTCAATCAATCCAGCTGAAATAGTGGACTCCTTAAGGTCAATATTGGATGATAAAGCAGTTAGCACATACAAGCCACTGTGCCACGAGCTGACTCATTCCCTTGGTCCATCCGTATGACGCTGACTCTGGAGGATGCCTGGGTCGCTCAATCCGCAGAGCATCTGCCCTCCGCTCAGGTCATGATCCCAGGGTCCTGGGATCGAGTCCCGCATCAGGCTCCTTGCACAGCGGGGAGCCTGCTTCTCCCTCTGCCTACAGCTCCTTCTGCTTGTGCTCTCTTTCTCTCTGTCTCTCTGACAAATAGATAAATAAAATCTTAAAAAAATAAAAGACACTAACTCTGGGACAGACACAGAAATGCCAAATGGGATATGGTGCACATGTCGTGCAGGGAGGCAAGATGGGGTTCATCTGTAAAAAACAAGAAGATGAATGTCTCCTAAACAGAGTCTGTCCAGTCCATTCACATCCTGAGACTATGAGTAGTCAACTCAACCCCCCAAAATGGTTCCAGTGTCTGAGAGAGAGAAACTTCAATGTAAAATGAAGGTCATTACCCCATGACCTGTACTCTAGCAGGTCTGCTTCCTCTTCTCTTTAAAGAAAGACTTCTGCTAAATGTTTCCTTTTGTTTTCTTAATTTACATTAGCTATTTCAAAAGAGAAAAACAAAGAACTCTTTGTCTCTGAAGAAAGGAAACCCCCAGGTAAGCCAGCAACCAACAACTACACCAACATCTGTGAGCCGGTAATCAATTCTGTGCTTAGGCAGGGAGAGCTCTGCACCCACATTGATCTTAAAATGCAAATCTGAATACAGCTAATCTTCACATAAATATAATAGGTATCGCATTGATTTTTTTCCCTCGTGATCATATGAAAAATTAACTACAGTGATGGTAAAGAAGTAGCATAATATTATTTGAAGGTAGATGGTGGTAAATTGCATATTATAATCTCTAAAGCAACCACCAACAGGAACACACACACACACACACACACACACACACACACACACTAAGGGATAGCTACAAGCCAATAGAGGAGATAAAATGGAATACTAAACAATAGTCAATTTAGTCAAAAGAAGGCAAGAAAGGAGGAAGAAAGGGACAAAGAACAGTCGAGGCAAATCCAAAACAAAGATGGGAGACTTGAATCCAACCATATTAAAAGCTCCAATTAAGATGATAGTAGAAAATTCATAAGAAAACTATAAGTAACAATGACACTGACCACCATTTAACATGTTTTTATTTATTATTTTTTAAAAGATTTGTTTATTTATTTGAGAGAGAGAGAAAATCGAAGTAGGGGAAGGGACAGAGGGAGAGAGAAAGAATTTCAACTAGACCCCATGCCCAGCGCAGAGCCCCGTGCAGGGCTTGATCTCACAAGCCTGAGGTCAGGACCTGAGCCAAAAGGGGCCAACACAACCAACTGAGCCACCCAGGTGCCCCTTTATTTATTTTTAAGTTTATTTGTTTGTTTGTTTATGTACATAATCTCTACACTCAATGTGGGGCTCAAACCCAAACCCCTGAGATCAAGAGTCGTATGCTCTTCGGACTGAGCCAGCCAGGTGCCCCTAACGTATTTTTATTTAGAATAGATCATTGTTATCATATTTTAATGTGTGTTTGTCTCAGTTTCACTTGTCTTACTTGATAATTGACCCCACATAGAAGGAAAAAGTCACTGGTTAATTCTCATCTATGGCTCCATCAGCAAAGTCTCTCAGTTTTGAGTAACAGGGTCAGTGCCCCCATGCTGAGACTGCTGCCATCAGTAGAAATGATTGTTTATTTAACTGATGGATGCTGCCCTCATCAGGGTGCTAGGGACTGAGAAAAACGTGCTCTGGACATAGCAAAGAGATACACTGTGCTTGTATACTCTTTTTTGTCCCCCATACTGACCACTCAGAGTTTCTGGATCTCATGAACACAATAATATAGCAACACTTTTGTAGCAAAGCAAACTGAATTCCTGTGATAAATAATTCTCAGTCCCACACAGGCAGGAGTCTTTAAGAATTTCTGCTTAAATAAGAAGAGAGTTTAATTACAAAGCCATGAGTTATGATGACACTCCCGGCCTCCCCCATCCCATCTTCCAATATCTGGTACCACGGCTGCATACGCAAGTAACCACACTTGTGTTTCCCTCTTGTTCTGAAGGGACAGGAGAGGTCAAAAACTGCACAGCTTGATGTCCTCGGATAACTAGCACTTTTCCTAGAGAGGACCCTTAGCTACAGAGGTTTCAGCTAACAAGTAATTTAACCCTGAGGTGTAAGAGATACTTTCTTAATCAGTTAATGATATGGAAATGGATTTTCTTCCTAGGGCTGTGACATCGGACAACATGTGTGCCATACTAAGCCATCAGCTAGTACCCCAACTTTGAAAAGAAATGGGATTTTTGAGTTATGGTTTTAGTATCCAGGACCCTTCCCTTCTCACACCTCCTTGGCTAGCTCTCTGATCCAAACCACTGCCATCTCTCTCTTACCTGGATTCTTGCAATAATCTCCTCACAGATTACACTGCTTCTACCCCTTCCCCACACACAGAATTCTTAACCCCGGCACAGAGTGAGCCTTTATAAATGTCAAGTCAGATCGTGACACTGCTGGGCTCCGCACTTCACTCGGTCTTTAAGTGGCCTATGAGGTCCCAAAGGGTGTTATATTCCTCTCCCCACAACTGCTCTGACCTCACATCCTACTTCTCCATCCATCCCCTGCTCATTTTGAATACTCCAGCAGCACCAGCCTCTTTGCCACTCTTTGAATGCACTGGACACATTCCCGCCTCAGGGCCTTTGCACAGGGTCGTCCTCGGTTACCCGTATGACTTACGTTCTCACCACTTCAAGTTTTTTTTTAAATGTCTCCCACTCAGAGGCCTACCCTAACTACCTTTCTTAAATTGCAAACCAGCCTTCTGCCCAAGAGCCCCTGATCCTTCTTACCCTGATCTTTTTTCCCCCACATGGCAGTTATCACCTACTGATGACCAAGAATGTTACTATATACCCTGTTGTATAACTTTACATAAAAGTGTAATTTACATGTTTACTTTGTTTTCTTTGTTCTCTAACTAGATTGTAAGACTCATAAGAACAATGATTTTCATCTCTTTTGTTTCCAATGTCTAAAACATGGTCAGATTCAACAAATAAGCATTGAATTTCTAAATGAACAAATGGGAAGATACATTTTCATCAGGGACATGAAGAGCCCTAAATGCTATGGTGAGTGTAGACTTGATCCTGAAGGCAAGGCCAAATGATGAAAAAGATGGGTTAAAAGAACGTCAAATAGGGACCCTTGGGTGGCTTAGCCAGTTAAGCATCTGCCTTCGGCTCAGGTCCTGATCCCAGGGTCCTGGGGTCAAGTCCCGCATTGGGCTCCTTGCTCAGCGAGCAGCCTGTTTCTCCCTCTGCCTGCTGCTCCCCCCACTTGTGCCCCCCTGCCGATAAATAAATAAATAAATAAATAAATACATGAACCTCCAATAAGTGAGAAGATTCCTGACATTGGATCTGGCAATGATTCCTTGAACAAAAAAAGGCAACAAAGGGAAAAAATAAAATTAAAACTTTTGTGCATCAAAGGACACAATCAATAGAGTGAAAAGGCAACACACAGAATAGAAATAAATATTTGCAAATCATACCTCTGATAATGGATTGAGATCCAGAATACACAAAGAGTGCCTACAACTCAACAACTAAAAACCAAACAATCTCATTTAAAAATGGGCAAAGGATTTGAATAGACATTTCACCAAAGAAGATTTATAAATGACCAATAAACACATGAAAAGATACTCAACATCATTGATCATTTCGGAAATGTAATCAGAATGGAAATGGAAATAGAAATCAAAACTAAAATAAGATACTACCTCACACCCTTTAAGATGACTATTATTTAAAAAACAAAAACAAAAACAAAAAAACAAAATCAGAAGACAGCAAGTGTTGGGGCTCCTGGCTGGCTCAGTCAGTAGAGCATATGACTCTTGATCTCAGGGTCGTGAGTTCGAGCTCCACATTGGGTGTGCACCCTACTCAATTAAAAAAAAAGAAAGAAAGAAAGAAAGAAAGAAAGAAAGAAAGAAAGAAAGAAAGAAAACTAAACAAAAAAAAAAAAAAAAAAGGAAAAAGAAAACAGCAGTGTTGGCAAGGATGTTGAGAGACTGGAACCCTTCCACACAGCTGATGGGAATGTAAAATGGTGCAGCCACTATGGAAAACAGTCTGGTTTTTCCTCAAAAAAGTAAAACATAGAGTTACCACATGATCCAGCAATTCTATTTCTGGGTATATACCTAAAAGAATTGAAAGCAGGGATTTGAACAAATATTTGTACACCCATGTTCATAACAGCATTATTCATAATAGCCAAAGGGTAGACACAACCCAAGTAGCCACCAACAGATGTGTGGATAAACAAAATGAGGCATATATGTGCAATGGAATATTATTCAGCCCTCAAAAGGAATGACATTCTTTTTATTTATTTATTTATTTATTTGACAGAGATAGAGACAGCCAGCGAGAGAGGGAACACAAGCAGGGGGAGTGGGAGAGGAAGAAGCAGGCTCATAGCAGAGGAGCCTGATGTGGGGCTCGATCCCATAACGCCGGGATCACTCCCTGAGCCGAAGGCAGACGCTTAACCGCTGTGCCACCCAGGCGCCCCAGGAATGACATTCTGACACATGCCACATGGATGAACCTCAACGACATTATGCTAAGTGAAGTAAGCCAGTCACAAAAGGACAAATCCTATATGGTTCCATTTATATGAAGTACCTAGAGTAGTCAAATTCACAGACACAGAAAGTAGAAGGGTGGTTGTCAGGGGCTGGGGGGAGGGGAAAATGGGGAATTCCTATTTAATGGGTATAGAGTTTCAGTTTAGGTAGATGATAAAAGTTCTGGATATGGATGATGGTGATAGGTGTACAACACTATGAATGCACTTAATGCCTTTGTAGGCTTAAAAATGGTTAAAATGGTAAATTTCATGTTATGTATATTTTACCACAACAAAATACAATAATTAATTTCTTTATTTTTTTATTTTTTCTTTTATTTTTTAAAAGATTTTATTTACTTATTTGCGAGAATGAGAGCGCAAACATGTGAAGGGCAGAGGGAGAAAGAGACTCCCCACCAAGCAGGGAGTCCGACGCAAGACTCGATCCTGGGACTCCAGGACCATGACCTGAGCTGAAGGCAGACACCCAACTGACTGAGCCACCGAGGCACCCCAATTAATTAAAAAAAAAAAGAACTCCAAGATGGTTACCAGTGAGCCCCTACCCCCATCCCCATATTGTACCAGGTTAGTGTGTGTGACCAGCAGAGTATGGCAGAAGTGATGGTACTTCATTTCTGAGATTAGGTCATAAAAGGCTGCAGCTTCCACCGTCATTACTCATTGTAGAGAGTGTCAGCCGCTATTTTAGAAGTCATCCTATGGAAAGGCCACAAGGTGAGGAACTAACGCCTCCTGCTGGTCGCCATGGGAGTAAGCTTGGAAACGGATTCCTTGGGCCAGTAATCCTTCAGGGAACTGCTCTAGCCAACTGCTTGACTGGAATCTCCTGACGCCTTGGGCCAGACCCACTCAGCTAACATAATCCCACTCAGCTAAGCCACTGCCGGATGCCTGACCCTCTGAAACTATGTGAGGTCATAAATGTCTATCATCTTCAGTTGCTAAATTTGGGGGCAATTTGTTACACAGCAGTAGGTAACTAATGAAAGGGATAAGAGGAGGCAGGACAGCCAATTTAGACGCTACTGCCGTATTCCAGTTATAAAGGGGAAAGGATCTGGTCTAGGGCAGAGGCAATGGAGTGAAGAGGATGAAACTCCTTCAACAGGATTCAGGGAGGCAGGACTTGTTACCTGATTGGATGCAGACAGGGATGGGGAGAGGGGATCCAGTAGGATGCCCAGATTTCTGACATGGTTGCCTGGAGAGACAGTGAATCCTCAGGATGTAGACTGACCCCTGATGATTCACCGTCTCCACCACCAACCAAGCTCTAAGCTGTCCTCCCCACAGCACCATGCAGGCAACTCAAGTTCGCCTGCCCTTGCCTGATGCAGGCAGAGTTTATCATTGTCTCTTCTGTGCCCCAATGCATATTTACCTGCTTCCAGTGTTTTGCAATTACTGGTTTTTACTTCTATCACCTCTATTTTATTTTTACCCTTGAGGAAGAAATTTGTCTTTTCCATCTTACATCCCTTGGCCCTAGCACACAGTAAGTGCTCAATACATGTTTGATGGGAAAATGAGGGAACAAAATAATAGCTCCACTCCACCCACCAACACACTGATTGGACTACATGTTCCAAAGATAATTTCCTTATGCCAGCATGTTATACTCCTCCGTCCAGAGTGCCCTTCCCAAGATAACTAAGCATTCCTTCCTACATTCCTGACATGGATTCTCCCAGGATTCCAGCAGCCCAGAATGATCTGCTCTAGCAATGGACCAAGGCAGCCTTTTGGACAGACAAATACGAGTAACAGATCCTGAAGAAAGGTTTGTGGGTGAGAAAGAGAGTGATCTGACCGTCAGAAACCTACATTCCAACCAAAAAGTGGGGGTTTCTTCCTGTCCCCCTTTTTAGATTTAAAATTATAAATCCCATAGCCTAAAAGTTCAAGTACCATGAGATTTAAGGCTTATAGTTCCTTACCCCTTGTATTAGGTCTACTTCTCTTGAACAAATAATTCATTCACTCAACAATATGTAGTGAGTGCCTACTATGTGCTAGAGACATACTAGCTGAGAGGGCAACCTAAGAAGCTGTTCTACTTCCTTCTTTGAAAGTTTCAAAGAATATACAGAGATGGGACTAGGTCACAAGGTCATTTCAGGTGCAAAACCAGCATGCAAACGTTCAATTTATGATATCATCCCAGTTTTGCCCATACATACATGTGCACTCATGTGTCTGTATATGTGTAAATACATGCATTTAATTGCATATGTGCAATTCAACTTTTAATTAATACATACATGTTATGGACTAAATGTTTGTATTCCCCAAAATCCACATGTTGAAACCCCAAATCCCCAGGGTGATGGTGTTTGGAGTGAGGTCTTTGGGAGGATAAAGTCATGAGGGTGGGGCACTCATGATGGAAATAATGGCCTTATTAAAAGAGGCCAGAATCCCACTTCTCTTTCCCAGATGAGGACCCAGCAAGAAGGCTGCCATTTGCAAACCAGACACCAGACACTGAATCTGCCAACCCCTTGACCTCTTCTCAGCTTCCAGAGCTGTAGAAATAAATGTCTGCTGTTTACCGGTCTACGGTAATTTGTTATAGCCCCCTGAGCTGACCAAGATAATAGACATCTGAGAACATAGACATTTTCTCCACGATGGCTCCGAATAGCAGACTTTTCTCCTGAGAAATGACTGTGTACCTCTTCTTTCTATACTAGAAAGCTTCTCACATACTAAATTGTCCAACATTCAGATTTAAACTTTACATTTAAACTCTTAATTAGGCTGAGACTCTCCCGCTAAGCGCATCTTCCGTGTCTTCATAAGCTCGGGACTGGGAACCAGTCTTCCTAGAGCCTGACCAGCTCTCCCTCAGAAAGACACAGGTAAAAAGACAAAAGAGCAAACTAACCTACAAATCCTTCCAAACCTGTGTCTGGAATTTGAGTCCTCAGACATTCCAAGTTCCCTTTTGACTCTAGCACCTCTTACCCCAAAAGCTAGCTGAAGGTGTGAGGAGTCACTGGGTTTGCCAGTCCTGACATTACCACCTTTCTATCTTTGCACACAGTCTCAGAAGCTCATACAACAGGTCACTTATGTCTGCACAGCCTCGACATGAAATCACCACTCCTTTGTCAGGCCCTCCTCTCCAGGCTGACACCAGGATCCCTCACCCCACCAGCGCAGCTGACATCCCCTTATTGCTCTGTGCACCATGGGACACTGGGCCACTCACCTGCCATAGAACTTCAGAGAAGAGGGGCGCCTGGGTGGCACAGTCATTAGGCGTCTGCCTTCGGCTCAGGGCGTGATCCCGGCGTTATGGGATCGAGCCCCACATCGGGCTCCTCCGCTAGGAGCCTGCTTCTTCCTCTCCCACTCCTCTGCTTGTGTTCCCTCTCTCGCTGGCTGTCTCTCTCTGTCAAATAAATAAATAAAATCTTTAAAAAAAAAAAAAAGAACTTCAGAGAAGAACACCAAAATTTCCTCACATCCCTGATGCTGCCATACGGTTACCCAGTCTGGGTCCCTCCCTCCCTCCCTGCCACCACCGCCACTGCCGCCTTTGTCGTCGTCGTCGTCTTCTTCTTCTCATTATCATTATTATCATTATTATTTTACCAGCAAAATGAGTTTATTCAGGAAGTTCCCTGACTTCTTAAACCACTTCTTCCACTCAGTTTAGGGATTCTTCATAGTACTAGCCAAAATGTTCTCCTGATGCCTTGTAACCTTTTTTAATTTGTTTATTTTTATTTTATTTATTATTATTATCTTTTAAAGATTTTATTTATTTGTTTGATAGAGAGAGAAAGAGCACAAGCAGGGGGAGAGGCAGAGGCAGAGGGAGAAGCAGGATCCCTGCTGAGCAGCGAGACTGACACGGGGCTCGATCCCAGGACCCTGGGATCATGACCTGAGCCGAAGGCAGATACTTAACCCACTGAGCCACTCAGGTGCCCCTATTTATTTATTTTTAGATGCCCTCTTTATTTATTTTTTAAGTAAATTCTACCCCTAAGGTGGGGCTCAAACTCACAACCCCAAGAGAGTCACGTGCTGTACTGACTGAGCCAGCCATGTGCCCTTGTAACCTTTTAAAGCAGAATGCCTGGCCTACATTTTGTAGGCCTCTCAGGCTGAGGCCCTCTGGTCCGGAAGACAGACAGAACACTACCTAGGGCCTGTAGGATGCGGATGGCCTTTCTCAGAACCCAGGCCCCTTATGTATTTGGATGAACTTAAATCCTTTGTGGACCCCACTGGAAACCGTGAGGCTGTGCAACTCCCTGGCCTTTGTGAGTTCTGAGGTTAAGAAGGTCTAGGGGTCTCTCCGTCCCCTGGTAGCCAGGCTATCGGTATGAGCAGAGTCGGTATGAGCACTGGGGCTTCCTAGCTGTCTTCTCTACATCTGGCTTCTCAGGACCACCAACCCCAACATTCCCAGCCTTCTCACCACTGCAGCCATCCCGACCCCATCCGGGGTTCTTGGTGAGCCTCGCCTCTCTGGCAACATTTTATTGACACCAAATAGAGTTATTGCCCAATTTGATTGCTTTTTCATTTATTTTAAGTAATCTTTACACCCAACGTGGGGCTCGAACTCACCACCCCAAGATTAAGAGTCACATGCCTTCCTGACTGAGCTAGCCAGGTGCTCCCAATTTGATTGTTTAAAAAAAACAAAGAGGAAAAGATTTCTAGTTCCTAAACATGTTCCCTTTTGTATGCTACACACGTGGGGCAGCACGCCCTCGCCCCACCCCAGCAACCTTAGTAAGAGCAAAAGCAATGGCTGGGCCATTGCCTGTTACTGGAGTTTCGGGCTGAGACAAATTATTGTTATTACCAGGTTATAAACCCTAAAAAAAAATCCCATAATAGAAATGCTAACAGCTCATTAACTATAATGAGTGCCATTGCATAGGACGCGTTCCGGCAGAGGGACGGCAACTGTGTTAACTGGTCTTTCAGCAGCTGGAAGACCAGGCAGGAAGGTCCCTCACGTCGGACCGACCGCTCTGCGGTTGTGCGCGACTCCTCCCAGTTCCCAGATCAGGCCGGGCAAAACCCAGTTTATTTCCACGACCTGACTCGTACCTTGGGAGCATTTGCAGGACAGCTGACAAAGAGGGGAAGTCAGCCACCGGCATCAGCAGACGTGAGATCATTAGGCTCAGACATCGGTGGCAGGCAGGGCCTGTTATCGCAAACAAGCTGTTTGCTCGCAGTTTGAATCTATTTCTGGAAACTGTTTACCTAAATGAAATTACTTATCCACTGGGGCATGGTTCAAAGCTCAAAAGATAAGTGCAGTCGGCTGCTAAAAAGATGCAGGCCTGGGAAAACAAGGGGAAAAGAACAAAGTTAGATTAATCCTAGGAAAAAAGACTCAATGCCGTAAAAATTACATGGCATTCTTTGAGACCGTCAATTAATTTGAATTCCAAAAGTTCAAAGCCACTATTTAAGGGAACTAATTAATAGCTAATATTCTCCCCAGAGTGATCTCCTAGAAGGTTTGCGAGAGCCAGTGCACGGAGGGGCTGACTGTTCTGTCTCCCATTGGTCGATACAGGTAACACCGGACTGGGTCCCTGGAGCGCAAGCCTGGGAATTCCCACGCCTGGAATATTAATGACACTTAGTATGTCCTACTCAGACCCCTCCTGAACTTCAGCTACTATTTCTCAGGGCCTTTGGCTCCCTGAGGTCACCTTTGAATTATGCTCTGTTGAAAACTGGACCCTAAGGTCCAAATTAGAATCTAATCTTATAGATTCTATTACAATCGTTCTTCTCACCAGCTACTCTGGGGGAAAGTTCTTATTTGACTTTTTAACCTTAGGTGCCGAGTGTTGAGTTCATCTTATGCCTCGGTTTATGGCACATCATTATCACTGGTCCACACCTGTTCCCTCTCTTTAATTTTTGTAAATTCCCTTTTGATCTCCCTGCTCACCCCTATCCTCCTCTCCTCCCACCCACAGGCAGCGAGCCTAAGCTACTTAGTGTTTATTTTGTTTGCTTAGATATTGGGATATTGTTGTTTGGTGTTCATATATTTTTCTTTTTGCTCCTAATCCTCTTACCCAGATTTTCAGTCTGGTCTTTGTCCATTTGCATTTTCATTGTTTGCACATTTGAAGTGATCTCAGAGATAGGGTCTTTGTGTTCTAATATTTTACTTTTCCTATCATGGGACTTTTTTTCTAGTCTTTGATCGTCTTTTTTTTCTTATCTCCCTGCACCCCCAGCAGGTGATCCCTGCTAACAGCATGGACAGCATCTGTCCGCACACATTTCTCCAGGGTCATTCAAACCCCTGAGCTAGTGAACACGTGGCTGTGTGTGGATGTGTGTGTGTGTGTGTGTGTGAGAGAGAGAGAGAGAGAGAGAGAGAGAGATCTACTTTAATGAAAAGGGATTCAAAATCCATCTCTCTGCAGGTTGCTTTTCTCCTTTAAGAATACGTTGTGGTCATCTTTCCAGGTTAGTAGATGCAGCTATAATGCATTCTTTTTAGTAGTTGCATAATAGTCCATGGTAGAGGTGTTCAATGATTCATTCAACCATTCCTTACTGATGGGCATTTCAGGTGTGCTCCGTTTTTTATGACTACGAACAAAGCTGCAAGGAATATTTGTGTGCATGAATCCATCCATAGGGCTGCTTTTATTTCTACAGGGTCGATTCCTGGGAATATGCATGTGTTTTTACTTATATAAATGGTATTCGGTTATATACCACATTCTTTTTCTTACTTTTTTCCTATGCTCTGTGTTTTTGAGATCTATCGGTGTTGTAATTTGCAGGCCTACTCTGTTGATTCTAAAGGCTGCCTAATTCTCCATGGTGGGCCCCCATTTCCCTTTAGATATCACTCTCCAGCTGATTGAACATAACAGCAGCACAACGTAGAAGTACTTCTAAAACACTACTGAGAAATTAATAGAAAAGAAATAATTCCAGCTTTTTCAAACTCTTAATACATTTGACTTTGTAAAATTGTTTTGACCAACCAGGGGCACAGAGAGCAAGGGGAGATTGCAAGGGTCTGGGGGGTGGTTTTCATTTGTTAAGAATCTATTTATCAGGCACTTTATAAAAGTCCTATTTAGAGGTGATATTTTACCCACTGATCAGATGAGGAAACCGAGGGATAGAAAGGTTAAGTGCCTCACATGAGGTGGGGCTGGGATTCAAAGGCACGTCTATGGAGCTCCAGAGCCGCAGCCCCTCCCACTTCTCCTTGTGAGTTTCAACCCAGATAACTTCTTGCTTTTTATTTTTATTTTTTAAAAGATTTTATTTATTTACTTGACAGAGATAGAGACAGCCAGCGAGAGAGGGAACACAAGCAGGGGGAGTGGGAGAGGAAGAAGCAGGCTCCCAGCGGAGGAGCCTGATGTGGGGCTCGATCCCATAACGCCGGGATCACGCCCTGAGCCGAAGGCAGACGCTTAACCGCTGTGCCACCCGGGCGCCCCAACTTCTTGCTTTTTAGACCCATAGTGGCAAGGAGGGTCGGGGGAGGCACATAATGTACCATAAGACTTTCCATCTGTAGTTTTATCCAAGGATTCAGAGAACACTGAAAATTGACATTTTCCCAACAAAAATTAATGGTTTTAAAATAATTTTCCAAGAAACTCTAAAAGTCTAGCACAAGTATAGAGCTTTTGTGGGAAGACGCTAGCGGTAGCAGGAACAGCATGATCGGGGCTGAATTCAGAGCTCTCCTGGATGGGTCAAGAGGCAGGCCCAACTAGCAGAAGAGAAGGCGTCGGGGAGTCCTGTCAGACAGGGTCAGATTGTCAGGCTACTGCAGAGCGTGGAGGACTATGAAGTGAAGGCTCCCGAACGTGAGCAGATTTCTGCCTCGGGTCCTGGACTGTCACGGGGTTTCTGCCTGACACTGAGCTTTCTCTTCCCAAACACATGGGACTGAATGGGTAACATGCTGTGGTCAGTGTGGGTAGAGTCTAAAGGATGAGATGATTACAGGAAGGGAAGCAAAGACTGTTGACTGTTTGCCCAATTTTCTACCCCAGGATCTAAAGTCAAAACAGAGGCTCTGCGATCGCTTAAATTTTTTCAAGTGAACTGAGGCCCAGCACCTCAACAGCTCGGGTTGCTGGGTCATTGTCCTAGTGACACACGTGTCCACAGCCGCGGTCAGTGACAGTTGCAGTAGAACTGGCAGGGTGCGCTCTGCATGGAGTGTGATGCTGGTGAGAAGATGGCAGGTAGGAAAGAAGGAAGCATGCAAGAGCGCTCGAAGGTTTCTTCCTTCGCCAGTGAGGTGATGATGGAGTCAGAAAGTCAGAAAGAACAAAGCTGAAGTTTAGAAAATGAATTTAGGGGCGTCTGGCCCAGTCAGTACAGCATCTGACTCTTGATCTCAGGGTTGTGAGTTCGAGCCCCATGTTGGGTGTAGAGATTACAAAAAAAAAAAAAAAAACGGAAAAAGAAAAGAAAATAGATTTAGGATTGAGCTTGAAGTACCACTGGCCGTTCAGCTAGATATCCTGCAGCCACCCAGGAGAGCCTTCTGGGCTGAGATAGCCCAGGAGAAAAAGGTGTGCAGGTCAGAGACCAGGCTGAAATGCTGGGGAAATCCATCTGAGGGGAGAACAGCTTCTGGACTGTTGCAAACACCACCCGCCCTTCCTGGAATACGCTTTCTGTTCTCTCAGCCTGGATCTCTGAAAATCCAGCCCACACAACACCTCATTCTGGACCGTTTGCTAAACCCCAGTCTGTGTCAGGTTCTCCACAGGCCCCTCATCACTGCCATGGTCACACCACGTTGCGATTCTGTAACAACCTGTGATCCTACCGTGTGTGAGGTCAGGGATGTGGTCCGTTATCTCTGTGTGGCACGGACAAGGCACAGTATAAATATTGGCCACGTGAGCAAATGAAGGAACGGAGGGTCTGTGAAGAAGACAGAGAAGGAGCTGTCGGAAAAAGGAAGACAATCAGGAGAGACTAGTTTTGTGGAATCCAAAAGGAGTAACTTCCAAGGAAGATGATTAAACCATATAAAATGCAGCGACAGAATGAAGGAGAACAAGAAGGAGCGCTGGAGTGGGAATCAGGTGGTCTGTGGACTTGAACGAGGCCTATGTGCATGGGGTTGGGGCCCTGGGGTTGGAAGATGGCAGTGGGCTCAGCACGCGCTTTGGGGACAGTAGATAGTAATGGCTAAGGACAAGTAGGAGATGAGGAGGTGACAGGAAATACTCTGTTAGGAGGTAAAGGGAAAGAGGTGAAGAATACAGCTGCATCATTAAGAGAAAGGAATCTTTCCTCGAGGACAAGGAATAATTTACTTTTTTGTAGGGCGGGAAAGCCGATAAAGAAAGAGAGAGACTGAGAGGAAACAGACAACAAATGAGCAAGAATAAATACAACTGGGGGGCTCAAGATTTTAGAGAAGGCAGGTGCTAGGCCGGTTTACTGTTCGGCAGAAATTCCCACCAGTGGAGTTAATTTTCCTGCCCCATCAACTTTTGGGGCACGATTTGCTTTGACCGGTGGAATGTGGAGACAATGACTATGTCCCAGTTCCCAACAGAGGCCTTAAGAGGCCTGGATGGACTTGCTCTCTTTGCACTCCTGAGCTCTGCCGTGAGAACAGCGGGCCCAGGCAGGAGGCCTCATCAGCCTGGGACCTCAAAGAGAGAAGAGCACAGACCTGACCAGACCTGCCGCCTGGAGCCAGGCCCAGCTCAGCCCAGGACCTTGAAAGAGAAATGAAGGCTGAAACAGTAGGCACCAGGATTGCAGGCTTGTTAGCACAGCAAAAGCCAACTGACAGACTGCAGAAAGGAGTCATGTGTCTCGGAAGAGTCCAGGGCCACTGCTTTCTCAGCAACAGGAGGGGAAACCGAGATGGACGAATAGGTGAAAACAGATACGTTTACAAGTGGAAGGAAGGGAAACTGAGGAACTTCTCACCTGACGCTCTTTTCCAGGCTCAGCCCAGCTCAGATGAGGCCGTCTGGGGAGGGCGGTGCAGAACAGCACTGTGGCCTGGAGCGGGGAGCAGCCGAGTAGAAGCGCTGTAGCGGAGAGCAGGAGGGGGGGCCAGACTGGAAGCAGGAGAGGAACGCCCAATGTCATAGGGCGCTCCACTGAGCCCAGGCTCACAAACGCACCAATGCACCAGACAAGAGCACGAGAAGTAAAGGATCCCTCTCCAGATGGCTTCAAAAATGGAGCAGAAGGAAAATGTGGGAGGAAGTTTCCTAAGTTCAAAATTAGAAGCCAAAATGTCAAAGTATCCTTTTTGCTGTGTCAGGGACATATCTCTGAGAGTGAGGTCAACGTCATGGGCCTCCTAATATTGGGCACCATTGATGACAATGAAGAAGAAGAACTTGGCCATAAATGGCAACTTACCCTTCCTCCTTGCTTGTCACTGTCTCTGCTATTGCTCCAAGCCACCTGAGTGTAACTGCCAGCCTGAAAGCAGTACAGCGACAAAAGGACCATGGTCCAGGTCCCCAGGCCTCAAGTTACTGGTAGAACCCATGTCCGACCACTTCCTTACTCTCTCTCTGAACTTCGTGGCAAACTTTCGAGACTTACTGCAAGATCTTTCAAGCTGCTGCTACAGTTTTTATATGAGCATAAGCACCCAGGCAGTCTAGAAATGCCAAAAATTGCTCAACGGCAAGAGTAGTTAAGAAGAAATAAAGATTTCTCATGATACCATATGATGTCTCTAAAAGATATCTCTTTGGTTATCTATCCAGAGAACCTTGTTCTGTTCTTTTCTTTTCTTTCTTCTTTTCTTTTCTTTTCTTTTCTCTTTTCTTTTCTTTTCTTTTCTTTTCTTTTTGGCAAGGTTAGTGTAGCTTGATGGCAAAAACAACAACAACAACAAAAAACAGAAAGCAGATGGGGTGCCTGGGTGGCTTAGTCCGTTAAGTGTCTGACTCTTGATTTCAACTCAGGTCATGATCTTAGGATCGTGAGACTGAGCCCCAAATTGGGCTTTGTGTTCAGTGCAGAGTCTGCTTGAGATTCTGTCTCTCTGTCTCCCTCTGCCCCTCTCCCTGCCCGGGTTCTCCCTGCCCCCTTCTCCCTGTCTTTCAAATAAATAAAAATCTTAAAAACAAACAAATAAATGAACAAAAAACCATAAAGCAGAGCTTGGCCAGAGACCAAGCAGTGTGGTAACTGAGAACATAAACTCTGGGGCCAAGAGCCTGGGTTTGAATCCAGGATCTACCAAACTGTGTAACTTTAAACAAGTTGCTTGATCATTCTGTGATTAATAATAAACCCTATTCCCACACTGTGACATAGTAATCCCTCAATACATCTCATCTCTGCCACTTACCAGCTGTGACCTTGGCAAGTTACTCAATTTCTCTGTGTGTCAATTTTTGCCTCCGTATAATGTGGGTAATAATAGTACCCACTTCATAGGGTTGTTATGAGATGTAAGTGAGTTAATACACACAAAACAAAACAGCGCCTGGTACACAGTAAATGCCACAAAAGTGATAGCTCTTTTTAATCTATGGACAAGCTGGCAATGCACTTATCAAAAAATCTCTGTTATTTTCCCAGTGATCCCAACCATTTCAAACCTAACCTCCTAAGAGAACAAAGAATTTTAGGCCTCTATACCATCCTAAAATGTAACTCACGGATAAAATAACCAATCTATACACATAATTTCAGAAAAGCATACAATGTTCCAATTGTATCATAAAGGGTTTATAACAAAATAAAGTACATTTTAACGTTAAAATGCTGAGCAGCACAACTACTTTAGAAGACATAATGAGTCAGATGCTTGCCCCTACTTAAACTGAGTACGTTTGGATTTAAGAGAATATAAGAAGTGGCACCTGTCTTGCTCAGTTGGTAGAGCTTGCGACTCTTGATCTCAGGGTTATGAGTTCAAGCCCCATGCTGGGTATAGAGCTTACTTGAAAAAAAAAAAAGAGAGAGAGAGCATAAGAAGCCAATCCATACAAGAAACATGTGATGGTGAAGAAGCAGAGATATAGATGACACTAGATAAAATCTAATGTTTGAACAAATGGTAACAGATAAAACTTATTTGTCTATGCTGGGAGAAAGAGAGACATGGGGCACCTCGGTGGCTCAGTCAGTTAAGCGTCTGCCATCAGCTCAGGTCATGACCCTGGAGCCCCAGGATCAAGCCCCATGTCAGTCTCCCAAAAAGAAAGAAAGAAAGAAAGAAAGAAAGAAAGAAAGAAAGAAAGAAAGAAAGGAAGGAAGGAAGAAAGAAAGAAAGAAAGAAAGAAAAAGAAAGAAAGAAAGAAAGAAAGAAAGAAAGAAAGAAAGAAAGAAAGAAAGAAAGAAAGAAAGTCATGATCCTATATAGAGGAGGAAAAGCACACCCAGACAAATTTCAGACCATCCAAGTAGAAATAAGGAGTTAGTAATGATGTTCTTGCAAATGAATAGGACCTAGTTTATAGGTTCAGCACCAAGTAATCACTTCTGTGATTAAGGACATGGTCCAGGTCCCCAGGCCTTAAGTTACCTGTGAACCCGTGTCGGACCACTTCCTTAGTCTCTCTCTGAACTTTGTGGCAAACTTGCAAGACTTACTGCAAGCCGGAGCACGGAAGTGACAAAGTATCGTAGCAAGCATGTGCGTTTTGTGAAATCCCACCCCTATTGAAACTTACATTCAGTGCCTAGAGCTGAAGAATCCTCTGTGTGAGAGTAGCATGGAAAAAGGAAGATGAGAGCCTACAGAAAAGTGGTGTGAGAGACTTCCAGGCACAGTATCACGGAAAGACTGAAAAGAAAAAAAAAGAAGCTACCTCATTATTAAGAAATAATTTCATTATGAAATTTTCACATTACAGGCTTCTTACCATTGGACAACACCCCCCCCCAGAAATGTAATATATAGCATGGCAATAAAATGAAATATTTTAAAACAAGTTATTAATAAAGTCCAATGCAATCCCTAAAATTCATGTGTCTCCACTAATTTAATCATCGGGTTGGAAGAATGCTCGAGGGAGTCACGATTCTGTTGCACATTTGCAGTCAGTTGCCTAGCTTATAAAGAAACTCTCTCAACTAAAGATGTAGTTAGAAACACTGGACTACATTGAGCAGCCAGGATGCACACATGATATTATTCAACGCCGTTAAGAAAATATCTTTATTGGGGTGCCTGGGTGGCACAGCGGTTAAGCATCTGCCTTCGGCTCAGGGCGTGATCCTGGCGTTATGGGATCGAGCCCCACATCAGGCTCCTCCGCTATGAGCCTGCTTCTTCCTCTCCCACTCCCCCTGCTTGTGTTCCCTCTCTCGCTGGCTGTCTCTATCTCTGTCAAATAAATAAATAAAATCTTAAAAAAAAAATGTCTTTATTCACACAAAAAAGTAAATACGTGGGGGTGATGAGTGTGTTCATTGGTTCGATGGGGGGAATATTTTCACAATGTACTTGTATATCAAATCGCCACACTGTACATTTTAAATATCTTACGAATGTATTTGTCGATTATACCTCAGTAAAGCTGGGGGGGAAGAAGAAAATGTCTTATTTCATTTAAGCCTCCCTCTCCATAATAACATAATATTATATTATTGGCCACTGTTGTAATTTTGTGAAACCTTTTGGTATTATTATATATTAAGGTACTACTGGTTTATATTTAGAATGTGTTCAATTCAGTGGGATGTTCAAAAGCATAGTAGACTCTGGAACTTTCCCACAAAGGCCAAGATATGTAATATCCTCAGTCCTTACGCACTACATGCCAGCAGTGCCTTCCCCCATCACTGTGACAACCAAAAATGCCCCTACAAATTTCCAAAATGCCCTCATTGGGAAATGCATCCTTAACCAACTTATTCATTCTGTCACAGGAGAGAGTGGGCGCCTATTCTATGCCAGGAAAGAAATCCAGTTAGCTCTCACTGCACACCAAAATACATAAGTCGAATAGTTGCATGTAAAAATAAAAGGAAATTTTAAAATGAAACAAAAATTTTAGAGAAAAATGTGCATGAAATTTATCTAATCTCAGGAGGGGAATCCTTTCTAAACCCAAAAATCACAAAGGAAATTAACTGATTACAATAAAAGTTTTAAACTTGGGTGCCAAAAAAGAAAAACCAGGGATGCTTGGGTGGCTCAATCAGTTAAGTGTCTGTCTTCGGCTCAGGTCATGACCCCCAGGGTCCTGGGATCGAGTCCCCCATTGGGCTCCTTGCTCAGCGGGGAGCCTGCTTCTCCCTCTGCCTGCCACTCCCCTTGCTTGTGCTCCTTCTCTCTTTCTGACAAATAAATAAATAAAATCTTTAAAAAAAAAGGAAGAAAAAAAGAAAGAAAGAAAGAACGAAAGAGGAAAATACTTGCCATATTTTTTTTCTTTTCTTTTTTAGAGAAAGAGTAAGCAGGGGGAAGGACAGAGAGAGAGAGGGAGAGAATCTCAAGCAGATTCCATGCTCAGTGTGGAGCCCCCCACATGGGGCTCCATCTATGACCCTGAGACAATGACCTGAGCCAAAATCAGGAGTCAGACGCTTAACTAACTGAGCCACCCAGATGCCTCAAGCATTTACCTTTTATTTTTCATTTTTTTTTTTAAGATTTTACGTATTTATTTGACAGAGAGAGAGACAGGCAGCGAGAGAGGGAACACAAGCAGGGGGAGTGGGAGAGGAAGAAGCAGGCTTCCAGTGGAAGAGCCTGATGTGGGGCTTGATGTCAGGACCCCGGGATCATGCCCTGAGCCAAAGGCAGACTCTTAACGACTGAGCCACCCAGGCGCCCCAACATTTACCTTTTAAAAATCAGAGAAAATATATCTTCCAAAAGGAGAACTGAAAGCTATGTATCTATGATATATATATGATATGTATGTGATATCACACATATATATGTGATATATATATAATCCTGGAGGGAAAACGATAAAGTATACTTTTATATCTCTTTCCAGGTTTTCTACAATGTGCATACGGCATTGAAATAATTTGGGAAAAAAACACAAGATGTGATTTTTTTTAAAGATTCTTTCCTGGGGCGACTGGGTGATTCAGTCAGTTAAGTGCCCAACTCTTGACCTAATGCAGGTCTTGATCTCAGGGTCATGAGTTCAAGCCCCGCACTGGGCTCAAAAAAGATCCCCCGACTCTGGGGGAGGGGGGGTTATCTGATTCCTATAGCCTCTCACTTGAGCCTCATTGTCCAAGATCCAGGAAACTATTTTCACATTTTCTTTTATAATTGGAACTTTTATCACCAAAAACATTCCTGAATTGTTACTGGTTTAGTAGCCAGTAAAATGCGATCAGATTTATGTAGTGCAAAATGAGGAACCCACCCAAAAATTATTTATAGACTCAAGTGGTAAATAGCTTCCCTACTTACTAAGGTAGGAGGAGCTGAAGTTTTATATCTTTCTGGTGAAACAGAAGAGTGACGACATGGGAGCTTCATTCAGAGCCCTCGCGAGAGCTACAGATAACAGTGGAAAGTCAAATGCTCTCAGCACCAAGACTGGCACGTGGGGGTACTCAGCACCTCTTGGCTCCCCTCCTGTCTCTTTCACATCTAACATATGCGGGCTGTAAACCCTGGGAGAAGAGACACAGATGAAAATTCTTGAGTAGTGACAATTCAAAATTCATGGGACAAGCAGGGGGTTTGGGAACGAGATCCTGACATTATAGAATTATGTGCTGACAAAGTGTATCCCTCAAGGGGGTCTTCTCTGCCTTGAATGGCCCAAGCCACTAGCTTCCTCCAGGCAGGCAAACTCCCACTCGTCTTTCCGTTCTCATACTTCCTCACATATGATGCCCACAGTATCAGCCAGCTTTCACGCTGTTGTGCTGCACTAATAAACAATTTCAAAAATCCTAATGGGGGCGCCTGGGTGGCTCGGTCGTTGGGCGTCTGCCTTTGGCTCAGGGCATGATCCCAGGGTCCTGGGATCAAGCCCCGCATCGGGCTCCCCACTCAGCAGGAAGCCTGCTTCTTCTCTCCCACTCCCCCTGCTTGTGTTCCCTCTCTCACTGTCTCCCTCTGTCAAATAAATACATAAAATCTTAAAAAAAAAAAAAAAAATCCTAATGGCTTACAACAACAAAGACTTTTTAGGGACTCTAATTCAGACTTCTATCCGAATCTGTGTCTTATGAGTTGCATTCTAATCTTGCCCAAGTAAATGTTGGTTTGCTTTAAAAAGAAAAAAAAAGGCTTATTTTTTTTCTCATGTTATATGCATGTCATCTTCAGTTTTGGTCCATGTACCTTCTTCTTTCTGGGAACCTGGTTGAAGAGACGCTGGCTAAGACACCAACCTTAACGTTCCTGAACACACGTCAAGAGACTTAGCTGCCACTACAAGTAATAACTCACTTGCTTTTTCATGCATTCATTCCATAACCATTTATGGAGTGCTCCACTGTAAGTCCAACATTGTGCTACGTGCTAGGAATTCAGACATGGGGAAGGTATAGTGCCTCCCTTCAAGGAGCTCAGAGTCTAGTGAAAGTAACAGGTGAATAAATGAATAGTGATGGTGTATGAATAAGGTTTTGGTTTGGTTGTAAGCAACAGAGGCACAAAATAGTGACTTAAGACAAGCTGACTTCTTTTTCAGGGATAGTCCAAGGCTGGTTGGGCAATTCAACTCCGTGAAGTCCTCACGACCCGGGCTTCTTCAAATTCCCCACTCTGCATGCCTAGGATGTGGCCCATATCCTCGTGCTCCAAGATGGCACCTGGGGCTGCAGGGTGCTCCAAGCAGCAGGACGAAAGAAGGAACAAAGCAAAGGGAGGAGATGTCTTTTTTTTTTTAAATCAGATTTCTGTTTACATTCCATTGGCCGGAGGACGATCACACAGCCACAACTTATGGGAGCACAGGGAAGGAAGGGGCATATCTTTTTTAGATACTTTTATGTAAAAGTAAAATTCCATACCAAAGCTTTTGTCCATAAGACAAACATAGTTTTAAGCTTTTGTAAGTTTGTCATTTTCTAGCTAAGAAAATTTAAAGCAGAGAATGGCTACCCAGTTACTGAATAGTCAACTTAAAATTAGAAATACTAGTATTTTTCATTATACCATGTTGTTTCTCAATCCCTTATTTTAACAAAGTAAATACATGATGGTATATACCATATACATTAAAAACCATAAATTTTTGATGTAATAATGGAATGGGAAACATGCTATTTTCCCAAGAGAGAAGGAAACTAGATATGTTCCAAGTCCAATTCCTAAATAGATAAATCCAATGAATGAATGAATGAATGAATTCAAACAACATGCATTGTTCATCTCCTCTATTTAAAGAACACAGCACTGTGGGAAATAGAGGAGTAAGAAAAAAATCATTGTCCTCATGAGCATTAAAAATAAAGAAATAATATAAATAATTTAAAGAGAGTATATTATACACACCACATACTACCTGAATTCAAAGGAGGGAGATCACAATGGGTTGAAGGCATAGGAGGTTTTGGAGAGAAAGTAGTGCTTGCCCTGGGCCATTTAGGAAGGAAGGCAAGGAGAGGGTCATTTTGATAATGGCACCAAGAAACGCTCAACAGAAATAGAAGAGAACCCCTGGCAACCTAGCTTCATTCATCCTGGGACCATTTTTTCCCACCTGTACACCACATCAAGCCATAATTCTTTGTCTACCGAAAACATCAATCCCTTTTGTACATTCATTAAGAATAATTTATTCATTATTATAAAATGCTTTTAATTTTTTATTACTTAGTTAATAATAAACATGAATCACCAACAATGAGATAAGTATTCTCAAGAAACAGCCTAGATAAAGAGACAGTATTCAAGTACTTATATATTTTTAAATTATCCAATAAAAATCCAAGATGTTTATTATTCATGTTCACAATCCGACAGCTTGATAATGTACCAGAGGCCAATAGCTCCCATTCTTCTAGATCCTAAAAGCAAGTGCCAGAGTAGAAATCACAGGCAGGCTTATTCCCTCGGCACCCTGCCTATCACAGCTTATGAAAGCGCTAGTACGGGAATATTCTGTTTTAAAGCTATAGATACAAAGAGTGACATGCAATGTGATGTTGTAATCCCCTCCAGTGCATCTAGGAACTGATCTGATCGGCCTTCCTTGTGTTTCATGAGATAAACATCATCATCTGACTTAAAAATGACTCCTTGAATCCTAAATAAATTAATCTTGGTTATTCCCCTTAAGAACATATACTGGTGAGCATATAAACAAAGACAGGATTTGCTGAATTATTATTTATAGCCACGGGCAAAAGAGCCATGCTCTCACCACTTTCAGAAGTTCATACTGTTTTATTTTGTAATATTCCTGGTTTATCAGTGTGCCTGGGTGGCTCAGTCGGTTCGGCGTCCTACTCTTGATTTTGGCTCAGGTCATGATCTCAGAGTTGTGATGAGATCGAGCCCCACGTCGGGCTCCATGCTGGACATGGAGCCTGCTTAAGATTCTCTCCCTCTCCCTCTGTCCCTCCCCACCTCTTAAAAAAAGGTTTCTCTCCTCCAGTAGCCAGAGAGCCTCAACCGTAGACCTGAATTAGCTAAATCAGACACCACTCACTGTATTTCCAACCAAGTGAGACAAATGAACTCTGTTCACTCAGCTGGACCTCCAACTATAGCTCCCCTTGCTCTGTCCTTTTCCACGGATTGCTTTGCCCCCTCAGTGGGATAAGACCAGAGAACGTGCAGCGGCAGTTACAAAGTTCCAAGTCCCACAAGTAAATGACACTGTAGGAGACTCATTTGCTGATCCTCCCAAAACGCAAGTCACAGATCAGAAGAATCTACTTTCACAGATGCCCACAGTAGTTACACACTCACCTCCAAGCTCTGTTGTCAGGCTAACCCCACGGCAAAGGAAAGCACCTGGAAATTGCTCAAAATGCCACATGCATTTACAAAATAAATAAATATGATCATCTTCAAAACAACAGTATTATAAATTTAATTTCTAACCATTAAATTAACATTGTTTGGTCAGTACGATGCCTCTAAACCATTATCAGGTTCATGTGCAAGACAGAAGAGAACACATTGGCCATCGATGTTTCAAATTTTACCATAGGCTAGTCTAAGACAGACCCTCCAGAATTTCTTTTCTTTTCTTTTTTTTTTTTAAGATTTTATTTATTCATTTGACAGAGAGACAGAGAGAGAGAAAGAGCACAAGTAGAGGGTGCGGGAGAGGGAGAAGAATGTTCTCCGCCGAGCAGGGAGCATGATGCTGGGCTGGATCCCAGGACCCCGGGATCATGACCTGAGTCAAAGGCAGACGATTAACCGACTGAGCTCCAGTGCCTCCAGAAGTTCTGAACTCCCTAGTCAGGTTACTAACAACTATCACTTGTAGGCCTGTTATTCTTCAGCTAAAAATGTCCTCCAAGCTGGATAAACTGGAAGACAGCTAAATCTTTTCAATATTTACCTGCAATGACTGTTTATTCCTTTCAAAAATTATATTGAATGTGGTTGCTTTGCAAAGAGGCAGTGAAAGGACATTCCAGAACAACTGAGCCATAAAGACACCAACACAACAAATACTTGGTATCACGACATGGTCTGCCATATACAAATTAAGCTACTGAGTCCTCAATACACAGTAAAACAGATAGAAAGGGATGCTAACTACAGCAGAAAATGTAAATATATTGCCTTAAAGGGAGATCAAGAGAGATCAAGTTGGGAAATGGTGTGTCTATACGTGAAACCAGTCTAATACCATCAATTAGTAAAACAGCATTTAATGAAATGAACAAAAGCAATTTAATATCAATAATTAAAACCTAGATAGCCTATATCACAATCTTTAAAATCAACAACTCATCTCCTGGTATATATTAACCAATGGCTTTTCTCATTTGGACTTTGCCAAATTAAAAAAAAGAATCAGAGGGGTGCCTGGGTGGCTCAGTCGTTAAGCGTCCGCCTTCGGCTCAGGGCGTGATCCCGGCGTTCTGGGATCGAGCCCTGCATTGGGCTCCTCCGCTGGGAGCCTGCTTCTTCCTCTCCCACTCCCCCTGCTTGTGTTCCCTCTCTCGCTGGCTATCTCTCTCTCTGTCAAATAAATAAATAAAATCTTTAAAAATAAAAAAATAAAAATAAAAAATAATTGGAAAATTACAACTGTACTTATAAAGCCTTTTCTCTGCCGGAACTGCAACCCCCCACCCCATTCAGCTGGCCGCTCACACCCCCTGGCCCGTGAGCACCACGACACCACCAAGGCCAGCAGGTTTGACCTCCTGCACGCCATATTTCGTCTAACAGCAGAGGCCATTGATTATTGGGTGCACCACTGTCTTGTGTGCCTCTAAGAAACAACACTTCCACCAAATCTAAGCCTTATCACAATTTCAGAGACGAAAATATGACACATATACATTTAGAATTGGTGTAACATTGGTAGGTGGTGAATCTTAGTTCCTTGTGATCCCAATGTCACCACCCTAGTCCAGACCCCCTTCTATCTCACCTGGACACATCTACCTCGTCTCCTTTATTCTTGACCCCTCCAATCCAGTCTCCACTGTCAGAGTGGCAATTTTTGCAATACAAATCTGATCACACAATGCAAATCTGATTATTCTTGGCTCCAAAATTTTCAATGACTTCCCCGTACCCTCAGCATTGAGATCTAGCTCCTTCAGGGAGCCTGACTCCTATCATCTCTCCAGCCTCCTCTCCAGCAGTTCTCAGTCAATTTCTCACCTCCAACTGTATCTGACCCCTCTCAGTTCTGCAAACATCATGCTCTCACCCACCCCTCAAGCTCCATACTCTCTACTCCGTCTGTGAGCTCACATGCCCTCTTTTCACCTGCTTATCTGCCTTGTCCATCTTGTCTGTAAAAACCCTGCTTGACCACTCTCCCCTGAGAACAGATCCCCTCCCATATGCTTCTGTACTCTGCAATACCCCTGCATAGCCTTTTGTGTACCTGGAATGATTTACTCAATTATTAGCTTAATTATGTGCCTTTCCGACTTTAAGTTCTATGACACCAGGATTCATTTGAATCAGAACTGATTTTCCAGTGTCAGGCACAGTATTTGGTCCATGTTTGTTGACTGACCAAAAAAAATCTTAGATGATGGCTAATGTGGTTCTCCCAGGCATTGTTTGGCAGAAAGTAGTTTTTAATGCAAAATGGTAATAGGTGCTATAGGGTAGAGGTTCTCAAAGGGTGCCCTGGGCACACAGTAAGCATTTGATAAATGGCATGATGTTACTGCTGATTATAATGACAATGACAAAGGTGACAATAATGTAAGAAATAACATGTTGTATCTATTCGAAAGGACTCACTTTTTAAAATACTCCACGATTGAGCTCTTTGCAGTTTTTATTCAGACAGATGTCTAAGAGTGACCTCCCATAACCATACTAGTCATTGATTCTAAAATCCCAGGACAGGAAAACCATCCCAGGACTAGTTTAAAAGGCTGGTGATCAACAACCATCATTGACAACAAATGCTGTCAGTGAAGTATATTCTCTCTTCAGTTATAAGGATAAAAATTTATTATTTGCAAATGTAACAGAACAGTAATATTTGCTGTGTCTTTTATTTATTTTATTTTTTAAAAGATTTTATTTATTTATTTGACAGAGAGAGAGATAGCCAGCAAGAGAGGGAACACAAGCAGGGGGAGTGGGAGAGGAAGAAGCAGGCTCCCAGCGGAGCAGGGAGCCCGATGCAGGGCTCGATCCCAGGACCCCGGGATCAGGCCCTGAGCCGAAGGCAGACACTTAACGACTGAGTCACCCAGGTGCCCCTTGCTGTGTCTTTTAAATTCTAAATCATAAAAAGCATAGAACATAAGCTACTAGAAAGAAATTTCTTTTCTCATTTGCCAACTCCAATGATATCTGCTCGTTTGCAACAGAACAGGTGTTCCCCAGGTAAACATTCCCAGGGCACACAGTGTAACTGTTTCATATCAGAGAGTCCCCAGCTGACCATCATGTTCCTAGCCCATTACGTGGAATTTGCAATGAATTTTCCCACAGACATTAAATTCTAAGACCTGGTCTTGGTAATTCATACCAATTGTACTGTGGTATGCTATGACACACTGTGGATTAATGGGCTTTATGTACTATGATATGATGTGAAACATTGTGGATTAAATGGGCTTTATGAGTTCACTTTAGAACCTGGACACATTGTCTAATACCATTTCTCTGAGAAAATAGGTTCCAGGGCACAGGAAGCCCCAAAGCAATGAAAACACGCCCTCCTCACTCTCTCACTGTCCCATCCTTTTGTCATCACCCCTTTGGCCACAGCCCAGAGGGAGTAGCATCCCAGCAGCCCCCTGGGTGCCCTTTGGAACATCAGTCCCCACCCAGAGCCCAGGCAGCCACCATGTCCTACCTTTCACCTCTCACACGTTACCAAAACGTTAATAAAACTGCTCTTCACCCTCATCCGACCCTGGGAAACCTCATCTTGTTCCTGGTACCCCCACCACCTGTTCCCTTCACTCAGCGTCAGACCTGGCTCCATCATTTACGGCTCCTTTAGACCATCTCTGAAAGGAAAATATCCTTCCCAAACCCTCCTTTCACTGTCCCCCCTCCACAGTTTTGTTCAGGCTGCTGTTGCCTTCTCTCCTGGGTCTCTCTCTTTCCAAGCCATCCTTCCAGGGAGTCTATCCTCCCAGATCCTACCACACTTCTGACACCTCCTAGAACAGTCTACCTGGCCAGCTCCTCACCTGCACTCACCTCCTTCTGCCTTGGATTTCTTTTCTTTTTTTCTTTTCTTTTCTTTTCTTTTCTTTTCTTTTCTTTTCTTTTCTCTTCTCTTCTCTTCTCTCCTCTCCTCTCCTCTCCTCTTTTCTTTTCTTCTTTCTCCTCCTCCTCCTCCTCCTCCTCCTCCTCCTCCTCCTTCTTCTTCTTCTTCTTCTTCTAATTTTCTTTATGTTTTAGAGGGTAGGGGCAGAAGGAAAGGGAAAGCGAGAATCTTAAGCAGGCTTCATGCCCAGCACGGATCAGGAGGCAAGCCTTGATCTCACAACCCTAAGATCATGACCTGAGCTGAAATCAAGAGTAGGAGGCTTTGAGATGCTGGGGTGGCTCAGTTGGTGAAGCGTCTGCCTTTGGCTCAGGTCATGATCCCAGGGTCCTGGGATAGTCTGCCATCCCACTCCTTGCTCTACAGGGAGCCTGCTTCTCTCTCTGCCTGCAGCTCCCCCTGCTTGTGCTCGACCTGTCTCTCCTTTCTGTAAAAAAAAAAAAAAAAAAAAGTAGGAGCCTTAACCCACTGAGCCACCCATGTGCCCCCTGCCTTGGGTTTTTAATCCTTATTCCCTGTCTTTTCATCTTTCTTTTGGAGTTCCTTGAGGACAGACCAGCTTCTTTATGGTGTCTGGATCCCTGCATCCTCCCCTCTCACCACCCCCAACACACCCCCATAGCGCAGGGCTCACTATAATGTGTGAGAATGCAATAGGAGTTAGGGGTGCAGTGTCTCCCTCAGGCTAAAAAGAGGCAGAAGCACATTATGAAACAATATCTGGGATCAGTAAGAAAAAAAAAAGTGAAATAGTGTCAATGGGAAAAGAAATTGAGGTGTAAACAGCAGAAGAGTAAGACAGAAATCTAACAGTTCTCTTCCAGAACCATCAGCGCATGAACCCGGACGAGAAAACGCTCCATTTTGGTATCTGCAGGAAATAATATCAGACAATGATTCTGCCCTCAGGAGGTGCTATGCCTCCGTGTAAAGGGCTTCTCAAACATGCCCCTTCATTCTCATGGCCACCTTATTATCTTCATTTTACATAGGAGGAAACTGAGGCATCCGCAGTCAATTAACTGGACTAGGGTCACACAGTCAGCAGGGCAGAGCTAGGATTTGAACCTTTTTCCCATCCAAACTCAGCGACTAATTCAACTACCTGTTTACTACAGTTTTGACAGCATATTTGCAGGCTGTGGGGCAGAAGTCACCACCCACTGGGAGATAAAGAATTCATTCCTTCGACTCCTTGAGCCCCCGCCCCTGCCTGGCTCCGGGTGAGCGGCCTCAAGTCTTCCAGCAAACCCAGGAGCTAGGTATGGACGGAAACTGAGCCGGGGGAAATAACCCGCTCAAAGTCACACGGCCCAAGGTTTCCAAGGCAGGCTGCTGAGGCTCCGGACCCACGCTTCAGGGCACCGACGGCCACAGGCTCCCCGCGAGGTCCCCGCCAGAGAGACTGAGTCTGAAGGCCCCTCCGCAGTCAGCCTGCGGGGGGCGGAGGGGGGGCGGAGAACCCTTCCCCACCTGCAGCGCCGTGAGAACACCACCTCCCTCACCAGGTGGTGGAAAGGATGACACCGTATAAAGAATTCAGTGCCTCCAACACCAGAAACAGTCAAGGACAGCCATCAGAGGCAGCCCTTCCCTCTGTCAAGTCTGTGCCATTTTACTTATCACTTACGGGGGATCAGCCTTGTTCCTCTTTAAAATAGATGGTTTTCTCTGCGATCCACGCAAGTCTGCAAAATGCGAAGAAAGGAACACAGTGAGATGAAGGAAAAAGAATTTCCCTTCTCTCTATTGATCACCCTTGTTCCCCAAACACTTTCTCGAGAAATGATTTAAAACTCAAAATGACACCACAATGCATTATAAATAAAAAAGCGTACCAAACAAATAACGAAGTCCCAGCCCTCGGGAGTTTGCAAGTAGGCTATGTTAATATTTGCAAAGTGCCCCGAGTGCCTTAGCGTCTAATTAACATCTTGGGTTTGTTTTCTCAAATTCCAGCCCATTGTTTCCCCTGTGAGCGCAATCCGAAGCCTTTGCCCCTAATGCGCTACGGCCTGCATCTTCCTGCCAATAAAACCGCTGAAACCACCAGAGGTTGAAACAATTAATATTAGATGAAACCCCTCCGCGCCGCGGTTCCGGGGCCCGCGCAGCCCCGCGCCCTCCCGGCCGCAGGGTCCCCGCGGCGCCGGCCCTGGAGGGAGCCCCGGAGCCGCCGCGCCCCGCTGGCTCCGCTGGGCGGGTTAGCTCCCCCTGGGGGGCGAGCTCTCGCGAAAGGAAAACCGAAAATGATCAGATGCTTATCTGACACGCGGTTGCCTGGGAAGAATCGCGTTCATACTGCAGAAATCCATTAGGTACATGGTGCTGCCGGCACTGCTATCTGTAGCGTGACTTTTATTTACACATTTAAAGCATTACTATCCTGACGATGGCACCTGTTAGAGAGGTTACGATGTCTCCAAAGGAAGTTCTGGATTTCCCTCCTGTGGTGCTCTAGAAACCCATCACCAGCAAATCCCCCTCCCCTTGTTTCAGACCCAGGCTCGCGGAGAAAGAGGAAGGTGTTGGAGGTGGGTCTCCAGGGTCGTTCCCAGCACCAGACTCTGGCCTTCTGCACCCGGCAGATGTTAAGACCAGCCGCCCATCACCCATGCGGAGTCGGAATTAGAACTTCCGTTTCCTTTGTATTATTACCCTCACCAGAAAGAATTCCTACATTTAGGCACACTTAGTGTTCTCGCTTTTTGGTCGATGATCTTATTATGGACGCTCATTAAAAAGCCCCAAATCAGAGACTTGCTGGACGTCTCCTGAACTTATCCGGCTGGAACCGCAGAGCAAAAAGCAAGTGAGAAGGGGCTGTTTTCTTCCAGCACTCAGACCTAGCCCCGGCTGCAGAGTGGAGAGGTTGTAGATCTGGCCTTGCCTGGAACAAGGGCTCGCTGCTCGTAGACGACTGGATTGGATGCTGCAAGCCAACACCAGTGTGGTGGGGGCGGCGGGGGGCGGGGGGGGGGGGAGTTAATACGTTGCCAGTTCTTGTGGCACACTCTGGTTCTTGTGTGAAACGGAGGAGAAGATTGTTTTTCAGCATTCTTTCCTAACAGGAGAAGAGCCATTTCTCACTATGAAAGTACCTCGCGGGGATTCCCATTAAATAAAACTGCTTGACGATGACCTAATTTGTTCGTTCAAGAGGATAAACTCTTCCTATCCATACATTATTGTTGTTATGGTTTCCGTTGTTAAATTATACATAAAAGGCCCGAGCCTATTTTAGAAATGAAACGTTTTCAGAACATGAATCTTAATGAGATGCTTACACTAAATTGTGCCTGAGAATGGCATTATTTTAGCTGCCTCTTTATATTTTCACCAATTTGCAATCCTCAATGCACTTTTAAAAAATAATTGTAAAACGTATTATCTTATAATATGTTCATTCACTACCATAGACCTGCCTGTTGCCTTTTTGGTCTTAGGTTATTTTAAAAAATCTCCAAAATAACCCCCTTGGTAATCTTGTCTTCCCTATGTCTACTTTTCCTTCATAAAACTTGTCCACTTTTCCTTGGATAAAGTCTTTTCAAACATGAACAAATCTACAGGCAAGTTCTTAGAACACGGGTCCTGCAAGACCCTCACTGGAATGTTGACCAGTGCAATTGGGGAACGCCTCACATTCTCCCCATCCAAGGTTTACAAATCACATGAAGTCTTACCGTCAAGAAACCTGCTGAACTTGGCTTAGACAGGCATTTCTCAAATTTATTTGCATGTGGAACCTTTTTAACACAAGGCTTATTAATAGGCTGTGGAACTTTTATTTCTAGGATTACACTTTAGGAATTAGTGATTGAGACCATCTAATATATGGAATAATTATAGGTCAGATAAAACTGAGATAAGTCAAGCTGCAGCATAAGAATTTCTTTAAAAAGGAATCTGAACTTAATTGCTATTTGTGAATTTCATAAATCCACTGTGTTAAAAAAATAATCATGCCTTAAATACATAGGTGATTAGAGGCTGTGTGAGAACCCTGAAACTACACAGAATACGAAGGTTCCAGAAATATCCCTTTTATCCCATGGGAACTATAATCCAAAGTGTGGTAGATTCCACATTTGTTGAGTCAGCCTCTCCATCAGTCCCAACACACTGGGAGTATTTAAAAATAGTCCTGGTAGCTATAGACTCCCGCAGTGCTCTTAGAAGTGAATTCAGTGCTCAGGAGAAAGGACCACCCAGTCCAAACTTGTTCTACTGCTTAACCCCCCCCCAATTGCCCCCAAAGATAACCATGTACCCCAATAGGATCTGTGCTAGCAGAAGATCTGCATAGTTGACAAGCCTCTCATGCATTCTCTATCCCTTAGGGAGAGCTAGCTGACAAAAACACACAAACAAACATCATCCTTGAGAACAAGGCAGTCAAAGCAGCAGCCGAAGAGCCCCACAAAGTGTGGACCATCTGGACCAATTCGTGTTCAATGAAAACGTCCTAAAAGGAATTCCAGGGGCGCCTGGGTGGTGTGATCAAGCACCCGCCTCTTGGTTTCCACTCAGTTTGTGACCTCGGGGTGGTGAGATTGAACTCCCCCCCCCCCCCCAGCCAGCCTCAGGTGCCGCACTCAGGACCCAGTCTGTGTAAGACTCTCTCTCCCTCTGCCCCTTCGAGGCCCTCCTTGCGCACTCTCTCACTCTCTATCTAAAATAATTAAATAAGTCTTTTTTTTTTTTTAAAGATTTTATTTATTTACTTGACAGAGAGAGAGAGAGCCAGAGAGCACAAGTTGGGGGGGGGGGGGGTGAGTAATGGGAGAAGGAGAAGCAGGCTCCCGCCTGAGCAGGGAGCCCAATGCGGGGCTCCATCCCAGGTCCCTGGATCATGACCCCAGCCAAAGGCAGCTGCTCAACCAACTGAGCCACCCAGGTGCCCCAGATAAATAAGTCTTTTAAAAAATAAAAGGAACTCCAGGTGCTTCAAGCAGCTGGGCTAATAGGAAATGAGGGGCATACAAATGAAAGGGGTTGCATCTAGTCCTTCTCAATCAGATATTCTTCAGAAAGTGAAAGAAAGCATTTACATTAAAACACTTGACAAAGTGCCCTTTTATACCCCTACTGACCCACGGATCCCACATAGCACTCTCTTCCCCCACATTCGCATATTAAGGCACGAAAGGTAATATGAATATAACTAAAAAATCATGCATTACATTTGTCTCGTAGTCTTCACAACACTTAGCAGAAAACTGGACAAAAAATAGATGCTCCATAAATACTAATCAATTGATTAATTAATTGACCAACTAATGGCCCTTTCAAAGTTACTTGTCATCGGAGAAAAGCTGGACTTATACCCTGAACACTTAGTTCTTGTTTAACCCCTGGAGATTATTTTCTATTTCAAGGGAGACTCACAGTTTAAACAGGACTGTGAAAAATGAACCAAAACAGGCTGGCAAATATTTCTTAAATTCTATTCCACCCACAAAATTTGCATTATGTCTGTTGATATTTGTCAAATGCCACCAGGCCCTTTCTATCATCTTCTCTCACACAGAACAGCCAGGAACTGGGCGTATCTGCTCTCTGCTACCTAATAATTACAAATTTTATAGAAACTTTTCAAGGGAATAGAAATAATAAGCAAAATATATTTCATCTAAGCCTACCAAATGATTTCTTTTTAAGGTTTGTTGCTTGACTTGTTGAAGATAGAAGCACGAGCTTAATTTCATCACTAAGAATTACTAGGATCACATCACATATACCATTAAACACATGGGTCTATCCTGAGAAATTTCATTGTATTCAGCCATACTAACACCCAGAATCTGCTACCTAAAGTGCTTGTATTTAAATTGACCAGATATGTTTAAAGTAGAGAAATTATCCAGTGTGCATCTGGTTAAGAATTTGTAGCAAAGATCGTGCTTCTCATACTTTCACAGAAAATGAAAGTGATAATTATCAAAACAAAAATCTGAATCTGCATGTGTCAGACAACTTCCCCCTTTTCTGTTATTTTCAACCCCCCAAGGAGTAGAACTGAAAGTGGTCTTTTGGTGTTGCTTCAAATAAACTATTTTTCTGTTCAGACTAAGTTTTTTTTTTTTAATTCTTATTTATTTTTAAAGTAATCTCTACACCTGACATGGGGCTCGAACTCACGACCCCATGATCAAGAGTGGCATGTTCTACCAACTGAGCCAGCTAGGTGCCCCAGTAATTTCTTAAGGCAGTTTGTATAGTATATAAACAATGACACTATGTAGTAAAATAAAGTACTAATCACAGGTGGGGAGAGCATATTCGATTTAAAGTATGTGCTTTTGATTCAATCAATGATCAAGCTGTGTGCCTTTCTGGCATAGGACTCAAACGAAAGTATACTACAGGTTGTCTTTCAATGTTATGTGACCTTAAAGCCCAGGACTGCTCATTCCATCTCGGTCCACTCCTCCAGGAATATTTTAAGGTGGTTTGATGGGACACATCCCCACAATCTGTCCAAACCAAAGCAAGGTTGCAGACAGGCTTTCACATCCTTACATCTTACCCTTGAAAGCTCTGTCTGGTCAGGAAAATGGGACAGCTGCAGGGTGGTGTTTATGCTGCCACCTCTTGGCCTTATGAGGAAATACATCACGGGGAGAGGGAAAGAGAACTCCATTGTATGTTGTCTTTATGTTAGGGTCAGCAAATGTTTCTTCAATGTCGGGAAGGGAACTCACAGACCCTTTGGAGCATATTACAAAACCCCTGGACACCCCTTCCTGGAAAAAGCACACACGCAAAAAACTTTTGTAGACAAATCTGGACAACCGGAAGCCCATTCATGTATCCCTTTCTAGACTACACATTCAGGAGAGCAACTCACTTTTTTGCGCCGTGACAAAATTTCTGTCAAATGGGAGAAAGTGAACACTCGGAGAGGATGATTGGAATGCAAGATTCAGAAGAAAAATTTTGACATCAAATGATTTTTAGTTCAAAATTGCTAGGTAGTGTGAAAAAGAAAAAAAATAAATAAACTTTTCTCAGCGGCCGAGAAAGTTTGGATTCCGTTTCAAAGTTCATCGATGCGAAGGACTCGCTGGGAATTCTGGGGGCTATCGCCAACAGAAACATTATGCTTTTGACACTTCCAGTGTTGATATCTTAAATCCTCCCCCAGCTGAGTTTTGGATCCCATGATGTGGTCTGGTGCACGTAGTCTGTTTATTTATTTAGTTTCTAGAAATGTCTTCTGTGTTTCTACCAGTATTTCTGCAGCACGACTTGCAGAGTGGTCGGCTGCCTCTGAGTTGTTCTGAGCATTTCCCAGAGCCCTCCAGATCTGGAGGCCTCCCTGATCCTTCTCAAAATGAAGCCATTCTCCCATTTCCTACCTAGGGAAGAGAGACTGGCCGAGTCCTTACAGCATCTGAGAAGCTGCTTGAACTAATCCACCCAGTCTTGCTCCCTAATGGAGTGATTGGCAGACACCTAAAGAGATATCGATTGGACCAGTCAGTCCAACACCCTGGTTTTCTTACCTGTCAGTGTGACCAAGGTATTAACCCAGGAACACTCGGAACCCTATACACTTTCCCTCCATGAAATTAACACTCCCTTTATGAGTTCCCCTTGTCTCTGCAGCACGCTTGGGGAGTAAGCTGTTTTTCACATCTATGGTGGCAGAACCTGATCGCTCGGTCCATCTAGGGGAACAAGAAGTTCTCCCATTCCATTTTTGTTCTCATTGGGTTTGATTTTTATCTTTGCGTTGTTACTCTTACATAGCATACTATTCCACCAACCTGCAATTTTTGAAAAATAAATGCTCATTATTTTATGGGGGGGGAAGTTTCCCCAATGCACTTCGAGTGTTACTAACCAGCTCCCGGCGATTCGACAGACTCCTAACTGCTGAAGCAGTGAGCCCTAATAGTGTGGTTGCTGCCCTTCTCCGGGTCGCTTCAGGAGTTCTTACGTTTTATTAATGTAATAAAGTGTAGCTTTTACAGTTATCTACAGTATGTGGTTACAAATGCATGTTATTGATATAATCGGTGTGATGCTTGAGTTTCTTTTCCATTAATAGAAACTCTGCATTTTATACATTAATTATACAAAGAATTAATGATGGCTTATACAAGTCTGTCTGCAAGTAGACATTTTAGAAGCAATTATACTCATAGCAGAGTAGTCCTCTCTTTAGTAACAAGATTTGTTCCAAAAGATGATTTTAAATGCGTTTGTTCATAGACATACGTGGTACTCTACAAGGAATAAAATGAACACGCTCATATAAAACTCGTTTCCTAAGAAAACAGTTGTTGCCATGTTGAACACGGCATCGGTTCCTGTAAAATTTCATCCGAAGATATTTACATTTTGGTTTTATTCTTTGCGTCACTTAAGATGGTGGTAACAAAGACTCCAAGTGATACTTGTCCAGAATGAGACCACCATGGTCTTCTGTCAGTGTTCCCATCACATGCGATGGCCCCACCATCATTTACCTCCCAAAACCAAGACCCAGCAGGTCATTCCTCATCTCCTTTCTAATCCCTTACAAAGTTTTGTTGCTGTCGCTTCCTAAGTATCTGTGGGGTGTGTTCACTTGTCCCCACATCCGCTGTCACACCCTCTTTGGAGCTGCATCATATCTTACCTGGGGGCATGCAATGGTCCCCACATCCATTCCAGTCCATCTCAAACCCATCTTCCATGTTGCAGCAAAACTCAAATCATGCCTCCCTCTCCCCAGTGAAAACACTTACAAGTCTTTTTATAGATCTTGAGGTAAACAACAAACTCCTTTCCAACAAAATCCTTGTCCACCCTATTTAAAAAATGTATCTCTCCTTTTATTTTCTTCAGAGTCATCCGATTTTCCTTATAGAACTTTAAACTCACTGGCCGTTTCTGCCCGTGGAGGTCATGACAAGGTTGATAATGTTACAAAACCACGACACACATCACCTCTAAAAGGCAACGGCATTAAGACTCTAGTCTGGATTTCTTAAACCAGATAACAGGAGTAACTGACGTTGGAATAAGAATTTTTGGTTTACTGAAGGTGAGTCAACTTCTAGAACACTTCCATTCACAAAAATGGAATGGACCTCATCAGGTTCATGCAATGTGAAGGGAAAAAGAGGTTGACATCCTTAGTACAGAATTGGGAAGACGGAAGAGGAGGCCACCTGTCTTGATTGGGCAGTTGCCGCGTGCCAGCCACCATGCTGCCGACCTACTGTGAGCTGGTTATTTCATTTAATTCACCTACAAGCCCAGCCACCTCCATCTCATCTCCATCTGACAGACTAAAAACTTGATGGCAAGAAGGTTCACCTCTTTTGCTAAAGGTACCACAGCTATTCTCTGGCATAATTAATATCTGAACTCCAGGCTGACATTCAAGTGCCTCCTTCTTCATCAGAGAGAATGCCACTGTGGAACCTGTCCCCTCCTCTGTTCCAAAAGGTAGCTCCACCCAATGGAATGACTCCCAAATCCCTTTCCTACTGTGTGCTGTAACTATTGTTAATTTTCTATCCATTCTTCCCTTCTCTCCTATCTTCTGGAATACGAAAATTGATCTCACTTCTAATTTTTGTTACTTCTCCTCTCACCTCCTTTTTCTCACCTCTAATTTTCGTTACCTACAGTCACCTTCTTTCCTAGCCTTGTTCTTTTTCTGGTGACCTTCACAGGCCAAGGACACGTTTTCCAGGGTGTGGCTACCCAGCCCTCTGGAAATCTGCGACACACTCTCTGACCCTTCTCAGGGTGTTCAGGGCCCCTCTTGCATCTTGATATTTAACAACAACAACAAAAAAGAATAAAACACATGCGGAAATTTGGTTTGGATTGCCGATACCTATTTAGTTAATACTTAACAACATTCATTCTCAGGAGTTGAGCTTAGACCGATGATGACAAATGACACCAATGTTATGACCACAGTATTTCACTGTCCTATTCAAAGATATTATAGCCAAGTCAAGGTTAAAACCACATCATGGAACAAAGTAAGGGGTGATATTACAGAACCATGAGGATTGGCATATACAACTACTAAGAAACATCTATTCATATTCATCTAAATTGAATTTTTTTTCTTTGTTGCAGCTTTAGAATATCTCAGGAGAGATTGTTTAAAGCCTTGTGAAAACTTCTTCAGAACACTTAGCCAAGGGACGCCTGGGTAGCTTAGTCAGTTAAGCGTCTGCCCTCGGCTCAGGTCATGATCTCAGGGTCCCGGGATCGAGGCCTGTGAGCCCTGTGTTGGGCTCTCTGCTCAGTGGGGAGCCTGCTTCTCCCTCTCCCTCTGCCTCTCCCCTCTATTCATGCTCTCTCTCTAAAATGAATTAATAAAATTAAAAAAAAAACTTTTAGCCAATACAATCTTTACTTTTTCAATTTACTTTTGAATTTTCGTTTTTATTTTATTTTATTTATTTATTTATTTTGAGAGAGAGAGAGCAAGAGAGAGAGAGTGAGGGAGCTCCCGAGGGTGGGGAGCAGAGGGAGAGGGAGAAGCAGCCTCCCTACCTAGCAAAGAGCCCAAAATGGGACTTGATCCCAGGACGCTGGGATCATGACCTGAGCAGAAGGCAGATGCTTAACCAACTAAGCCACCCAGACGCCCCCCAATTTACTTTTAAATTTTCTGATGCTAGAAACTAAGATTAAGACAACCTTTTCCATGGCTAAAAACAGGATCCCACAGGAGTCTGACCAGTTGTAGCCCTATGCTGCTATGTCAATCACATTCGTCAAGGGAAAAAAGTTCACTGAGATCTTTTTAAAAAGAAGCCGTGGTTAGAAGGCTCCCTGACATGAGCCTAACCCTGACTTTGTGCTGCTGTGGGTGCTGGAGAAAGCGAGGCAGCCCCAGCCCTGCGTCAGGCTTTTGCATCTTGGGCTTTAAAGGGAAAGAACGTGAAAAGAGAGGAACAGGGAACGCTAGTTAACCAGCACTCTTTGCGATCGTTCTGTGTTTGGAACGAAGGGCAAGTAGGCACTGTGCTTTTAAGAACTTCACCATCTCACATCTGGCGACACAGGATGTTTGCAAATTCCGGGAGGGCAGGCTCGCGGTGCTCAGCCCACACCCTCTGCTGACGATCAACACCGCGTATTAGCTGTGATTTCATCTAATTAATACATAACCACAGAGGAGAAAGAAAGGATTTCACAATCGAGCATGTCGCCTCAATTTTCAAATTCCTTTAGGTTGAGAGCAATCACCAGCAAGGCTGCTGGCCCCCTGACATATTTATTCTTCCTCTTCAGATTCAAACCATTCCAAAAGGTGAATAAAAAATACAGCAAAAGCTGCCGGCTCGTCCACAGTACTTACATGCTTTACATACCTTCAAAATCTGTGGCTTATTAATGACTGATTTTCCAACCTCCTCAATAAGCTTTTTTATTAGCATGACATTCCTTAACTTGCAAGCGCCGAGCCATCTCGCACCGCGCGAGCTTCCTTGATGGTATTTAATATAAAGATAGAACAGTATTTATATCCCTCACAATAAGAGAACGGATCGTTTTAAGGCTATACAGCCTAGATGTGATAAAGAAAGAAGGAACCTTACAAAATGATAAATATTTTCATTAAAAAACTTTAAAACTAAAAGTTCAAAGATAGGTTCTCCTCTCTTATTTCTTGTCAAAACATGACTTAAGACCCAAAACTAATCTACTTTCAATTTTATTCCATATTTCAGCGCTGTCATAGTACTCAGCAGAGAGTATTGGAATACGATCATTTTTTATTTTGTTGATGTTACCGACAGCTTTATTTCACAAAGCAATCTTATACTATGTCTACCCGTGGCAGGGCACAGAGGTCAAATAGCCTATCCTTACAGGTGGAGAGCTTATTAAATGGCACGTCTATTAAACCCAATGGACAACATAAAGAAACATTCCAGCAAAATACTTTTAACATAGTTCAATGAAGTTATGGCTCAAAAGGGTAGTAAATAATTTAAACAGAGACCAATAGGGAATTTGTTATACTTTTTACTAGCATCTTCAAAATTATATTTCAAACAAAGTGGTTAGAATAGAGAGAAACACAAAAGCTGCAGAGAAGAGCCCAAGTTCTATGGCAAATTGCTAAGAAGAGTGGGTACTTCAACGCAAATCCAAACGTTACTAAATCAACAGTTCTATTGCAAAGTTCATTTAAAATAATCTAGGCATAAATAGTGCGTAATTGTGAACTGAATGATCTTTTAAAAATAACCTTTCTGACGGTCGTTTTTACTGTTGTTTTGGAAAACAGTTGATATCTCAGTTCTGTGTATGAAAACATTATCCGTGACAGAACATCCCCTCTGAGAGAAAAAGACTGCATCAGGAGAATAGAGTCAAAATAATATGGAAACGGAGGGGTCTGGATGGGGGATGGGCTAGATGGCGGATGGGTACAAAGGAGGGCACTTGTTAAGATGACTCACCAAATTCTACTCCTTGCAACCAATATTACACTGTATGTTAACTAACTAGAATTTACATACAAATTTGGGGGGGAATAAGATACAAAAACCTTAAATAAGTAAATAATATGAAAAATATGTGTTTAAATATCACCTCCTATTTGGTGTGAAAATCTCATGTGGTTACAAAAGATTAGGGGAAAAAAGCATTTCGTAATGCAAAGCTGGGATTTTCTTTTCTGATATTTCTGGTAACTCTTTGATTATCAAAAATGAAACCTATCAGCCTTTTAATCACAGTGTTTCCTCCTGCATATGATTAACCATATTTACAAAAAGAAAGAAGAAAAGAAAGAAGTGAGATCCATGAGCGAGAACTCAATTTCTTACTCTTACGTGCAAAGCTGTGGCTTTCGACCAACATAACAAACTGAATCAGTACTTTTAATAAGTTTATCATAAATACTGTATCTCTTAATCTTGAGATTGGGTACCTAGTCTTGTCACCAGGAGTCTAAAGCACTTGATTAAGGGTTATTAGTAGATCTGCTGGTAGGATAATTAATAAGATACAGAAACATAAAACACGAGTTGTTAAAGTTGACAATCGCCTTTCCTCCCAGCTACCCCCGAAATGCGCTGTCCTTGCTCCGGCACACAGTAAATCATCTACCTAAATGTATTTGCACCCAATCATTTTTTAAAGTCACAATCTTTGTAGTGTCAACTTGTCAAGGGTCAAAGGGAAGAACAGGCGAGATTCCCAAATCAATCTGCTTGTAGAAACTGTCTCATTTCATTTCAAATTACCTGCTGTGGTTGAAGCAGGCTATGGACAAACTGCCTTCCTCCATAAACCATGACAGCACAGGTCGAACTTATGTGATCATTCATAAGGGGCAAGTCATGCCGGTTCTGTCATTAACTACTTTTAAACGGCTGTGCAGGGTTAAGCGGTCTTGCAGGGCAGCCGCAGATATAAATACTGTTTGGACAGTTTAATGTCAAGAGACAACTCCTCTGGGATTAAAACTGTGTAACCCAACAGAGCAGTTGTCGATACAAGGATTAAGGTACTTTGGTATTGTTCCTGGGAGTCATGCCTTCACATGGGCTTTTTTGTAAGTGACCCCGTAGGGGACCCTGCCTGTCGTCCACCCACATCATGCGACTGCTAGACCCTGTTCTGAGAATATGAAAAAAAAAAAACAACTGTAGGCATCCAGAGGTCCACGCTTCCAGTACGTGTTCTTAGAGAGTTTACGTTAGTCTTGGTGAGTCGGAAAACAAGTACACCGCTGGTGGGGCCGCCCGGCTGCAGCTCCAGCGCTGAGCTCAGGCTTGTAGGACGCGTGGTCCCCCGGAATCTCAAAGATCTAAGCTGTCCACAGAATCGCGGCAGTTGGGTGCGATAACTTGTGCACAAAAGCTCCATGATGTAAGAAGTAAGACTGAAATAATGATCCCATTGCCTCTGCAGAGCTCATTCCTTAAGGCAAGCGCTATAGTGTCTGAAGAGAACAAAAACTGTTATTTACCTGGTGCTTCATACCTATAGGGCACTGTCCTAAGTGCCTTGCGTGCATGACCTCATTTGAATCTCACAATAACCCAGTGAGAAATCTATTTTTAGTTCCGCTTTCCAGGTGAGAAAGCTGTGCACCAGACCTAGTAATAATTTGCCTCTAGGTTACACAGCTGGTGATGATGGAGAATAGTAATGGACATCGGGTCTGATTCTAGAACTGGCACTCTCAGCTACGAGGCTATCCCACCTCCACGATAATTATGCCTCCTGTGAGAAATTGTACTTGCTCGACCTATAAAGTATTTATAATATACACTGGCTTAGCTTTCTTTAACATGCATTAGCTGTGTGTGCAAACAGTCTGAATCATTAAAAGAGTTACTAGTCACTTGGAGAGCCAGAGTGAGTTAAATCCAACCTATGTACAGACACAGAATGTCTGGAAGACTTTCCGGAGGGTATGCGGGCATAGATCATTTTAAGGAAATCTATTTCAAAATCCTCAGTGTCCGTATGTTTTCTTTCCAAAAATTGATCCACCGGAGAACAGATCACGTCAATTCTAATTTTCTACCATCATTCACAAGGCCAGCTCTCCAACCTTGCTTCAAAGGCCACCCCTCTCCCATCCTAGACTCTCACCCTCCCCCCAGGTAGGAAATCTCCATTGTCACCAAAAACTGGTTATCAGGCCCCTGAAGTTTCTTCCCCAAAACATCCCATGAAGAGATGCGTTTCAACCAAAAGGTTTCTGTGTCTAAAACACACCTATCAAATGTTGTAATATATTTTTGGTGATTGATCAATTTCTAATGCTACCTCCATATTCAGAAAGGAACATGCGAGCCTTTAGAACCCTATAGTAATAGGATGTTTGAAAAAAATTCCATTCACATATGTAGTCTCGTAGCAGAAAATTGTATGGTAGTTGTAAAGCTTTCAAATATAATGGTATTTCATTAGGATAAAATTCTGTGGGGGAAAGAGAATGGAAATGTAATTTTCAGAAAGAAAAGGAGAAATGCTATAGAAGAGTCGGAGTGTTTTTTAAATGGATGCTACTAAGTATAAAATCACCTGCTGTTTACATTCATTCGGGTACATTCAAACCAGTCCCTCAACCTCAGCACTGTTGACATTTTGGGCTGGATAATTCTTTGTCATGGGTTACACTGTAGGATGTTGACGGGCATTCTTGGTCTACACACACACACACACACACACACACACAGTTGTGACCACCAGACATTGCCCAAATGTCTCCTGAGGGGGCAAAACTGTTGTCGGTGGAGAACCCTTAAGTCGGGGTTATAAGAGACTTATCATATATTTTTTAAAATTTATTTAAACTTATGATGGAAAATGTTAAATGTCCTCTAAAAATCATGCAAGAAAGAACATAATTTTTCAAAATTATGATTATATTTTAAAGATTTTATCTATTTATTTGTAAGACAGAGAGAGAGAAAGCACGAGCAGGGGGAGGGGCAGTGGGAGAAGCAGTCTCCCCGCTGAGCAGGGAGCCCAAGGCAGGACTCGATCCCAGGACCCCGGGGTCATGACCTGAACTGAAGGCAGACACTTAGCCAACTGAGCCACCCAGGTGCCCCTCAGGATTATTTTTAGAAGTATATATGGGCAAACACATTTCAAGGCCACCAAGTTTAGTAGAAATAAAAACATTCATGGCAAATGTGGTGCCAGCAGAGACAGATTCCCGGGAGCTCGCCCCTCTCAACCTCGTCTGCTGGGATGGCTGGGACCCCCCAGAATCTGAAGACAGTAGCTGGACCATCACAAAGGCAACGTCGACATCATGTTTGAACATGGTGACTCTGTATAACCACCAGTTTCAAAGAAACAGAAAGAACAATTAATATGGGTTATTCTTCAATAATTTTGAAGTGTCATCTTTTGAATAATAAGCATAAATGGAGAAGGCCGAATTCAGAAGAGCACGAAGGATTCCCTAGAGATGTTAAGACCAAAAGGTCACAGATCACATTGTTTTTCTTCTAAATCTGTTGTAGTTCTGTGTACTGTATTTATCTAGGCTTCAAGTGAACTTACAAATTTATTTTATTTATTTCATTAATTTATTTGACAGAGAGAGAGAAAGTGAGAGAGCACAAGCAGGGGGAGCAGCAGAGGGAGAGGGGTCATGACCTGAACCGAAGGCAGACGCTTAACCGACTGAGCCACCCAGGCGCCCCTAAAGATTGTATTTTTAAGTAATCTCTGTACCCAATGTGGGGCTTGAATTCACAACCCCGAGATCAAGAGTCACATGCTCTTCAGACTGAACCAGCTGGGCGCCCCACAAACTTATTTTATTATAATCATCTCTCTTGATACAAACCTAGGAGTCTGGAGAAGACTAGAGCTCACAGGACATTATTTTCCACAGGCTTGATGTCCCACCATGAGCCACACCGGAAGCCAGGCTGGAGAAGTAACCAAGCCACCTATCAGACTGTGACAGGAAAAAAACAATGATAATAACCGTGTTATCGTGTATTAACTGTGTTGTCACTGAGATACACGGACTGTATGGTATCAGGTACTTGCCATTATAATCCCCAAATAGCAACTAATATCTAAGTGAAGTTACAACCTTTTTATTAAGTATCTTTAAAGATTTTTAAAAACAACTCAACCAAGCCAAAAATAGAGAAAAAAGTTTATAATGGCAAAATTAGGAAATGCACATAGGCAAAACTGAGAAGACAAAATTACCCAGAATCTCATCACCCAAAGATAGCAAAACTAGAATTTGGGGGCGCCTGGGTGGCTCAGTTGGTCAAGTCTCGATTTCGACTCGGGTCGTGATCTCAGGGTTGTGGGGTTGAGCACCGTTCCAGCGGCTCAGCGCGGAGTCGCTTGAGATTCTCTCTCTCCCTCTCCCTCTGCCCCTCCCCCTGCTTGCACACATGCCCTCTCTAAATAAAGAAAATCTTACTTTAAAAAAACCTATAATTTAATTGTACAGAATCTTTTGAAACTCTGCATATTAAATCGGGCAATTCTGGCTCTGTACCAACTCCTATTTTTCACTAACAAACCCTATAGAGGGTCCTTTTTCGTTTTACTGGTACTCCACAGTTATTACGCCCTTAAGACACCTTGTCTCTTCTGACTTCACCAAGCTTTGAGTTAGGTGGGGGACATGCATTATCATCCCGGTTTTATAAGTGAGGAAGCAGAGGCCGAAAAAGTTAAGTGACACAAACCCCAAGTCCGGTGCTCTTTCCTTGGACCCACGCAGCCTCCACAAACAAAAGTGGCCACAGCGGCTTACGCATGCCAAATGATTCCTTTTTGGCTGAGCTGCCCATGCGAGCAGAGTTTCATACATTTGATCTTAAGAAGGTTCCGCTAGCCAAGTGTGCATTTGATATCTGAATCTTTACAAGAAAAAAAAAAAGTCAGGAAACTCCATCCTTGGATGTTCAAAACCATCTTTCTGCAAAGTGCCAGTGGGCTCTAACGCGCTGGAGCTTAGATCCTGCATTAGCGAATGCAAGGCAACCCTGGCTTTCGGAAGATGCCCCGTCTGGCCAAGGGATTGGTACACCCAAACAAAGGCTTAAAGACAAGAAGCAGCATACTAATGAGTGGAGTGGAGGACAATGCGAGCCAAATACTCCACTGCCCAGCAAACGGAACAAAGGACCCGTCACGGTGAGGAGACATAAGGCATTCATGCAGCCTGCCAACACATATTCATGGGGCACTTGTGTGCCGGGCAGTGTTCTAGGCTCTGGGGGTACAGTGATGGCACAGACCAGGCAGCCTGGTGCGGTGGACCAAATACATCAAATACAGCCTCAGTGAGCATAAATGCTGCTGCACCTCTCACTAGCCAACAAGGCGAATTATATCGTCTCTGAGCCTCAGTTTCCTCAGTTATAAAATGAAGGACATATCTAGTCCATTGCATGAAACCGGGTAATATATCTATTAAAAATACCTGAGACAGAGAGGCCGACAAACGTTATTAATGGAAGCTCATCTTGACTAAGAGCGTATTATGTTCAAGGGACTATGCTAGTCACGTCCCATGTATTATTAGGTCATTTAATCCTCACCGCTTAGGGGCACCTGGGTGGCTCGGTCAGTTAGGCATCCAACTCTTGATTTCAGCTCTGGTCATGATCTCAGGGTCCTGGGATCGAGCTCCAGATCAGGCCCCCACTGGGCGTGGAGTCTGCTTAGGATTCTCTCTCTTCCTCTGCTCTGCCCCCCCCCCCACGCACACATTCTCTCTGTCTCTCTCCCCCTCTTTCTTTAAAATGATAATAATCTTCACAGTTTAGTATAATACAACTACTTGGGGATGATGAAATTGGGGCACAGTAACTTGTCCAAGCACATACAACTGTCTAGGGTCAGAGCCAATATTCAAACCCGGGTAATTTGGTTCCAGAGCTGGTGCTCATAAGACTCTAAACTATACCATCCCTCCCCTCTCTTCCCCTCTCATGCAATTTTCAATACAAGTTCTGAAGGAGAGGAAGGAAGAATCTGAAGGGCACCTAAGATGTCTACACACCTCCCTCAAGATTCCATGTCCAGTGGCTTTGCTCCTAATGCTTGCTCTCCACTTGCCATTCACAGCCTTCCTCTTGTCTGTTGCTTCTGAACAGGTCTCCGAATCCGAATTCCCTGACCCCTTTCTCACTCACTAGCAGAGCTAGAGTTCTTGACTAAACCAGCGACTCCATCAGTACTCGAATGCCTGCTGCTTCAATTCCAAGAACACGAGGTATGGTGCCCATGTTAGAAGCAGCTAAATGGCAGGTCAATGCCTATAATTCTTTTATTATGAAATTGGGTGCATATTCAGTCAGTATCCCTACTTTTTCTACACACAGAATCTTTTTTTTTTTTTAAAGATTTTATTTATTTATTTGACAGAGAGAGAGAAACAGCCAGCGAGAGAGGGAACACAAGCAGGGGGAGTGGGAGAGGAAGAAGCAGGCTCATAGCGGAGGAGCCTGATGTGGGGCTCGATCCCATAACGCCGGGATCACGCCCTGAGCCGAAGGCAGACGCTTAACCGCTGTGCCACCCAGGCGCCCCTCTACGCACAGAATCTTAATAATTATATGTGGCACACGTCTCTCCCAATCAGCTGTCCCTCTGAGCTTCGGTGTCAAGGGATGACAGGCTATTCTTGGAGATGGCCTTCCCCAAGACTTTCCAAGTGAATCTGAAAGATAATTCAAAGGTAGGGCAATCACATAATTTACTCTCCAAACCTGACACTATATAGAGCAAAAGTGGGGTGCTAATAATAATTATACTGGGACAAAAGGTCTAAACGGGGGCTATCCTGGGCAAACCAGAATGCAGTTATGTCCCAGCTCCACTGTTTCTGAATTGGCTTCCTTCCCAGGACCCTCCCTCCCTGTCCGGTGGAAGGGTGGGTCTGCTTTACTAATGGTTCAACATTCCATTTGCCACACATTTGCTCACATGGGCCTTAACTGGCTTGACCCAGGTTGAGTGCCCAACCTTGATCCAGTCAGTGTGGCCAGGAAAAGGAATGGGAAAGACTGGCTTAGCCAAGTTCAGGGAGTAGAGTCTGCTTCATCTGAAACATGGCAAGAGGAGCTGACCATTCCTACTAGGGCAGATAGACTCTGGTCGCCATGAGCCCACCTTCTGGAGTCATGCATAATCCTGCCCTTTGAGAATAAGCACAGCTTGTGACTTGCTTCTAACCAATAGAACATGGCAAAGGTAATAGGGCATACATAATCACGGCTGATAAGATTGTAGCAGCTGCCGTACATAATATATATGTATTCATAGATACTGTGTATGTATATATAACATGTAAATATGTATATGTGTATATAATACATATGTAAATACATAATGCATGTATATAATATGTGTCAATATATATGTGTATATAATGTGTAAATATATGTAAATATATGTACATTTATAATGTATGTGAATCTCTATATAACATATATACATATATATCTATTCCTCTCCCAATTATATGAACTCCTATATATGCAAGCCCATACAATTATTTATTCAAAACAGGAAGAAAATACACCAAACTTGTAACAGTGATTATCTCTGGGTAGTGGAATTGTTATTTCTTTATTTTCCTCCTCTCTTCTGTATTTCCCAATTATTTCATAATGAGCAATTACTTCTTTCTAGAATCAGGACAAAAGTGCACTTTTGAAAACATGGAATTAATCAGGGTTCATTCAAAATAAAACACCTGTTTCTAGTTTAAGCGACTGCTGTGTACTCAGAGGTCCTGATCCAGGACATCAGAAGTTGCTATGGCATTCAGCAGGACATACGCGGAGGGGTAAGACGAACTGCGGAAGTAAAGAGAGGACAAGGTGGCTCTCCCAGGCTCGGGAGCATCTTAGTGTGAGCCCGATGAGGGAGGAGGTGGGAGGGAGGGGTGTGCCAGCCAATTCTAATCCCTACCAATCTACAGGAAGGGAGGAATCCAGACTGGCACCAAGAGGTCCACATGAGGAGGGTCCCAAAGCCCAAATTACGCTTCAGGGGCCAGTGCCAACCTACAGGGAGGGGACAAACTAGAGCAAAGCAGAGAAGAGAATATGATTAAAGACATTACTCTACAGCCGTAAGATGCAGCAATGCCGCTAACTGTGCTTTCAACAGATGGTTAATGGCACGTAAAAATAGTCACAATTTAATATTAAAGACAGAGTTACATAAAGAATATTATCCTATTTTATACAAAAATACACAGACTGGAAAAATTCTTTTTTTTTTTAAAGATTTTATTTATTTATTTGACAGAGAGAGACAGCCAGCGAGAGAAGGAACACAAGCAGGGGGAGTGGGAGAGGAAGAAGCAGGCTCCCAGCAGAGGAGCCTGATGTGGGCCTCGATCCCATAACGCCAGGATCACGCCCTGAGCCAAAGGCAGACACTTAACGACTGTGCCACCCAGGCGCCCCAAGACTGGAAAAATTCTATATATTAATAGTAGTTATCCCTGGGAGGTAGGATGATGGGTGATTTTTTAGTTGCTCCTGTATTTTCCGAGTTTTCTACAATGAGCATGTATCACACTTATCATTTGGAAAAAAAACCAATAAATGATAAAAGTTATCAACATACATATACATAAAAGACAGGGCCCCAGATCTCAGAAGGGCTGAGGTTGCTAGAAGAGAAACTTAGAAATAGGACGAGAGCAAAGGCCCACCTGTGCAATGATAAGGGGCTCAGGACTCCCAAGATGAGGGCAGGCAGAGGAGGGCTGAAGTGGAACTGGGCAGTACAGAAGCCCAGAAGCCCAGTGGTCAGGAACTTGGGCCCCTGAGGCTTGTTCAGGGGTTGGCCGTGGTTAGCACAAGGTTGCTAACTGTCCCTCTGTGTCTGAGGACTGGGCAAGGGCTGAGCCCTCAGGTAGAGAAATGGAAAGCCAATGCTAGAAAACTGAGAGGTGTCCCTTCCCCTCTTGACACCTAGATTACTTACCCTGATCAGCCCAGCCTTGTTGGCTCCTACCTATAGGCAGCTGTATGCTACTGGAGAAGACTCCATGATCCCACAGATTTGGCTTCTAATTTCAAGGTCCCTGACCTCAATGGGCCTCCCCGGCACGATGGCGGCTTCTTCCTTCTCCTCTTCCACCTGTTTCCGTGGGTCCTCCCAACCCATAGCTTCCTTTCCAAATCCCACCACTTCCCCTGACACCTTCAACAGATGGTCTTGCCTCCTCCTTCTCTTGGAAACCAGGCAAGGGCCAGAACTCTCAATTCTTGATCCCACCCCTTGAGCCCCCGAGCCTGCAGCCCAGCATTATCTGCATCTCCCTACCTTCCCTCCAAGCCTCGCTGTGTGCCAGGCACCAGGCACATGGGGCAAGGACACAGATTAGGCATACTCCTGGCTTGCAGAAAGCTTGCTTTTCCTCTTCCTCCCCCTCCCCTTGTCCAAGGCCAAATATTGGATCTGGCCTTCAGAGCAACCCCTCCCAAATCCTCCCTCCATGCCCTTATATCGTTAATCTCTTTTTTTCTTTTTTTTTTTTTTTAAAGATTATTTATTTATTTATTCGACAGAGATAGAGACAGCCAGCGAGAGAGGGAACACAAGCAGGGGGAGTGGGAGAGGAAGAAGCAGGCTCATAGCAGAGGAGCCTGATGTGGGGCTCGATCCCATAACGCCGGGATCACGCCCTGAGCCGAAGGCAGACGCTTAACCGCTGTGCCACCCAGGCGCCCCTAATCTCTTTTTTTCAACGGCCTCTTCTCTTCACTATAAAACAGGCTCAAGAATTTCCATTCTATTGAATTTTAAAATATTCTCTTAGCCTTCACCCCTCTCTAGTAAACTTCCACACCTGCCCCCAACCCTCCAAGACAACATTACTGAAAATGCAAGGATCCCATTCCCACCTCCCTGCCCTGCAATCTGGCCTCTACCCTCACGGAGCCTCTCAACTGCGTAGTAGCAAACGCAACTTTGGAGAAGTAGTGAAATCCAAAGGACACCCTCTAGCCTTATCTGACTAATTCAGATAGGGGGTGCCCTCCTATAGCATCAGACATTTTCCCCCACTCTCTTGTTTCTTGAAACTCCTTCCCTTGGCCTCCAAGTCACTTTCTAGCCTCACATCTTCCTTCCTTTCTTCTTCTTCTTTGTTTTTTTTTTTTAAGATTTTATTTATTTGACAGAGAGAGACACAATGAGAGAGGGAACACAAGCAGGGGGAGTGGGAGAGGGAGAAGCAGGCTTCCCGCTGAGCAGGGAGCCTGACGCAGGGCTATAGCCCAGGACCCTGGGATCATGACCTGAGCTGAAGGCAGACGCTTAACGACTGAGCCACCCAGGCAGCTTAGTCTCACACCTTTCTAGGTTCCTTTTCGGACACCCCTTGTCCTGCCCCATAAACATCAGCATTCACCTAGGCTCTGCCCTTGGCTGCCTACTCTTACCTCTGACGTAAGCTCCCTTGGTAAACACAGCCAGACACGTAACTTCAACTACGACCTACACACAGATTATTCCTCCAAACACATTCCCAGACTAGAATTCTCTAATGAACTCAGACCAGTACAAGGGGTCACATCGTATCCGTGTTTGACTTAAGTGAATTCAGGTATAGCCATTCAGTAAGTTTTTTTACGAGAGAAATAAAACAGTATAAATAGCCCAGGCTGTTCCATGAAAAGAGGGCCTGGCCTATAGGAACGTTACTCTGTGGTTTCTTTGGACATCTCATTCCGTAAATGCCTCTGCCATAGTGAGCACCAGCCGGAGTCTAGGGTTTCAAGACACTCCAGGCCCCGGACACAAGCCAACTGCTTCATCTCATGCTCAGCGAAAGCACGGCAGCTAGAGCCAACCCAATGCCTTCTTAAGACATTTTCCAGTATAATTTATGCAACGTTCACCTCATACCTTAACTGAATCGGCGAGAAGGTGAAACTAAAGTATACTCAAATTTGTTCCCTGGGAAATCCCTTGAATTGCCCGTAACATACAATGTGGATACATACAACCCTATACAATGATATATATATATACAGTAATGTCCAAAATAGCAAAAGAGAGTATGTTGGGGCACCTGGCTGGCGCAACTGATAGAGCATTCGACTCTTGATCTCAGGGTTGTGAGTTTGAGCCCATGTTGGGAGCGGAGTTTACTTAAAAAAAAAAAAAGAAAAGACCAAAAAAAAGGGTATGTAACATATTTTATAGTTGACTACCAGATGAGATAGTTAGCTCCTATTTTGAGTCCCAGCTGTAGGAAAAATGCAGAGCTGAATTACTAAGTAAATTAAGTTATATTCACATAGGATGTGATCTTACTGTATAATCAATGCTTCTAGGCTCCTCTCTAAAGGGTTCCAGAAAAGCTCCCCAGGGAAGAGTGGCTTGAGAGGATGTTCATTGGAGGAGTTTGCCTGGTAAACCAATTGGGGTAAGCTTACAGCATCAGGCACCTCTTCGTCCTCAACTGATACTTCTGAATGAAGCTGAAGCAGTATGTAGAAAGATCTAGAGGGCTGAAAGAACACAAGTTTTGGCAGGAAATACCAAGTAACTTCAGCAGTGCGGAAGTATTACTTGTGCGTCAGGGACAAGGAGGTTGGGAGAGCAGGTAAGAAGTGTTTGAAGATAGTCTGAACAGGGAGGCAGGGCCTACACGTCCGTCACATACGTCGCTGGGTGCTAGGCTCTGACAGAATATAAGGTCTTATGTGCTAAGCTAAAAACTAGGAAGTCCATTCTAGAACTTCTGGGAAGCATTTGCACTGTGTCAAGAATGGAAGTGACGAGATACGATTGGCACGTTGTCCCTGGACACTGGAAAGAGTACAGATTGGTGTGGAAAGAAGAGTATGGACAAGGACACCCTTAGACAGCAAATAAAGACACGGCTGCTTAATCCTCAAGGCAGGTTTAAGGAAAGTAATCTTACATTAAAACATTTAAACAATATGTCCAGTAAATTGATGATTTGCTGCTTTACTGAGATTGAAATCATGAAGTGTGTACTCCTTCAACTCCTCTCCATGTTAAAATGTCAACATATCTTACTACATTCTGTTTTCTCCCGCTTGTGTCTCTGAATAAATACCCTTCCTTCTCCTTCACCCCAGCCCTCCTGCTGACCCTGTGCCTGCGTTCTGGCAATTAGCCCTCTTGCTTTCATACCCTCCTTCTCCCTCTTCCCTGGCTCCTTTCACTTTTAAACATGAATGCTCATACCCAGGGCTGAATTTTTTTTCTTCTTTAGCTTTCCTGAACTTTCTTGAGGCCTCCAGAGCCCACCCCCTATCCTACCAGCCTTTTCTCTCTCTCCCTGCCTAATCTCACAAAAGAGCAACTTGTACTCAGTGCCTCACCAGTGACTGCCCCTAATCAATGCCACATAGTGTGGACTTGAACCTCCAGGGGTCTGTCCTCCTGAGGGCCCTAACTTTCTAGCAGGATGAAGCATGCCCTCAAACAGCACACCCCAGGCAATGACAAACAGCACAAATAAAGAGTCAGGGAGAGAGGAGGCAGGGGAGACAGGTGATTATTTGAACTGAAAAAGAACACAGAGGACTTGGTGTATGACCTGTGCCTTGGAAGATATGCCTCCTCACTCTCGTAAGTGACAAATTAAGCAAAAAAGGGAATTTGTTGTCTCCACCAGCAGAGAAGCCCAAGCAGTGAGCCCAGGGCTCAGCTGATTCCTATCAGGGCATATTCTCCCATCCTTTGATCTCTTGGCCCTGCTCCCGTGTTGAGTTTGTTCTCAGATGGTTTTTCCATGGCCATGACAGCTCCAGGTTCAGGCAGCCTTGGAGCTGATGGTCAGAATCTCTCTGCAGGTGCCTACCTCAACCCCGAAAAAAGTCTGGTTACTCAGCTTGGGTCACATACCCCTTCCCTAGTTTCCAAAAAAAGAATGGATATGACCCTGAACGAATAATCAGTAAGCATGGTAGGATTTTAATAAATGATGACATGGAGGGAATCTGGAGATGGAGACAGTGATGAAAAGGTATATTTGGGGGAGAAAACACCCTTCTATAGGTGGGAAGAAGGGTATGTAAAAGAAATCGTAATCAAAAAAGAAACTGGAAATGAGATTGGGGCCTAGAATGCCATTCTAAGGCTGTGTGTTTTTTTTCTTGGTGAGGGCAGGGGTGTGCATGGTTATTTCTAGGCATTGAAAAAACATTGATGGTTATTGAACAAGACAAGTATCAAGTGAAACTGAGAATTTAGAAAAAAAGACTGTAGTCATACCAAGTAAAACAGATCAAGGAGGGAATTCCTCAAAGTACAAGGAATTGCTGGTCGAGACAGTAAGCTCCCTAGACCGACTTGATTAGAATGGTTATCTCTTCATTGTCAGAAGCTGAGGTAAGTAAGCAAAATAATGCCTTCTCTGGTAGGAACAGTGGTAACCATTTTTTGTGGCAAAAGAGTAGGGTAAGACAGAGATTTCTGGAAGGATGGTAAGGAAGAAGGAATATAATCATAGCTTCTAGTAACAGAATCCTTGATTAACAGTACAGCCTAACTGGCTATTAAAATATTAAAATACTTCTCTTTCCATTGGTAAATAGTTACCACCCTAACTCCCTCCCAGGGCCAGTGACTCCAAACTCCAGTACCAAGTTCCAGCAACCACAGCGTTAAGTTTGACCTACAGGGGGCTTCCAGAACCTCCCACATCATATAATGGTCCATGCCCTCTGTGCAGACTGGTTGATACCTGTACCATATTGATTGTTAAATATTTGGGGGGGGGGGCTGGGCCACCAGGGGAGAGATGAGGGCTGGAGAGCTGTCTATCCAGGAATGGGCTACAACCCTCTTGTGGAGCTGACTGTGTCCGTGGCAGCCTAAAGCCCCATTCTTCATTAGGTTCACTTTCTGCTGGGACAATGATAGTCACCAGCCAATTTGATGTTGGGAAATTATCAGCATTATCTGTAATCGTTTTACTTTTGTTATCCTACTCTGGCAACCATGAAATTTAAGCAAAAGTAAACATTAAAAAAAAAAGAGAGTAGCTAACTCAGATTTGCCGTTGGATTACTCTACATTTAACCAAATCACAGAAGAGATTAGAGAGCTTCCATCTGACCCAGAAAAAAAAAGTATAAAGCCAAAGTGGACAGTGACAGTATAATCTATTTATAACCATCCTCTTAAGAGATACTGAATTTTGTAAAAGGCCGAATGTTTTAGGAAAAAGCCAACTATGGCAGGAAGTAAATAAATGTAAGTGGCTTGTGCTTGCTTGCTCATTTAGCAAAGTATTCTGAAGCCATTTTGTACACAAAGAAAATCCTTAGACTTTTAATATTTATCCTAGAAATATAGGCATTCTTTAAACTGTACAATAATTGAGTTGGGAATATCAATTGAGTTGGTGAATTTTTATTTTTAGAAAAGCATTTAGAAGGCAAGAGAAAAACAGCGTGGCAGTTTCTCCGTAAGTCAAACATAGAATTACCATATGGCCCAGCAATTTCACTCCTAGGCACATATGCCCAGAAGAACTGAAAACTGGTTTTTAATGAACACCTTGTACATGAACGTTCAGAGCAGCATGACACACAACAGCCCAAAGGTGGAAACGGTTCAAAAGTCCATTACCCAGCCGTGAAAGGAACAAAGCGTTGCCGCCTGGTACAACATGGCGGAACCTTGAAAACATGGCGCCGAGTGAAGCAGCTGGACACGAAAGGCCACCTACTGTGTGATCGCATGTGTGTGAAATGCCCAGAACAGGAAAATCTATAGAGACGGGAAGCAGGGGCTGTGGGAAGGAGAGAGTGGGGGTACAGGGGGCCTTTGGGGGTGATGAAAATGCTCTGGAATGAGAGAATGGCAGTGGTCACATAGCATTGTGAATGTACTAAATGCCCATGACTTGTACACTTGAAAATGGTTAAACTGAGGGATGCCTGGGTGGCTCTGTTGGTCAGTTGTCAGACTCTTTTTTTTTTTTTTAAGATTTTTATTTATTTATTTGACAGAGAGAGACAGCGAGAGAGGGAACACAGCAGGGGGAGTGGGAGAGGGAGAAGCAGGCTCCTAGCAGAGGACCCTGATGTGGGGCTCGATCCCAGAACGCCGGGATCACGCCCTGAGCCGAAGGCAGACGCTTAACGACTGCGCCACCCAGGCGCCCCAGTTGTCAGAATCTTGATTTCGCCTCAGGTCATGATCTCAGGGTCCTGAGATCAAGCCCCTCCTTGGACTCCCAGCTCAGTGCTCATGAGCACTCTCTCTCAAATAAATAAATCTTTAAAAATAAAATAAAATAAAATAAAATAAAATAAAATAAAGTAAAATAAAATAATAAAATGGTTAAATTGAGGGGCACCTGGCTGATTTGGTCACAGGAGTACGTGACTCTTTTTTTTTTTTTTTTTAAAGATTTTATTTATTTATTTGACAGAGAGAGACAGCCAGCGAGAGAGGGAACACAAGCAGGGGGAGTGGGAGAGGAAGAAGCAGGCTCCCAGCAGAGGAGCCTGATGTGGGGCTCGATCCCAGAACTCCGGGATCACTCCCTGAGCCGAAGGCAGACGCCTAACCGCTGTGCCACCCAGGCGCCCCAGGAGTACGTGGCTCTTGATCTCAGGGTTGTTAATCCCAGTCCCACACTGGATGTAGAGAATACCTAAATAAATAAAACGTAAGAAAAAATAATTTAAAAAAACAAAATGGTTATACAGATGAATTTTGTCATAGACATTGTGCCACAGTTTTTTAAAGAGAAGCTGACTGGGCTGTGAGATCCTGAGAACGTGGGTTCCTGAAGCGGCCGCTCTCGGGCAGCACCAGCACCAGGCCCCCCTTCCTAACGCACCCGCCTGTGGCTCTTCTTCCTGCAAGCAGCAGTACTTCCTCCCCAGCTGGCTTTCTCTTTTTGTTTTTTTTTCCAAGAACTCTCTAATGAGGTTTTTAGTCTTCAATATTTAACTGCTTTCATCACACTGAAAAGACTCTTTTCCTGATACTTTATGTGAAGGAACTAAAGACAAACTACTCTTTGCTCATAAAAATAAGTCATTGTTCCATCCAACCAGAAATGTTTTAGCTCTGTTTTTAAGTGGAAGCTTGTAACAGGGTCCACGCCAAAGAAGCTTCAGGTAAAAAACCATTTGACGGCTTAACGATTTACCGTTAAGCCAGCTGGGGTGACCAGCTCTCCGGAATGGGAGTTGTGGGAATGGCGGTAGGAGAGGGATGGCTCTCTGTATGCGTAGCCCATCGCCAAAATCAACACAGAGCTTCCCCACTTTCAATGTCAGGGCGCCTTCACATGTGCGTGTTGTAAATACTTACGTCATTACAATTGTGCACGACCAGGAATAGAAACATCTCATTTCTTGTCTGTGGAAAATATGGAAAATTCTTTTACACACACACATACACACAAACATTCAATTTTAGATTTCCTATAGATTTCTGAGTCAAAAACAACATCTAAGACTGCTATTTTAAAACCGAATTACAGAAATTTTTATGACAGGAAACTATCCTAACAATGACACCTTATTTCCTGAAAACTACTAGAAAATTCCACATATTTCCATGCTGACTTTACCAGAGCTCAAAGGCTACAATTCCCATATCTTAGTCACACAAATGTGTATTGCATATGTCATTTGAAACTAAGCATGCTTTACATTCCGAGGTCTCGCTCAGTGTTTAAGAAACCTATAAGGTTGGGGCAAACTGAAATATGTAAAAAATATTAACATTTGAAAAAGGTTCAGCTTTTGATTTTAACTGGGACATCACTGTTGAATAATTGAAAGGCTCTCAAAAACCATTTAATCTAATTTTGTATTATTTATTTCAACATCCCTTCTAACAAAGTTTGTCTAATATCTGGATACATGGTGCTATCCGTTTTTTCTTCCTAGCTTAGAAATAGCAGTAAAAGGACACAAAAGACAGACTTTTCTGTAGTCACTGAAGCGTTGGGATTGTTTAAACTGAACTGGAAAGAAAAAAGCAAGGCCTAAGGCATTGTTACCCAAACAAGTTCCCCAGAACACCTGTCTGATGAGGTGGTCATTGGCATGTGGCCCAAGTCTAGTCATTACTTCGTACAATATCCCCCCTTGGAGAGTCACAGAAGTCTACTGTCAAGAATCCTGCTCCACTTTGTTTAACTCGACATTCCCCGTCCTTATTTGACCACTCCTTTTTCCTAGTAACATGATTAACATTCCACAGACACCTCAGGCCTTGCTGGTCTGGTCAGTTCTGTTAAATTTATGGCCCCTGATATTCTGGACAATCGTGGTTTGAGTCAAGAAATAGCCTGGTGTATCGAGATGTTTGAATTTTGCAAAGTAATGCGATCCCCACACCAGCAGAAATCACATTTATCAGTTCTTTTGTCCTTCATCCACTTTCTGGTCTGTTAGGATTCTCAAGTCCCTTTGGTAGAAAATGATCAGTCTGAGATGCAGGGCGCATGGTTTGACCTGAGGGAGTTACCGAAAATGCCATGACAAAAAAAGGGGGGCTCCTGGGTGGCACAGCGGTTAGGCGTCTGCCTTCGGCTCAGGGCGTGATCCCGGCGTTATGGGATCGAGCCCCACATCAGGCTCCTCCGCGATAAGCCTGCTTCTTCCTCTCCCACTCCCCCTGCTTGTGTTCCCTCTCTCGCTGGCTGTCTCTCTCTCTGTCAAATAAATAAATAAAATCTTCAAAAAAAAAAAAAAAAAAAAGGAAGGCACCCACATTTTCTACGCACCCTGCTGTCCTGCCATATGCCAATATGCTTGTCCTGTTACCATAGCAGGTGAAGGCTTGAGCTCTGGGATCAGACTGGCTGGGTTCAAATTTCAAGCTCCGCTGTTTTACAGCGATGCCACCTTGGGTGAATTGCCTCCCATCTCCAACCCTCAGTTTTTCATCTATAAAACGGAAGAACAATAAAAGTACCAACCTCTTAAAGAAAAGGTAAAAAATGACAATGCATATGCAAAAGCACTAAGAATTCTTGTTCTGCGCTTAATAAATATCGACTGTGATTATTTCTCATTTCTCTGACCCTCCTCCTTAACCATGTAGTTTTACTAGCTGGGACAGAGCAGAGGAAAATGAAAGCGTGGTGGAAAAGGATAAAGGGCATCTGTGAATATTTTCCACGTGCTTACAATAGGAGCAGGAGAAGACGGAGTTGCAAATGCAGAGACGAGAGCTCCTGAGCCTCGCAAAGCAACAGGCGAGTCCCAAACTGAAAAGGATTAGAAAACCCTGATCTAAGGACCAGGTGTCCATCTAGGAGAGCCTGCCTGACCTCAGTGCCTACTGCCTTCAATTCCGCTTGTGCCAGACGCTTGGGTTCCAGCCCGCTCAGGGCCACGTGGTTTCTTCCCATTTGACAGCCGCCATCTGCCACCGTAACAGCGCGGTAAGAGCTGAGGGAGTAACACAAATTCAGTCACCAGCACTGGGGCCAGTGCTCTGGACACACCCATGAATATCTGTTGAAGAAGTAAATGTGTGCGTGAAAGGTACACACGCACGTGAATAACTGAGGGTAAAGAGGCAGAGAGGCTATCAGGATCCGAGCGATTTCCGTTCATCCTTTAGGACAGGGCTGGGCACACTTCCCCTGTAAAGAGCCAGACAGTAAGTATGTTAGGCGTTACAGTCTACCTGAACTCTCCTGCAACTACTCAGCTCTGCAGGGTAATCTGAAAGCAGCCGTAAGATAATGTGTCAATGCGTGGATGCGGTGTGTTCTGATCAAACTTTATATTCATATACGGAAATCTGAAGTGTGTATAATTTGCATGTCACAAAGTATTCTTCTTTTGATTTTTCAACCATCCAAAAAACATAAACATCATTCTTGGTTCACAAATCCTCTAAAAACCGGCGACAGCCGGATTTGACCCTTGAGCTAGTCTGACAACCCCAGCTTTAGGAAATGTGAGAGACAAGTAGATGAGGAAGTAGGGAGACAACAAAATAGGTCTTGAGTAGCTACTGTTTGACAGAGACTATGCCAAGTGCTGCTGAGACGGCAGGGAAGGGAAACGAGCAAAATCCCTGCCCTTAGGAAGCACACGTTCTAAGCGAGGGATCCACATTATAAACAAGACATCTCAGGTTGGGTACTTGGTAGAGAGGAAATGAACAGGGTAATGAAATAGACCATGTCAGCGGGGCAAAGACAACCCTTTTTATCTTTGTGTTAGTTTCCTGTAGCTGCCATGATGCAATGCCACAAATCAAGCAGCTTAAAACACCAGAAATTTTATTCTTTCATAGTTCTGGGGGCCGGAAGTCCAAAATTAAGGTGTCGGCAGGCAGCACTTTCTACAGAAGCTTCAGGGGAGCAGCCGTTCTTTGTCTCTTTCCCCTCTGCTGGCTGTCAGCATTCCTTGGCATTTCTTGCCTAGTGACTGCTTCAGTCCAATCCTGCCTCAATGGGCACATAGCCTCCTTGTCTACGTTCTCCTGTCTCCTATCTCCCTCTGCCAAAGGCACTTGTCACTGAATTGAGGGCCCACCTGAATCATCTCCTCATCTCAAGATCCTTCACTTAACTGTATCAGCAAAGACCCTTTTTCCAAGTAAGGTAACATTTTGCAGGTTCGGATAATTGCTGAATTATCTTTTCTTGGCTACCTGAAGTCACGGTCTGCCAAACAAATAAATGTGGACGTAACAATCTGCTGGAAAAGCACCATTCTGTAGCCACCAGTGAAACAATGGACTCAGGCTAAAACCACCGGGTGAAAGGCCACTGGAAGAAAGGAGAGTCACACAGACTCTGTGTATCTTCCAACAGCTTACTTATTCATTACAAAGGGGACAAGTACCTTTGCAGCAAAGAAACTTGATGAAATCCTTCTAAACCAAGTGATCAGGCCTTGCACTGACGTCATCTGTAGCAGTCTATTGAGAGGACCCAACCTCACCTGCATAGTTTCTCAACAGAAATGTATGAGCTGAATCTACTCGTAAGGAAACAAAGCCAAATTGAGGGACATTCTGCAGATCCTGGATTCTGCAGATCCGGATTTGCCAAGATAAGTTGACTGATTCTACTGACCGTAACCTCGTAAGGGACAATATCAGTATCTTACTCATCTGCCAATCCCCGGCACCAAGAATGGGATACTAGTGAAATAATGTAATTTAAAGTATGTACAACAGATACTATTGAACTGCTTAAAATACCATAAAAGATTCATTAACAACTTGAAAATATGATCACAATATATTAAATGAGAAAAGCAGGGGCGCCTGCCTGGCTCAGTCTGAAGAGGATGCAACTCTTGATCTTAGGGTCATAAGTTCGAGCCCCATGTTGGATGTAGAGATTATTTAACCAAATAATTATTATTTTTTTAAAGATAAATGAAAAAAAAAGCAGTTCATAAAAGCATGATCATTTGTGGTACTTTTCAGGAAAAAAGTGAAAGAATTTTCTTAAAAATGTTAATAGTAGTCATCCCTGGGTGGGAGGGTTATCACTAGTTTTTTTTTTCTTTTTGTACAATTATACATTTTACACATTTTCTAGAGTATGCATTGCCTTGTAATAATGATGTCCACTCACTGATGACACTGGTCTATTCTAAGAAGTAAATGATGTGGCCACTACCCCCCTCCAAACTTAATTAAAACATTCTCATACTTAAACCATGTGCTAACATTTTATAAAACATTTTTCTTAAGTATGAGTCCCCCCAACCAGACCACCTGTGTATTTTCAAAATGCAAAATGCCATGGCACCACTAAGACCTAATGAATAACAATCTCCAGGGGTAGGGGTGCCTGGGTGGCTCAGTGGTTAAGCATACAACTCTTGATTTTGGCTCACGCTCTCAGGGTCATGGGATCAAGTCCTGTGTCAGGCTCCACGCTCAGCGTGAAGTCTGCTTGTCTCTCTCCCTCTGCTCTTCTCTCAGCTCGCGCCCTCTCTCTCAAATAAATAAATAAATACAATCTTTAAAAAAAAAAATCTCCAGGAATAATACCTGGGTAGATGTCCTTGATAAAAATTCTGGAGTTGCTTGCTAGCTTTGTCACTGCTACATTAAGAACCAATGTTTTGGGGGCGCCTGGGTGGCACAGCGGTTAAGCGTCTGCTTTCGGCTCAGGGCGTGATCCCGGCGTTGTAGGATCGAGCCCCACATCAGGCTCCTCTGCTATGAACCTGCTTCTTCCTCTCCCACTCCCCCTGCTTGTGTTCCCTCTCTCGCTGGCTGTCTCTATCTCTGTCAAATAAATAAATAAAATCTTTAAAAAAAAAAAAAGAACCAATGTTTTGGGTGTTATATGTAAGTGATGAATCACTAAATTCTACTCCTGAGACCAAAAAAAAAAAAAAAGAAGAAAAAACCTCGGCTTCACTGCATAACAGGTAAGATTTTATTAGCACGTGTCTCTGAAACTGTACTTAGTATCTCTCTCCCCAACACCAACTTCGGACTTCTGGAGGCAGGGAATTTTGTTTGACTCTTCTTCCTCTTGCAATGACTGACGGATAAGCGGTGCCTTCTCAGTGTTAGTGGGCTGGATGGATGCTTGTATGCAAGAATAATAAACACCATTCACCTTACTCCTCATTTCCTCCATTGTTTTGTAGCCCAAATCCAGCTTGCTCGCCTGGAAGATACAGGCGTACCTCAGAGACACCGCAGTTTGGGTCGAGAGCCCTGCAATAAAGCTAATATTACAAATAAAGTGAGTCAAATATATATTTTTTGCTTCCAACATGTAAAAGCCATGTGCACCCCATACGGTGCTCTATTAATTAGGCAACAGCCTTATGTCTAAAAAATGTACAGCCTTGATTAAAAAACACTTAACTAAACAGTGTTCACCGTTGGCTGAGCTTTTGGACAGTCATCATGTTTTCGGTGGTGGGGGGTCTCACCTCAGTGTGGATGGCTGCTGACTGATCTGGGTGGGGGCTACTGAAGGTGGGGTGGCCGTGGCAATTTCTTAAAATAAGACAATAAAGTCTGCCACGTGGTTCGACTCCGCCACTCATGATGATTTCTCTGTGTAGCACGTGAGGCTGTTTGACTGCATTTCCCCCCCAGTAACACTTCTTTCAAAACTGGAGTCCATCCCCTCAAGCCCCGTTGCTGCTTTCTCAACTAAGTCCATGTAAATTCTAAATCGTTTGCTGTCATTTCAACAATCTTCAGGGCATCTTCACCAGGAGTAGATTCCATCTCAAAAAACTACTTTCTTTGCTCATTCTTAAGAAACAACCCCTCATCCGTTCATGTCTTATCGTGACATCAGAACAATTCAGTCACATCTTCCGGCTCCACTGCTAATTCCAGTTCTCGTGCTAATTTTCACATCTGCAGTTACTTCTCCCACTGAAGTCCAGAACCTTCAATTTGTAAAAAACACAATACCTGCAAAACACAACCAAGCAAAGGACAGTAAGACGAAGTGTGCCTGTAGTCATGTTAGGCAGCTAGAGCTGTAACCTGACCAAAAAAGAAAACAACTTTAGAAATTGAAATAATTCTAGTAGGTAGATTTTCTGCATGGAAATGACAACGAGGCATAAAGATATGGAGTGGCTTCATGCACAAGATATTTCTAAAATGCAAACCAAACTTTCCATAGCTTTTTATCCATACCAGGCACTAGTCCAATAATGTCAGGCTTTTGGCCATCATCTTTAATTAATTCAACTCTACATTGAATTCAATATTCTTCAATAACTCCCTTTTCCAAAAATGCATTTGAGGTATTGATGTTAACATTTTATTAATAGCTCTGCACTATTTGCACTCCGTATAACATTAATATCAAGGATCCAAAAATAAAATGAACTGGAACTCAATTTTTCCTAGGCACACTTCGACCCTATTTGCCAAATAAATACAGTCCATACATATGTGTATCTATGTGGCCACTAATTTATCCAACAACCCAGATTTTTATCAAGTGCTCAGTAGCTATCAGATACTGTGGAATTGATATATTCGGGGACCCGGGAGGTGTTTGTAAAAATGACCACAAATTCCCCTCCTACGCCCATACCCTTGCAGTGCGATATCACACTTGCCATCAAAAGGTAAAATCTATGTCCCCAGCCCTTGCGTCGGAGTTGGTCCTGTGACTTCTGGGAAAAAAATGTGATGCAAGCAGTGGCTTTCATTCCCGTGTGAGGGTTTCCTCTCCTGCTGGATTTGGGGCCCTCACACCACCCTGTGGATGCGCCTGAGCTCATCTGCGGGAGAAGAAACATGGAGACACACCCAGCTCCCTGGCCAACCGCCAGACAAATCAGCAGGGCCTTCCTGCTTCTTTGGCCACCATCTCAGCCATCGGCGGCCTCTAGACATGCGGCGAGGCCAGAAGAAATCAGCTGAGCTGCCCAGACCAGAATCGCCTGACCACAGAATCACGAACTAAACATATGGTGGTTTTAAGCCACTAAATTGGGGGTGGGGAAGCTTTATTAGCAAAAGCTAACTGACTAAAACAGGCAATAGTTTTCCAGTTCAAAACACTATCGTCTAACGAATTCTTATTCAGGGACTTTCGCGAGACATTCTTATAAAGTCAAATCTGCAAAGCCTCAGTTCTCTTTGCCTTGTATGACAGAACCATTATTGGAGGTCCAGAAAGTGCGCTGAGGCTTGGGGGAAACACCAGTTTATTCAGCAAACGTTTACTGAGCATCTATGGAGCCTCTGGGAAGACAAAGACGATTAAATAACTCAGCCTCTGCTCCCAAAATTCTTACTCAAGCAAATGGAAAAATACAATAGTAATCAGAGGATTAGAATAAAATCTGATAATAATCTCTGTGAAGGAGTCAGGCATGCTAGAGGCGGTGGGGAGGGTGAGTAAAGAGAAGGGATCGAAGGCCTTCTGCTCCTACCACCAAAGCCAGATCTTGAGAGATAAAAGGAATCAGCCAGGAGAAGTGGGGGATGGGAGTTGACAGGGTCAAGGAGAAAGGACGGAGCCAGGCTCCCATTCGTTATGACTTCAAGTAATTCCCTGGAATTGGAATCCAGAGCACAAAAATGGGAAAGCAGCAGACAAGAGTGGCGCTGAAGAGGGAAGGGTGATGGCAACCCATGCAGTGAGAGGTCATGCTAAGAAATTTGAGTTTTATTTTGAAGGTAAAGGGGAGCCACTGAAAATTTTTAAGGTGGGGAGATGACATGGTAAGTTTGCTCAACTTGCCAGGAACGAGAACAGCAAGAGGGAAGTCAACGGGAGGCAGGGAGACCAAGGAGTAAGTTGCACTAAATGTCTTGAAGTCATCTCTGTGTGGTTGGGAGGATACAGTGATCAGCATTGAATTCGTGCATCAAACCAGGGTGGGGTGATTAGGGATAGGTAAGAGAAGATAACTGTCAAGGGTGGATTAGGGATTTACTAATGCAATGGGGGAACTGGTTTGAAGATAAGGGTTGGAAGCTGAGCTGGTTTTTTTTTTCTTAAGGTTTTTTATTTGCGAGAGAGAGGGCATGCCTGCATGTGTGCCAGTGGGGAGAGGGGCAGAGCGAGAGAACCTTAAAGCAGACTCCCTGCTGGGCATGGAGCCCCATGGGACAATCGATCCCATGACCCACGAGATCATGACCTGAGTCAAAACCAAGAGACATCAACTGACTGAGCCACCCAGACGCCCCAGAAGCTGAGTTTTGACATATTGAGTCTGGGGCATCCGTGGGAACCCCGAATGGAAATGTGCACCAGGAATGTGCTGCTCGGGAGCTCAGCAGAGACCTGGGGGCTGAAGGTGAAGACTTCAGGTGATGGACGTAGAAACATTCCCCAAGAACCTTTGGGGCTATGCCCTCGGGAAAGTAATTTTCCTCTCTGGTTTCCCTGTCTGTGAAATGAGGATATTAGTCATTATGGGACAGGGTTGTGGTGAAAATTACACGTCATAATGTTAAACGCAATGCTTGGTACATGATAGGCATTCGACACATGCTTATTGGGAATGAGAATCAAGAGGGGAATGTATTCAGTGAGGAAAGGCCCAGGAGGGGTGGGGCTGCGGGGAACTCCAGTATTTAAGAAACAGGCTTAGGAGCAAAGGATACTGAAAGAAAAAAATAAGCAGAAGAAAGTTAGATAACCATTCAGAAAGCTGCTTACTAACAGAAGCCTACTATCTCCCAAAGAAGGTCATACACATTGACCAATAATTCCTCCTCTGTGTATCTATCCTAAGGAAATAATAATTTTTTTAAAAAATTAAGAACAATAAGAGGCGCCTGGGTGGCTCACTCGGTTAAGCGTCTGCCTTCGAGTCAGGTCATGATCCCAGCTTCCTGGGATGGAGCTCTGCATCCGGCTCCCTGCCTGTGGGGCGTCTGCTTCTCCCTCTCCCACTGACCCTTCGCTCCTGCTCTCTCTCTCTCTCAAATAAATAAATAAAATCTTTTAAAAAATTAAGAACAATATTTGTATGAAATGTTTATTATGCTTTAAATGAACATAAACATGGAGAAGAGTTCTAAAAACTGGTAAATTTACAGGACTTATTTTATAACAAGGGTGGTGGGTCTGAGTTGGGACAGTGATGATGAATGAGGATGTGCAGAAACTAGAATAAAACATACCAACAATTAGCAGAGATCAAGTTCTATGAGAATTTCTGATTTTTGTTATTCCTTAATTCATTACAGTGAGTATGTATTAATCATACCCCAAAACCCTTACCTAAAAAAAATAACTAAATAAAAGGAATTACAGATATTTTACTGGGGGGAGGAGGGGTGGGAGAATCCTCACCTTGCTTCCAATGTCACTCAAAATACGACCTCTGCCTTTCTGTGATTGTTTCTAATGATTCTGATGATTCCTCGTCATGTAACCTTCCTCCTGCCAAACTCAGCTTGTCGGATTGTTTGAGTTTTCCTACTTCCTACCCTCCTTCCCTTTCTCAGACTTTTCCGTCTGCTGGAATGCTGCCTCCCAGAGACTAATACCTGACCTCTAACTAGACAGGCCTGTCTATCAAAACATACCTATCCTACCAACCCCACCGGCCCCTCTGACCCACCTGGATCTTATCTCTAATCTCTCTTTCTAGTCAGTGACTATGGCTTTGTGCTTCCTTCAAGGCATTACTATTTCATTTCATGCCCAAAATACTCACCCTAAGGTCATTCTATGGACAAACTTGGTGGGGGATGGAGGGAGATCTCCAAATACTCTAAAATCATTGCAAAACTGCGTGTGTGTGCACATACGTGCTTTGTTTTTTTTTTTTTTTTTGAGAGAGAGAAGACTCATAACTTCCATCAGATTCTCAAACTTTCCATCAGCCAAAAGACAGTAAGAAACACCATTCAATTCTCACTTGGTTCTTTTGTCCCACCAGCTGGAGGAACCTCCAGGATTTATCCAGCTTGCTGCTTCCTCGGTGCCTGGAAAAGAGCCTTGCACAAAACAGGCATTTGGTTGTTGAATTCAACTGAAAGCAGTCAACCCGGATGTTGGCATCTACCAAGTGGAAAGGGGAGAGTTTTAAAAAGAAAGGAGAAAACAAAAAACAGAAAACAAACCCTTACCTCCTCCAACGTAAAGATTCTATCACAGCCCACGTAAGAGCAAAAGTGAAAGTGAAATCATTGTATTTTCTTTAAGACCGAGGGCCCAGCCTGCCAGCAAGGCTAGGATTAGGGGATCAGACGAGGTCGTGCACAGTCCTCAGTCTGCCCCTGACTCACTTCTATTTTGAGTCATAATTCTCTCAAACTCACTATACCTCATTTCCTATTTATGCAACTCGGGAAAACAGTTCTTGCCCCTTATGTACCCAATGAGGAGGTCGTCAGGAAAACAGATGACACACAGAATGCTTTCTGAACTCTTCATTCGCAGTCTCCACAAATCTTTTCATCAGCGAGCCTGTGGCCGCCAAGGCCCGCTCAGCTGTAGTGCTTGTTTTGATGTCCCGATGCTTTCTTTCAGGTCTAAAATATTTCCAAATGTGCCCAAGTTTAACTTCGACGGTAAGAAAAACCTTGGGCTGGAATGCGCTCTGACCACACTCCAGAGCAGCATTTCTCAATTTTTAACCCATATTCCCATTTGATAAGCATTAGAAATCTCGCTCCCTCTTTAAACTTTGTATCATGAAAACAAGGGTTGACTCCCCCCCGCCCCCGTTTTCAAAGTCCACACTTCTGTAATAAATACGACCAGCAATAAAAAGGAATGAACCATTGATTTGTAACAGCACGGATGAACCCCAAAAGCGTGACGCTGAATGAAAGAAGCTAGATCGAAAAGAGTACGTCGTGTATGATTCTATTCACATGAAAGTCTGGAAAAGCCCATGACTCTCCATGACAGATGAGCAGGGGGGTGGGGGCAGGGCAGGAGGGGCTCTAGCAAACTTTAAGGCGAAGGGGTGACAGAGATATTCCCTCTCTTGCCTGTGACGTTTTCACAACGTATGCACACGTCAAAACGTACCACGTATCTGCATTTATTGTATGTGAAGGATACACCACGAAATTCCAGTTTTGCAAACTGTATTATACCACGGAATTCTTTTCAAGGACCTTGAATCTTGTCCACCCTGTCCCCCAAAAAACTGTTCCCAAAGTGAGCTTACCGACCATGCAGACTGTCGCTGATTCATTTTTGAACCCCCAGGGCTCAGCACAGCAAGGAAGCTTTTCACACTCGGTACTCCTTGCTTCCACAGAGGCCTGGTGGCTTCGGGGTCCCGTGCTCGTTCAGGTCCCTCCCGGCAAGTGACCTCCTGCTTCTCTCTCCTCCTCTTCAGGCTTCATTCCAGATGCAGCTCAGGAATCTCCGAAGCGGAGTCAATCCCCTCCTTGGGTTCCTGTAGCTGCTGGGTGTATCTCTAGCTGCCATTCACCACCTTGGACTGATGTTTATCTGTTTAGGCTTCGCAGCTCCCCCCGAAACTGTACAGTTAACGGGGTTCTCAACGATGTTTGGTACCTCGGCCACCTTTGGCAGCCTTGTGAATCCTTCTCAGAATAAGGTAAGATACGCAGGCATATGCCGTCCACGATATTATGAAATACGGGCGGCCAACCAGCAAAACCTGTATTTGATGGAAGAACACATGTGCCTTTTTACTGGGGTGTGAAATGACGATATCCAGTGGCAGGCCGAACAACGGCCGTTATTTCAAAGTACTGACATGTAGACGCAATATTTCAAGAGAGCGGCACACAGCTGTGATAGGAGATACAATATGAAAATACGCGTGCGCCTGGTGACAGTCGCAGGTGCGGCTGATACCTCTGTGCTTCCCATCACCATTTCTAAGGGAAATGCTGCATGGCGGTTAGAGGTTACTGAAAATGTGATCTTTTCTCCATTCAAGTTCCCAAAGCCCCTGAATTCCACCCAAGGACACGGATCCATGGACACCTGGAAAGAACGGCTCTTTAGCGAGGCTGGGGGCCATTTATCTTTGTGTTCTCAGTGCTCTTATCACACGGGGGTGGGGTAACAGCCACGAAACACGGTAATGATCACAATGGCAATATTAAGTATGAGATCAAAAACAGAGATAATTTCTCCCGCTAATACCTGTTACCATTACGAGTAGTAGGTTTCCACCAAACTATATCCTGGAAAATCGTTCACTGAGTGCCAGGGAATTTCAGGTACATCTACCTGGAATCACATGGGCCTTTGGCCCCCTTCTAACAGATTCCTCAGTTCTCCAAGCATTAACATTAAGCCATCTAAAGAGAATATATAAAGATCAAGGAGGTTTAGAGCAGAAAGTCAGCCCCCACCCCCCACCATGACCTCACTGTGTCCGTGTCCGCTGTGACCTTCACAGGGACGGTGTCGCTCTAGATACATGAGGAATGTAAGAAATTCTCTTGGCTCAGTCTTTTTCTTCCCTTTGCAGCAGCAAATAATGCAAGATGCATTGTCCCCACCTTGCCTCTCTCTTAATATTACTAAATACTTCCTTTCTTCTCTTTTTACTGTTGCAGTTATTGCTGCGAGCATTTCGTAAGGGTGTAAAAATAATGAAACAGGTTCAAGTGAACTGGTGAGACAATGAAGCGCCCAGTGGGGAAAAACCCTGTTCACTGTGAATTTTCACCTGACCCTCTTGGGTCTGATGCCACATATTCCACCATGAATTCTGGGGCCCAGCTGGTGCACGCCGGCTTAGGCCATACACAGAAAAGGAAAAGGCATCTCCTCGCCTCCCACCCTGTGACCCATTTCCTCCAGCATTGAAGGAGGATAGGTTTCTTAACTTCAGCAGAGTTCACAGGAATGAAGGTGAGTTAAACATTCTTACCTTAAAACCTCTTTTTTCACTCCCACCCAAGATATTTGGAAGCCACTCTTTTCCCAAATCAGTCAAATTCAAAAGAATATTGAGCAAGCCTGTCGATCCACACCCACCCCCTACCCCTTCGAGGCCTAAACACCTGCAACATTAGACATGAGATAAGTGGTTTAGGACACCGAGTATCTCAAGATAGGGGCTCGCGGCCTGAGCGAGGACTTGGTGAGGTCCCACAGAGCCACCAAGTGAGGACATGCCCAGCTCGCTGCAGGAGAGAGGCACCACGCTGAGGTAAGCCAGGAGCCGTCCCCTGACCTCCTGGGGCCTCAGCCACAGTGGCCTGATGTGCAGGACACTCTCTCCAGTCTTAACTCTCTGACTCCCCAGCTTCTTACCTTTTGTCCCCAAACATGCCCCAACTGATTGCATTTTAGAGTAGTAACAAGCACCTTTACACCACTTCTCCCCAGAGTTAGCAAACCGCTGCCCCATTATCTCTGTGTTCCGACCAAGAGCAGTCCGCAGTCGTGTCCTCACTTCCTCCCTCTTGCTCTCTCCCTTCTCTAGCCTCCCTCAACTCTGCTTCCAGCCACCAGCCTCCGTGCTGCACTGCAGTTCCTTTATTCAAAAGGAGGGTGCCAAAGTCAATGACCTCACAATCGCCAGCTGGATCCAGCGGATGGCTCTGCGTCCTTCACTGGCCCAGTCCAGGCGATGCCTGCCACTCCTTCCACCTGGAAACAGTCCTCTCTGTTCTCCTCCTACCGCTTAGTTTTGCCTCCATTTTTCCTTAAATGTTGGTGTTCCTAATTTCTCTCCTGTAGTCCTGTGGTCTTAAGCTAACCATTCTCCTTAGCAGATCTCATGGACCGGGCTGAAACTTTTTTGCTCATGAATCCCCTAAAATAAAATCTAAATACCCCTGTGCAAGGTCCAATTTGACATTCAAATTTTAACCCAAGTTCAAAAGGTTGCAAAGAATGCGGTTCATGGTGTTCTGTGTACACACGGCATCTTCAGTAACCGAAATGGCGCGTCATTCCTTTTCCTGCTTTAAGTCCTATTTCCATTCCATTTGCCCCACACAGATGTTTTTATTAGCTTTGCTGAAGTATCAATCACATATCATACAATCCAGCCACTGAAAGTGTACAATTTAATGGTTTTTGGCATAGTCACAGAGTTGTGCAATCATCACCACAATGCATTTTAAAACATTTTCATCACCCCGAAAAGAAACCTCATACCGATTGGCAATCACCCCCCATTCCCCGCTGCCCTACCGCAGCCCTAAGCAACCACTCATCGACTTTGTCTATAGGTTTGCTCGCTCTGGGCATTTCATACAAATGGACTCATACAATATGTGGTCTTTTGTGACTGGCTTCCTTCACTTAGCATAATGTTTTCAGGGTTCATTCATGTTGCAGCACGCGCCAGTACCCATTCCTTTTTATTATCCAGTAATATTCCCTTATCTGGATATGCTACCTTCTGTTTATTCATCAGGTGGTGGACATCTGGGCTGTTTCTCTTCATGGCTATGATGAACGAGGCTGCTATAAACATTCACATATAAATTTGTGTTACCCACAGATTTTAAACCCGATTTTTTATGTTTCTTCTTTTTCTTTCTTTTTTTTTTTAAAGATTCATTTATTTATTTATGGGAGAGAGAGACAGCATGCCAGTGAGTGGGGGGAGGAGCAGAGAGAGACAATATCAAAGCAGGCTCCGTTGTGCCGGGCTCAATCCCACCACCCATGCGATCATGACCTGAGCCAAAAGCAAGAGTCAGAAGCCCAACCGACTGAGCCACCCAGCTGCCCCTATATCTGTGTTTCAAAGTTTTTCATCAATAAACTTTTCATGTATCTCATCACAAGCTACATACATATATTAAAAATTAAATAAAAAATTGAGAAATAAAAATGAAAATAAAGTTTCTGTGACCATAATTCACCATATACACAAAAATTCTGGACTGAGTAATAAATTCCAATTATTAGTAGTACAAAATTAATCAGAGCACCAGAAGTATATCACAAAATTTGACAATTCTTACACACAAAAAGTAAAATTTTATTGGAAAGATTTCCCTTGATAGAGATGAACTGGGTTTATTTTCCAATTATTAGTTCGTGGGTCTGCGGAAGCCTTCTTATTATGCTGAGACAGTTTGGTATAATTACGTCTCGCTACCTTCCCTCTCACTGAGGCAGTCACTGAGAAACGCTGTAAAATACACAAGCGGAGGAATGAAGTGTTCTACTTACATCAGTGTTACTCGAATCTTTGACGTCCAGGCAAGCCAGAGCCCCACAATTACTTTGTAATCTATCATCAAAAATTATATTTAGGTCTCCCTCCAGAAGTGTTGAAAACGAACAGCTCGAACCACCTGATTTGTAAAAGGAAGCGCCGCCCCCCTCCATAGTCACTCACTTTCTTACACCTGCATCAGTGTTGAGAACGGCCCCTTTGTTTGAAGCCCAGGTTTTTACACACTCCCCAAACCTCATAGCAAGATGCTGGAAAGGCAAGAGATGTGCCTTTTCCCTGGGAAGTGGGAGGCTGACTTGTTCTCAGGGGGATCCGTTTCAGAAAAGGGTATATAGATGAACGATGAACACCTGAAAATTGCTTCCCTCACCCAGATTGTGATTTCCTTTCCCTCAACGGCGTTGCTCTCAACTCCCCAGCTCCAGCTCAGCCTCCCGGAGCCCTAGACCCTCAGCCTGCAATGCACTGCTCGGCCAGCCCTCAGGTCCCTCAAGAGTCCCATAGACAGGGGCGCCTGGGTGGCACAGCGGTTAAGCGTCTGCCTTCGGCTCAGGGCGTGATCCTGGCGTTATGGGATCGAGCCCCACATCAGGCTCTTCCGCTATGAGCCTGCTTCTTCCTCTCCCACTCCCCCTGCTTGTGTTCCCTCTCTCACTGGCTGTCTCTATCTCTGTCGAATGAATAAATAAAATCTTTAAAAAAAAAAAAAAAAGAGTCCCATAGACAGCTCGTCTCCAAGTCTGTCTTCCTCTCCGTATTCCCAGGCACCCTCACCCGCTCCGCTCCCCGCACTGCCACTAGATCAGGATACTACGATATGCTACTATGATCAAGTCACTGCCCTTCTCGAAATCCTTCATGGGCGCCCCAGATCCACCTTGAACTTTTGCATGTCAAGCCTCTCCTCCAAGAGACGAAGTGAAGCCAGACCTTCTCCAAAGAAACAGACGCAAGCTCTCAAGCCTTTGACCTTCTAACACCAGTTAAGAAGGGCCAGGCCTCCAGGAAACAGGACAGGTTAGTAGTTAAAAGGATGGACTCTGGAATGGGACTGCCTGGGTCAAAGGCAGTTACTCCAGGGGTAACCTCGGGTGAAATCTCTGACCTCTCTGAGCCAGTTTCTTCATCTTCACAGGATAGTAATACTGTCTTTCTTTAAGGGTGGGTATAAAGATGGACTGATGAGATGCATGCCATGTGCTTAGCGCAGCGCCTGATACATGCTAAATCAGAGGAAGGCCTCAATGAATCCCTAGCCACCATCATCACAAAATAAACCACCAGTCTTAATTTGAGAGTCCAAGTCCATTACAAGCTGGGGAAGCCCATTTTCCAGCCTCACCTGTAGTCTCTCCCAAACTCCTCCCCCACAAATTCCCCATGCCACACACTTGAGCTCCTCGCCCTCACTCCCAAATCAGGTTTTCACAGCCCTGGGTCTTTGCTCTCACCCTTTCCCTCAGCTAGAATTCTTTCCTTACCATCTGCATGGTGAATGCCACATTCCAAAGGGCCTCCCTAGTTGCCTTGTCTCAAGTCTCTATCACTGATCCCTCCTCTTCTTCCAGAACTCTCCATGTTGGAGTGCCTCAAAGCTCAGTCCTTGGACCCCTCCTCTTCTCTATCAACGCTCCCTTTAGGATCTCCCTAAGTCACCGGGCTTTCAATATGTACATGCCGATCATTTCCAAATATGTGTCAGGAGATCATAGCTCTCCTTCCACTTGTTGACCTCCACTTGGAGATCAAGTGAACATCTCAACACGGACAAATATGAAGTCTTAGTCTTCCCCCTAAATCTGTTCCATCTGCATGTCCTTCCCCATGCCATTGGTTCTACCATCAAAATATATCCAGAATCTGATCACTTCTTATCCCCTCTACCGTCATGAACTCTGGTCAGAGCCATTGCCCTCTCTTGTCTGGATTACCGCAAGGGCTACTGACTGGTTTCCCTGCTTCCAACTTGCCCCTACATGTCTACTCTCAGGATGGCAATCAGAATGATCTTTTCAAAACCTGTCACATCATGTCCTCCTCTGCTCAAAACCGTATTTCTCTCATAGTAAAACTCAAAGTCCTTAAGATAATACCAAACAGTCTGACTCCCTTACTTCTCTGACCTCACCTTTAAAAAAAAAAAAAAGATGTATTTATTTATTTGAAAGAGAGCGCCGGAGCAGGGAAAGGGGCAGAGGGAGGGAATGGCCAAGCAGACTCCCGCTGGGCGCAGAGCCCGACCAGGGGTTCAGTCCCATGACTCGGAGATCATGGCCTGAGCCGAAATCCAGAGGCGGATGCTTAACGGACGGAGCCACCCAGGCGCCCCTCTGACTGCACCTTCTCTTACTCCCCCCTCCTCACTCTTTTCCACCCACCCTACTCCGTTGTATTCCTAAATCTTGCCAGCAGGCAATTTTCTGTTTGCCTTAGCTATTTTCTCTACCCAGAAACCTCTGCCAGCAAGATCCGCACCTGGCTAACTCACTCGGCAGCTTCAAATCTATGCTCATATCTCATCTTCTCCATGAGAATTGCCCTGACCTGAGCCGAGGCTCAGACACAAGCCGCCTGACCCCAGAGCCTCCCTACACCTCTGCCTGGTCTCCCGGGATACTCCGTCTCAGAACTAGCTGTACCTGGGCCTCTGAGGAAGTGAACATAGAAAAATTCACTTTGCGGAGTCGCTCCTCCAGTCCCATGCTGGGTCCTGTGAAGAAAAGGAGGCCTCCTGAGTTCATAGGGATCAGATCACTCGCCGCAGATCACCAGGCTCAGAACCCCGTCTGCCTGACGCCTGCACTGCGCCCATTCTTCAGCCCACCCTGCTGAATGCTAGAGGCTCCCCGTCCTGGCCTGCCCAGCACAGGCCCTCAGGGAGCCACACGAGAGGCAGTAAGCTTCGTTAGGGGTTTTGGTTTGTTCCTTCACCGCCAAGTCACCGCATGCTGCCTACCGATGCAAGCTGGAGACACACACACAGACTGCCACACGGTCCGCACGTACCCCTGTGCGTCTAGGGACAGGCAGCTTGGAGCAGGAGGCTGTACTAAGTTCGAATCTTGCTCTGAGTCCCACTGGGCTCCGGGGGGCTATCCGCGTCCTTCTGCCCTTTCTTCTCTTTCTCCCACAACCTCCCCCCACCTTAATTGTTCTCTGAGAGAAAACAAGAACTCCGACCGGCCAACCGATGATGTTCTTTCCATATTTAACATTCCTTGCCGGTGAGCAGTCATTTTTATGAGCTAAGAGGCACTCTCCACAGGGACAGCAGGGCATTAGAATCCTTCTCCCAGGCTCAAATTCTCCCTCGGCCACTGACTGGGAGTGCAATGGGAATGATGTAGCCTCTAAGTTTTAGTATACTCCGCTCTAAGCTGTTAAAAATAAAAGTTCTTCCTTTCTAGGTGACTCAGCGATGGAGGGACTTAGCACAGAGGAAGGGAACGCTGAGAGGTCAGTATTTTGCTGTTTCCCCGCAGGTGCTGGTTTGGGGACACTGGTCCCCACTGCTCCATCCGCAAAGGGCTCAAGCTACCGATCCCCACTCATGACTCAAAACACTCCGGAGGACAGTCGTCTTAACTGGTTCTATAGTCAATGTCCATCTGGTGAAATGACCTTAGGATGTTTGTTAATACCGGTAAACAGAAATTTCTGACTTCCTTGTTGAAGGAATGCTTGCATTCTCTTCAGTCCCAAATACTTACTTTAAAGGGAACCACTTTTATATTATAAAAATAAAATAGCAACTCTAAATACAAATTATTCCAAGTTTTATCTTTATCTATAATCCACATTCCCAGCAAGACTTCTATAAACTTTCTTTCTGATTGTAAGGAAACTCTAGCTTCCTGCCACTTCCCCTATTAATACAGTTGCAGTAACATCTCCTCACTGTCTATTCATAAACTACATGATCAAATAGGAAAACAGACTTCCTAAAAGTTCAACTAAAGTTAGACATCAGCTCTCGATATCTAGTTCATTACTGTTAGGTTTTTATTATGAATTCTTTAAAAGAAAGTTAATTCAAGAAGCTTAATCATGCAAAACTTCATAATAAAGGCAGTGACCTTTTTTTTTTCTTTTTTCTAAACATTGTAAGACAACTGCTTTACCATGTATATTCATTTTCACTTTCTAGGAACAGGAAGAAATATTTAAAGAATTTCACCAACAAATTATCAAACAGAAAGAGGATTTACCAGACTATTAGAAATCTCTGAAAACAAGTTTAAAAGTTAATAAGTTACAACGTATTTATGCATTACCCCCTTTCCAGTCTTCTTATTCGTATTTAAATAACAACATACCAGCTCGCTGCTCACAGTTTGATTTTCTGCAGTACTTTTCCAAGGTGCAAAATGTTTGACGCTGCAAAGACGAGGTGGTGACTTAGCACATTCAAATTGCAGATCTCAGGTTTAGAGGGTGGATGTGTTCCTCTCGTCTTGCAAGTACTGCAGAGAAGACGACACCAGGATGGAATTTTCTTTTCTTTTTTTTAAGGTTTGAAAGGTAGACGATTCTAAACATATGCCTCTCTATCCAATGAATGAATGAATGAACTAACAAATATAAAGAGAAGTAAAATTGGCAGAAAAACAATTCTATCTGATTGCTAAAGAGATTGTTGTACTTAACACATTAGCATTTAAATTGCCCCAGTAGGACATGGGGGAAATACCTCACTGATGCTAAGAAGGTGGGGAAGCTGGTAACGTTTGCACCTTTTTTTTCTCCTATTGTTTAACTGGAGCCAGTTTTTCCACCGGCACGATGAACAGACCACGGTGAAGGTGAAAGAGACATTAAGAAAGCTGATAGTTCACACATTTTTTAAATTATAAAGACGATAAAGCTGAGAAATTGAGAATTTTGAGCACTCTGCTTTTCTAGTGTCATATATATTAGTAGTTCCCAAAACTTGCAGATTATCAAACCACAAGGGGAGGTTTTTATAAATGTAGATTTGCAGTCCCCTTCCTGCCCCCAATTATGATTCAGTAGGTGTGTGGGGTGGGGCCCAGGAATCTGTAAAAACACTCACCCAAGCGATTCCTTTGCATGGCTAGGTTTGGGCAGACAAAACAGACAAACAAGGTGCAGGGCAACAAACGGTGAATCACACCTCCCCCAGCCCAACTGTAAATTGTATGGGCGAAAAGTCAAAGGTCGCCTTAAAATTGAGGAGACTGCATCTTCGTACGCTAAAGCTGTTCGTAAATGTTAGTAATATTCTAAATTCTCTTAACTTTTAAAATTCCCAATGAAATCCTAACTTTAAAAAGTTATTTTAGGACATGACCTTGCCTCCCAGTTCCTGTTTATAGTGATGAGCTGCACATATCTTTACGCCTGACACAAAGACTCCTTCGCCAGACCTCGTGCTTGCTGAATTCCTTCAGCTCGCTCACATAATCTTCACAGCAGCCCCGACAAGTAGCCGCTACTATCCCTACTTTACAGATGAGGACGCGGAGGCCAGGAGACATAAATCGTTCTAGGGATAAAGCCAAGCTAGGAATGATGGCTTTTTCTGGTTTGGTTTGGCTGGTTGGTTATTCAGGGGAATTTACACATGAGATTTGTATCTGTCCAAATCTTAAAGAATCTCAGGCCTGGTATAATCTTGGTACATTCAGCCGGCACTGATTGAGTTGGGCATCGTGCCAGGTGCTGGGCAGATACAAAGAGATATGAACAGCTCCCTGCCAGCCAAAGGGCCTCCCTGGCCCTCTCCCAGGGTAGTAGAGAGAAAGAAGGAATAATCTCCATGAGGGTCTTCTGGATTTTGTTCAATTATCTGTCCCATTGTCTCCAGGAGCACATGCTTTGCTGTGTGAACTGTCACATCTGCACTTTTGATTCAGAAATGTGTTCACCCCAGTTATGGGCTCAGAAGGCTCTGCGAGGTGCACTGGTGGGAGGGGCTGTCTGGGGCTCTCTTTGAAAGCCTTCACAGAGGATGTGGCTTATGAGCTCAACGTCGAAGGATAAAAAGACTTCACTAAGCGAAGGGGAGAGAGGGGGTTCTAGGCGCAGAGCAGCATGTGCGGAACCTGCCTGGTCTAGCAGGAGCCCTTGAGGCTAAGCTGCAGCTGAGGGTAGAGGCAACGGAGGCGGGGTGGGGGAAGCTCGGGAAAGACCAAGAAGGCGATTTTATGCTCTGTGAGGAGTTTAGACTTTCAAACATGCAAAAGGAACCACCAGCGTTGTTGCTGTTGTTGTTTTTAATTAATTACTTTTTTTATTTGAGAGTGAGGGAGACAAGCAGACGCCCTGCTGAGCAAGGGAGCCCGACGATGTGGGGCTTGATCCCAGGACCCTGAGATCATGACCTGAGTCGAAATCAAGGGTGAGACACCTAACTGACTGAGCCACCCAGGGGCCCTGCGCCAGTGTTTGAATGCAGCCAAGTCGTAGGACTGATTTTGTATCTTTTGTATTTTAGAAAGACAACACTTGCCACAGGTGGAGAAGGAGCTTCCACAGGTGGAAGGCTGTGGTAACATGCTGGAACAGATCCAGTCCAAACTAAAGCCGTGATCCTGAGGTCAAAGGAGGGACCTCACGGCAGAAAGTTCTCAGGTTCAGGCGAGAGCTTTGGAGTGAGGTGGCTGAGTACTGGCTCCAGGCCTCTGGCGGTGGCTCCTGGGCAGGTTTTGGGCTCCACTTCGGTGGGAAGAGAGGGAAGAGTACAGGAGGTCTCCAAGGTCTCTAAGTGGGCGAGGGGAAGGCACACACGTCATCAACCAGGCTAGGGACCCAGAAGAGGAGCTGTGCTTGAAAGAAACAGCAGCGAGTTTGGTTTTAAATATGTTGAGTCTGGGATGCATGCAGGCTTTTCTTTTATTAATAGTTAGCTGGAGATAACAGATTTTAAAAATGGTCAGAACTAGAAGAACAGATTCATGAGTCATTTGAGGTATTTGAAGCCCTGGAAATGGAGTTTCAGGGAACACTAATTTACAGGGCATATTGACGGGAAACCAGAGTAGCAATTATTTTGTTCAACACAGAAGCTGTAGTTGAGGTTTATCAGAAACACGGGGCCATTCAGCAAATACACACTGAGAGCCAACTACAGGCCAGGCACTGCCCTGGAGCCTAAGATTTGAACAAGCAGACCCACCCACCTAGAGCTCGCACTGCCATCAGGGAAACAAGGCAGTCCATCCGACCTGGGAAGACCACGGAGAGAAGTAGGAAGGGTGCAGGGCAGAGGTGCGGGGTGCCTGAGGGAGGCCCACGCTAAATAGCTCCAGGGGTCAGGAGGCTGCTTCTAAGCCCTTTCTGTGCATTATCCTATGAATCTTTACAATAACCCAATGAGGTAATATGGTTGTTACCCCCCTTAAAAATAAGAAAAGCAAACCATGGAGACATTAAGTAATTTGCCCGCATAGCCAGTGAGCTGGTAGAGAAGCCCTTGACCCAGGCAATCTAGCTCCAGAGAGAGCCCATCTCTTACCTACGGCATGAATTGCCTCTCACTGTCTGATGCATGCTTGCAGAAAATGAGAGTTAAAGAAGGAAGAAGAGATGAACAGCACAGTGGTTAAGATTGTGTCTGGAAATAGCAAGTGGTTGGTGTTTGCTATATTATTATTTAAAGCATGACAGCTTCACACAAAAGTGGTCAGAAGCCCCAAATTTAAATGTCGCCTCGCTATTTGCTAATTCTATAAGCTGGGGACTAAAAATGACCTCTACGAACCTGTTTTTTTTCATCTAGAAAATAAATCTAACACACAACTCAAAGATTCTACTGAAGATAAAGGGATATAACCACATGAAAACCCGTATCACGGTCTCGAGCACACGTTCAGCAGCTGGCGGTGCTGGAGAAAGGTCCCCACTGCACAGAACACACCGTCACATCTTCATAAAAAGATAAAGCTCAGAGTGGGCACAGAATCAAAAACAAGATTCCTGGGGGGGGGGGGTGCCTGGCTAGCCAGTCAGTAGAGCACGTGACTCTCAATCTTGGGGTCATGAGTTTGAGCCCCATGTTAGGTGTAAAGATGACTTTTTTAAAAAGTAAAAAAACCCTAAGACTGTTAATGACTATTAATTGTTAATAGCAATAACTAATTGTTATTCTGAGGAAAAACCTGGGTGGAGTAAAAAAAAGTCATTTTTTTATTATTACATTAATTATTAATTATTAAAGAAAATTAATTTTATTTGCCGCTGTGAAAATTAGCTTGGATACATCACTGAAACTCAGTTCATTCCAAAGTGATAGGTTCTCCTGCATTGTGCCTTTTCTCCCTTGACTTGCTTCATTCTCAAATAGAGTGTTGGCGGACGCCTGGCTGGCTCAGTTAGTAGAGCCTGTGATGCTTGATCTCGGGGTTGTAGGTTCGCGCCCCACGTTGGGTGTAGAGATTCTTAAAAAAATAATAAAATCTTAAAATAAAATAAAATATTGCCCCTCACAAGGTAGACACAAAATGACAAATGAAAGCAAATTAGCTCTTGGGAAGAACAGATGCCAAGATCCCGAAGTGCCACATACAGTGTCATAAGAGGCACCACCACTTGCCACGGTGGACCGGAAGGGTCGTGCTCTGCTGGCAGGCTCAGGGATGGTTATAAAAAGAGGATTTAATCGTGGCTTTAAAGGACAAACTACAGGGGCACCTGGCTGGCTCAGCTGATCGAGCACGTGACTCTTGATGTCAGGGTCATGAGTTTGAGCCTCATGTTGGGGGTAGAGTTTACTAAATAAATAAATAAATAAATAACAAACTACAGTTGAAGAGAGCACCAGCAAGACTCTTAGAGGCACAGCTCTGCCTGTCTGTGTTTCCTATTGCATTTACCACTCTCCTAGCCCCAACCGCCCAGCCACAAGGGCAGCTCTGCTCTTCAGGACGCCCAGGCCATCCCTGCATAGAGGCAGCTACATTTGCTCCAGCTTAGCAATGCTCCTGGGCTGTGAATGAGCTTCACATTGTGGTCTCAGGAGAAGCCTTCCCTGAGCACCTGCCCTTCCAAGGCCACCACCTGGATACGCCCACATCCCCTGACACCGCCCTCCCCATACAACACCATAGGAAGTCAAATTACCATTCCATTTTACTTTCTTTTTTTTTTTTTTTTTTAAGATTTTGTTCATTTATTTTTCGGGGGCGGGGAGAAACACAAACAGGGGGAGGGACAGAGGGACAGGGAGCCACAGACCGCCCCCCCTACCCCGGGGGGGGGGGGGAGCAGGGAGGGGGCTGGATCCCAGGACCTTGGGATCATGACCTGAGCTGAAGGCAGATGCTTAACTGATTGCGCCACCCAGATGCCCCTTTGCTTTCTTTATAGTACCTACAACTATGAAAAATTAGCTTGTTTATATTTTTACTGGTTTCTTTCTGCCACTCCCCATCCTCAACTAAAAATGGTAAGCTCCATGCATGCCTAGATATTGTCTTTCTTGTTCACTCTTCCATTCTCAGCACCTGGCAGGAAGTAAAGACCTTACTCAATATTTATTGAATCAGTAAAGTAACGCAGAAGTGTGCGATCAAGTTGCTGAGGCAAAAAATAGAAGCCGAATTTGAGAAAATCGTGAGTCGCTCACTTTGGTGTAGCCAGACACATAGAGAGGAGGTTAGACAGGCAGCCTGCAGAGGACCTGGCGACGTATGGCCGGCCACAGTATGGATCGAGTAGATAGTGGAGAGAGCGCTTGGAAAAGAGCTGTCCTTAGGGAAGGATTGTGAATATAATGAACTGAAACAAAGCTAGAAAACCAAGGGAAAACCATTTGTTACCGCTAAAATTGGCAAAAATTACGAAGCCTGATGGGGATGTACAGAATAGAGACAATAGTTAACAATATTGTACTGCGTATTTGAAAGTTGCTTAAAAGATCTTAAGAGTTCTTATCACAAGAAAGAAAGTTGTTTTAAATAAATTTTAAAAAATAAATCTGGGGGCGCCTGGGTGGCTCAGTCGGTTGAGCGTCCAGCTTTGCATCTCAGCTCAGCTCAGGTCTTAATCTTGGGGTCATGGGTTTTTGTTTTTGTTTTTTTTTTAAAAGTCTGAAAAGTGTTGTGAGTATTTGGGGAACAGTTTTCAAACAGCTGCAAATCAATTTGGTGGTATCTCTTCAAAGTGAAATTGGGCATATTTAAAATGTAGCAATTCTGAATCCTGGGTCTAGCCTAAGAAACTAATGCCTATATCTGACATAGGTAAAAATAATGTAAGCATTGTTTATGTTAGTGAAAATTTTAAAACAATCCATATCCACTAATGGACTGACTAATAAAACGTGGTATTATCTGTACCATAAAATACCAGGAAATTAAAAATAATGAGGACGTATGTATAATATATATGTATATATGTATATATATATATATGTAAACATCGTCAAAAGAATGTCCAGGAAAGTAAGCAAATCATAGAACAATAGGTATACATGGAACCATTTTTAGATATTTAAACTCATAAAACAATACTACCTATTAATTATTTGTACATGTAAAATATATATAAAATACTTTTAAAGCATATATCAAACTGAACAGGGGCTCTGTGAGGTGAGGATAGAAGGAGAAAATGGAACTGAAATTAGTACTCCAGGACAACTTGACCTTATCTCCAATGTTTTATGTCATTAAAAAAAATGAAACAGGACAAAAATAATAACTGTTCATTTTGGATGATGGGAATCTAGTCCAGTTTTTACTGGGAATCAGATGAGGGATGCTAGACCCAGATGGAAAAACTGAAAGGAATTCAGGACTGGCTATATTGGTAGAGAGTCTAAAGAAGGCTGAAAGGATGAAGAGTTAAAAACTATACACGTTTTTTTAATGATGAAAGGCACCATTAAGAAAACAAACATTGAGGGGCAACTGGGTGGCTCAGTCATTAAGCGTCTGCCTTCGGCTCAGAGCATGATCCCAGGGTCCTGGGATATAGCCCCGCATCGGGCTCCCTACTCCCCTGGGAGCCTGCTTCTTCCTCTCCCACTCCCCCTGCTTGTGTTCCCTCTCTTGCTGGCTGTCTCTCTCTTTCTCTGTCAAATAAATAAATAAAATCTAACAACAACAACAACAAACATTGAGTTCCATCTCTGAAAGGTTTGCTATGTTAATGAGGCATCTAAGTAGCTAAGTGGTGTCCCACAAGAAGACAGAATTCAAAAAGCCCAAGTTGGTGCTGAACAGCTGTCCTGGGAAAGCGAGGAATAAGATGGGTGCTTCAATCAATTGCCTTCAAAACAAACAACTTTTTTAAGGTCTCTAGAGAACTCACTCTGGACGTTTGTTGACAACATGTATAGAAACCCATGCACAGTGCCCCGTACTTGAATATTAGTCTCCCTCTTTGAAAGTCAGGTTACTAAATTTAAATATACATTTCTAGAAAGCCTGGGGGTCTGATCTCTGATAACAATTAAAAACTCCAGTAAAGCAACTTGTTAACAGTTCCCTCTCAATAAGCAACATAGATGAACAGAGCCAAAAAGGACCCAAATTTGCAATACTCAAATAAAAGATTTCAAACATAAAACTCTATTTTGACATCAAACTCTCTACTCTTGCATAAAGATCATCAATTCCCAATTATCAAAAGAATGCACCTACCTTTGTAGGGGCGCCTGGCTGGCTCAGTCAGTGGACCTCGCAGCTCTTGATCTCAGGGTTGTGAGTTCAAGCCCCACCTTGGTATAGAGATTATTTAAAAATAATATCTTAAAGGGGCGCCTGGCTGGCTCAGGTGGTTAAGCGGCTGCCTTCGGCTCAGGTCATGATCTCCAGGTCGTGGGATCAAGCCCCACGTCATCAGGCCCCCTACTCAGCAGGGAGTCTGCTTTTCCCTCTCCTGGTGCCCCTCCCCCTGCTCTTACTCTCCCTCCCTCCCTCTCTCTCAAGTAAATAACATCTTTCAAAAAAAAGAATGCACTTACCTTTATTAAAATGCACCCCCTCTGATATTTCATAATTACATGTTTGTTTAGTGCCTTCCTATCCTTTTATAATGTGTTTTGCAACCTCTGAAAAAGTCAATATAGTCTGGGGCGCCTGGCTGGCTGGGTCAGTGGAGCATGTGACTCTCAGGGTTATGAGTTCGAGCCATGTTGGGTGTAGGGATTTCTTAAAAATAAAATCTTAAAAAAAAAAAAAGTCAATAGTCTTAGCTCTTCTCTAAAGAGGGAAACACAAGACAGTGGGTGACTGGTCAGGGTGACTCAGGGACAGAGTCAATATTGGAACTCAGAACCGGGGAGCCTGGCATCCCTAGTTCCTAAAACCAGGAGGCTTCTGCTAACCCCAGCAGAATTTACTTCACTAGACTACGCTTCTTTGAGGACCTGGGGACTGGAATATCAGTTTCCAAAGCTTTCTCCTTCAGAAGTAGTCAGCAGTCAGAAATTAAAGTTGGCCTGCCAGCTGTAGTCCTTAATAGTTTAAGAGTATCTGAACTCAAGATTCCACTTTCTAACCTTTGCGTAGCTAACGTCCACCGATACAACCTAACAATCTTCATAACTAATGTGACTTTGCTGGTGAGTCTTCTTTAGAATCCTCTGTTCAGACTGGGTTACATACAAATCAACCGGCACTGTTTAAACTATTTGCTGTTTTGTATGTTTGTTCAAGTTAGTGCTATCTTGGCCGCGCTGAGCTCCTAACAGCCACAGGGCTGGTATGCTTGCACTGACCTTATAAAGCCAACAGTTAGTGACTGTGTATACAAGGACTTAAGAGATTATTTTACCAGAATAAAGTTGCTATGTAGCCTTCCAGTGTATACGGCATTTCTTTCCATTAACAAATTGAAGAGTTCCTAAGCATCTTAAATTAAATGGCTTAAAAAAATAAACTAATATACTAAAATTTAGGTTTACCGGCAAGATCAGATATTTTCAGTGAATAGCCAACCCAACTGTGGTTTCTTTTTCTTTTCTTTCTCTTTTTTTTTTTTTTAAGATTTTATTCGACAGAGGGAGACAGCCAGAGAGAGAGGGAACACAAGCAGGGGGTGTGGGAGAGGAAGAAGCAGGCTCCCAGCAGAGGAGCCCGATGTGGGGCTCAATCCCAAGACTCTGGGATCACGCCCTGAGCCGAAGGCAGATGCTTAACGGCTGAGCCACCCAGGTGCCCCCCCAACTGTGGTTTCTGATTGTGCTTCCTCGTGGGACTTTAAAACGCTTTCATGAATGTTTTTTCACTATCACATATTTCTCATTCCAATTTATACTTTTTTAAAGGGGAACTTAATAAATTATTCAAAGTCACGCAGCCAGTTCATAGCAGAAATCAAATAAGAGCCCAAATTTTATTTAGCAATTAAGAATCTGATATCGTGAATCCTTTTCACTAGGCTGTATTGCCTCCTTATTTTATTTCCCTTAAAAAGAAATTGTTTACATATCAGTTAAGCTGGTCACACTGAACAGAAAAGAAAGCTAATATTAATTATCAGCAGGTCCTTTCTTAAAGCAACAAAACAATCAAGTTTGTGCTCAAAAATATGCTACAAAAATAATGTATCTTATATCATCTACAAGTTTAAGCCTTCATCGTATTCATTAATTAAAATGTCATAAATCTTCTAATGCTAAAATATTCTTAAACTAGCATACAAAACACCGAAACGCGCGTCAGCCACAACACACACAAACCCATCACTCAATCTCGGTCCATTAGTCTTGCCAAGGCCAGTGTCGAGTATTCCTGAAATTTTCACTTGTAGAATGAATGGATGTTTTGTAAGGATTATCTATTCAGGCAGAAAAAAAAGTGGGGGGGGGGTAAGAAACAATTAGCCATTCAACTGGCACTGAGCAAATTCCAAGTATGAAATCCTTTGTTTGTTTTTATTTTGTTTTTGTTTTTCTTCCCTACCAGAGGACTCCAATCCACGAAAAGAAATTCATCTTGTGAGATTTTTCTAGAGCCTTTCCACAGACCTCTGTGGAGACCCTCCATTTCAGCTTTGGCTTTATTTTGGCAGCCTGGGACTGGAATTTAGAGCTATCTATTTGCATTTCAACACCCTTCTTTTGTTTTCTGTCCCTCTGGAGGCTCAGCCAGTTCAAATAGCAGGTAAGGGAGTTAGATCATTCTAATGACCCTAGAAAACCGAAAGGAGAAAACCTGTCCAAACAATGAGGTTATTTTAGCTAAAAACTACCACTTACTTCATTAGTCAAGCCTACAAAGCCCAAGCTAGACCATCTCGTTAAAAATTTACCTTTAGATTGTTCTCAATACTCTCTCAGCCCTACAGAGGGAAGAGTGATTGGTGAAGAGGAGGGGAGGGGGGTGCAGTTTGGCCTTTTGGAATCGCTCCTGAATAAATACCAATAAAATGTTCAAATGTTCATAGGAATTTACAGGTCACAACATTGCGTCCGATTCTGAGAGCAACAGCCTCTATCATTTCTGCTGAAGGAGCTCTCCCATAAGGCACTAACAAAAGTAAAAGAGAAAAATGTGGGGTGCCTGGCTGGCTCAGCTGGTAGAACATGTGACTCTCAATCTCAGGGTGGTGAGTTCAAGCCCCACATTGGACATAGAGCATATTTTAAACAAATTTTAAAAGAGAAAGAGAGAGGGAGGGAGAAATGCTTCTTAGGTGAAGAGCATTGGAGAGAGCAGGGCCTGAAGGACACCTAGCCCCAGATGTGGCTGGTATAGAATTCCTCTCATACCAGCTCTGATGACCACATGGCCAAGATTCTGTCATGTGATCCAGAAGGCAGCTTTCCAACAGTTTAATATTCCAAGAAGCAGCAGATAAATATTTGCAAAATTGCATGTTTTTAATAGGCAAATTCCCCAGGGTCCATCTTGAAGGTCAGTTTGGAAAAAGACTATCATTATAATGAGGCCATAGATAGTCACAGATTAGAGATGGAAGGGACCATGAAGTTCATTTCCTCAAGGTCCATGGTTACACAGCAGTTTGTGACAGGCCTGGAACCATGGGTAGGCCCCAAACCCATGCTCTTGGGCTTTTGGTTACCAAACCTGCTTACGTGGGATCCACAGTGAGATCGTCTTTTCTGGAATTTGGGGACTTAGCAAGTCAGCCCAGAATGAAGATACAGCTGCATAGACTCCAAAGGCCTGATCTTGTCATCACCTGAAACAGCTCCACTTGCAAAGTTACTGACTCCAGCATTCAGTGTTGGGATAAGCATCTCTTTTTCCAACTTGCTTGGTCTATGGCTGCCACTGTTCTTAGAAATATTAGTGCCTCCAGTCTATTGATCCCTCAGCTTCCTCCCAATTCATCAGTGCTCTGCTTTTTTCACTTTCCTCTTTATCAATTTAGATTCCGTGTTATAATACCCCTGTCGCTATTCCCTTAAACTTCCCTCACCTCTGTATTTCCTACAAATCCATCCAGGAAAATAACAGCCCTGAATGATGTTGACCCAGTCACCTCTTTCCCCTTTCCTTACATGGGAGCAAACTCCGCTGGAGGAAATCAAAGAGGTAGACAGTTTCAAGGTCACCGACTTCAAATGGGCCCTTTCCAATAACTATTTGAAATCTTCTTCACCATCCTTACACTCCCAGCACACCTGTCTCTTCCTTCTACCTCTTCATCTTCTCTTACTCAGATGAGAGCTCTCTAACACCTCTGTCTTCCAGCCACAGCCCTGCGTTGTCCCTGGTTCATGATGAATGGGACTTTTCCTCTATGTGTTCAGTCCTTCCACTTGTGCCTTACATTTTGTCCTGTTGTCATCACCCACAACATTTTTACCACTTTCTTCTCAAATCACACATCAATTCCATCAGAAAAGCCTATTGATTCTGCCTTCAAGCTATATTCAAAATCCAACCATTTCTCACAATCACCACTGCTACCACTTCAACCAAGACACAATCATCTCTCAACTAGACGATTAATCGTCTCCCAGCTTTCACCACTGCCCCTTTTACCATCTGTTCTCAGCATAGCAACCCTAGTGATCTTTTGAAATCATAACTCAGAGCACATCTGCCTCTGCTTAACACCTTCCAATAGCTTTCCATTTACCCAGAATAAAAGCCAAAGGCCCTACAAAGGTCTCTAGGATTCCATCAGCACTATCCAATAGAACTTTCTATGATGACGGAAATTATTTTTATCTCACTGTCCAATACAGTAACCATTAGCTATATGTGGCTATTGAGCACTTGAAATGTGGGTAGTGCAATTAAGAATATGAATTTGTATTTTTTAAAAAATTTTAACTGATTTACACCAAAATAGCCACCTGTGGCTAGTGGCTACCATATTGGAAAGCACAGTCTATGTGATCTCTTTCCCATCCATCTTATCTCCTGTTTCCTGACTCTGCATCACACTATAAAATCTCCTTTAATGTCAGGTGATGTCACTTCTCTGCTCAAAAATCTTTATGGCTTCCCATTTTACTCAAAATAAAAGCCAAAGAATGCCCTTATTTTAATTTCCAAGGCCTTATATGATCTGGCCACCCTACCCAGCTCTGTGGTCTTAGTCCCTAACTCCATTTTCGTCCTTGTTCACTCCACTCTAGGCACAACACTGGCCTCTTTAGTGGAATATACGAAGCATGCTGCTGCCTCAGGGCCCTTGTGCAGACTGTTCTGTCTAGGACATCTTTCACCCAGGATTCGTATCACAAGCTCAGAGCTCCCTTACTTCTTTCAGGACACTGCTCCAATGTCTTCTGGTGATCTTATTTGACCTGAAAGCCCTATCCAAAACAGCATCCCTCCCACCCTATCACTCTCTATCTTATCTCCATACTGTGCTTTTTTCTTTTCTTCTTCTTTTTTTTTTAATAGCACTTATCTCCATCTGATGAGTCCTGTTTGTTTACTTATTTATTGTCTGTCTGCCCCAGCAGGGCAAGGCCTCTTTCTGTTTTGTTCACAGCAGTACCCCTAATACCCGAAACTGTACCTGGTGCATAAAAGGCATTAAAAGAAAAAACTCGGAATTTGATGAAAGAATGTGGTCGGCTTTATGATACTAAAAGCTATTTCAAAACAGTCTCAACCCTTCAGGCCTGAGATACAGCGCTCTCCTGCAGCTATTCCCTGGGGAGAGATTGAGAATTGGGTTCCTCTCTAAATATAGTATCTTCACGTGCAAGAGAGCAGCTCAGTGCTTTTACTATATTAGCTCGAATCTACACAACAACCCATTTTACTAGTACAGAAACAGAGAGGTTAAGTAAACTGCTTCAGCCCAGCAAGAGTGACCTTCACCTTGCTTGTCATGATGCAGTTTCCACAGTCCACAAAAAAACCTTCTAAGAGCAGCTACATTAAAGTGACCACATAGCTTCATGATTAAATCTCTCTTCTGATTCTGTGCCTTCCTGGGAGAAAAGGAGAATAACTACTATTGTAAGAGACTAAATGAAAAATAATTCAGTATAGCTAACAGAAAGTGACCGCATCCTTTATTCCTCCCCTAAAGGGCCAAAGTTTTTCTTACCAAATTGCCTTTAGATTTTTAAAATGCTATGCTAAATAAAATATCGTTGGCCTTCGTGTTTGAAAATGTTGCTGCTGAGAGTGCTATTTTTTATGCTAGAATTTTTACAGTCAGCAAATAAAGTAATGGTCAGTAAATTCAAGACCAGTTCCACAGATTGGATCAACTTCCTCTTGACCTGCTGGACAAGAGTGGGTGCTATTTTTTCCCCTGGTTTTATGTTTAACATATTAATGAGGAACAGGGATGGTCTAAGTAATTGCAAGCCATAGGTAGTTAAAATAATTATAGCCATTAGTTCTAATCATATATGCCATGAAATCTTTTGGTGGAAATGTCCAAATATCAACACTGGTCTATGTTTCACATCCTGTTCTTTCCCATTGTTGTCTGCCAGAAGCACCAGTGAATAGGGAAATTACATCTTTGGCTACGAAAGTGAAGATACAATTAGAGTCATCCACTGGACAGAACCTAAAAAATTTTAGGGACTTTGGGACTCCTGCTTCCAACATCCTTGCTTGTTAGAGGGGGAAACCCAGGTGAAGTAGTCTGTGCAGAGCACAGTCACCATGAGATGTGCAGCCAGGACGAAAGCATCCTGACTTCCCTGAACTTGTGTGTCTCCACCACAACCTAATTGTTATCCTCCAATTGGTACAGGGAAGGGGAGGGGGCAGAATTTCCACAGAAGACCTGCATATGACTCTTCTGAGCTATTCACGGTTATGAATTGCAAATTACTTTTCAAAATTACTTCTCTCAAAATACCCAGACACCTGGCCACAGACTGCCAACCTAGCACTAAAATAGGCACCTTGATCAGCTCGCCCTGTGACTTCAGCCATTCAGCTGCACTTGACCACAGCGACAGACATCTCTGCCAAAAGAAATATGAACAACCCTGGGAACTGATTACAAAATTGGGATTGCTCCAAACTTTTCAAAAGTGATGGCTCTGTTGTCTGGAATGTCTCACAGCCAGGACATTTTTCTCAACAAGTCAGCTCTATGTAATGAAAGCAATTAGAAGAAGTTCAGATGTGCACAGAACTCTCTCTGCCTAATATGGAAATATTAATTAACTGTCCAAAAATGTAAGCATTGGCTCATGGCTGATGATTCACCTTTGAAGTTGTGCAAAGAAGAAGGTCAAACCTTTTGTAAAGCAGTTTAACAATGTATATCAGGAGTCATAAAAATGTCTATTCCCTTTGACACAGTAATCTTATTGCTGGAACTGATCTTAAGAAATGTTCCCCACACCCAAAAGATGTTCACTACAAAATCTGAATCAACCTAAATACCCAATAGGAAAAATGTTAATTATGGTACATCTTCCTAATGAAATATTACACAGCCATTAAAAATGAATTATGAAGGGGCTCCTGGGTGGCTCAGTCGTTAAGTGTCTGCCTTCGGCTCAGGGCGTCCCGGGGTCCTGGGATCGAGCCCCATATCGGGCTCTTCCGCTGGGAGCCTGCTTCTTCCTCTCCCACTCCCCCTGCTTGTGTTCCCTCTCTTGCTGGCTGTCTCTTTCTGTCAAATAAATAAATAAAATCTTTAAAAAAAAACATGAATTATGAAGACTTCACAATCTGGAAAAATGTTGAGGACATTGTTATATTAATAAGCAGAATACAAATTATATGTGCATTATGATTGAGACCATGTTCAAATCTATTTTCATGTAGGAAAAACAGAAGGCAGGATTATGGGTTATTTTTTACCCCTTTATTCCCTTAACTTTTCGGTAATGTTGATTTACTGTTTTGATAAATTTCGAAAGAAGAAACAGTTATGTACAATGCGTCACAATCTGCTTTATATAAATAAATCGGCACATAAATACTTGAAAAAATACAGCTCATTTCAAATATTCGTCCCTTAAAAATTGGGGGCAGGGTACTTGCCCAACATTCAACAGCCAAAAGAATACTCCCATCAGTATTGCCTCAATCCCCTAACCTTTCCAAAGTCAACCCAGACTTACCAGAGTCCAGGATACAGTCAGACTGACCAGGTACACGGCTCTGCCCCGGGAAACTCCCTCTCCTAAAGAAACCGGTGTGGAGTTCTACATCCCAAGCTCCTAGCACTTCTACAGAGGACCCCGTTTGTGAAAACCTCTGGGTCCACCCCCTTGCAACTACCCCTGCGCTCTGGAAGGCAAGTAAGCCCTTTCTAGACTGGACTTTGGATCCTAGACCCAAAGGTAGGAAAGTACACAGCTATGTTTATTTCTCCAAATCCGATTTTTCATACCCAGTGAACCTGGACACACCTACAGTTCTTCACAGGTAAATGGAGAGATAGGGGCTCTCCTCTTGTTTCTGGTCTGCTACCAAAGGGAGTTCATCACCCCACAAGTGGTGTGGGGAGTGAGCCTTAGCTTTGACTCCTTGAACTCTGCGTTCATGCAGATACTGCTCATTGATGTTCACACACGAAAGGAGACAGAATGCTTGTTATATAAAGCATTAAAAAGGGGGGGAAAGCCCCACCTACTAAATTCTACAGATTTTCACTGTCTTGAGACCAAAATATTCATACGAACTCAGAAATCTGTCTAGAGAAGTACAGCTATAGCTAAGCTAATGGTTAGTAAAGTCAGACACAGTCATTTTGGTATGTCAGTAAATAATAAGAAATGAAAATAGACCCCATTTTCATTTTTGAGGTTATATATATATATATATATATATATATATATATAGTTTCAAATGAATGCTTCTGTCAGTAATTCTTCAAAGGGAAAAATTTAAATTTTACAGGATTTGTTTTTATCTATCAAGCTCTTTCTAAACCATCACACCTATGTTGCTCAAAAATTGTTGAGACCTTGGGTCAAGGAGACACTGGCGTTGGCTTTCAACAGAAAATGTGCTTCTCTACACTAAAATGGCCACTTAAGCAAGAATGTGGAAATGATTTATCTCACAGTGTTTAAAGTTGGATCTTGACTCTAGCTATGTCCTGACTGCACAATCAGTCAGGGACAAGTAGTTATATGCTCCTAAACAAAGAAAAGCACTCTAATGGCCAAAAGAGTTGAGTATCTAACATAGCAAAATTACCTTAATAAAAGTTAAATTACCCACATCCCAAGGAATAAAAATCACTGATAATAATAATGTTTAAGTGTTAAGAACAGCAGAACATGAAATAGATCTATTTACATCACATAAAGATTGTCTTCCAAATGTGGTCTTATGTTAAGAAGTGATATTAACAGTATATTAGCATAGAATCAGAAAGAAAGAGAAAGGGAATCAAGCGGCATAGCCAGAGACTATAACTAAATGAGAGCAGAGATCACTATTTATTTTGTTTACTGCAGCATCTCTGGGACCTAGGTTCTCAGTAAATACTTGTTGAATAAATGAATAAATGAACAAAAAAAGGAACTAAGCTCATCAAAATAAAAATAAAATTTGTAATGTGAAATTATAGAAGCATGCATACTTGCCTTAAGTCATTAAAGGAATCCTGCTTAAAAGTGAATGTGTTTGCTACATACCATATGTAAAAACTGGGTGTTAAAATTTAAGCACAGATCCTACATGTAAAACATGGCTATAAGAGTTAATAGAACCAAATTGGAGCTATTCTACAGACTGCCTCTGTAGGCTTGATCATGTTGGAGTTTCAGAAGTTTCTTGGTCAAATTGACTTAATGGGCTCAGAGGCTGCTCCTAGGAGTGTTAGGAAATGAAATACAGGGGCGCCTGGGTGGCTTAGTAGATTAAGCGTCTGCCTCTGGCTCAGGTCATGATCCCAGGGTCCTGGGATGGAGCCCACCCCCCACCTGCGTTGGGCTCCCTGCTCAGCAGGGAGCCTGCTTTTGAACCCTCTTCTCCCAGCTCCTGCTCTCTCTCTCCCTATCTCCCTACCTCTGTCTCTCTCTCAAATAAATAAATAAAATCTCGAAAAAAAAAAAAAAAAAGGAAATGAAAGACAGTTCAAGATTCATCTTAACTCTTCCCAGGGATGCAGTCTAAAGTGCACCCACCCCTGTTCTACTCTAACTCACCCTCCCGTGTCCTTCCTTGGTAGCACGTACCGCAGTGCACTCGTCTTGTTTGCTATCCTCCGCTTGCTTTACTAGAATGTTGCTTCCAGGAGAGCAAGAACCTTGACTCTCGTAGTTTATCAGTATATTCCAGCACCTGACATGGTCCCTGGTACCTAACAGATATTCAAATTCTTAAGAATGAATGAATGAGTGACCAAGGGTGAGGTCAATAGCTTATCACCGGCTACAGGAAGGCATATGGAAAAGTATTAGCAGACCACTATGCTAGGCTGCTACGTGATAATACGGAATTCTGTTTTTACATAAGATTTAGTAAAAAGGCTTTCTGAGTAATTGACATATTACCCATGGATAAATGATACAAGTCTTCCCATTCCAGACAGATGGTAAGAAAGATCTTGACAGTTCAAAGTTTAAGCCACTCTCAAATTTAAGGAGAGGGTTATAATCCCAAAAATAATTTTTTTAAGAATTAAGGTATTAAAAACTGCAAGATTCCAGCTACAACACTGCAAGCCCATTCAATTTAACAAGCAGCTATGAATTTCCCGCCATGCTTAATTATCAGTGGATAGTAAAAATACTCAATTCACTAATTCAACAATGCAGCTGCAGATGCTCTCCCAGACAAAGACATATTAATTTCTTCATCTTGCTTTAACCTATAATTTCAGGATACTCTAGTTTTCATTATATCTGGATTCTTAGGAAAAGATTTCACTTAACAGGACCTTTTCTTTTTTTTTTTAAAGATTTTATTTATTTATTTGACAGAGATAGAGACAGCCAGCAAGAGAGGGAACACAAGCAGGGGGAGTGGGAGAGGAAGAAGCAGGCTTCCAGCTGAGGAGCCTGATGTGGGGCTCAATCCCAAAGTGCCAGGATCACGCCCTGAGCCGAGGGCAGACGCTTAACTGTTGTGCCGCCCAGGCGCCCCTAACAGGACTTTTCTTATCAGCAGTAAGTATGAAATTGAATCTAGACCGTTCTAACTTTACTGGTGCTCAATTCTAGTTTAACTAATTGCAGTGCATTTATTTTGCATTCCCTGGATTATTCCATGGTTTAATAATATAGTCCGGTTCCTTGGGTACATCATGTGCATGCTACAAGCTCTACTTTGAGTAATCTTGGAGTTAAAAGATTATACTGATATCAGTCGACACATTTGTTGAAAATGCGACCCCAACAACCTAGATGAATACACACTAGGATCAACCTTCTTGAGATGCATTCAGACATGGTACAGACTGATATTTCACGACATCATTATGGTAATTCAAAGTCCAGCTAAAAATTAAGAAAGCATAAAAGTTCAACACTGACTTTCAGCAGCTGTATTTGTTTTCACCACCTTCCCCTACACTGGGTTCAATATAACAGAATTTTTGTCTGCATCAGTAATCACTCCCAAACCAGGTATAGCATGGATGTTAGTAACTTAGCTGTTTTACGTTTGTACAAATATTATAGCAGCATTAATGGAAATCAGTATAAAGAAAAAAAGGATTAATGGCATAATACTGCCATTGCACCACATCAGATACTTCACTCCTTATCCATACATGAACATAACTTTATCTCTTTTCTAGGTTTTATTTAAGTTATCTCTACACCCAATGTGGGGCTCAAACTCATGACCCCAAGATCAACAGTCACACGCTCCTCTGACTGAGCCAGCCAGGTGCCCCGACACGAACATAATTTTAAATTGCATTCATAGTATACATGCTATTGAGAATTTTGCCCTTTTTGCTTTATATATTTCCATGTTACCAGACACTTCCTATTTATAATTTTCAGTGGTAAATATACCACCTGATAAAATTTTGAGATTTTTTTTTTAATGCTCTTTCTGTGGGATATTAGGTATTTCTCTTTTTTGGGGGGACACTATCAAGAACACTACAGATACATCTTACTAAAGTCTAAAACAAATTCTCGGGCTGGGATTACCAAATCAAAGAATATGAACATTTTCACATCTTGATTACACTTCAACCCAGATTTAAAAGTTTATTCTCAGAAACATGAGTAATATGGGTATTCCAGGAAGTATATGATGAATACTAAAATGTGATGGGCTTTGTTTATATCAAGTAAAGCACTGGAAAGTGGGAAAGAAGTCCTACCCAATGACTGGTCCATCCAGCCCAGGAATTTATGGGAAGTTGTGGTCCCCTGTTGACAGCTTATGAGATATGCCCCCAAAACACCTTAGCGCCATCTTGGAGTAATTGTTCACAAAATTATTTAAATGCACATCCTTCTCAGAAACCAGTTTAAAGATACTAGCTAGCGCACCTGGGTGGCTCAGTGGGTTAAACGTTTTGGCTCAGGTTATGATCCCGGGGTCGTGGGATCAAGTCCCGACTTTGGGCTCCCTGCTCAGCAGTCTAGACACTTCTCCCTCTGCCTGCCATTCCCCCAGCTTGTGAGCTCGCTCTCTCTCCTTCTCTCTGACCCCCCCGTTCGTGCTCTCTCTCTCTCTCAAGTAAATAAAATCTTTAAAAAAATAATAAAGATACTAGTTATAACACTCTGCTTGTAGAGACATTACTTCTTGCTCACCGTCGTGGAGGGCCTCAAACAGCGCCAGGAAGGTGGAAGTTCCCCCGCTCTCCGAAGACAGTGTGCCCCATGAAACTTTTCTTAAACTCAAACAGCCTACAGTAGAGAAGCAAGTGCCATTTTGTAAAAGTGCAAATACTCTTCAGATTTATTTCAGTCAGTGAAAACAAGTACTAATGTAGGTTTTTTGTAAAAGCGAAGTGATACAAAATAAACTTTTAGATGGTGGGGGCTACTGTATTAAGTACTATTTGTCGAATGAATCCATGTAACGAATGCTAAGACCAAATGAACTCATTACATAGATATAAATCGGGGTTTCATCCTCACCCTCAACCCTCAGTTCATAGAATCTTAATTTGCTTACAATCTATAAATCTCCTGGTTGGAACCCATTTCACAGAAGGAAGGTACCAGAAGAACATTAGTGAGCCCCTGCACTTAGGGCTGGATTCAAATCCTCATTCTTCTCTGCGGACTGGCCATTCTAGCCACAATGAACTTGATAAGATCTGTCCTACACAGTCCAACACCCTGATACACAGACACACTCTTTGTTAAATGTTTTATGTTTTTCTATTCCCTAAAGGACCAATCTCTATGTGAGGATACTAAATAAATTTAATTAGGAAGAAATAAAGTGAGAAACATAGTAGGTAGATCTCTTTCAAGGAAATTAATAGAAGGAGTCAAAGACTGAAAAAGCCAAACCACAAATCCTTGAAAACCTTATGGCAAATCTTACCACAAATGACTTAAGAGCCCAATGTGACCCTTCAAGGTAGCCACACAGCACTTAAGATCACCATGGAATCAGAACAGAGAAGAGAGGAAAAGAAAACTCAGCAAAGAAGAGACTACACAAAAACCAAAAAGTTTTATTCAATTGCCTTACAACTCGTTGTAGCTTTTACTTACTAGAAGTTGGTCAGCAGTGGCTACGGAGCTCAACATACACTGTCTTTAAAAAGCGCACTGAGATTTTCTAGAAAGATTTCTAGCAATTTCAGCAAATGTTACACTTTTCTCAATTCCACAGAGCTCTCTTACCCCACTTACATTCCACCAAGGCACGGACATCTTTTCTTGAGCCACGCATCGTTCTCTATGTATGCACTATTCACGTGTGGCTTTGGTAACTAATGAATGCAAAAAGCTGCATCAAAAATAAATAAATGTGATACTGTGTCTTCTGCAATGACAAAAACTAGAGTAAAATTCCAGATATGCTGGTCCTTTAAAGCTACAAAGATGTGGAAGAAACAATCATCCTGAGGGGGTAGAGCTGGCAGTTTTAAAGAATGTAACAGTGATCAAGTCTATTAAAGACACAGGTGATATATAACTAAAATGAATTTCTATCATATTATTTAATATTCATGTGGTTAAAGAGACAACCCAATTCAGTCTCCCTTTAAAAATTAATTTTCCTTCAAAAAGAAAAAGAGATATAGGACTTATTGCCATCCTGCCACCATTCTAAGAGTTCAGAAAAACTCTGAACATACTCTAATAATCTGGCATTAATGTGTCTTCTCTGCATAGGAAGGAAAGATCTCAGATGTCTGACAGTGTGAGTCAAGCTGGGGTAAGAAGTTTTCATATTAGCATATTAACAAAGGATCTATCAATAATCATGAAAGTGAATTTAAATCTCACATTAACTGAAAATGGAGCAAATAATATTCTGAGTAAATAATGAGAGTGAGTTTAAAGATACTCTACGTTAGTTAACTTTAAAACATAATATTCCAAGGAAAGCAACCATGTATCAATATACTCTGTAACTTTACATCGAGTATGCTTTTTGCTGCCGATGATACTGATACTTTATGAAATTTAGGTCACCTCTTTTTTGTTGTTTTTTGCAGAGCTTTACTTTTTACGCATATAAGTATCACTGTAGACAAATAAGAATATACAAAGAAGCAAAGACTTAGGAAAAAAACACCCACAATCCCATCATCCAGATATAATACTTTGTTAATATTTCTAGGCTGTTTCCTATGTACACATTCTTACAAAAAGAAAAAAGTTATCATCTTGTATTTTACAACAACTTTTTTCTAACTGAATAAATATTGAGCATTTTTACAAAATCATTTTTAATGATTGCACTCTGTAGAAATAGAATAAGTTAGTTAACCTGTCTGGACATTTAGAATGTTTCAGTTTTTCACTACTATAAACAGTGCTGGGATGAACATCTTTGCTTATCTTTGGTGCACCTCTCACAATATTCTCATAGAAAGTGTCCCCAGAATTGTAATTAGTGGCTCAAATGCTCTATGCATATTTTAAAGCTTTTGTTATAAACTAACCTCCAGGAAAGCAGTCCTAATATAAACTACAACATGGAAAGTTTAGTCCACTTTAAAGGGATGTTACATTAACAGTTGTTTAACTTAAATGATGTCTTAAATGTAGGCAATATCAGTTAACAAAGAAAAATGGCCAATAGACATAAGAAAACAACTTTCAAAATAATCACAAAAATGCAAATTAAAATGATTACATTTCTCCTCTATCAAAATGGCAACATTTCTTAGAAATACCTAGAGTTGGCAAGAGGAAAAGAGCATGAGATGGGTACTTTCACACTGCAGGTAAGTAAACAAACAGGCACAAACTTTTTGGAGGCCCATTTAGCAATATCAAAGCCTTAAGAATTTTCAAACCCTTTAACCTAGTCTAGTCTACTTATGGACTTTATCACATTAAAATAATCCAGAGACAGGGATAAAGAATTATACACAAAGGCATTCAGAGTGTTATATATTTCATCATAACAGTGAAAAATTACCAATGACCAGTAATAAGATACTGATGAACTAAAGTAGGATTTAAAAGCTCCCATTTCATGGGGCACCTGGCTGGCTCAGTTGGCGAAGCATACTACTCTTGATCTCAGGGTTGTGAGTTCAAGCCCCATGCTGGGTACAGAGTTTACTTAAAAGTAAAATTTTTTTTTTTTTTTAAGATTTTATTTATTTATTTAACAGAGAGAGAGAGAGAGACAGCTAGTGAGAGAGGGAACACAAGCAGGGGGAGTAGGAGAGGAAGAAGTAGCCTCCTCGATCCCAGGACCCTGGGATCAGGCCCTGAGCCGAAGGCAGATGCCTAATGACCGAGCCACCCAGGCACCCCTAAAAATAAAATCTTAAAAAAACAAAAAAACGCATTTCATAGAGAAAACTGAAAGAAAAAATAACACAAGTTCACTTAAATAGTTGTTTGAGTGCTGGATGCTTTTTCTTTTTTTGTATCCTCCAACTTTGTAACAATCAACATCACACTCATGATAATCAGAAGGAAAGACAAGAAACATAAAAGCTTATACCATTCTTGAGCTTCATTTCTTTCGGGAACAATGTTACCAAGTACTCTGAGAGTCCTGGACTTTTATCTCTGGCATCTTAGCTTACAGTTAATGGACGCTATTCATTTAAGGATTATAATTTAAAATACTTTTCCTTCTAAGTGTTGTTCTATAATTTCTGGAGAGTTTGTGAAAGTGTTTAAATTTTGCCTTTCTTTGGGATAATTTATACGAGCTTTTAACAGCACAGTAACTTTGCAATTCAAGGCCTACCAATGACATGTGTGACAATCAAAGATGTTTCCCATTAATAAAGACAATTAAGACTGTCAGAAAGTGGATCAAAGGAAAAGAATTAGTTACTGCCTCTCCATTTCACCGCCCTGTGCAATGGGCATTTGCAAACAGAGCAAGAAAAAGGAAATGGGACAGAGGCCTTTTGAATTATTTGTCTATATATCCAAAAATATTCGGAACCTTTTGTCAATATTGATGTAAAACTAGAGTCAAAAAATGGAAGCCTTTTTAAGTAATCTCTACACCCCCTGTGGAATTCAAACTCACAACCCTGAGATCGAGTCGCATGCTCTTCCCACTGAGCCAGCCAGGCACCCAGAAGCCCTTTTGCTCCCCTCTTTCCATCTCTCTCCCTCGTTCCCTCTAGAAAGGACAAAATCAAAACAGATGTCTAAGCCACTCTATCATTCAGAGAAGTGATACTCCTCATCTTCTAGAATAATGTTTTTCAAGTTACAGATTAGTTTTTAGTGGGTCCCATCTAGCACTTTTTAAAAAATGAAATAGGGGTGCCTGGGTGGCTCAGTCAGTTAAGCACCCTGTTCTTGATTTCAATCAGGTCATGAACTCAGGGTCCTGGGATTGAGCCCTGCATTGAGACCCGCATAGAGCTCCACACTCAGTGGGGAGTCTGCTTGTATCCCTCTCCCTCCCCCCCCCACACACGCGCGCTCTCTCTCTCTCTCTGAAATAAATAAATCTTAAAAAAAAAAAGACCTAGATGAACCCACTGTAGTAATCATTTCACAGTATATGTAAATGGAACCATCACGCGTGACATATGTCATTTGTTTCTCAATGAAACTGGAAAAGAATAAAATAGAATAAAATCTATAAAAGGGCAATAAGAAAGCTATTATTTTTTGTGAAAACCTTGGATCTATTATATGATCTGTATAACAGATGATGTGAAATGTATTTTTGATTGTGAGGTCATAAAAAAAGCTTCTATTCTAATGTAATAGAGAAACAATGAAATCACCAATAAGCTACTGTTCCCCACCCTAATAAAAAATTAAATCCCCAGGGCTGCCTGGCTGGCTCAGTCAGTAGAGTGTATGACTCTTGATCTTGGGGTCACGAGTCTGAGCCCCTCATCGGATGTGGAGATTATTAAAATAATGAATGAACTTAAAAGAAAAATCTTAAAAAAAATTAAATCCCCAAATCAAGTATTCCTAGAAAGTATGAAAAGAATTGAGATGGAAGGGTTCTACAGTTATGCCCTAACCCAAACCTTAAACCTTCAGAAGTTTTGTGTTGTCCAAAACCATATGAGAAGTGTTGGCAGGTTGGCTGCATTAAATCCTGGTCTATTTCTTAATACTTAGTTTACCTGTTATAACCCTAATTATACAGCCTGCTAGTACCACAAACCTCAAAATTCTCTGTGCTTCCACTTAACTAGAGTTGCTAAAGCCTTCCTTTGTATCCTCTGGAGCGCATTCCATAATCAAACCCTCCTACAACCTTAACCTCCTGGCATTCACCTAAACCTCTCTCTCCCACAGTCTTCTGAAGAGGAGACAGTTCTTTCAACCGTTTTAACAAATATTGAGTAGCTTCCAAGCGCCGCGATGTGCAGAGCACCGTGAATGTGACCATGAAGAGTGACAAACGCAGTGTTCTGAGTTGGCACTGGGCTCGCCTTCTTGCAGGGACAGAGAGGAAGCCCGTGTGTCAGGAGAGGAGGGCATAATCTGAAAGGGGCTGACAGCAGAGCAGCTGTGCAGAGCCTCACAGGAAGTTTGGATCATAGTCAAAGAGCTGTAGGAAGCCGCTGAAGCATTTAGAGTGGGGGAATGACATGATCTGAGTAGTTCTAGAGGAAATGGATTGTGTGGTGGCAAAAATGAAAATGGGGAGGAGAGGTAGGCCGTTGAAACCATCTGGACAAGAGATGCTGGTGGCTTGAACCTGAAGAGTGGCAGTGGAAATAAACAGAACTGATTGGAAATGCATTCTGGAGGTTGGTCAGTAGAATCCACCAGTAGACCGAAAGGGGGAGAATTAAGGAAGATTGGGTTTGGGACTAGGTGGGGGTCAGTGTCCTCCTTTCCTACACACCTCCTTCCTAAAAACTTCCTAAAAGTTTTACTTTTCTGCAAAGCTAGTCCTTTGAACCTCATGGCAGTTGGCTGTATCCCTCTGCACCATCTCTCTTAGCGGACATTTATTAACTACCTAGCCGTGTCCTAGAGGGTCACTTTGGAAATGGGCTCCTCTCCTCCCCAAGTCCTGCCATCTTTTGGAATATCTTCAAGATCCAAGGGAACCAGCCATCCATTACTTTTCCCCTCTTGTTCTTGACCACCTTTACCTCCAACAGGTAAAATGCCCTCCATCAATTTAATCACGTCTCTCACGGCTGCACCCGAGACCTTGTCGGGTCCAGACCTGCTCTCTCTCTGAAATAAATTCTGGCATTCCACTCTGACTGGGACCTCTTCCCCTTCGGGCTGCCTCATCTAATACCACCAGAGCTGTTTTCTAAACTTCTGAGGGCTCCCCCCTTTTCCATCTCCCTGTCCCCTTCTATCCGCTTGGATTCCACCCCAATCCAACACTCCATTTCCAATCGTGGCCCTGTCTTGCTGCCTGGGCAAATCCATGCCTGTCCGTTCCAACTGCCACCACTAGCTGTACAGTCATGGTCCTTCCGAAATTTGGCCCTTGTTTTCTCTACACTTACTCTTTGCTTAACTCCTTCTCATCTTTTAGGTCTCCATGATTCCTGAAGCAGGTTAAATTCCCAACTATACACATCTAAATGTTTCTCTATTACATTAGAATAGAAGCTTTCAAACTTTTTTCATGACCCCACAGTCAAATTTCTCTCATTGTATTCTACTTCAGGCTCCCCTTTTTAATTCACTAGACCTTAATTAAGCTTGAGAGGAGAGGAAGAACCCTGTCTGATTCTTAACTGTAGTGCTAGCAGCTAGCAGTCCTTGGCATGCAATTAATACTGTGATGGGGTAATACCATATTTTAAAAACTGAAACATTAAAAGTAGAGTAATTTTCTAGTTGAAAAGTGAAACCATAACATTAGATCTTTCACCACACTTTCCTCCTTTGTTATCCTTTGCATGTAAAGACTGCCCCACTAAGAAAGTGATATAAAATTGGCTTGCCACCAGCACAGATTGATTTTACATTGATTAGCCCTTTTGATCTCCCTTGTGACCAATGACATAAATCTGCAACATATCTGGCTGACGTTGGGGTCTATTGAGCAGCACAGAATATCTGAAACATGGACCATTTTAAGATTTATTTATTATTTGAGAGAGAGCGTGTGCGCTTAGGGGGAGGGGCAGAGGGAGAAGGAAAGGGAGAGAGAATCTCAAGCAGGCTCCCACTGAGCACAGAGCCTGATCCAGGGCTCCATCACATAACCTGAGCTGAAATCAAGAGTCAGATGCTTAACAGACTGAGCCACCCAGGTGCCCCCTGACACATGGACCATTTTAAATGCTCATTTATTCCTTTTTGGCAATTTTTTGTTTTGGAAAGCTAATACTGAAAATCACCTTTTATTTATAATTACTTTATTTTTAAGTAATCTCTACACCTAACGTGGGGCTCAAGCTCACAACCCGGAGATCAAGAGTCACATGCTCTTCCAACAGAGCCAGCCAGATGCCCTGAAGATCACCTTTTAAAAAGTCTATGTCATTAAAACCACTGGAAAAGACTGGTTAGTGTGTGTCAGCGTGTTCAAATGTGAGGTCTCAACAATGAAGAAAAGCCGTTACATATAACTATGATATCATTAATCTTACATAGGTATCTTTAAAAAATTTTTTTTGCTAAAAATCACCAAGTGTATTAAGATAAATCCTTAAAAATGAAAGAGTACGAGTTGCATCTTAATGAGATAACAATAACAAAATACTGGTTTGCATTTAGAAGTGCCTATACTCTCCTAAATTAGATCTTTTATGGTTGACATTCATGTACTTAGAATACTGAACTCAAATCCCAAACACAAGAAAAAGTTTTGTTTTCTTTTATACCTAGTTTTCGGAAAAATTAAGTGGCCAATTGGCTAAACAATGAGGAGTCCCAGAAAAACCATCATCAGATAATAAACACAAGCAGTAGAAAACCATGTGGCATTTTTAATAAACTTTAAAATATTCTCACATTATCTTCAGTTTCTCAGCCCATTCTCTAAGCAAGTCTTACAGTAAACTGCTTCAGCAAAGATTCCTCAGTAGACTATAATTCACAAAATGCAGTTAAATAACACTAGAGCCTTTACTCTTGAATATATCGTTTTATTTTCTATTTTTCCTCTGAAGTAGTTATTCTGAAAACAAACCAAACTATATGGTATATAAACAACACTGACATCATTATATGATTTCTATTTCAGAGAAAATTTTATTTCCTTTCATCCACTTATTAGTATTTATTAAGCAAGAATGTTACAACAGGATAACAAGAAGAGTCAAGTGTTTCTATAAATTGTTACATTTTGGGGAAACAAAATGAGGAAGGTGGTTAATATTTATACTAAATTTCCTTTATATTCATCTTTCCAGTGGAAACTCCAAAAATAATCTGAACATCACAGAGATAGAAAATAACCTACTTTATGTTACAAAATTTGCTTCCCTCAAAAAAACTTTCCCACTGTGTAAATTCCAAATATTAGCCCTGTTAACTGCACGCATTGAAGATGGCAAACAAACAGCTGGGCACAGTAGAATAGACAGTGCCTAACCAGTGAGTCACAAATAGGACATGGAGAGATTCTGTAAAAAAGAATGAATAAAAATAGAAACCCTTCATTCCTGCACATTGTTAGCCCAGTTCTGCCAGTCACCCTCTTTTATGTAACTCCAGCAGGTTAGGATTCCTTGGGCCATAGGCCTTACTTATTGCAGAGTAATTTCCTGTTCTCTGCTGTGATAGTCACAGTCCTGAGAAACAGGCAGGCAAGTATTTCTATATTTACAGGAAGAAGCAATCTAGAAAGGTTTAGCAGTTTCCCTGAATCACAGAGCTTAAAAGTTCTGGAGCTGGGACTTGCTCCAAGAACTCATGCCTCTGGACTTGTAGGCTTGATCTCTATCCACTTCTACTGGAAGTTGGTGCCAGGCTGGATAGGGAGCGCATGTAAAAGTGTCAGGGGTCCTAAGCTAAGCCTGCGTTTGCATTCTTGCTCCCTTATTTCCAGTGTTCCTCCGTTCCAAGTGTCCTAACCGACTTTGCTCATCTGTAAAACGAGATGAATATTATCTTGTCTTTCAGGCTCATGAGGAGAATTGAATGAGGCAAAGTATGCAACGACTCCGGCTACGAAGTAGACGTTCAATGAACACGAATACCCCAGAGCCACAAGCAGCCGTGCCAGCTCCCATGAGCAACACTGGGTTCTTCAGGATGTATACTTGGTATATTAGTGCACTCTATCCCGGTGTGGCAGGGCACACAACAATCAGGGGGTTCTTTTGGTTTATTTGGCTTCCAAATAAGACGTTCCAACTGATGGACTAGTGTCTCAAGTCTCATGTAAGCCACTTTTTCCTAAGAACTTAACAGGAGTCTTCCTTCCTTCATCTGTTTCCGTAGCTGCTTCTGATGGACAGCAGTGATTGCTACTCACTCCCTCTGCCACAGTCCCGAGCTGCATAAGGGTATTCAGAAGACGCATACAAAGACCTGTCTTTAAGGGAGATTTCTTTTTTAAAGAAGAGGAGTCCTGGAATAAAATAGGGATTAGATATCTCTTCCTTGACTAATTTATTTTTTAAATGTTAACTTATATAAATATGAAATTAATATAAAAAGGAGTTTTAGTGAACTTCAAATAGATTTATTCTCATTAAAGAAATTAGGCTAATCTTAAACTCTAAATACCATGTAATAATCCTAAATCTATCATTACAGTGACCCAGAAATTATCCAGAATACACAAGAATTATTAGAGCTTTGAGTAAAGCCTATAGATATCTCTAATATTCCATCACTGATTTAAAAAAAAAATTTACTTATTTATCTTTAGAGAGGGTGGAGGGGGAAAGTCAGAGGGAGAGGGAGAGAGAGACTCTCCAGCAGATTCCCTGCTGAGCACGGAGCTGGATGTGGGGCTTAGCCTCACAACCCTGAGATCACGACCTGAGCTGAAACCAAGAGCTGGATGCTCAAAGGACCAAACCACCCAGGCACCCCACCATCAGTGATTTTAAGAAGCAGTAAGTTCCTTCAGTTTACTAAAATAGCTGTCAAATAAAAACAATGACTAGGGGAAAAAAAGGGTAATGGGCTTTAAACAAGCTTAAAAATTAAATAATTGAATTAGATAGACCCGAAGAATTTTTCTAGGAAAGTTTCCCACTAAAAATTGCCCCATCGTTAATCACACCTGAGCCTTGTACTCATTTCTTAAACTGCCATTGGTCAGATTATCTAAGTTTTCCAAAAGCTCTCCCCTTCTGTCCCCAAACTATCCTAATAGTGGCACACCATGAACAGTTTCTTCAACACTACTGACATTCTGTACTGAATAATTCTTTGTTGGGGGGGGGGGGCGGCTGTGCTAGGCATTGTGGGATGTAAAGCAACATCTCTACTCTCTTCCCATTAAAAGCCAGTAGCACACATCCTGGCTCCAAAAATGTCTCCAGGTATTGCCCACTGTCCCCTGGGGGATACCACTGCTCCTGGCTGAATGAATCACTAATGCAGTCTTTTCTCTGGTGTCTCTACTTTCACAAGATCCTTGTTGACGTGCACATGAACGGCCTGGGACACTTAAATAGTGATTTAATAGTAACAGTTAACGCCTCTGAACTATGAGCCCTAACCCCATGTGGCGGCTGCTACAAGGACCACTTTACAGATGAAGAAACTCAGGTTCAGGAAGATGAAGTAAGTTTTTCTATTCCGTGCCAGAGCCAAGATTTTAAATTAGGCCTAACTAGAATGCTTTTTATATGGATCTTTCCTTAAAGCCAAAGACCTCTGAAAAAAGAAGGCATAGTAGGATGAGTAGAGTTAAAAACTAAACAAAATAAAGCCACAAGATTTAGATTCATGAAGGGGTTTCACCAACCTTAGAAGAGAGCAGGTCACTTCCCTCCCTGGATCTCTGTTCTTCACCAGTGTTAGGAAAATACTCCCACCCAGGATGGGGGGATGAGGGAAACAGATGAAGGGGATTAAGAGTACACTTATTGTGATGCGCACAGAGCACAGACTTGTTGAATCACTGTACTGCACCCATGTAACTAATATAAAATTGCATGTTAATTGTCTTGGAATTAAAAAAAAATGTTTTTTTAAAGAAAATACTCCCACCTATAGCACACAAGTACCATGTGCACTATGACATACAAGCAAAATTATCAATGATTTTTTTTTTATCCTCATGATTGGTTATCAGCACCCTAAAATCTCTTCCCCAGATTCACTTTCCTGCCTCCTTTGAGTCTTTGTTCCAATGTTACCCCTTCCAGGACTTCCCTATCTGGAAGAGCACCCAACTCACTTTCACTTTCTGGTCCCTTTATTTTTCTTCCTAGCACTTAGCCTACCCCACCCCACAGGAAAAGCATTTGTTCACCCACCTGCTCCACTAGACTTTAAGGACACTTAATTGTGTTCTCTTTTCACCTCTACTCACCCAGAATAGTGCCTGGCCCATAGTGGGCACCCGGATGTCTGCTCAGAGGATTTTTAAAAACCAAAGACTGTGGGGTGCCTGGCTGGCTCAGCTGATAGAGTGTGTGACCCTTAATCTCAGAGTTGTTAAATTCGAGCCCCATGTTGGGTGTAGAGATTACTTAAAAATAAAGTTTTAGGGGTGCCTGGCTGGTTCAGTTGGAAGAGCATGTGACTCTTGATCTTGAGATCGTGAGTTCAAGCCCCATGTTGGGTGAACAGATTACTTAAACAAGTAAAATTTAAAAAAATAAAATAAAGCAAAATCTTAAAAAACAAAAAAAACCAAAAAAACCCTAAACCAAAGATGGTAACTATGTGTGGTGTTGGATGCTAAGTAAATTAGTGTGGCAATCATTTCACAAAACACACATGTATCAAGTCATCATGATGTACACCTAAAACTAACATAATGTTACATGTCAATTAAATTGCAATAATAAAAAGTAAACAAAAAAAAAAAAAGCAAAAATGAAACCAGGAAAACTGGAATTAAGGATCTGTGGAAATGATGGACTTTGATTAGAGATGAGAAAGAAAAGCCAAAGAGAAAGTGTTGGAGCATTGATGAATGTTTTAAACATTCTAAAAACAACTTTTCACTGAGACAAGAATCAGGACTGCAGAAGACTACGCAGATGAGTTATTTGCTAGTGAAAAGTACATTCCATACTTGTCTGCATTGCCTTCCTTTCAGCTTCTAAGACTGATGAGACAGATGCATGGAATACTTTATGGAATGAAAAATCTGAAAATCCCAGCACTAAATAATCTCTTACATTTACATGGCATCTTTTTCATGATGTAATGACTATCTATATGCAATAAGCTGAAATGTATGATATTAAAAAACATTTAGCTTAATTTCTGGTTACCATATAATACAAAATACTAATGACTAATGTGTCTGATTTCACTGATTAGCAAAAGCCTTCTTTTCCACATTCTGCTTCAACATTATTTAACGCTCACTCCAACACATAGTACAATCTCTAAATTTTGTAGTTGGTAGACTATGAGCAGTTGAGAGATTATGAGATTAAAAATTAGCTAAGTGGAGAAGTAGAATACATTCCAAATTCAAGACCAAGCAGTTGTCCCTCCAGTTTCAATTTGGATAACAATGTAATTGGGATCAAAATCAAGAAGAGCACTCAGCACCATAGTTTCCAACTTAAAAATTATGTTTACTTATGAGAGCCTCTGGTAACAGTAAAACGCTCAATTTAGTTTTATTACAAAGACAATTTTAAATCAAATCACCAAAGCACAACTATAAAATTATCAAAACATTTTTCTCTATTCCTAATTTAAAATCCAGTGATGCTATATTTGAGAAAAAATATGACTAAAACTTATTTATAAATTAATAAGTTAATAGGCTTCAACCGACCGAAGGATTTCATAGAACAAACGGCAGAGAGGAATAAGAGAATTCTGAAGACATCCATTTCCAAAGTATAAACTAAATTTATGATTTCTTTGTTCTATTCTACTTAAATACACTATAGTGACCATTTTAAAAGAATAATTCATTTCGCATGTTCACAATGTAAATACTAAAGTATTTCATTTTACCTTTCAATAGACATTTCTGGAAGTGCATTATAATTTAACCATGTGAAAAATTTCAGTTTTCTTAAAAAAAAAAAGAAAAGATCTTTGACTCACATTTTATAATAAACCAGAACAACTGCTGCTCTCCAACATTTGAAAGCCTCCTAAAAGATCTGAAGTGGCTGTTCTTGAAACACAGGGAGAAACCGGATCTACCTTAAACCTTATATGAACAAAGAATTTCAAAAATAATATCTGCTCTGTGAAGCTCAATTCTCTAGCCATGTTTATGAGAAATGAACTTTTTCAAACCAAGTCAAGTCAGGTTTAAGCAGTGGTTTGCTTCCTATTGACAGGCTAAACTTTTTTCCTTTCTTGTTACAATCTTAATAACTCTAAACACATTAATCTTATTTATTGCCAAGCAATGTCCCTACCATCTGCTCCTGCTAGTATTCCATCTGAAAATATAATTTTTAAAATATATTCAGCCCCAGTAATTTGTGTTCCGAATATTTTATTTCAAAGCAAGTACATGGGGAGGGGGCATTAGTGAGAATAAACTTGATCAGCTAAATAATTATTTATATGTGGCTTATAAACAAAATCACTAACTGAAGTATGAAAGGCAATTCTACAAATATTTTGAATTTCTGCTCTCATATTCAGCTGCCAAAATTCCAACTGATATTTCAGTACTGAACATTTTTAACAAGCAGTACTTTCAGACCGTTCAAAATGTTTTTGTATTTTAGCTCCAGATGGGAGTATTGGTTCAGTTGGGTGAATGACTGAATATAATCCAGAAGGATATCTTATTAAATTATAAAATGCATATTATTTATTTTGGGTTTGGAAATCAGAAAAATAATTTCTATCATTAAACACCATGGGAAGCCTTGAAATAATTTCATAATTATACAGCCAATCCTATAAAATTTTACTTGCATGTTATATAAGATTTCAACTACATACATAGATGAATTGACAGGATTTAAAAGCAAAAAAAAAAAAAGTTCTCCCTTATAATTCTTTGCTACTTAATTTTTAGCTAGGAATGAAAGTGTTCTTTTACCTCAGATTAACCAATTAGTTGTTTGTGATAGCATTCTTTTTAACAAATTAAGATGTTCACCCATAATAAATTACAGTAATTCAAAATCTAACAGTTGCAAGACAGGAAATTTAAATGTTATTAGAAACATATGATTACGCAAGATGCTCCCTTTTCTCCCATCTTTTCCTAAATACTAACTTTTCTCCTTTTTATAGGTCACACACACTAGCATTATCAGCAAGATAACATTACATCATTCACTAATACACCTTTTCTCTCCTTGTCAAATATCAATTTGCTTTAGAGGTTTAATAAAATCAAAGAGTAAACAAACTGAAAACTGTAATTTTCTATTCATTCCACCAGTCTTCTCTAGAAATCTCCCCAAATTGCATTTTAATTTTGCCTTCATAATACATTATTGTGATTCACCAGCAGTAACCCATTATCAGTTTACCATTACTACCAGTCTCCCAAATATCCCTCATTCAAATCTTTAAGATCTTTTACTATATGACTGTGGTAAACACGTCCATTAATATTAATCTCCTTACGTCCCTTTACACTTTTCCTTTACACAATAGTCCTTCCTTCCCTTTCAAAGACAAATCTGTCACAACAGTTTGAATACTTTTTTTAATACTATGTCCAACATTCTTAGGTATTTTATATTCATATAAATCCTGAACTATGGTAAGTCTAGTCATAACTTTGTCTTTACTAAAAATGAGGCAATTAAAAAAGACTGTAATGGTTTCAGATTACTCTTACCAATTTTCTTAAGCGCTTGCTTTTAAGAGATCAGTCAAATCACTAACATTAACACTCATAAAAAAATACACAGCTGACTATTCCAAATGTGATCGAGTATAGAAACACATGATATTTTAGTGGACTGCATTAAAAACATAATTAAATGTGTGGAACTTCTGCACCATTGTCTCCCAAGTTCAAAGAAATAAAACTCCACAGTAACTTACCTTAGAAACAACATAATCCTTCACACTATTAACACAATTTTAAGATGTTCATTGAAAGGCTACTTAAACAAAAGTGGATCACACAAGACCAATTTTTAAAAACGTTTTAACGCACGAAAGCAGTGCCATGAACCTAACTCTGTTTTCTAATGTTGTGGTTATGACAGAGTAAAATTTGCATGTTGGGTCTATTAAATACAAACATTCTCATAACTTTCATTCCTGTACTTGATCCATTTGTGAGATGAAAATTCCAGGTCCCATCTCAGTCTGCTAATCTCTACTTAGCATTTTTGTTATTTGGGGCCACTAAGTAAGAAACTGCAGCCTCAGAAAGGATATTTCCAGTTCCACTACTAAACTGATCAAGGTCATGGGTTGTCTATTCATGGAGACCCACAATGATACCCATTTACAGTTCTCATTATTCTCCAAAAAGAAGGAACTCTCTTTCAAATGTTTATACTTGGCTTCCTTGTAGGAAGAGACTGGTTTATGTGCAACCAAACATAAAACAGTCACACTGCTGATCTTGTCATTCAATTTTGCAATCCACTCTTAAAAAATTAATCTAAAAATGTCACTTCCAGACTTAAAAAGCTGAATTTATCTCAAAAATCAAGATTAAAACTCCAGCTCCTAACTTCTGTTTCCAATAGATAATGCTTATAAAAACAAGACCTTATAGAAAGTAGAATGAACAAATAAGTCAGTCACAAGTTAAAATTAAACAACACTTTTCAAAGCAAAACCTAAAAAATAATAATTAGGGAGTTTCCAACTTGTTACAATCACTCACTTTTCCTTTGTCATAACACAATATGCCTTTATATGCTGGACTTGTACATTTCTCTTTTGGGGGGTTGGGGATGTAGATTCAGAGATCTTGTCTTAAATCCTAAATGCTGTGCATTTTCACTTCATCACATACGACAATAATTTTGACTGCAATTGTTTTGATAAGAAAAGTTATTTACAATTCTCACCAACCAATGGAAGCTGTGTGATTTTATGAGTTACTAAAGAAAAGATTTAATACATAAACACAAAGATTAGCCATTTTTTTCCTAGATTGGGAATGTAAACAGAAGTTCACCACAGTTGTCTGTTATTTATTAATTGTTCCACAATAGTACTAAAGTTCATACCAAACCAAAGTACCTAAAGAAGTCTGAACTGAAAGAATCACAGAATGAGAACAGGTTTTCAAAGATCTCCTTTACCCTTCTAGTCACTTAAATTCTTCAGGGCCCCTGTCCATGTTGGAGTAAATTTATATTCCCTATTTTCCTTCAACCCTATTCCTTCTTCTATTCTAATATATTCCTTACCTCCCTTAACATGCAACCTCTGCCCATTACTCTTTTACTCCCTACAAACACAGGAAACAAAATCTTCCCCTGGGAGTATAAGATCCAAATCATTACATTTTTCTCCAGCTGTTTATCTACATTTCCCAAGAGATACCTATCTCAACATGTAACAACATACTTTTCGAGGCTTATCTTGCACAGTATATCTCAACCTAGCTAGTCACACTCAGGCTATATGAAGCAGAGTTCTCATGTTATTAAGAACTCAGTATTATTCTTTCTAGGCAAAAAGGTATGGGTTGGTGGTGGGTGCTCATTTTTGTCAACATACATGCTTATGTGGGGAAGCTACTCTTGTACCACTAAAACAGCACAGTAGTTGACTGTAGTTATCTTACACTGTTAATGCGTCTTTGTTGATGGAAAATACTGAATTATTGTCAAGTTTAGCATCTCTATGGCACTTATTATCAGATGAGAAACTGTGCAAAGAATTATATTCAACTCATTACTTGACCAGCTTATCATAAAACTTTATGGCCTTATGTAACCTAAATGTGTTCTATAAATGCTAAGTAACTAATTGCATATTAAGAAACTTTTTTTTTTTAAAGATTTTATTTATTTATTCGACAGAGACAGCCAGCGAGAGAGGGAACACAAGCAGGGGGAGTGGGAGAGGAAGAAGCAGGCTCATAGCAGAGGAGCCTGATGTGGGGCTCGATCCCATAACGCCAGGATCACGCCCTGAGCCGAAGAGACGCTTAACCGCTGTGCCACCCAAGTGCCCCACATATTAAGAAACTTTTAAGTACTCTTAATATTTGATGTTTCTTTAGTTTAGGTATTGACTATTTGTAACATAAAATTTCAATATTTAGGCAGTCTTCTAAGGCAGGGATTTTTTTTTAAGTTTATTTATTTTTTTAGTAATCTCTGCACCCGATGTGGGGCTCAAACTCACAACCCTGAGATCAAGAGTTGCATGCTTTTCCCATTGAGCCGGCCAGGTGCCCCAAGGCAGGGATTCTTAACCTAAGGTCCATAGGTTAAGAATTTTTTATTGGGAGTTTTTTTTTTGTGTGTGTGTGGGGGGGGGGGGTTCTTGTGAACATACAGATTGGCTTGTAAATTTTCATGTGCAAATATATTTCTAATGAATGGGGGTGGGGAGATAGCAATTCTATCAGCAGCTGCCCAAGGAGTCTGTAACCCTAAAAACACTGAATAGTTTTTCCCTAGAGTGAACCAAAGGCTCATCAAAAATTTAAATAGAATCTACTTATTACTCACATGCAGTCAATATTTTAAAATGCAAAACAGGCACAAAGAAAGTAGAAATAATTTTAAAAGTGTACGCCTCTTTATAGCTTAATCTCTTTTTAAACTCACTGTAATCTCAGAGGATTTATTTTCGAATTTTTTGGTCAAGGATAAGGCAACAGAATTCCTAGTGCTGTCTTCATGCTAATGTTCATTTCAAGTAATCAATTATTAAGGATGTAAATAATATAACAAGTGGAACTAACACAACTTTTTCCCTCAAAATCTATCAGGAACTACAGGAAGATTGGCAAACCACCACAGATCCTCCTCTGTGGTAATGGATGCCGTAACAAAAATATTCATGGAACATTACTGACATAATCTCACACAACATGATGCATGGATCGTATCATAGCACTAACAAAGGAATCTTGCATCACACTTTAAAAATTAAAACCCTGTCATTATGGATTAGAAAAACATGAAGACCATAAAACTCAAAAAAAATGATAGTCTTCAGATGTAGTTTACTCTAAAAATATAACTTTGAAGTTCAGAAGCTTTTTTTTTTTTTTTTTGAGGGAAGTTCTTCAGTTTAACAAGACCTATGAATTTGGGAACTAAGGACTGTATATGCCCTCATGAGGCCATATTGCTCAAACTGTCACCCAGTTCAGGCTTAAATGCTACTAATTACAAGTAACTATAAAATGCCAGATACCAGGAAGGAACAAAAAGTTTTGCCTCTCTTACCTGATTAATTCAATACATAAAACTAAATATGAGGTAGAAATATTTGTATCACTGTTCACAATTTTAAAATATTAAAAAATTTTAAGTACAAGGGTGCCTGGCTGACTCTTGATTTATGGGCTGTGAATTCGAGGCCCAAGTTGGGTGTAGAGCCTACTAAAAAAAAATTTTTTTTAAGTACAGATTTTTTTCCCACATATTTCTGTTCTCATAATTGAATTACCAAATTACTGACTAGCAACTGCTCTATTATGGTAGTCCTCCTCATCCTGATTGTACAACAATACAACAGTTTCCCACTTCATATCCTAACATCTTAAAAGTAAAAACCTTAATTTTAAAAAGATCATATTCAGATAAGGACATTCTGCAGACAGAAACAAAGGGGAGGGGTGGGTGGGTTAAAAAAAAAAAAAAGTTAGTGTTAACCTAGAACGGAGAAGTCATCTGTGCAGAGAAATCAAGAGCTGGATTTGAATGCAGACTCGGTGAGATTATGCTTAGCAGTCTTGTTCAAGAAAATGACCAAATCTAGGAAATGACCTTGGCAAAGAAAGAACTAATTTACTTTTCCTAATCATGTGGGCCCAGGAGCAGATATTTCTCTACAGAGAAATCCATGTTTATGCTTAATATAAATAATTTATCATTTCCCTACAACAGTATCATATGCCAAAAAAAGCACAGTTTCAAAGACCTATTCTATCCTTTAATATTTTTATTCCTTAATTCAACATTTGTTGCCACTGAATTTCAACACACAATTTTCTCATGATTTTACATACACAATTTTGTCTCCATCTTTAAAAGACATTTCCAAACATCTCTTCTGCATCTCTAATATTTAAATGTCTCACTTCTTTCCTTCTGCTATCTATACTTTAAACCTTTTTAAACATGGTTAAACTATGACTAATATTTTATTCCTACTAAAAATGCTCAAGGCCATACTGTTATCTTATTACAACCTTTTTGAGACAAAAAGGATCCATCTAGAACCAAAAGATACTGGAATCTGATTTTAAATGAGGTCTCAATAAATAGTCTCTCTGGTATAACATTTAGGATAGGTAACCCAATTTCAACAAAATATGTTCTGATTTACATATTAAATTTCTACCCTTCCATACAGTGCACGTCATACACAAAGAAAATACTCAATTTTCAAATACACCTAGAAATACGAAATACTTAAGTTCAAAAAAAAAAACCAAAAATACCACCACAATAAAAATACAAGTCCCTAAAATGCAGGTTATACCACCAATGTGAATTATTTTAGAAAATGTAGTTAATAAAAAAACCTGAAAAATGTTACTGGATATTAAGTGATATCTCCTTTCTTCAATTTTGTGATTAACAGGTCTTTTATTGGTAGTAAACTAGAGCAAACAATCAGAATAATACATATGCAGTATTCAGTACACACAATAAAAGTTAAAGAAATTCAAAACCTGTATAAAACAAACACTGGAGAAAAATCATACAGCTTAAGAGATACAGTGGTAAAGGTCCTCTCCATCCTTTTATTACAGCTTGTACTCTGTACCCAATAGAACTTACCGCACTTACCAAAATAAGAAATACAGACTTTTTTAGTATTGAGTGTATTTAAGAGGATTAAACACATTTTCTAAGAATCTTGCAATGACAAATAGGTGACCCTTTAGCTGGTAAGCAGACTTAAGGGAGGAAGTGGGGAAAGGAAATTAACTAATATTTTGTAACCATTTTTAATAATTTCTTATTTTCCAAACACTGCTTTCATAACAGAAGTGTTTTACACTTGCACAATATTAATTACTTTATTATACATGGAAGCCTGTGGTAGGCTGATTACACAATAAGACTGCAAACAACCAGTGGTACTTTTCTGACGTCAGAAGAGTACATAAGACTGAAACATCACCAAAAGTACATAAAAAACTCATCAGCATAAACATCAAAGTACATTAAAAAATATAATCAGGAAAAAAATACAATTGCTAAAAAGTGGTTTAGAGCAGAGCTACTGCTTATCAGTAGCTTCAAATGGCAATTAGCGTTCATAGCAAGTTTTGATGACTTTACAAGACCCCTGTACAATACTGACTAATGCACCCTTTTAAAATGTACATTAAAGGCTGCAATTTCACAAAGAGGTTCTGATGTCATTACTAAATGCAGACATTCTTATCCCTCACATTAGCAATATCACCAGTTGGAATTACAACCTTAGTAATAATACCTATAGCTCAGATTATGTGGGGCTTTATTATACATGGAAATCTGTATGGGTTTTTTTTTTTTAAAGTACATGGGGGGGTTGTTTATCCTATTGTTTAGTATTTGAATGCCATAAGGCATATAAAATGCCTAATGAATTACCTAATGGAATGTAAATCATTCTAAAATTGAAACTGTCCAGATAGAGGAGGGAACAAGGCAGGCTCAGAACTCTAAGAAAGAGGGTAGGTCAAGAACAAGAACAACAACAACAAAAAAAACCCAGAAGTGTGGGCGACATGTAATAACACAGACAATAGAACAATGTTTTAAGCCATGTATAATAAATAATGCATACCCCAAATTTCAAAGAATTATGTAATTCCAACTTGGGTTCTAATACTGGTACCAACCAACCACTCGGTCATCAACACTGCCAGATATCATAACTTCTAATGGAACTACAGCCTTGTTACAGTTGGGATAAGGAGAGGGTGCTATTTTTTTTTCTTCTTTTATTAAAGCTATCATTCCAGGCTTTGATCAAAGATCCAAGAATATTTGTTCTACCAGGCTGGAATGAACGGTTTGGAAGTTCAGAGTACATTTAAAAGCTGCAACAAAATATAGGTAGCCAACATCTCAGAATTTTGGATCAGCCTAGATGGAGACAGCAATTTGAAATGTTTTCGATCCCTTACTTAAAAATGATGAAATGTATATCAGCCCAGATAGAGCAATTTGAAATGTTTTCGATCCCTTACTTAAATGATGAAATGTATATCATACTATCTGTAAATTGGATATTCCATTACAGTGATAACGTACAGAATTCCCATGCGTTATTACACTTTCCTGAGAGTAAAGCAATTAGAATAACCTTAATCCTAGCAACAAAGTTTTTTTTTGTGTGTTTTTTGTTTTGTTTTTTTTTGGTAGGGTTTTTTTTTTGTTTTTTGGGTTTTTTTTGTTTTTTTGTTTTTTTTTGCATTTAAAACTTTTGGGCTATTCCCTGACGATCTATACATGTAAATTTGATTGCTAAACATTGTCACTTTGAATGTCAAACTATCTTTAATCTATTGATTTTGATTAAAAATCATAATACAAACAGAGCTAAAATCACGCTAACAAAATAAACTAAATATGAAAAGTTGCATTGAAAGGGCATTACATTATTCTTAATAGGATCGTGTAGAAACATTCCAATGGCAGTGTTCTCAAAATAAAACAAAATTACATTAGACCTCCAGCCTGGTCACTTTTGGGACCTTACCTGTAACTTTGGCTGGTGGGTGTCTTTACTCTTGTACTACATGGCTCACTTACATCAGACATCATATTTGTATACCCTGAGAAATCTGACACTGAAGTCCTTACTCTATGGTCCACTTCTCCATTAGAGTTAGTGATGAAGGTCATTGGCACCCTGCTGCCCGACTTAAACTGAGAACCAAACGCTTGTGCAAAGTTCTCAATCTGGTACGTTGTTCTAGGCTCTATGTCTTTCTGAGGATCTATCTGGCTAGCTAACTCCTGAGATGGAATCTGAAAGCTTGTTGAGGACTCTAAATTTTTCTGTTGTTCCTTCTGGCTAGTCAATTTCTGAGATGAGGACTGGAAGGCTGATGAAGTCTCTAAATTCTTCTGAGAATCTATCAGATCATCCAGCTCCTGGGAAGGTGTCAACTGCTGATGTGTAGCATCCAAAGCAGATAAATAAAGACCTGGTTGAGATCCAAACAACATCCCAAAAGGAGGCTTTGGCAATGAAGATGGCAACACTGAGGTAACAGATTGGCCGAAACCACACTCCAAAGGAGATGTAGTGTATATTTGTTTTTCTGGAAATAAAGTGTGGTTGTGGAGAGGTGAAGACAAACTGACAAACTGGAAACCGTGTCCAAGAGTAAAACCTGCATTAGTGGATTTTTCAAAAGCCTGTTGGAGGTATTTGGAGTATTCTTGCAACATGCTTGCCTTATCATTTGAAGGTGTTTGGGTGCCTGGGCTCAAATTTTCTTCTTGAACCAATTCTGAGTGTTCTCCTGAGGTGTGTAAATCCACTCGTGGTTCCGTTATATTGAAAGGATCCTCCTTCTGGCTTTCTGATTTGTTGGAGTATTGATCCAAAATACTTTGTAAAACCTCATCAGGAATTCCAGACTTGTCATGACAAGACTTAATTTCAGCATTTAGAGCTGAGGAGTCAATAAGGGACAATGGGGTCTCATTGTCCAAAACACTGACACCTGCAGACTGAATGACGGACTGTTGGGAGACCATGTGTCCTACGTTTATAGAAAAGGCACTGTTGCTGCTGGCAGTTGGTAAATATCTTCTTTTCTTTGAAAACTGCATGGCATCATCATAATTACTACTTATTTGACCTTGTTTGCCACTGGTACTTTGGAGAAGACTAATGGTCTCCACACTATTATTCGATACTATGCCAAGTGAGCCACTTGGTTTCCCAGACAAGGACTTCTGTCCAACTATGTCTGGTAATGGTGACACAAAATTAAGGTAGTTTTTATCTGTATTCTTTCTGCTTCCTTTCTTAAAGATCAATTTTGGCACCCTTTTCTGTAGTTCATCAATACCAGTGCCGATTATGCCTCCACTGGAAGACACAGTAGGCATTTCTACTGAGTAACTCTGCATGTTTATATTATTTGAAATTTGTGATTCATTTGTTTTACCAGTCTTATGTTCCTTATTTTCAACAGCTATGCTTTTTGACTTCGTTTTTCTCCTTGAAGAACTTGTATTTCCCTGAGACAACACAGCCAGATTACCCATATTGTTATGGGTTGATGACCCAGGTTCTGCACTAGCGGCTCCTTTAGCTATGGCTTCACCACATGTGCGCCTGTGCTTCAACAGTCTATCAGTCCTTGAAAAATACTGTTGGCAAGTGTCACATTTATATGGCTTTTCTCCACTATGTGTCCTCTTGTGTCTCTCCATATGGTACTTCTGAATAAACTTCATGCTGCACTGATCACATCCAAATGGCTTCTCTCTACTATGAATTTTCTCATGTCTCTGCAGTAGGTATTTCTGAATGAAACCCATACTACACTGGCTGCACTGGAAAGGTCTTTCTCCAGTATGAATGAGGACATGTCTCCGCAGGTGATAGGAGCTCCTGAAAGCAGCACTACAGTGATCACAGATATGAGGTTTCTGACTTGGGGAGAGGATGGCACCTTCTCCATCTCCAACCAAAGAAGGTTTGGAAGATGCACTTGGCTTCCTCTTGGCTTTGATTCCCTGAGATTCTGGCTTTGGCCTCTTTGCCTTTTTGACATTAGTGTCCTGCTTTGGCTCCTCACTGCCATGGTGGTCATCAGTCCTGCTACTGCTGCTGAGCAATACGTCGCGGTGGTGCTGGGCTGGTTGCTGCTGGGCATGCTGGTGGAGAATACTGAGGTCCTGGATGACGCCGTGGCTCCCCCCATCCCCACCTCCTAGGCCTGGAGATCTCTCTTCAGCCCCAGCGAACAGCCCCCCATAGTGGTGGTGGTGATGGTGGTGGTGGGACTGCTGCTCCTCAGGATCTGCGGGTTTCTCCTGTTTGATGCTAACCAAAGACTGCAAGAATCCCCAGGAGGTCCTCTGCGAGGGGAAGGCCGCGGCTGACGCCGCTGGCTCCTTCTTGAAAGTCATGTCCGGGGCTGGCGGAGGGGGGGGCTCAGCGGCCGGGGCTGCGGAGGTAGAGGAGGATAACACGCACTGCGGGGGAGGGGCGGCCGACCCCGCCGGCCGGGTGAAGCTGGTGACCGGGGGAAGCCGGTGGTTGAACATAACCATACCCTGGGGAAAGGTGGGTTCCATCTCTGCCCTCCTGCTGCTGCCGCTGCCGCCGCCGCTACTACCACCGCCGCCGGAGCCGCTACCACCGCTACTGCCGGTACCACCGCCGCCACTCAGGAACCCACTGCCGATTTTCATACCCCGGAGGAGGCCTGGCTGAGGAGAGGAGGAGGAAGAGGGAAGAGGGAGGAAAGGGGGTGGAACCGGGCCCCGGGCCGGGACCACCGCAGCGCCCAGGACCCCGCCGCGCCGCCGCCCAGACCGCAACGCGCCCAGCGCTAATTCCCAGCCCGGTCGCCTCCGGCACCGGTACGCATGGTCCTGCGACTCCTCGCTAGGCCTCGCCCTCTCCCTCTCCGACCCACCGGCAACACTTACGGGTACCGCCGCCGCCGCAGCCGCCGTCGCCTCCAGTTAATAAAAATAACGCCGTCCTCTCCACAATGGAATTAAAAGCCTCCCTTGTACTGCGCAGCCGCGGCGCGGTGTCTGCTGGGAACTCCTCAACCCAGCCAGAGGGGAGCTCTGCGGAGCCACGGCGCCTGCGCCGCAGCTTCCGCCCGGCCTGCCTGTCAATCACTGGGGCGGTTGGGCGGAGGGGAGGCCGGTGCTCGAGGGGCGGGGATTTGGAGCCCCTGTAGAAAGAGGCTTTCCGGCGAGCTGGCGTGATTGGTGGGCTGCACTGACGGAGATGGACGTGTTTGAGGGCTTCTGGGGGAGGACGCTCAGGAGGTGGAACCCAAGGGGCGGAATTACGCGGGACCGTAATGCAGCGTGGCTCGGGGGCTGCAGAGAAAGAGGCTGGCAGAAAAGGTGGGGGAAACTGTGGATCGAATGTGGGGGCTTTCTCTGCTTTACAGTTTGCAGTCCAGGTATTGAATCAAAATCCAAACCCAGAAGTGGATCACTTAGGGCAGTTTTGGTTCTACCTAAAAGCAGTAAACTTCAAGTGTTCAACATTTATTAAAACAGATTGCTTCTGTTATCCCTCTTAGTTTGGAAACATTTTAATAATGGGCGTGTATCCTTTGCGTTTATAGGAGGAGCCTGCTTTGAAACCGCAATAGAGGTACCGTTGCAAAAAAAAAAAAAAAAGTTGTCTTATTGCCAACCTACCTGAAGGCTACTGGAAAAGGAAACCGCGTGTAATCCAGGTGCAGCCGCCCTGTAAAACACACCCACACACATACTTCATCATCATCAGATGTTATTTAAATGCCCACATACCTTTTCAGTCTGGCTAATGAGTCTGTTGGCCATGTTATATTGTTGCCTAGCCCCTTATGTTGTTACTTGTGAAAAACTGACTACTAGGCCCTTCTGAGATCCGTACTAGGATTCACTCTGCCCTCCCTCAGCATAGAATGCCGAGACACGCATGCAGAATTACGAATTTTTTTCTTAAGTGAAAATTACAAAGTCCAGATCTTAAAATCAAAGACCAACAAAAATCAAACAAGTCTTTACTCAGTGTCTAATATACACAAAGCACTCCCTTTCATATTAAGCTTGCAGAAATCTAAACCAGCAGCTTGCCTAACAAAGACTATTTATAAATCACAGAATTTTTTCCATAAAAGAACTAGAACTATGACAATAATTTACTTACATAGTATATTTTCATAATGAAATTTCAAGTCAATTTTCTCAACAATATTTCTAAATAACTTCTTATAATTAAATAGTAAATGACTTCTCTGAGAAATTTCACCATTGAGACCATAAATACTATTCATTATTCCTTATGGGCCTCTCATAGCCAGCTTAAAAACTTAAAGATAATGTTTAATGATAATTTTGAGGTAAGATATAATATTTTTCTAATTCCATGCATTTACATATAAGCATTCTGCCACTTAAACTGTGAAACTTTAATACCATCAAGTATAGTTAAGTGTTAAAAGAAAGACTGAAAATTCAAAAACTTAAGGCAGTAGTAAAATATTAGTCAGTGCCTATGAGAAATGAGGCTGTCCCTTTATTCAGGGTGTCAGTGTTTAATGGTAAGCTGGGATGCATATAAGCTAGTCCAAGCATGAAGGGCAGTAGGACATTCATATGAAAAGCCAACTTTGTTCCTCAGTTATCAAGATAAGAAACCTGTCATTTCTCTCATTCACTCTGTCAGCCTTGAGATACTCCAAGCAGACTTACCTCTGTGTTGTATACCCCATATATCAGGAAGATGAAGAGACCCTGTAAACTAAAATGGAGGGAAAAAGCTGTTAACGCTATTCATTTCAGCAGTAGAAATACCTGAAATAAACTTTGCTGGGAACAGACAAAAGAAGACACACTTCATCAAGGTCAATTTATTTTTCTATTTTTCAACATTAGAAGCTGTACCTTGAGCATTTATAAGGTAACATATCAGCACATCACTTAGTGGTTGTGCTATTCAATTCTCCACAAATAGAAAGTAAGAATACCATTCCCGTACATAGACTATTAATTAGAAAAATCAGTATGCCGGTCTCTGGAAGATAGCTGGGTAATGAAAAAATTAAACTCAGAAAATGTTATCAAAGTAATCACAGAAATAGCACTCAGCATCAGTATTTCTAAGCACTGTTTTATAATACAGCAACTAGAATATATTTGTTACCATCTTCAGTAGGGTAAAAAAAATTTTTTTAAATCAAAACAGCTAAAAGAACAAACTTAGGGTAATAAATATGAGTAGCTTTTAAATAATATTTAAAATACCAGTTCAAGTTAAGATAAATTTCACATTATCACTTGTAAAATTGCACACATTTTTATTGTAACCTTTATTTAAAAAGTTCCAAAGATCTGCTATTTATTAGTCCTTAGTTTTAGAAAATGCTTAATTGTAAAATATAAAATGAATCTCACTCTTAAATCTAAAAGATTAAAATTTTTAAGTAAATAAAATTGATATAGTTTAAACTTAGTAGAGATAATAGAGAGCAAGAAATTTTCCATGTGTTTTTGCCTTTGAGAGGAAATAAAAATCTGTATTGTCCTCTTCTTATTAGGTATTAGTAAACCAAATGCTAAACAGAAGTCTGCACTAACTTCTGGAAATGGTTCAGATAGTTAAGAAATGTGACATTTTCAAAAGGAAAATATTACAGGAATATCTTAATATTTATTTTACATCTGAGTACTTAACATCTTACAGATAATGGAAAAGATCCTGTTACAAGGAAATTGAATAAAACAAAAGAGTTTTGCTCTTGTTAGTTTCTTTTGTAATAGACTTTATTTATTTTTTTAAAAGATTTTATTTATTTGACAGAGAGAGACACAGCGAGAGAGGAAACACAAGCAGAGGGGGAGGGAGAAGCAGGCTTCCTGCTGAGCAGGGAGCCTGACGTGGGGCTCGATCCCAGGACCCTGGGATCATGACCTGAGCCAAAGGCAGACTTAACGACTGAGCCACCCAGGTGCCCCTAGACTTTATTTTTTAAGAACAGTTTTAGATTTACAAAAAATTGAGAAGATAGTACCAAGAGTTTGCAGGTATCCCACACCCAGTTTCCTCAATTATCATCATTTTACTTTTTTAAAATGATTATTTATTTATTTATTTCCAAGGGAGAGGGAGAGAGTCTTAAGCAGACTCCATGCTGAGTGTGGAATCCAACACGTGGCTCAATTTCATGACCCTGAGATCATAACCTGACCTGAAACCAAGAGTTGGACCCTTAACTGACTGTGCCACCCAGGTGCCTTCATCATTTTACTTTTTAAAAATTTTTTAAGGTAATTTTTACATCCAATGTGGGGCTTGAACTCACAACACCTGGGATCAAGGGTTGCATGCTCTACTGACTGAGCCAGACAGGTGTCTCTGATCATTTTACAGTAGTATGGTATATTCATTACAATTAATCTTACTAGTTTTCAGTACTACTCTCTATATGATTTCAGAAACAAATTTGCATTATATGTATTTGTAGTAAGAAGAAAAATTGATAAAGAGTTTTGAACAACCAAAAATGTCAATTGGGTCATAAACTATTAAAAATTCAAACACAGTGAAAGTTTTTCACTGTGCATTCGTGATGTCCCATAGCTCAATACCAACACTCAGGTCCATCTTTCAAGTAGCCTTTCTCAAGATCTACGTAATGCAGAGTGAATTCAAGCTGCTTAGATGGTAATCATTTTATAAGCTACTTGTCTACCTATATTCTAGGTAATTCAAGAAACAAAATTCTTGTCTGATTTGTAACAAAAGTATAAGATAATTAACAGTCCTCCTTCCTTTCATAATTGCTAATTCTTTATTTCATGTTGTGTTATATAGATATAAAATTAAGGGTAGGTCACTCAAATTTTACTTCTATTTTTGAGATATGAGTATTTTGCTTTGTGCAATAGAGTTCTCCACTGTAATGTCTTGCATATTGAACAGTATGCACTACGATTTGTATATGTTAAGAAATTCAGCTGTTTCCATGAAGGCTGTATGGTGCTTTGAAAATCAAAGAATCCTTCTACAATGTGTACCATCACTCCTGTAATTTATCCATTTTGTAAATTCAGTTTTCTCTAAAAGAAAAGAGAATTTTATTTTATTTATTTTATTTTTTTAAAGGTTTTATTTATTTATTTGACAGAGAGAGAGACAGCCAGCGAGAGAGGGAACACAAGCAGGGGGAGTGGAAGAGGAAGAAGCAGGCTCCCAGCAGAGGAGCCCGATGTGGGGCTCGATCCCAAGACCCTGGGATCACGCCCTGAGCCGAAGGCAGACGCTTAACGACTGAGCCACCCAGGCGCCCCAAGAAAAGAAAATTTTAAAAATCACGTTTATTCTTCATGCCTTGGTAAAGTGAGGAGGATATGGAGTATGTCCTAATATTTTTATTTATGTTACTCGTCACATGTTTTAAATTTTAATACGTTTAACTTTTTAAAGGAATAGAAAATAATCAACAACAAAAGTCTCGCTTTTGAAAAAAGGATTTAGACTGAAAAACAATTTTAAGTAAAGGCAGCTCCAATCTCAGAGGGTTTTTGGCTCTTTCTTCTTTTTCTTCAACAGATGCACACTGAAGAGCATGACAGGCAATCCCCAGAATGATGACTTCAAAGACCCTGACAAAGCCTGAAACTTGAAATCACTCCAAGGAATCTCTGCTTTTCTTTCTCATGGGTTGTCTACCGGGTGCCACCACCACCAGTCAAAAGGTAAAACATTAATAATAATAATTAATTCAATTGTATACTTTAGACATGATGACTTTTCCTCCCACGGGTTTTACCAACTACTGCCGGTCAGGATCATTTGGATCTAACTCTACAGAACTCCGTAACCCTTGCACTACCGGATACGCGTCGCATTTTTCTCTATGTTCCAAAGGGAAGAATCAAAACAGAAACAGCGAAACATAAAAATCTTAAGCCATAGCTGGGAGCCACTTTTTTTTTTTTTTTAAAGATTTTATTTATTTATTTGACAGAGAGACAGCCAGCGAGAGAGGGAACACAGCAGGGGGAATGGGAGAGGAAGAAGCAGGCTCCCAGTGGAGGAGCCTGATGTGGGGCTCGATCCCGTAACGCCGGGATCACGCCCTGAGCTGAAGGCAGATGCTTAACCGCTGTGCCACCCAGGCGCCCCTGGGAGCCACTTTTAAATCCCTGCAGAGAGAATACCTTTAAGAATAGCTGGAAAAGAACCAAGTGCCAACTTTCAATTGGCACTGAGGTTTCTGAACCCCTTATACGAACATTCTGTCCCACCGAAGAGTCAATACTGTATGTTTGCCACATTTCTGAAAGGAATGATCCCTCATGTCTGTTAGGTAGTTTCAGCTATTCCATCCGGAGACATATCCATTCATAATATAGAGAGAGTATTGATCTATAGTGGAACCAATCTCTCAAAGTTTGAATCACAATAAAAATAACAGGAATTGGGTAGGAAGCATGCAGGTATACCTGGATTCCTGTAGCGTGTGTATATTTTATGGGTAGGAGCCGGGACTAGGGAATGAACACAAGGGTATTACATCTGATATTGTACAGGAGTTAAAAATAGAAACTTAAAGGAAAGAGAGGGGAAAATCATACTCTATGATTTTATTTTCATTGATATATGGAACTTTAAAAATTGAAGCAGCTTTGTAAATATCTTCCTTGTCAAAAATGTTCATTGAATGCTTTTGGCTGATAGATTCAATGGCTGACATCTAGTCTGTTATTTTTATATTGATTGTTCTGTACTTTGGTAGTGCAGTTCATGACTGCCACAAAACCAGCCTTTTCAGTGGTAATGTATTCTTTCCTGGTGATACAAAGAACAGGAAGGTGCCACCACACACAGTACATTGCCCACTCAAGAATCAGAATAATATTAACAATGCTAATATATGTATAGCTCTCTCAAAGCACTTTCATTTACATAATTCCATTTGTTCCTCACTACAATACGGTGAAGTAGGCAGCATGAGTATTATTAGCTTTTTTTTTTTTTGAATATATGAGGATTTTGAGGCTTGCTCAAAATGCCATCGTGCTGACGAGTTGGCAGAGGCAAGGCTTAGTGTTCTGACTCCTCATCTAATGCACTTTCACATACAACTGCCTTAAATAGACACCTTCGTAACTCTGAAGTCACCAGCTTCCAGGTAATACAATGGGGAGACCTTTCAAAGCTGAGGTTTTTTGAAAGCATATTACCGTTTGATTAGCTCAGAAGGTCAGGGGCTCAGTATGCACAAATAGGGCTTTACAGCACCCTGGTGCCCTAGCAGTCTAAGATGCCCTAGCACGTTCAACAGGAAATACGCTTTGCAACAATGATTCTCAGTTGCTATGTGCCAGGTTCTGTCTTTGTACTTTCCTTACAAATTCTCCTTCAGTGATGTATACTTGCTAGTTGCCGGGAAACGTATCTTTTCCCATCAAAATGCTGCTAGGTAACCACATAGTCAGATATACTTTATCATAATCATCGTTTACTGAACTTCTTTGAATGTATGGCACTATGCCGTGTGCTTTTGTTTATTTACAAATCATGCTCCAACCTAGGTTCTATAAACAATTCCCATTTGGGGGACTAAATCCCATAGAAACAAGAGCATTCCTGTGCAAGGACAGGTATGTTGGAGGTTGCTTGTTGCTGTGGGTAGTGGTAAAGAATTGGAAATAACCCGAATGCCCTTCAACACGGGAATGGCTGAATAGATTGTGGTATCTTCATCCCTTATGATATTAGGCAGCTGAGAGAATGAGGTAGAGCTATGTGTATTGGCCTGGAGTGATTTCCATGCATTGTTAAATGAGAAAAGCAAGAGGAAAAGACACATGTATTATACACTCTCATTTTTGTAAAACAAATGACAAAACCCTCCCTTCCCCCTCCCCAAACATAACTGATTCAACGAGAGAAAGGTGTGGAGAGGTGCACACCAGACTGTTGTCACTAGTTTCTCACTGGAAAGGATGAGAGGGAGAGGAGGCAAGTGAAACATGACAGAAGCACACCAGAAACATGCACGACCTTATCAAAAGAGGTGGGATATATAATTCTTTGGAGCATATTAAATATGAATGAAAACAGAATCTGTGCTTGGATAAGGATCTAAAGATAAGATGGACAAATAAAATATCGATTTGATTTATAATACTGTAGGGTTTTTTCTTGATTCCTATTATTACTATTATTTTTTTAAAGATTTTATTTATTTATTTAAGAGAGTGAGACAGACAGAGAACATGGGGAGGGGGGAGGGTCAGGGGGAAAGCAGACTCCTGCTGAGCAGGGAGCCCAACGTGGGGCTCGATCCCGGAACTCCGGGATCATGACCTGAGCCGAAGGCAGCCACTTAACTGACTGAGCCACCCAGGCACCCCATTACTATTATTTTTTAAGATTTTATTTTTATTTTATTATTTATTTATTTTTAAAGATTTTATTTACAGCAGAGCAGGGAGCCTGACGTGGGGCTTGATCCCACGACCATGGGATCATGCCCTGAGGTGAGGGCAGACGCTTAACGACTGAGCCACCCAGGCACCCCAAGACTTTATTATTTTTTTTTTTTAAAGATTTTATTTATTTATTTGACAGAGATAGAGACAGCCAGCAAGAGAGGGAACACAAGCAGGGGGAGTGGGAGAGGAAGAAGCAGGCTCATAGCGGAGGAGCCTGATGTGGGGCTGGATCCCGTAACGCCGGGATCACGCCCTGAGCCGAAGGCAGACGCTTAACCGCTGTGCCACCCAGGCGCCCCCCAAGATTTTATTTTTAAATCATCTCTGCACCCAGCCTGGGGCTCAAACTCACAACCCAAGATCAAGAGTCACGTGCTCCACCAACTGAGCCAGCCAAGTGCGCCCTATTATTTTTAATATAAAGAGTATAATACATTGGAATGAAAAAAGGTGGAAGTGAATTTACTTAAAGTGAATTTATTATGTTTTTAAATGGGTTTATAATTTAACATAAATGTGTATTCATCATGATTAGTAGACTAAAAGAAACATAAGCAGTTTATACATCATTCATTTTTCCAGGGAAAGGGGGTGGATGGTGGCAAGGGAAATCTATTAAGTGATGACCTGTTTTGCATTATGCATTTGGTTTGCTACTTTTCTAAAGATCTGATTCTTGAAGGAGAAGGAAGGGGGACCAGAGAGACAGCTGGGAAAAGGCATTTACAAGAGAGATCTGTGAGACAGCCCAGCTTCCGGAGAGCACAGAGCTCTCCCGGGGACCTGCAAGGAGCTCAGAATTGCTAGAGCCAGTGGCTTTCAAGCTAGAGAGGGGCAGCTGATGAAAGCAGAAGCAGGGACAGCAGCAGTCTGGAAAAGGCTGTGCATACCATGTCAAGGAATGCAGTTATTCCTCTCTTGGAAAAGGGCATCATTAAAAAGTTGTAATCTGGAAAGTGGTGTCATGAGTTTTGGGGTTTGTTTTTGTTTTTGTTTTTGTTTTTTTTTAAGTAACTCTAGTAGCATTGAGGGAGGTGGGTTACAGAGGCACAGGGCAACCAGTTAGGAAGCCATCATCAGGGTAAGAGAATCAAAACCAGGGAAATGGTTATGAGAATGCGGAGACGTGTAAGAGGTACAGTCAAATAGCAAACGGACAGGATGCTGACCTCACATGGTGGCAAAAGCAGAGAGTGGGGTTAGAGATGATTGTTAGATTTTTGGCTTCAGTGATGGGGGGGTGGGGTGTTACCATCTCCTAAGACAGAGAAGTAAATGGAAAAACTACATGCTTACTGGGGAAAAGAATACATTTATTATGTCATATGTGTTGAATGTGAATGTGGCCCAGTGAGCAATTGGACACGAGTCTGAGACTTGGGAAGGAAATCTGGGATAGAGATACGGGTTTGGGAATCATCTGAGCATGGACAGAAGTGGATGCCCTCAACTAGGGAGTGTGTAAAGTAAGTAAAGGCAATGGCTTTGGATAGCCTTCTAGAAATGTCATCCCTGCTTCAGAGTGGAGCAGAGAGAAAAGAACCAATGAAGGAGTCAGAGAGGTTGAGAGAGGGTGTTTTCGTGGGAGCCAGTGGAAGAGAGTTTCAAAGAAGTAATGATTAGTGGCAAACATAGATTAAAGGCATAAACTTGAAATCAAACTGCCTAGGTTCCAGTGCTAGCTCTGCCACTTACTAGCTGTGTGAGCTTGGACCAATTACTAAACATCTCTGTGCCTCACTTTCGTCATGTATAAAATGCTCACGGGAATGTGCCTGTTCCATACAATTGTTATGGGAACTAAATGAGTTCACGATTGTAAAGTGCTTGGAGCAGTGCCTAGCATGGGTAATTGCTGTATGAGTATTTGACTGATTGTCACGGTAAGATCAACTAAGAAAGGACCTGGGAGTGCCATTGGATTTGGGAGTTACTAATTCTTTGCGTTCATATTTGAGTAACTACTCTGTCAGGGACTGTGGAGATAGTCATGGACAAAATACTGATCTTGCTCCTGAGGACCTTCTATTCTGGTGCAGAGCATTTATTGAGTTTGTACTGTGTGCACCGTTCTAATCACGGGACAAGCATTACTACCTTGCTCATTCCTCACAATTACCCATAATTACCCTCATTTTACAAGTAAAAACACTGAGCAGCATGGAGGGGTTCCACAAGGTGCCGGGGCTGGGAGGTGGCGGAGGCATGATTTGAATTGAGCTGGACCGGCTCCAGAGAACACCTCCTTAACCTCTAAATCCTGTTGTCTCCAGGTGGCCGCTGGTGACTTTAGCACCAGTGGCTTTAGAAGCATGGTGAGAACAATACCCAGACTGTAGTAAACTGAGCATTGAACGGGAGCTAGTTAATTGAGAGAGGCTGGGAAAGGTTGAAAGCATTTCCACAGAAACCCAAACTGACAAAGTCCAAGCGTGTGGGTTTGTGGGGGATTTGTTTGGGTGATAGAGCAAGGAACGTTACAGGATCAAGTAGTGAACGTGTTTTGCTCAAGTCTTTCTCAAAATAACTGTTTCTACTATTCCTTTGCAGGGAGCTGAGTCAGTTCAAGATTAATATCTCCAGAGAATGCCTGAAGGGTAGGCATTTGGTATTATTTATTGAAGCAAGGTCAGTACAATTGAAATATCAGATCCACATGAAATGTATTCTCAACCAAATTGAAGATAACTGAAGCCTGCAGATGAGAGATCAGAATTTTTTGGTAAATGTAAAAAAATCTAAAAAGTAGTCTTGTCTTTTCTTGGTCTGATTCTGAATTAGCAGGTCCCAGGAATTTCCATTTTTAACACACACTGGAGTTGTTCTGATGCATAATTAAATTTAAGAATTAATTTCAACTCTACTATGTACTCTGTGACCTAGGGCAAATTACTCAATCTCTCTGCACTTCAGTTTTCTCACTGAATATGGAGATAATAACTGTTGGAAGGATTGATGAGGTAAATTTTTAGCACAACACCTGGCTCAAAATAAGCCTTCTGTATGATTTGTTATGTAAAATAAGCAAATCACTGTTTTAAGGGATAATCAGCAAATAAAGGAGTCCATAACTTTAGAGAGGTCGGAGTTTGCTTTATTCGAAGATGAAATAAATTCTATCTTGCATCAACTTTCAGGTATCGTAAGCAAAAGGCTTAGGGAGTAAATAAATTAGGAAGACTTTCAGGATAGAATTTAGACAGTTTTGACAACAGGTATTTTCTTCTATAGATCTTTTTCTTAAAGTTAAGGTGATTGGTGAGATATGAGGCCTATCGTATATAGAGGTCACCATTTTACAGATCAATGCTACAAGGATTTAAAAATATAGCTTAAATATATGAATGAGGACCATCATGGTTGCAAATGACAGAAACCCAACTCAAACCAGGTAAAACAAATAAAAGCACTTGATTGAGAGAATTCTTAGAATTGAATAAATAGCTGAATAATTAAATCTCAGATTGGCAAGAAGAGGAATGAACAAAGAATTCTCTGCTTCTCAGCCATTCTCCCAGATCATTTTTCTCTAGTAGAAGACGTAGCATCCAAAGGATCCAGACTCTCGTTCTTACAGCTTTTAATACAAGGGGAAAATTGGCTTCTTTCTCTCAACTCTTGAGATAGGATTCTGGCCCCATTTAGGTCATCTGTCCCTCTGAATCACTCACTGTGGTCCAGGGAATAAGCTATTATGGTTGGCTCAGACTGATTTACAAGTCTACCCCTTAACCAGTCCTGTGATCAGAAAAGCAAGATCTTAAAAGAAGATGACCATTTCCATTCAGACCACTTAGCTCAAGGTGGAGGATGGGGAGGGATTGGATAGAAGTAGTCACCGGGGGAATGTTGGCTCCCCAGTTAGTGTTTACTGCAGATGTAGTCATGATCCTCAGGACCCAAAGCTTAGTGGGGGAGTGAAAGAAAGAAATGTGTATATATGAAATAAAGAAAGGCTTATACATGTGGCCTATGGTATTATAAAAACACCAAGTTAAATATTAAAGGATCCATGGAGAATTGGGATTCTGAGTTTTTTGGTTTTTTAAAAATATTTTATTTATTTGACAGACAGGAAACACAAGCAGGGGGAGTGGGAGAGGGAGAAATAAGCTTTCCGCTGACCAGGGAGCCCGATGCAGGGCTTGATCCCAGGACACTGGGATCGTGAGCTGGGATCATGACCTGAGCTAAAGGCAGCTGCTTAACCCAGGCACCCCGGGATTCTGAGTTTTAAAAGAGAAGAAATAGGGTGCCTGGGTGGCTCAGTCAGTGAAGCATCTGCCTTCAGCTGAGGTCATGATCCCAGGGTCCTAGGATCGAGTCCTGCATTGGGCTCCCTGCTCAGCGGGGAATCTGCTTCTCCCTCTCTCTCTGCCCTTCCCCTTGCACTCACTCTCTCTCTCTCTCTTTCTCTCTCTCGCAAATAAATAAATAAAATCTTAAAAAGAGAGAGAGAGAGAAGAAATAATCATAGTGACCAATGAGAGGTCTCATAGCTGAGAGGCAAAGATTATGTGAAAAGAGAGAGTGTGTGCAGTAAAACTGCTTGGATGGAACACCCTGATCGGAGTCTTTGTAGTTTTCCATGAAGACCAAATTAGTCATTCACTCTGGACAGTGGCAGTGCTATTAAAGGAATTCTAAGAATTAAATCACCACAGAAGCCAGTGATGTAAAGAGGCATGGAAATAATTAGAATGGGGTGTGGGAAATAAAGCCCGAGAACCGCACAAAGAAGATACTGGAAGATCCCACACAAGAGTTTACCCCCATGGAGGCATGGACTTGACGGTGACAACAGAGGCAGATGAAAAATCTGAACGTGTTCCTCAGAAAAAAGTTGTAGAATTTGATTGACTGGGTACAAGAAGCCAAGGAAAACTAAGTGCCCAGGAAATGTGAATACGTTAAACTTGAATGTGAAATGGAAAAGAGAGATTTGCAGCAACAATGTGGAAGACAGGGAGGGGCACGAGGTAGAGATTTTGAAAGGAGAGCTTAGCCAGACGATTTGCCAGGAGAAGCGCACGAGAGGATGTAGGAGAAGAAAGAAATAGAGTTGGTTTTCTGACAAAGCATACAATTAAAAAAGACAATCCTTTGATGGAACAGTTCTGCAAAACAACCCACATTATAATTAGAAAAGCGAGCAGGAAAATGACAGCCGTTTCTGTCTATCGTGTGCGTATCCAGCTTTCTACGTTAACACGATTACCATTCCCAGTGAGGGTTGCTTCACAGATACTTCAGGCAACTCAATCCTATTAAGATTTCAGTATTTCTCAGTTCGGGAATATTGATTTTAACTAACATAATGGAATTTTACAGAACGTGATATTTGGTGTGTAGATTAACCTGAAAGTCAGGGTGCCAGATGGGACATTCACATCCCTGTTCATATCTCTAATATAATGTTTCTTTCTTTCTTTTTTTTTTAAAGATTTTATTTATTTGAGAGAGACAGAGAGAAAGCATGAGTGGGGGGAGGGGCAAAGAAAGAGGCGTAAGCAGACTCCCCTCTGAGTGTGGAGCCTGAAGCAGGGCTCAATCCCAGGACCCTGGGATCATGACCTGAGCCAAAGTCAGACGCTTAACCAGCTGAGCCACCCAGGCACCCCTCTACTGTAACGTTTCTGCTGTGTATCCACATAAGCAGCTTATATGCTTGTCTTCCCATGAGAATCCGTGCTCCTTAAGGACACAAATTTACTTGCTTTTGTAATCCTAGTGGTGCATAGTGGGTACTTACAAATGAACATTAAATGACAGAAATAAGGGCCTTACCGAGTGATTGAGTGACTTACCCAGTTTGAACCACTGATCAGTGGCAAAGCCAGTGCTGGAATTCAGACCCCTGTCTCCTTTCTCAGACTCAGTCTCCTATCTCAGACTCAGGCATAATCCACAGACATCTTGAACCCTTTTGTAAGGATTGCTCTTACGTTTCAATACCAGGTAGCTCCCCTTCTTTGTTGAACTTGGGTTTCATTGTAAGGAAATTGTGAATCTTAACATTAATTTCTTTGACTGCTGATGCTCAGAATTAAATTTGTGGCCTGCCATTAGTACCTTTTTTACTTTGTCCTAATTTCCAAGTATCTCTATAAACCATCTCAAATCCTCCTTGGAAAAGGTGAGAAATCAATGTCCATGCAACATATATTTAGAGTCTAGCACAGTACCTAAGACTTTGAAGGACCACTTTTTTTTTTTTTAAAGATTTATTTATTTGAGAGAGAGAGAGAGAGAGAGAACAGACACGGGTGAGGAGGGGCAGAGGGAGAAGGAAAGAGAGAATCCCAAGCAGACTCCCCACTGAGGGCAGAGTCAGATGCCACTCGGGGCCCAATCCCACCACCTTGAGATCATAATATGAGCAGAAATCCGGAGTTGGTTGCCCAACGAGCTGAGTCACCCAAGGCACCCCTATGAATGACTACATCTTGACTTCATATTTGTAATGACCCATTTTTTTCTTTCATAGCTTATTAATATAAATTTCTCAAACTATTTTATTATTTATTAAAAATTAATATAAAGTTCAAGACCTCTGGATCATTCAAGGAAAGAATTAAACTGTTAGAAAAAGCCCTAAGGAGAGGAATGGTAAAGCAAATTATGGTATATGGATATGATATAACATTAGACATTAAAAATAAGCTTTATGGGAAGTTTTTAATCATATGAGAACCTCCTTAAAATACATGAGTGAAGAAAAACAGGATCAAAAATAAAAATATTATCTGTGTAAAAGGAAATGCATTTAAAGAGAAAGGAAGGAAAATGCCAAAGTATTGATGATTGCCTTTGAGTTGTAGGATTGCGGATAATTTTTATTTTTCTTATACCACTATATATTTCTAAAGTTTTCTATATCCCTTATTATCAGAAAAATATTTTCTAAAAATAGATTTTAAAAGATTTTTTATTTTTTACTTTTTTATTGAATTTTTTGAAGAGATTTTATTTAACACAGGGAAAGAGAGAGAGAGAGCACAAGCAGGGGGAGCAGCAGAGGGAGGGGGAAGGAGAGAAGCAGGCGCTCCAATGAGCAGAGAGCCTGACATGGGTCTGTATCCCAGGACCCTGAGATCATGACCTGGGCCAAAGGCAGATGCTTAACCTACTGGGCTACCCAGGTGCCCCTTATTTTATTATTTTATTTTTTTAGAGAGGGAGAAAGGGCAGGGGGAGGGGCAGAGAGACTATCTTAAGCAGGCTCCATGCCCGGCACAGAGCCTGATGTGGGGCTCGATCTCACAACCCTGGGATCACGACCTGAGTCAAAATCAAAAGTTGGTGGGGCGCCTGGGTGGCTCAGTCGTTAAGCGTCTGCCTTTGGCTCAGGGCGTGATCCCGGCGTTCTGGGATTGAGCCCCACATCAGGCTCCTCTGCTAAGAGCCTGCTTCTTCCTCTCCCACTCCCCCTGCTTGTGTTCCCTCTCTCACTGCCTGTCTCTCTTTCTGTCAAATAAATAAATAAAATCTTAAAAAAAAAGAAAAACAAAATCAAAAGTTGGATGCTTAACCTGAGCCACCCAGGCACCCCAGATTTTAAAACATTTTTTTTAAAGATTTTATTTATTTATTTGATAGAGAGAGAGACAGCCAGCGAGAGAGGGAACACAAGCAGGGGAAGTGGGAGAGAAAGAAGCAGGCTTCCCGCTGAGCAGGGAGCCCGATGCGGGCTCCGATCCCAGGTCTCTGGAATCACATGCTGAGCCAAATGACTGAGCCACTCAGGCGCCACTAAAAGATTTTTAATAGCATGGGGCAATAAATATTACAAACTGTTAAATAAGAAAAATCTGCATACACATTTGTGTCACAATATAATCATAACTGTATAAAAAAACAAATTTAAAAAATGGACGAAAATGCACCAAAATGTTTGTGTTGCTATCATGTGGTAAAATTTAAGGAAATGTCTTTTTCCTGCATTTTTACCCTTTCTGTCTCTTGTTTCTCCAATGGGTTTATGTTTCTTTTATAATCAGAACTGCCTCTCCAAATAATACAAAAAGAACTCTGTAAACATAAAAACCTAATAAATCTGAAATATCCAGAGTAGCTGCTCTGCTAATTATGTATGAACTATATCTGTTATAAATTCAAACCTCTACTTTCATTTTGAAAGGTCACTACACATTTCCAGGAAGGAGTTTTACAAAAGCATCTTAACATTTTAGCAGAAACTAACAACCTGTTAAGTTTCCTAGAACTTTCCAGAAGATCAGAGCTAACAACAACTTCCATACTTCCTGTTGTGTCTAGGAGATAATCACATAGAGTAGACGTAATTACATAGGGGTATTATGCTACTTTGCCATCTGGTGACAGAACATAGAGGAGACAAGTTGTTGATATGAACCAAAAAGAGGCTGCAGTAGCCTCTTTGGGGAATTTGGGCAAATTGTTCCAGGCAAACAAATTAACTTAGTAATCGCCATGGTCTGTTGAAAAATTTGAAAAACAAAGAAAGCCTAAAAGCCTTGGCATGTTAAACCGAGCTGTATCTTTTGCCAAAGCCAACTACTGTTCTTGGAACGCGTTCCATTTGGACTTCAGAGTGTAGTCCAATAGAGTTCTCATGTCAAGGTGCTATGTTGACCTGACGTACCCTTCAGGTTGAACTTCATCAGGACCTACATTCATTGAACAAATATTGTTGAGTGTTTACTATGTTACTATGAACATACATTGCTGAGTGTTTAAATTACCTGGATATTCAACTTTCAGAATTCTCGTCTCCAGACTTTTCATCAGATCCAGGGGCCTCTATTATACATACGCCAACTAGTGTAAAATTTGGTGTATTATACATATATCAAAAAAACACACTTCGAAATAAAGAACAAGCATGAAATTTAAAAAAATCAACCATAAAAATGGCACAAGGCCAAAATGTTTGGAAATTTCCCCTGAAGTCTAAAACCCTCGTCATAATATTTGTAAGAGCCAGAACTCCTAAAGCTAGCCCCGTGCAAGTTCCCTTTTCCAGTTCCTGACATTTAATTTGCTCATTTTTAAACATTTGCATAGTACTTTATGCTTTGTAAGTTGCTTTTATGGAGCATGGTCTCATTTTGGACTCAGAAAATCCCATTTTAAAAAATGAGGAAAATAAATGACTTGCCCCATGCTACAAAATTAAGTAGCGGAGCAAAGATAGAACCCAGATTTCATGGCTCTTAGTTTGGCATTTGTTCTACTATCGCACAATGCCACTTAACCAATAAAATGTCTTATTCGTGTTTGTTTCTCTTTGTTTTATACTTATAGTAATCATCTTTGCTCTCTTCATATGGTAGGCCAAAAAGTCACTGGTGAATTTCTTGGAGAAGATAGTATATAAATAAAAATTCCTAAGATGAAATTAAAATCTTATCTAACCCATCTTTATTTAATTAACTAATTAATTAATTAATTAATTTAAAATGTTAAATTCTAGGATAGTATACAGTGTTATATTAGTTTCAGGTGTAACCCTTCTTTTTTTTTTTTTTTTAAGATGCTTTTATTTATTTTGGAGAGAGAGAGCGGAGGGAGGGGCAGAGAGAGAGGGAGAGAAAGGGGATCCTGAAGCAGACTCCCCGCTGAGCACGGAGCCTAATGCAGGGCTAGATTCCAGGACCCTGAGATCATGACCTGAGCCAAAATCAAGAGTCAGATGCTCAACAGAAAGAGGCACCCAGGTGCCCCTCAAATTAAAATCTTCTAAGAAGATTAAGCACTGTGCAAAAACAGTGGGTCCACCAGAGCTTACATCCTGTTTTAGTTCACCATGAGTAGTTGAGGACAATGTGGATCTCTGTGACATAATGAGATTTTTTAGTTCTTGACTGCATAAACAGTAAATTGTTCCTAAATCCTAGACTATTAGCCATTCTTTTTCAAAACTTGTAGAATATTACTGGCTAAATCAGAGAAAGAACTTTCAGTCCTAAAGAGTATAAAATAAGGCTTTGTGGTAGGCTCCTCATTATTTTAATTTATAGTTAAATAGCAGTCATTCTATGACCTGAATAAGCACCAACCTCTTAGCTGATGGTCTGGAGAATTGTCTCTCACCTGGGTGCTGACTTCAGAAGCAGCTAATCTAGTTATCTTGTTGGAGTAGGAAGCAACAACTCAACATCAAATATATTGATGGTAAGAGTGTTGTAAGGGAACGCCTTTAACACTAAAATAGCTGTGAAATGACTGTTCAGTAGGATGATACTCAGATACTTGGGAATGCTTTTGTGGCTGACATCTTGAAAGCCCTGTTAGGTTACATTTTTCAGGTAAGAGTTCTTCAGGGCAAAATAACACCTCTGTGTTACTGCAATTTCTGGGCATCTCTAGAGCTCTGAAAGTCTTCAAAAGCTTACGTGCCTGTACCTCTCCTCTCACATCCATGTACAAGTGTATCTAACGCACAATCTGCAAGAGTACGCAGACGTTCTTGGTATGACACAAGGAAAGGATGGTTCTGCCTTACTTATCTATCTGGCTTCTAAGCTCATTGGAAGCCCTTCCATCAACAACATGGAACATCAGCTCTTCAGGTACTTGACAGGGTTTCAGGCATCCATTGACTGTAGCCTAGAACTTGCCAAAGGCTTTTTTGAGACATCTGAAATTTTGAGAGATGGCATCTAAGATATACGTCAATGATTCCGATTATTTGAGGGCTATTTCTGTATAAAGTTAGATTATCAGAAAACAGTATATTAAGATCACACCAGCACTGTTCCCCTACACAAGCGCCTTCAGTGAGTAATGACATTATCTATGTTAATTTTTAAATTTAATTTTATTCTTATCAAAGTTATGCATGCACAAAGTTTCTAGAATCAAATAGTTCTCCAAGACATTTAATAAGAAAACACTGACCTCTACCTCCAATTCCCCACTTCCCAGAGGCCACTAATTTTCACGGATTGTTTTCTTGCTTAACTCAATGTCTAAATAATATGCTTCTATTGCTACCTCCTACATTTCAGCTTTCTTTCTTTTCTTTTTTAATTTTTAAAAAATTTTTTTCAGTAATCTCTACATCCAATGTGAGGCTTGAACTCACAGCTCTGACTGAGCCAGCCAAGCGCCCCTAAGTTTGAATTCTATCTCTGACTCTCCATTGACCCCTTGCTTTCCTTTCTCTGGGTTTACTCCTCCTTCTTGGTGGACAACATCCTTCTGTAGCTTTCTGAGAGAGGATGCTCTCAGAAATGGGGGGCAAAGTTGCAACCCCACATCTCTTAAAATATCTTTATTTCTTCCTCATGTTAATAGTAGTACTGAATTCTAGTTGGGAAAGCATTTTCTCTCAGAATTTTGAAGACACTTATCAGTTACCTTCCAGCTTCCAGGGCTGCCATTGAGGAGTTGGATACTATCCTATATTTGATCCTTTTTGTGAAGCCTACTTTTTTCCATCTGGAAGCTTATTTCTCATCATTCCCAGTGTTTGGTAGTGTTGTTGGTGTGGGTGAAGTCTCATTCCTTGAGCTGGGCATGTGGAGGCTCTTTCAGTTGGAAAACCCTTACCTCTCGTGTCTGGGAAATTTTCTTAACTTGTTTCTTCAATAGTTTCTTCTCCCTTCTCCTAATTTCTCTGTCCCCTACCCCCCTGCTTTGAAATACCCCACTATTTGAATGTTGGATTTCCTGAACAGAATCTCTGAATTTTTTTTCTTATATTCCCTCTCTTTATTATTTTATTTTGTTTTCTGGGGTATTTTCTCAACTTTATCTTCCTGCCCTTTTATTGTGTTTTTTTATTTATCATATCATACATTAATTTTCAAAAACTGTTTTGTTCTCTGAATTTTTTTCTTTTAACAGTATCTTGTTCTCATTTCTTGGATACTAAGGATATTAATAATAGAATTCGGGGGTATTTTTAAAAAGTTTTTCTTATAATTTAAGAGTGGGGCACAAGAAAAGTTGCCTGGAAGCTCTGTGCCTGGGGTTGGGAGCTTCAACAAATGGTTATCTGGGCTATTTTGGTGGCTTAAAATGTTACAGCGTGAGATATAAATAACAGTAACACAATTGTCCAACCAGCTTATCATTTTGAAAGTCAGATTTTAGGGGCACCTGGGTGGCTCAGTTGGTTGGGCATCTGCCTTCAGTGCAGATCATGATCCCAGGGTCCTGGGATCGAGTCCCATGTCAGGCTCCTGGCTCAGCAGGGAGTCTGCTTCTCCCTCTCCCTCTGTCTGCCACTTCCCCTGCTTGTGCTTTCTCTCTCTGTGTGAAATAAATAAATCAAATCTTAAAAAAAAAAGAAAGAAAGAAAGAAAGAAAGAAAGAAAGAAAGAAAGAAAGAAAGAAAGAAAGAAAGAAAAGAAAGAAAGAAAGAAAGTCAGCTTTTAAAAACTAAAATAACATTTGGGGATTTTTTTACCCTATATTAAACAAGTGGCATATGCTCACTTTAGACTACTTGTCAACTGATTCATAAATGGGAAACTAGAAAAAAATGTTTAAGTTATTTATAATTTTGCAATCTAGGGATAACCATGGTCATCAGTTTGGTACCTATCTTTCTGGACTTTTTTCATACTTAGATGTATACTTTTTCATACTTAAATGCTTGAAAGGAAGTTGAAGTTCATTCTGTGTTTTATAGCCTGCGGTTTTCATGTAACATTATAAACCTATTTCTATTGTCCTTAAATTTAAGTTCAATTGTTTTCCTTTCAGAGTTTTGTTTACATTGTACATAATGTATTAGTCAGCCTCACTTTAACAGCTTGGAAAAATTTAGGGAAAAACCATCAAGAATGAACTTGAAAACATTTCTAAGGAAACTAATAAACTGATTTTGAAACAAAGAACCTTTATTAGACAAAATATGATCTCTCACAATTTTACTTGCTGAGAAATGTAGCATTGGAGATCTACAGAAAACTTGAGTTTCTACCAAAAATAGTGATCCATAAATTTCACTACTTGAGTTTGAAGGAATGCAGAATATGATTTTGAAAAGATTTTGAATTGTGTTCTGAATGGCATCTGTCAATATACATGGCAAAAGCTGAATCAACATGGCAAGTCTCATTATTTTGATTCTAGGGAAATTGCCCACTGTCAACCCAAAGAAAAACTCCATGTCCAGGAGCTCCTGGGTGGTGCAGTTGGTTAAGCATCTGACTCTTGGTTTTGGCTGAGGTCTTGATCTCAGTGTCGTGAGATCTAGCCCGGAGTCAGGCTCTGCACTCAGCGTGGAGTCTGCTTGAGGCTCTCCCTCTGCCCCTCCCCACCAAAATAAAAAAATAAATCTTAAAAAACACACACACACAAAAAAACCCCCAACAATGTCCAATTCTAGAGCCCACAGTGAGCCATTGGGACCTCAATCCAGACATAACCCAGGTTATTCTGTGTGTGACCACAGTTTCTGGAGCAAAATACTCAGGAATTTGGAAGCCAGAATTTTAAAACTGTTGTCTTTTTTTTTTTTAAGATTTTTAAATTTATTTGTTTGACAGAGAGAGAAAGCACAAGCAGACAGAGTGGCAGGCAGAGGAGAGGAAGAAGCAGGCTCCCTGCTGAGCAGGGAGCCCAATGTGGGGCTCAATCCCAGGACCTCGGGATCATGACCTAAGCTGAAAGCAGATGCTTAACTGATTGAGCCACCCAGGCACTTTTTTTAAAAAAATTTATTTTTATCTTGTCTTGGTTTAGTTTGGTTTGTTTTTATATAAAGTGATCATTTCAGTATCTCACAGGAGCTAAAGAAAACGGAAGAGGGTCTAGGATATATCAAGTGTCTACCGTGTCTGCTAGACATGTTATGCACTTCATCCAAGGTAACCCTTTTGTAGATAGTAAAAGAAGTTCAGAGAAGTCAACTAACTTGCCCAAAGTCACAAGTTGTAGGTAACAAAGCCAGGAATTCAAACCCAGGTCCAAGTGCATTTTCTCTCTGTGAGACCACGCAGCCTTCTTGCGGAATTAAATGGAAGAACAAGGGAGGTACTGTACATCTATTGACAACCGTGGTATCCTTTTTGAAGAGTAGAGCACATGCTTGACATTCAGGAGAATTCTATTTGAGGAAGGGAGTGCTAGACCCAGTGATACTATGTCCCAGTTATTTGTGACAGTCCTAATTTCTGCCTCAACCTGTGATTATTTCCCTCTGCAACTGAACATGAGCTCTGATTTCTGGTTTACAAAACCTTGTCAGCATCTGTAGAGGTTATCCCGAATAACAGGCTTAATGATAATAACTCCCGCTTATAGCTCAGAACATTAAATTAGGTTCCGAGGAGAGAATCCCTGTGTGAAAACACAAGGATCCCAGCCTGTGGTACTGTGGATGAAGGATAGACATGTCCAGAAACAAATGAGCTGCAATCAGCTCTTCCCACAAAGAAGAGCTCCTATTTGGAATCTTAAAATGGAAGCAGAGACAATGCTGACATTTAAGAGAATGAAAATAACTGTTCCTTAAAGTAGAAAGGTTTCCTCTAAGTCTCTCTCCTGTGGTGACTCAGCACATCTACGAACCTTGGTATCCAGATTGTGTGGGCAGAGTTATCATCTGAAAAGAGAGGTGACCCCAACACCAGGAAGTCGATTGCCTTGGCAACAGCAGACCATGGAGCCTTCAGGGCAGTTCATTTCTGGGGAAGTTGACTGCATACCAGCTACGTGCCAGGAGCTCTGCAGGGCATTAGGATATAGTCATGGTCAAATGCAGTCCCTCCTTTTGAGGAATTAACTATCTGGAAAAGGAGACAGAAAAACCAACAGTGAAGTACAAAAATGGTCTGGGGGATGATTCATAATACTTCAGTATCAGAGCAAGTCAAGGAGGGTTTCCTAGATACAGTGCCAGGCCCTACCCCAAGGATGTTCGTAAGTTTCGAAGGATGGATAATAGGAGTTTCCCAGGGAGCTACATTCTTTTCTTTTTTTAAGATTTATTTATTAATTTTAGAGAGAGAGAACATGAGCGGGGGTAGGGTAGAGGGAGAGGGAAAGAGAGAATCTCAAGCAGACTCCCCGCTGAGTGCAGAGCCCAACGTGGGGCTTGATCTAATAACCCTGAGATTACGACCTGAGCAAAAATCAAGAGTCAGATGTGCAACGAACTGAACCACCCAGGCATCCCCCGGGGAGCTGCATTCTTTACAAAACTCCACATGGTTAAAATTGGCCTTTGGGAAGAGAATTCACTAGTAGAGATCACAGCTGGGGCATTACACTCCCCCAAGTTTGACCTTTTAAATTTGGGAGCATCCAGGATGGAGATCCCATCCAGTTTGGAGCATGGGCATCTTGAAGGCAGGTCTATATCTTGTTCCTTCTCGTGTTCCTGCTACTGACTGCATTGTTCAATAACCCTTTGATGGATCAGTGAATGAATGATTGAACAAATCAAATTAATAAATGGTTCAGTTATGATTGTCAGATGGAAAGAAAGCCTCTAAGCAAGACTAAATAAAGGCTTTAACGTTATAGAATATAAGAGGAAACAAACAGATTCATAATAATAAGTAATCTTGCTTAAAAATTAATCTTCCCCTTGGAATTTGGAGATTTTATCCCAGTCTAGCTGATGGCTTGCTTCTCTGTGGTGGGCACTATTTTATCACCCCCCTTACTCCCACCTTCATTAGACATCTTGACTTCCAGATGTTTGTCTAAGAAAGCAGTTTCAGAGAAAAATGAGAAATTATTTCTCCCACCTACCTCCTACTACAGGCCTTCTCAGTTCAGTTTCCCAAGGAATCACACTCTTTTCCTAGATGGGGGAGGGTGAGGATGAGCTCAGGCTCTGTCATGGAGTAGGAATAAAGGACTTGATAAGGTTGTGTGATAGGGCAAGATTCAGGGATGGGAGAGAAAATTGGTTCAAGGATGGCATTAAATGTTTAGAATTTCTCTTGCACAGAATACTGTGTCAAAATGGTCATCTTTAAATAGCTGTGTTAAAATAACTTTCTTAATAACTTATTAACTGTTGTTAACCTTATTGTAACTGTTGCCGACATCAGTAGTTCACATAAAAGTACCCTTGCCAAGAGAGGCTGGTACAATCAATAGGAAACCTGCTGTGAGTGATTTTGATGGGTCATCAAGGGAAGGGATTTGAATCATCATTACCCATTTCAGGTAGCACTGCATATCTTTTATTAACAAAACTTTCCTTTATTGAGACAAATCCTGTAAGTGAAAAGACACGAGGTTGTTCGGCAAGAAACATTTCCCAATTTCTTTGGCATGAACTCATACCAAGAAATACCTTCTTAATAATCATCCGACCTTTGGGCCATGGGCTCTCCCAGCTAAGGATTATGAAATTGTAATTTTTAAAAAGATTTTATTTATTCATTTGAGAGAAAGCGAGAGAGAGCACATGAGCGAAGGGGGAGAGGCAGAGGGAGAGGGGGAAGCGGGCTCCCGCTAAGCAGGGAACCTGATGTGGGGCTCTATCCCAGGACCCTGAGATCATGATGTGAGCCAAAGGCAGACGCTCAACCGTCTGAGCCACCCAGGTGCCCCAAGATTGTAATTTTTAAAAAAATTTTTTTGAAAGATTTTATTTATTTATTTGACAGAGTGAGAGAGAGAGAGCACAAGTAGGCGGAGCAGTAGATAGAAGGAGAGGGAGAACTAGACTCCCCACCAAGCAGAGAGCCCAATGCAGGGCTCGATCTCAGGACCGTGGGATCATGACTTGAGCTAAAGGCAGACGCTTAACTGACTGAGCCACCCCGGTGCCCCTTAACATTTAAAAAAAAGATTTTATTTATTTATTTGAGAGACAGAGTGAAAGAGAGAGAAAGAGCTAGCACAAGTTGGGGGAGGAGCAGAGGGAGAAGCAGTCTCCCCACCGAGCAGGAGACCTGATGTGGGGCTCGATCCCAGGACTGACCTGAGCCGAAGGCAGACACTTAACCGAATGAGCCACCCAGCTGCCCCTACATTTTTTTTTTTAAGATTTCGTTTTTAAGTATCTCCGTACCCAACATGGGGCTCAAACCCACAACCCTGAGATCAAGAGTTGCATGCTCTACCAACTGAGCCAGCCAGCCCCTATGAAATTGAAATTAAAATGACTGATACAATGAAGATGTTGTCAGAAATGAACAAAATCTGGGGCCAATGAGGATTCATATTTATGGAGAAAAAAATTAAACTATCAAATCTTAAAAATAGAAGGGACCTAATTCATTGGTATGTCATTTGAAACCATTTCCCAGCACTATCACCTCCTTGTCAAATGATCACTTACTTGCTTTGAACACTTACTGTTTTGTGGGCAGCCAGGTCTGTTTGAGGGCAGCTCTGATTTATATTGTGATATTGGGCTGAACCCTGCCCCTCTATAAATCCTATTCCTGTGCCCCAGTTTTGCTCTTTGGGGCAACGCAGAAGAACTCTATGCTGTTTCCCATCTTCAAAATATTTGAAAATATCAGACATGGGCCCTCTTGCATCTTCTCTTTTCCAGGCTAATTGTTGTGAGTTTTCTCAGCATTGATCTGTGACCATGTTTCTGATCTCTCTCTTCTGACTCAATACACCCTAATTTAAATGTCTCTTACTATAGAGCAAAGCTGGAAGTGAATCCACATGTGGGTGGACAAGCTTGCAGTCCAATGGTTGGCATGTTATAAATCTGTTAATGTAACCTAAAACTGCATTCAAACTTAGCAACTACATCGTATCATGCGGCTATGCACAGTGCACAGATAATTAGACGAATAAAACTCCAGATCTTATTCATGTAAACTATCAAGTTGCCCCTCTCCTATTTTGTTTGCTTTACCTGGAAGATATGAAATATCCCTCTTTTGTTTCATCATGTGTATTTTGATATGTAGCTAGCCTTTTATGATTAAAAGTGTAGTTTGGTGCTTTAAACAATTATTTTTCATTGTAAAAACTTTAAGTGGTAAAAGTACAAAGAAGAAAGTAAAATCATCCCAAATTCTACTACCTAGGAGTGATTACATTCTTAAAAAAATCAACATACAAGTTTATGTTTATAGTGGTATCAAAGAAAACATCATTTATAGTAGTAAGTTTACTGTTGCACTGATAATTTTGTCATTTTCAAGTATAGAAAGAGGCCTATTGCATAATACATATAAAGGCAAGTTGCCACACTGTATAATTCTATTATTATTAATTAAAAAAGAAACTCCGTGCATATTGATATGAATGCACAGGGTTTTTTTAAAGATTTTATTTATTTATTTGACAGAGAGAGACAGCCAGCGAGAGAGGGAACACAAGCAGGGGGAGTGGGAGAGGAAGAAGCAGGCTCCCAGTGGAGGAGCCTGATGTGGGGCTCGATCCCAGAACGCCGGGATCACGCCCTGAGCCGAAGGCAGACGCTTAACGACTGAGCTGCCCAGGCGCCCCCATGAATGCACAATTTTTAAAACAGGATCACACTATATTCTATCCTGTAACATTACTCTTTTCTCTCAACATATACATCTTTTCAGGTAATAAATATAGAACTACAACATTATTTTTAATGATTGTGTAGTATTCTATTGCATTTGTGAAGCACAATTTAAACACATAATTTGGGGCATCTGGGTGGCTCAGTCAGTTAAGCGTCTGCCCTTGGCTCAGGTCATGATCCCGGGGTCCTGAGTTCAAGCCCCGTGTCAGGCTCCCTGCTCAGTGGGGAGTCTGCTTCTCCCTCTCCCTCCCCCACCTTGTGCTTTCTCTCTCTCATTCACTCACTCTCTGTCTCAAATAAAATCTTTATTTATTTTTTTAAGATTTTCTTTATTTGACAGAGAGAGACAGCCAGCGAGAGAGGGAACACAAGCAGGGGGAGTGGGAGAGGAAGAAGCAGGCTCATAGCAGAGGAGCCTGATGTGGGGCTCAGTCCCAGAACGCCGGGATCACGCCCTGAGCCGAAGGCAGACGCTTCACGACTGCGCCACCCAGGCGCCCCTCAAATAAATAAAATCTTTAAAAAAAATAAAAATAAAAAATTGGTTTCCAAATTACACGCTTAGAAGCAGAACTATGCTAAACAGTCTTTCGGTGTGATTATCTGCTTTGTATACGTTCCTAGAAGTATTGCTATCACAATTTTTTTTTTTAAATTCCTGAGTTTGTCATCTGGTATGTCTCTCCAAGTTTTGTATTATGTGTAACTGTGATAAGCACACCTTCTTTCCTAATCTCAGTACTTGATAAAAAGGTCAAACACAGACTCAGGTCAAGGGTTACCTCCTCTGTAAAGCCTTTCCCAGTGCCTCCCCTCCTCCCACCTCAGATCCACTGCTCTTTCCTTTGTGTTCCTAGTTAACCCCATTCAGACTGCTAGCCAAGCATAGTACTCTACCCTTCTGTTTTTATTTACTTATTCGCTCTCCTGTAGAGTCTACCAGACAGCAAAGACCAAGGCTTCTGAGTTTTATTCATCTGCTTCCACCCGAATGAGCACAGTTCCTGGCAAATAGTAGGACATTATGAATGACAGCAGACGATTCAACACAGGATCAAGGAACAATTCCCACAGCATGCTACTAAATCCTAATTTTTTTTTTAAAGTAGGCTCCAAGCCCAGCATGGAGCCCAATGCTGGGCTTGAACTCAGCACCCACAGATCAACACCTGAGCTGAGATCAAGGGTCAGGTGCTTAACCGACTGAGCCACCCAGGTGCCCCTACTAAATCTTAATTTTTAGGTTTACTTTTAGGCAAGTCATCAAAGAACTTTCATTGTAGTTATGTCAAAGGTTCATTCGTTTTGTTCATTTATGACTTCATCTGTTTCTTCTATACAGGTGTATTCCTTTATTCATTTTTTCACTAAATTTATAGAATGTTTAATATGTTGCAAAGTTCCTGAGGTAAGGGCTATGGGAAAATACAAAAAGGATCCTAACCTCAATACGCATACAATTTATAGGGAAACTCAGCTATTAGTGCTATCATGAATAGGGGCCAAAAGAGAAGTCTAGGTAAAATGCCATTAGGATTCACAGAAGCAAAAGATAGTTTCCTTGCTGGGCAGAGATGAATGTGGTGGGAGTTCATGAGGATGAATTGAAGGGGGGAGGCCAAAAGTTTTCCTCTTCTAGTTTTAATTAGATTAATTAAATAAATAAATTTTACTTGGTCTTTTAAATTATTATTATTATTATTATTATTATTATTATTATTATTTTATGTAGGCTCCATGCCCAGTGTGGAGCCCAATGCAGGGCTTGAACTCATGACCTTGAGATCAAGACCTGAGCTGAGATCAAGAGCTGGGTGCCTAACCGACTGAGCCACCAGGGACACCCCATCTTTGATCTTTGAGGCAGAAGTAGATGATATGAAACAGTGGGGAAAGGAAATTGCATTTCCATGTGGAAAAGTGAGGGAAGCCAAAGAAGGCAGAGAGAAGTGGGTTAAAAACAGGTTAAAAAAATAAAACCACTAGCATTCCAACATGTATTCAACAACAAGTTAAATAATATATAAGAAAGGCTTCCATATGCAATAGTAACAAATAAGACAAAGTCCTGAAGAATTTAACATAAAAAGGATTCAAGTACATGGAAAAATACGAATCATGTAGAGCCAAGTGTCTTGTATTTGGGCAAGAAGACTAAACATTGTAACGATGCCAATTCTCCCTAAGTCAATTCTAATTTCTAAGTGCAATGCAATCCCGTCAAAATAACAGTAGGAGTTTGAAGAGGGGTGAGACTTCATAAAATCAAACTAAAATTCATCTGGAAAAGTAAACATGTGGGATGCCTGGGTGGCTCAGTCGGTTAAGAGTCTGCCTTTGGTTCAGGTCATGATCCCAGGGTCCTGGGATCGAGTCCCGTATCAGACTCCTTGCTCAGCGGGAAGCCTGCTTCTCCCTCTGCCTCTACCTGCCACTCTCGCTGCTTGTGCTCTCTCTTTGACAAACAATTTTTTTTTAAAAAGTAAACATGTGACACAGCAATTCCCAAACTTTGCTGTGTTTTATAATCACATAGGAGCTTTCATTTTATTATTTTTTTGTAGTTTCAAGTTTTTATGTAAATTCCAGTTAGTTAACATACCGTGTAATATTAGTAACAGGTGTAGAATTTAGTGATTCATCATTTACATACAGTATCCAATGTTCATCACAAGTGCCCTCCTTAATACCCATCCCCCTGCCTACTTCTCTTCCAGCAACCCTCAGTTTGTTCTCTATAGTTACGGGGTTTTTTTATGGTTTGCCTCTCTCTTTTTTTCCCATCTCTGTTCATCTGTTTTGTTTCTTAAATTCCACATATGAGTGAAATCATATGGTTTTTGTCTTTCTCTGACTTATTTTGCTTAGCATAAAACTCTGGCTCCATCCATGTCATTGCAAATGGCAAATTTCCTTCTTTTTATGGCTGAGTAATATTCCATTGTATATATGTACTGCATCTTCTTTATCCATTTATCAGTAGGTGGACATTTGGGTTCTTTCCATAATTTAGCTGTTGTTGATAATGTTGCTGTAAATATCGTGGTGCATGTATCTTCAAATCAGTATTTTTGTATCCTTTCGGTAAATAGTAGTGCAGTTGTTGGATCATAGGGCAGTTCTATTTTTAACTTTTTGAGGAACCTCCATACTGTTTTCCAGAGCGGCTGTACCAGTTTGCATTCCCACCAACAGTGTTAAGAGGGTTCCTCTTTCTCAACATCCTTGCCAACATCTGACGTTTCCTGTGTTGTTGATTTTAGCTATTCTGGCAGGTTTGAGGTGATATCTCATAGTAGTTTTGATTTCTCTTTCCCTGATGCTGAGTGACGTTGAGCATCTTTTCATGTCTGTTAGCCATCTGGATGTCTTCTTTGGAAAAATGTCTATTCTCATCTTCTGCCCATTTTTTAACTGGATTATTTGTTTTTTGGATGTTGAGTTTTATAAGTACTTTATGTGTTTTGGATACTAACCTTTATCAGATATGTCATTTGCAAATATCTTTTCCCATTCCAAGTTTTGTTGTTTCCTTCCCTATGCAGAAGCTTTTTATCTTGAAGTCCCAGTAGTTTATTTTTGCCTTTGTTTCCCTTGCCCCAGGAGACATATCTAATAAGAAGTTGCTATGGTCGATGTCAAAGAGGTTGCTGCCTGTATTCTCCTCTAGGACTTTGATGGTTTCCTGTCTCACATTTAGATCTGTCATCCATTTTTTTAATTTTAATTTTTATTATTTTTTTGAAGGTTTTATTTATTTATTTGAGAGAGAGAAAGCAAGAGACAGAGCACGAGAGGGGGGGAGGAACAGAGAGAGAGGGAGAAGCAGGCTTCCTGCTGAGCAGGGAGCCTGACTCAGGGCTTGATCCCAGGACCTGGGATGATGACCTGAGCCAAAAGCAGACACTTAACGCACTGAGCCATCCAGGCACCCCTAGATCTTTCATCCATTTTGAATTTATGTTTGTTTATGGTATAAGAAAGTGGTCCAGTTTCATTCTTTTGCATGTTTTCCCAACACCATTTGTTGAAGGGACTTTTTCCAATTGGATATTCTTCCCTGCTTTGTCAAAGATTAGTTGACCATAGAGTTGCGGGTCCATTTCTGGTTTTTTTTTTGTTTGTTTGTTTGTTTTAAAGATTTTATTTATGTATTCGACAGAGATAGAGACAGTCAGCGAGAGAGGGAACACAAGCAGGGGGAATGGGAGAGGAAGAAGCAGGCTCACAGCGGAGGAGCCTGATGTGGGGCTCGATCCCAGAACGCCGGGATCACGCCCTGAACCGAAGGCAGACGCTTAACCGCTGTGCCACCCAGGCGCCCCTATTTCTGGGTTTTCTATTCTGTTCCATTAATCTATGTGTCTGTTTTTTGTGCCAGTACTATTCTGTCCTGATGACTATATTTGTAATGTCACTTGAAGTCCAGAATCGTGACGCCTCTAGCTTTGCTTTTCTTTTTCAAGACTGCTTTGACTCTTTAGGTCTTTTGTGGTTCCATACAAATTTTAGGATTGTTTGTTCTAGCTTTGTGGAAAAACTTGCGTATTTACACACCAATAATAAAGCAGCAGAAAGAGAAATTAGGGAATCGAACCCATTTACAATTGCACCAGAAAACATAAGATACATAGGAATAAACCTAACCAAAGAGGTAAAAGATCTGTACTCTGAAAACTATAAAACACTTATGAAAGAAATTGAAGATGACCCAAAGAAATGGAAAAACATTCCATGCTCATGGATTGGAAGAACAAATATTGTTAAAATGTCTATACTACCCAGAGCAATCTATATATTTAATGAAATCCCTATCAAAATACCTAGGGAGCTTTGGGGGCACTTGGTGGCTCAGTCAGTTGAATGGCTGCCTTTGGCTCAGGTCACGATCTTGGCGTCCTGGGGTCAAGCCCCATATCGGGCTCCCTGCTTGGCGAGGAGCCTGCTTCTCCCTCTCTCTATGCTGCTCCCCCACTTGTGCTCTCTAGCTTGTGCTCTTTCTCTCCCTCAAATAAATGAATAAAATCTTAAAAAGAAAAAACAAAAACAAAAAAACCTAGGGAGCTTTTAAAATCCCAATGCCCTGGGGTGCCTGACTGGCTCAGTCAGTAGAGTATGCAACTCTTACCTCAGGGTCTTGAGTTTGAGCCCCAGGTTGCACGAAGAGCTTACTTAAAAAAACATAAGATGAAATCCCAATGCGGTGACTCCAAAGTTCTGCAGAGTTTGAAGACCCTGATATGAGAGTACTCCAGACATGAAAAGAAAGGTAATAGGGGACTAGCTCTACCACATACCGAGATATATTATAAAGCTACTTTGACACTGGCATGGGTGGATGACAGAGAGCCCAGAAATAGAGCAATACGTACTTGGGGGATGTAGAATATGAATTAAAATCCTTCGAAGAAAGTTAAATTAATTAATACTATGATATAACTGGCTAGCTGTTTGAGGGCAAATTGCACTGAACCTCTGGCTCACTCCTTATGATCAGTCCTGAGTGACCCTCCTCTCCCTGTACTCCTACTCCCTTCCCCCTCTAATTTATTTTCCACCCAACATCCAGAGTAATCTTAAAAGCCATGATCAGACTCTGCTTCTCTGCTCTTATGATCCTGATGGCCCTGATGAGTTGGTCCAGGCTCTGTCTTCACCCTCCTGCCTGCCCCTTCGCTCTGCTTCCTTTGCACCACTAGCCTGCTCTGGGAGTCTAAAATATCCCAAACCCTTTCCTATCAGGAACTTTGTGTTGCTTTCCTTCTGCTTAGTCCTTGCAAAGCCAGCTTTTTCTTGCCTTCAGGTCTCAGGTTCAATGTCACCTCTACCGAGGGACATTTCCTAACCTGACTCTCTAGGACATTCCACATCCCGTACATCCCATGATTGTCCTTCATTGCATTTATCTAGACATCCTACTTACCTCCTTATTAGCTCTTGCCATATCAATAATTACCATATTTATTTGTTTAATTTTTTGCCCACCTCCCCTAAGCTCCATGAGGAAAGGCCTTGTCAATCTGGTCACTGCTAAGGTCTCAGGATCTATTACACAGTAGGTGCCCAATAAATATTTGCTACATGATAGCTCTTGTTCCGTCAGCAAAACCCTGCAGTAAGTATGGACAACCGGAGTGTTACTCCTGGAAGAGAACTGATAAGTCTTAAAGGGTCCTAGCCAGTCAGGGTGGGTTCCTTCCACTGTTAGGAGCTGTATCCTGAGGGGTAGAATCAGGTTTCTAAGCTGAACCTTTTTCCAAAACTCTGATATCCAAACTGGGCATCAAATTCTTCTTAGTCTCTTTCCAGTATAAAGGCCATAAGCCTTAATAGAAACAAAATAACAGGTTAGCAGCACAGTTCGGATTTCTCTCTGCATCTGATGAATAGGATCCATTAACATCGTTATAAATGTTAAAGCTAGAAAATGCCTTGAATACCATCTCCTAAAGACTATAAAACAGCCCTGCCTTTTTATTTTACGGATGAAGAAATTCAGGCCCAGGGAGATTCAGCGGCTGGCCCGGTAAATGGTGGTGGGGTCTACATCTCACCCCCATCTTGATGCATCGGTTAGAGCCTCTGCTCTGATGCTGTGATAATAGGACTCTCCATCTTATTTAGGAAAAATCACCTTGAGAACAACTCATTTTGAAAACTTAAATTCACTATTATTATCTGTTAACTTTATACGTCTTCTGCAAGCAGTCTGCAGTCTCGTCTTCTGTGCTTCCTCTCAAAGCCTTAGAAAGAAATCATTTGGGGGGAGGGCCCAAACTCAGGATGAGAAAACTGTCAGCAGTGTGTAGAAGCAGAGAGACAGAGCTTCAGGTGACAGAGTCAGACCTGAGGGTCTCCTCCGGCGCTGTGGTGACAAAAACGAAGCCTGGTGTCAGAAAACACCCAAAGCATGGGAGCCTGTGAAGGTGTCTTGAAGGCCCTGGGCTGGGCAAAGCCCTCTTCCTTGGAGACAACAGTGACGGCAGCAAACATGGGTTCTTCGAATGGGTGAGACAGTCTTGCCTTCTTGCACTCCTTCTGACCGGAAGAATGGTTCAAGGGGAAGAGTTATCTAAGGTTGTGGCACCCGGAGCAAGATGATATTTGGCTTTAATTCCCTTTTACATCGTAATTACTAGTGATAGAGGGAATATGAGCGTGAGCGAAGTCCACAAGCATCACACAGCAAAAGTATTGGAGATGCTGGTGAGCCCCTGCTAACCAGGAGCTAATGTAAGACTGTTCTGGCTGAATACGTGCCTTTAAAAAGATTTTTTTTTTTTAAGTTATTGTGGTTCTTAATTTAGAAACTTTAAGAAAACCACAATAGATACCACTCTTTTTTTTTATTATGTTGTTTTAGTTCATTGTGGTACTTGGGACCACTGCTAGTTTAATTGTTGAAAGTCCACTCTGCATTGAGAACTGTTCTGACTATTGACTAAAATCACTATGACCATTTTATCTCTATCTTCAATACTGAGCAGTGCTTCAATCAAAAGACCTCAAGGTGCTTTCAATAGAATTATCTAAACTTTCAGGCCCTGTGAAAGAATTCTATTTTTAAAAATTGTATTTTAATTCCAGTATAGTTAACATACAGTGTTATATTAGTTTCAGGTGTAGAGAGAATTCTATTTTGGTTTGCCAAAGTAAGTGAATTCATCTGTAATCAGCAAAAAATAACTGCATTTTAGGATCCTGCCAGAAAATGTAACTTGAATTCTCTGCTACCCCTTCTTATCAAAGCCCACTTATGAGAAATGATATTAATGGACAATTTCCAGAAAGATATACAGCCTGTCTATTCCTACATATTCTCGATTTTGTCTGGGACCAAGCCAAACCATCAGATTGCCATATACTTGATTGCAACATTTTGAACTCTCCTAGGATTTTTTTTTTTTTTTTTGGTAACATCATTGAGATATAGATGCTTCACTTATTAAAGTAAAATTCAGGGGTGCCTGGGTGGCTCAATTGGACAACTCTTGGTTTTGCCTCAGGTCATGATATCAGAGTCGAGAGATCGAGTCCCCAGCACACTGGGCGTGAAGCCTACTTAAGAGTCTCTCTTTCTCTCCATCTGCCCTTCCCCTCCTCTTTCCCTAAATAAAATAAACAAACAAATAAATAAATAAAAATTTTTAAAATGTCCAATTCAGTGATTTTTAGAATACTCACAGAGTTGTATAACCATCAACACAATCAATTTTAGGACATTTTTATCATCTAATGACAACAATAACAAAAGTACCCATTAGTTAGCACCTCTCTGTAGTCTGTCTCCCCCTGTCTTAAACACCACTGAACTGCTTTACATCTCTACAGGATTGCCTTTTCTGGACATTTCATATAAATGGAATTATATAATATGTACTTTTCTGTGCCTGGCTTCCTTCATTACTTAATATTTTCAATGTTCAGCCATGTAGTGGCAAGTGTCAGTATCCATCCCTCTTTAATGGCCAAATAATAATCCACTGTGGATAGGCCACATTTTATTTATCCATTTTTCAGCTGTTGGACATTTAGATTGTCTCCACCTTTTGGATATTATGAATAATGCAGTTAGAAGTATGCATGTACAGGTTTTGTGTGGACTTATGTCCTCATTTCTTTTGAGTATATGCCTAAGAGTGGAATTGCTGAGCCAAATAGTATCTTTATGGTTAAATTTTTGAGGAACGGCCAGACTCTTTTCCTCAGTAACTATATATTCTCACCAGGAGGCTATGAGGTCCTGATTTCTCTACATCCTCTCTAATGCTCGTTATTATCCTTTTTTTTTTTTCTTTTAGTAAGTAAACTCTACACCCAAGGCAGGGTTCAAACTCACAACCCCGAGGTCAAGAGTCATATGCTCCACTGACGGAGCCAGCCAGGTGCCCCTTTCTGAATTTTCGATTGCAGTCATCCTAGTCAGATTGCAGCAGCGTCTTGTTTTGGAGTTTTGATCTGCATTTCTCTGATGACTAATGATGTTGAGCATCTTTTCCTGAGGTTACTGGCTACTTGTGTATTTTCTTTGGAGAAATGTCTGTTCAGATCCTTTAATGATTATTTAGATTGGGTTGTCTTTTTATTATTGAATTGCAAAAGTTCTTTACATATTCAAGAAAGAAGTTATATTTGCAAATATTTTCTTTCATTCTGTGGGTTGTCTTTTCATTCTTTGTTGTTGTGTCCTTTGAAGTACAAAAAAATTCAATGTTGATGAAGTCTCATGTACTTGTCTGTGCTTTTGGTGTCATATCAGAGAACCTGTTATCAAATGCAAGGCCACAAAGATCTCCCTTTACATTTTCTTCTAAGAGTTTGCTGATGTTAGATTTTGCTTTTAGGTCTTTGATTCATTTTGAGTTAATTTTTTTTTTATGGGGTGAGGTAAAGATCCAACTCATTCTTTTGCATGCAGCTGTCCGAGGATCGTTTTTACCAAGAAGCATTTTAGCATTATAATAAACTGCTCTGTGAAACACAACTTAGCATTTTTTGAGGGATATGGTTGGTAACAGTGTCCACTACATCACAAAAGTATCCCAGATGAAGACCTACAATAGAGATTTTTCTCAGAACTGGTCCCAGAAGTCTTTATATCTATGGATATAGTGAATTTGCCACAGTATAAGACACTTTTTTCTTCGGCAGCTGAGAAAGCTCAGACCCAAATGTGCTGCCCATCTCTCATATGTATTACTATACCTATGCTTAAGATGGACATTTTGTGTATGGTATTGGCTCTGATTTCATCTTCTTTTCCTACCTTTATATATTTCTGATTTCCTCATCTGTTTTATTTTCATTCTGTTGTATTACATGTATCCTTGGAGCCACCCCAGATAATTTTTTGAATCCAAATTTGAATCCAAACAAAACTTCCAAAAAATTGATATTAGTTGGTATATCTTGAATTTTGTCTCATACTATGGTTCCTTGTTAACACACTCAAATTCCATAGTAGAATTCAAGGGCAAATATGAAGTTTTTTTCACCTCTTCTATCGCACTCTCCCTCCCCAACAATTCCCCCAAAAGATCATGTATTTAAAATTTATCAAGAGATTGAATGAGTGAGGGAGTGAGTGAATGAATGGTTAAACAAAGAGTTAATGAATAGATTTTACCTAACTGAAGATAGATTAAGAACCTCTTCCATCTCTCAGCAAAGTGGGGAGAGATGGAACACACTTCAAAATAAAGGTCATGTAGGACAAGCCCACAGCGAACATCATATTCAGCAGTGAAAACTGATAGCTTTTCTTTTAAGATCAGGAACAAGACAAGGATGCCCACTCTCACCACTTATATTCAATATAATACTGGAAGTCCTAGCCACAGCAATTAGGCAGGAAAAATATATAAATAAAAGGCATCCAAAGTGAATAGGAGGAAGTAGCACTGTTACTATTTATATACAACATGATTTTATACATTAAAAAAACCCCTTTTTTAAAATATATGGAACACTCTACCCGAAAACTGTTAGAACCAATAAACAAACTCAGCACAGTTGCAGGGTACCAAATTAATATACAGGAAGCTGTTCTGTTTTTATACACTGACAATGAACATCAGAGAGAAATTAAATAAACAATTCCACTTAAAATTGCATCACAAAGAGTAAAATACCTAGGACAAAATTTAACCAAGGAAGTAAAAGACCTGTACACTGAAAATTATACGACACTGATTAAAGAAATTGAAAAAGACATACATAAATGGAAAGATATTTTATGTTCATGAATTGGAAGAATTAATATTATTAAAATGTGCATATTATCCAAAAAAATCTACAGATTTAATGCCAATGGTATTTTTCACAGAATTGGAACAAACAATCCTAAAATTTGTATGGAACCACAACAAATCCTAAATAGCCAAAGCAATCTTGAGAAAGAAGAACAAAGTTGGAGGCATCATGCTTCCAGATTTCAAACTATATTACAAAGTGTTTGTAATCAAAACAGTACAGTATTGGTATAAAAATAGACACCTAGATCAATGGAACAGAATAGAGAGCCCAGAAATAAACCTATGCTGATATGGTCAATTTATTTATGACCAAGGAGGCAAGAATATGCAGTGAGGAAAGGTCTCTCTCTTCAATAGGTGGTTTTGGGAAAACTGGACAGCCACATGCAAAAGAATGAAACTGGACCACTATCTTACACCATACACAAAAATAAACTGTAATTAAAGACTCGAACGTTAGACCAGAAACCATGAAAATCCTAGAAGAAAACATTGACAGTAAATTTCTTGACATTGGTCTTAGCTATGTTTTTTGGCTCTCACTCCAAAGGCAGTGGCAACAAAAGCCAAAATAAACAAATGGGACTACATCAAACTAAAAAACAAAGGAATGGTTTCAGAATGAAAAGGCAACCTACTGAATGGGAGGAGATATTTGCAAATCTATATCTGATAAAGGGTTGATATTCAAAATATATAAAGAACTCCTACAACTCAATAACAACCACCAAAAAAAAAAAATCCAATTTTAAAAATGAGCAGATGATCTGAATAGACATTTTTCCAAAGAAAATATATAGATGGGCAAGAGGCACATGAAAAGGTGCTCAGCATCACTAATTATCAGGGAAATGCAAATCAAAACCACAATGAGATGTAACCTCACACGTGTCAGAATGGCTTTTATCAAAAGGACAAGAAATAACAAGTGTTGGCGAGGGTGTGGAGAAAAGGGAACCCTCATACACTGTAGGCGGAAATATAAATTGGTACAGCCACTGTGGAAAACAGTATGGAATTTCCTCAAAAAATTAAAAATAGAACTACCCCAAAATGTTAAAAATAGAACTACCCTATGAACTACCCTACAATACCCTACTACTGGGTATTTATCCAAAGAAAATGAAAACACGAATTTGAAAAGATATCTGCACCACTATGTTCTTTGTCCCTCAGTGGATGAATGGATAAAGAAAACGTGGTGTCTACACCTGGGCACATGCATACACATGCCACACACACATGCACACTAGAATACTATTCAGCCATTAAAAAAGAATAAAATCTTCCCCGTTTTCAGCAACATGGAGGGACTTTGAGGGTGTTCTGCCGTGTGAAATGTTAGAGAAAGACAGGTATCACGTGATTTCACTTATATGTGGAATCTAAAAAACAAAACAAACAAAACAAAACAAAGCTTATAAACACTAAGTTGCCCTCTGGAAACCCGGAAGGAGGGTTGCAGGTGCGTCAAAGGGGTGAAGGGGATCAAAAGATATAAACTTCCAGTTATAAAACAAGGCATGGGGCTGTCACGTACAGCATGGTGACTCTAATCAATAATGGATCGCAAATTTGAAAGATGCTCAGAAAGTAAAGCTTAAAAAGTACATCTTAAAAGTTTCCCGTCGCAAGAAAAACAGATTTTGTAACTTTGTATGGTGACAGATAGTAACTAGACTATGGTAGTGATCATTTCACAATGTATACAAATGTCCAATCATCTTTGTGTTGTACACCTGAAACTAATACAATGTTGCATGTGAGTTATACTTCACAATTTTTTTTAAAAAGTCTTTCCCTGCACCCATTTTAGGAACCACAGAAAAAAGTCCAGTATTCGATATAAGTCAGCTACCCACTGGATAATATTCACAATCCCATCCATCGGAGCTTTCCCCCCTTGCACGTGTGGCTCTCTGTCACCTGCATCAGAATTACCTGACATGTTTACTAATAATGTAGATTCCTGGGCCTCGCCCAGGAAGGGAGACCAGGAACTGCATTTTAACAAGGACTTTCTGCACTGCAAACTTTGAGAAATATTGCATAGAGGTGATAACATCTGGGAGGGGTAACATTTTAAGTGGTTATAGGTGCATTGTAACTTGGTGTGAATGATTTGCATGTAGAGAAAAGAAAGAATAGGTAAGGACCCCAAAAACATCAGTGCAAGAATTCCAACGACATACTTTGTCTTTTTCAAAAATTTGCTGAGGGTTAGTTTTGTGGGGAAATGAGCACAATCTAGTTAAAATTTTACAAGCTTGAAGATTCAGGTGAGATAGCTTATATTTATTATAAATTCCATGAATTTTGTTGGCTTATAATCAGGGATAGCCATCCTATAAGAAATATGACACAAAAACAATAATTTCCATAAGCAAAGGTTAATTTTAGCAATCCCTCTCTCTATAGATTTAATATGGCTGGTTTGCTTTGAAAAATGGGTGGAAAGGTTACTTTGGCAGCTTTGTTCTTTGGTACTGATCCTGAACGGTGTCTGCCCAGAGGCCACTGCGAAGTGTGAAATTGAAGAGAAATACCAGGCAGGTGGCCAAAGTTTTAGAGATTGGACAGAAAATCATTCTTTTTCTTTTGACTTGGGACAGTTCAACCCAATTATCTCTTCTGCATTTGAAGACATATTTTTGGCATACTTTTATAGTACTAGTAAATAACACTTTTTAACTGGAAAACCCCCAAAACAATCATATAGAAACCAAACCTTGTAATCTTTCTTCTTTCCTTATGTCAGCAGAGGTCATTCATGTTTTGAAAGCAGCTTCGGCAAAATCCCCTGGTTTTGATTTTATTAAGATAACTGTTTCATTCATTCATTCTTTCTGATAATACGCTTCTAAGCCAAACTCATTACCCAGTCCCTGTTGTGTACCCGGAGATATCCATTCCCTTGGGCCCCAGCTAGATGGACAGGCATCTCAGAATGCAAAATACTAAAAAAAATACGTGAAACACATATCTTTCAGAACCTTCCTTGAACTTTCTGAGAGACATAAGAAAGAGATTAGTTAACTCAGTAGAGCTGATTTTTAAATAATAAAAACTATATTGGATGTACTGAATATAATAGGGAAAAAAATGAAAGCATGTCCAATGATGAAAAAATCATTGAATTGTTTCATTTAAATGATAAAATATTGTGCAGTCAATTTTTCAAAGAATCTTCAGCAGCTTGAAAATGGCTCATGACAGATAGAATGTTGAGGGAAAAGAGTATAAAGAGTGTGACCCCAATTATATAAATATATTGAGATTTGGATACTGAAAAAGACTGATGGGAAATGGCCAGAATAGTAATGGGGATTTTTTTCTAGTTGTGGAATTTTCTGTTATTTTTATTGTCTTCTTTATATTTTCCTAAATTCCCTATTTTTTTTCTAAAAATAATCCCACTAAACTATAAGTAATTTTATTTCTTTGGTTTTTTGGGGTTTTTTTTCTTTGCTTGTTAATTATTTTTAGTATATGTGCTTGCAGAGCAGGCACTGCAAGTCAGTTTTGAAGACGGAGCTGGAAATATTATAGTATCTTTCCGTTATGATTTCCTGTCCTAGCACCCATCTCCCACCCCCACCTGCCAGATCTCTTGGCTGTTACCCTAAATTAGGAGTTTCCCCATCTTAGTGAGCACAAGTGTCACCTGGTGAGCAATCAATCAAGGACAATAATTATTATTATTCAGAGGGATACAGTTTGTTGAGATGCAAAACAGACTCAAACCACAGCTTAATGTTACTTCTTCGACCCCCCCCCCCCGCCCCGCACTAAAAAAATAGTGTCTGAATGTGCAAACAAGAATGATCATGAGTATTGGACTCGCCATATCAAAAAATGTATCATAATTGTCACTTTATTTTTAAAAAATAAATGAATCCCATTGAGCTAAATCAAAGTATATTTAAGAAATCATGTTCATGGCTGTGGAGTATAAACACAATGAGCTGCTTTTGTGGGTGATTCAGCATCATCCCAGTGAGGCTGAGATCGACCAATTTAACGATCATGAGTACCTACTAATGCCAAAAGCATTATTATTAATACATGACAAGGAAGAGTCAATAAACCACAAACAGAGGAGAAAATAGTGGTCTTTATCTCTGTTACAATAGGGATGGGGTGATGAATGGAACATACATACACCTTTATACACACTGTCACACACACTCGTGCACACACTTGTGCATGCGTGCACACGTGCACACACACACACACTCTGAAGTCACCTCGGCTGACAAATTCTGAAGGACATCCAAGTGTTTCAGTGTCATGTTGAGTCGTCATTGTCCTGACTATACTTTACTAATCATATCCTTGATACTGTGGGGTCTTCACAACAGAAGAGGTTGCCTGACCTCATCTGCCCAGTTTAGCCATTCAGCAAAATATAAAGGGATTAATACCACAATATACTTGAAAAGGCAAAGAAAGAGAAATTGACCAATATACGGGGAGAAAAAGAGCAGGGAGATAAAAGAACCAAAGTTAAAGAAAGAAAATGAATGAACGGAGTTACTACTAATTAAAGGCAGACTCAGTGCTAATTGCAATTTCCTAAATAATGCACATTATGCATTTATTCCACCAATGTCTGCGGAGTATCTACTGCATGCCTGGGAATGTAAGAGATGGAAGGATGAGGAGGATACAGCTCCTGCCCTACGTTTATCGTTGAATGGAGAAGATACGTACATGACATCTCCACGTACCACTGGGAAGCATTAATTTGTTCAGTTGACAATCACCGACAGATAAGCCAGGATCCATGCTCAGCATTGATACATGTGCATAAAAATGTGAATACAAAAATTATATGAGTGCAGAAGAGACAGGGCCCCTTTGGAACTTGATATTGGATAACAAATTAATATCAATATAAATAAATATGAATGAATATTCTTTTTTAAAAGATTTTATTTATTTATTTGACAGAGAGAGAGAGAGAGATGGTACACAACAGGGGGAGTGGCAGGGAGAGGGAGAGGGAGAAGCAGGCACCCCGGGCTCATGACCCGAGCCAAAGGCAGATGCTTCACCAACTGAGCCACCCAGGTGCCCATGAATGAATATTCTAATGTCATTCAATAGTGACTCAAGCAAATATCTAAGGCAACTGTCCTGTTCGATACGTAGCAGGTGTCAGGTTACATTAAGTCAGGGGCAGACGAACTTTATTTAAAAATAGGAAGGGAAACTTATTCCCTATCTACAAAAATCTAGTTTAATAAAGGAATTAGAAATTTGCCAGACTTACTGCTGATTCAATCATTTATGATAATCATTTATTTTGAAACCAGAAGTCACAGTCCAGTGTTCTCTTCTAATACAATACTCTCGCCGTTTGTCATTGTGGTTGCCAACGGGCTGGACTTTTATTGGTTTGATATTACAAGTGTTCTAATGTATAATTCTTCCTAATTTATGGGTCTACTTACCTTGAATACCATAAAATAATGTTAGTTTTAAGACTCTGTAGAATGCAAACATACCAGTCAGGCTTTCTTGAAGCACTAGCTCAAACATTAAATCAGGCAAATGGACAACTAAAATTAAATTTCACATTCAGGTAAGACACACATTCTTAAATTCTCATGGATTAAAATAAACTTTATCAATGATAATGCTGTTTATAAATATAGTGAGCCTTTGTTATATCCACCTCCATGCTTTTTAAAATATAGCCTCTCACCAGGCTAAGAAAGATCTGTATGTTTTATATGTTACATCATAATCAATAGCCCATAGGATTTGAATTTGGATTTTAACACTCATTTGCTTGAGATTTAAGAAATAGTAGGGCTTTTATCAATTCAGTTCGACACACATTTATTGAGTGGGTTTTATTAGAGCAAAAATAATCAGGATGGAGTCTTTAACCTCCATGAACTCACAATCCAATGGGAGAATTTTTTACCCAATTTAAAAACGACTTCATTTTCCTCATTTTCAAGATGGCAAGACGCAGTTCTTACTTCAAGAGCATCTTTGCCCATTTCCTGAGCTCCCTTGCTTCTCTCTCCCCTTCTGCTCCCTAAGACCAGTGCCCCAGGAGCTTTGGATCCCATTCTCTCCTTCCTTCTTAGGAATATTAGTTTCGGTTACTCTTAATTATCCCTCTTCTCTCTAGACATATTCACCTCACTCTCTCAACTGGATCCTTGCCAAAGAACTTTAGATGCACTCAAGATTCTCCCGTCTCAATAAAAACAAAACAAAAAAACCCCAAATCCTTCCTTAAACCTTATATCCTTCTCCGGCGTACTCTTCCTCTTTACAATCAAATTTCTAGAGTCATCTGTACTTTCAACATATTTCTTCACTTCCCACTTAACTCCTCAACTCACTTTAAAACAGTTTCCAGGGGAGCCTGGTGGCTCAGTCGGTTAAGCGTCTACCTTCAGCTCAGGTCATGATGCCAGGGTCCTGGGATCGAGCCCCACATCAGACTCCCTGCTCAGCCAGGTGCCTGCTTCTCCCTCTACCTGGCACTCCCCCTGCTTGTGCTCTCTCTGTCAAACAAATAAATAAATCTTAAAAAAAAAATTAAAAAATAAAACAGTTTCCATCTCTTCACCCCCAAACAGCTCCCACTAAAAATGATCTCCTCAACTTTTTTTTTAAAGATTTATTTATTTATTTATTTATTTATTTATTTATTTGAGAGAGAGAATACAAGCACAGGGAAGAGGGACGGGAAGAGGGAGAGCGCGTTTCAAACAGGCTCCATGCTGAGTGTGGAGCCTGACTCAGAGCTCGATCTCACGACCCTTAGATCACAACCTGAGCCAAAACCAAGAGTTGGACGCTTAACCAACTGCACCACCCAGGCGCCCCTGATCTCCTGAACTTTATGGACATATCTGAGGCCATATATCACTTGACCTGCTCCTTGAAATATCTTCCTTGGCTTTGGTGACCCCACAGTCTCCTCATTTTCTTTCTTCTCGGTGACTGCAGTGCAGAATCAAACCAGCACTAGTGATCTTGGGGTGTTTCTTTCCATACCCTGGAGAGGGAGGAAGTGGTCACCATCCCCTTCCACTCTTCAACCTCAGATGCTCTTCCATCCTGAAAGGCCAGGGTCCAGGCTGTCCTTGCAACTTGAGTCTCTTCCCAGGTGAGATGATAGAATTATTTTAGGTAAACCATGGCCAGGTCCCAGAAGATGGGAGCCGAGAGAAGAGAAATTTTGAGGCTAGGAATTAGGCCTGTTAACTTTCCTCCTGTCCTCCCTTCCACCCTTTCCCCCTAAATTTTAAGGTGGCTGCCATCTACCTATTGATATGAGAAAAGGAAAAGGTGTGCAGGCTCACTGTAACTCCGGAAATAGGAATTAAAATAGCAATATTTTAACCCTTGGAAGGATTTTGAACAGGAGAGAGATACGATCTACATGCTTTGCAAATCAACGTATCTTTGTTCAATTAAAGATTGTGAAACTGTGCGTAACCATCTAGATTTGTCTCAAGACCTACATGACTCAGACCAGGGTTTGCAGAATATGAGATAATGGTATTTTGTTTTCCATAAAGAGTGGAATATACTGCAATATGCAGTACACTGAAATATCAGAATTCAGAAAGCTGGCCTTGCAATCTAGACTCTATTTTCTGGCTCCTTCTTAGCCTCATTCCCCCCTCCCCAAACTCTAAAGGCTAGACTTTTTCAAGGCTAGTCCAATGCTCTACTTTGCTCACACTAAACCCCCCGGAGGCCATCTTAGTTGTGACCACAGCCCAGTGCACCCACGTTTTTATCTCTAACTTTGATCACTTACTTCAGCTTCAGACACAAATACGCAGCTGCCTGCTCGACAGCTCCGCTTGCTTGTCTCAAAGGAACGTCTGGTCCTTTTCCAGGTTTCTCTGTCAGGAAATGACCCTACCGTGAAATAACAGCCAGTTCCATGGACCAGAACCTTTCTCCCACTCCAGACAACTGTACCTCTTAAATCTATGCCTGGTCTGTCTGTTCCTGTCCATGCTCGGCACCCCCAGCATCAGCACCTTAGGCTACAGCAGCTGCGTCCCAACCAGTCTTCCTGAATCCATTTCAGCCCTATTCCAGTATGTTCTCACACAGTAAAGATCTTTACACAATTCAGATTATAGCACTGGTTATTTAAAGCTCTTTAACAGATCCTGCTGCTCTTGGGACAAATACTCAAATCCTAAACATGGTCTACTAAGCCCTGTCCCGCCTGACCCCTCTGTATTCTCCAGTCTCATTGACTACACTTCTTCTTTGCTTTCGGCTGTAGCCATACCGAATGTCTTCAACACATTACGCTCTTTTCAGCCACAGGGCATCTGCACGTGGTATTCCCTCTCCCCGGACCACTCCACTTCCACTAGTAAACCCTATACTTTTTCTTCTCCTTCCAACCCAGCTATCACTTGCCTAATGCCCTAGGGCCTGGACCAGGTTGGGTTCCCCTGTTGCATTCTCTCGTGGAGCTATGGATACCTTTCTTTCATAGCACTTAGCCAGTGGAATCCAGTTGAATCCAATTCTAGTTATACATTTCTCCCTATAATTTATTTTACTTAGTGATTGACTGGACTGCAAACTTCATGAAAACGGGAATAGGGGTGCCTGGGTGGCACAGCGGTTAAGCGCCTGCCTTCGGCTCAGGGCGTGATCCCGGCGTTATGGGATCGAGCCCCACATCAGGCTCCTCTGCTATGAGCCTGCTTCTTCCTCTCCCACTCCCCCTGCTTGTGTTCCCTCTCTCGCTGGCTGTCTCTATCTCTGTCAAATAAATAAATAAAATCTTAAAAAAAAAAAAAAAGAAAACAGGAATAAGGTCGGTTTCGTTCACCCTTGCTTTCCTAGCACCTACCACATTCCCTAGCACACTTAAGGCAATTGGATATTCACCACAAAAGGACATAGTATATTGATTTAAATAACCATAAGTTGTCCCATAATAACTTGAAATGTTGTCATATATTCCCCCTCTCTCCTTTCAGTTCTTTTTCAAATTTTCCTTAAACCCCTTTTATATTTTCTCACTCCCTCAACCTCTTTTAAATCTTCTGGCGTTTGCCTCTTATCCTCTGTTATCAAAGACTTTATTTGATAACATTTAAGGGAAGTCCAATACTACCTTTAAACCATTCTCCGAGTATTCCTGAGTCTATGGGAAGATCCAGGAGTTCTCCTTTGTGTTTCTCATACTGAGTGAATTTTTCTCTTGCTCCCTCTTCTACCCCCACCCCACTGGCAATTGTATCAACCGTCAACCAGAGGTGACAATGAGCCTACAGGAGCTGTCTTCACCATAGACTGTTTCGTCCTTCTTTAGGAAGGTGCTGTACCACTTTAAGAAATGTTGGGTCTAGCAGATGATGAGCTTATGGTTATGACCTCAGTTATGACCTCATCTCCAAAATATCCCACCAACCAGCTTTCCATCTGGGACATCTAACGTGGACTTAGCCTCCTGTACTTCTTCTTTGAAGTACTCCCCACAATTGCATTTAAATGCTTATTTTGTAATTAGTTGTTTAATGTCCATCTCTCCCACAATTAAGCCCTACAGCTGGTCGTCCATTACATCCACAGTGCCAGGCACAAAGAAACTCAATAAATAACATTGAATGAATGAATATAATTAACTGAGGTAACAATCTGGCAGACTTTCCCACTTGGTTATGCTTTTCTCTAGGCAGCTAAATAATTTCATTAAATTTGATCATTGCTATACATTAAATACTATCGTTAAATATTACTAATACTCTGAGTGCCTGGGTAGCTCAGTTGGTTAAGCATCTGCCTTCAGCTCAGGTCTTGATCTCGGAGTCCTGGGATCGAGCCCTGTGTTGAGCTCCCTGCTCAGGGGGGAGCCTGCTTCTCCCTCTCCCTCTGTCCCTCCTCCCCACCCCACCTCCCCACTCCTGTTCTCTCTCTCAAATAAATAAATAAAATCTTTTAAAAAATAAAATAAATAAATATCAGTAATACTAACACCGCATTTAAGTAATTATGTTAAATAAGTTAAATAATTACACTTAAGTAGAAACTATATATATGTTTTTAAAGTTTTTTTAGTAATCTCTACACCCAATGTGGGGCTCAAACCCACGACCCAGAGATCAAGAGCTGCACACTCTTCTGATTGAGCCAGCCAGGTGTCCCGAAACTATATAATTTAAAGCAACATTTCAAGAAATGCAAAAATGTAGGTATAATTTCTTTTCACATCCATCCTCATAAATTTTGATGGCTACGTATCTTTCCCACTTTTCCCCTTAGGTTTGCATGAAAAGCATCATACTTAGGAACTTCTCCATGTCTAGAAGTTCAAGTGGTTTCAAGAGTTATCATAAGTATCTTCCCAGAGATTCAAATGCAATAAGGATTCAAGTATTTTCTACATACCAGGCACAGTAGCAAATATTTTTCCCAGTACTATTTTATTTTCTCTCTACTATTTTATTTCCTCCAGAGTGGAGGTTCTTTCTAAATCCAGCAAGGGTTTTCTTTGGCTTAATTTCTGTAATGTGTTAAATTGCCTTTCAAAAATTTGGAAGCAGCTCTTTACACCTACAAGTTCCTCTATTTTGTGTGTATCCAGAAAAGTGAGGTTTAAAAGTATCTTTAACAACACTTGAATTAAAGAGTTAAATATTATTCATGAAAAGCCCAGTGTCGTTATCTATTTGTATTGTAAGTGTATTTATCACTCTTTGGAAGCATGATAGTTTTCCAAGATTTGGAAGAAAATACAAAAAAAAAAGTCACAAAAGGTAATAGATTCCAGTCAAAGAGAACAGACATCTAAAACACTTAAAACAACTAACAGGAAGGGGAATTGGGAAAACATGTCTCAAATATTATATGCGAAATCCTACTTACTATGAATGAAATCCCTCATAGATGCTGGGCATATTATCTATCGTCCAGGGTAAGCTCTTTGGCGTTTAAGTGATCTGCATCCCCCACCAGAGCAGACTTCACGTCTTATTCATCTTTCTCTCCAAAACATCCTCCAGAACATAGGCACATATATGTGCACACACACATGCATTTGTGTGCACACACACATACACACCCCTAGCAAAGAACCTGGCACAGAGTAAACTTGCACAAATTTTATTAAAGCCAAACTACATTAATTAGTCTGTAACTCTAAAAGGTACAATTAGACATTTCACATGAAATGAACAACGACAAATTAATTTGTTGTTTCTATAGATGCGAAACTAATTACTTAGATGGGTGTTAGAGCTGATATAATACGCAGAACTTCCCAAACAGTTGTTTTTTCCACTAAATCATAATTCTCTATTATCATTAACACAAATGTTTTTGTTTATTGCTTTACTTTATGGTGGTAAGAAGATAAATTATTTAGAAAATGATTTAAAATGACCTCAAATAGGGATGCCTGGGTGGCTCAGTTGGATAAGCATCTGACTCTTGATTTGGGCTCAGGTCATGTCTCAGGGTCCTGGAATCAAGCCCCGCCTCAGGCTCTTAGCTCAGTGGGGAGTCTGCTTCAGGATCCTCTCCCTCCCTCTGCCCCTCCCCCCAGCTCATGTGCATGAATGCATGCTCTCTCAAATAAATAAAAAAATCTTTTAAAAACTTACCTCAAATAAGAAGGCTTTGGGCATACTTCATCTGTCCAATTTTGCTATAGTTTTCTATTCTCCTGTCCCTGAGATAAAATGTTCAGTATTCTAGAAGCGAGATAATGTGCCTCCACTACAGTGAGGCTGGCTGGAAAAGTGGGGTATGTAAATCCTCTCCTCGGTTTTCCCTCTTTGATATTCCATCAACATCAAGTCATACAGCAGCTACACCTTAGCAGGGGTCCTCACAATGCTTTGCTTTGATGGAGGGCTGACCCCTAGATCTGTTATAATTCTAAGACAGCAAAGGCTCCTGGAAGGGATGTCATCCTCTTCCCTTAAGCCCCCTTTGTACCCATGGCTGTGCTCCAAACACAGGAGGACCACTCAGGCCAGAACTGTTGTTGCTTTGTACTAAAGAGTATGTCATAAGATGTACAGAAGAAAGAGTCAAAAGCAACTACAAAGAAGAAAGAATAAGGTTATACTGCATTTAGAGTATAAAATTTGGTGATGTTTAAAACATAATTTTAACTTAACATTAATTTAAAAAATTAATCTCATAAAAGAAAAAATAAAACCAGTATGTCACTGTCTTATCATAGGAAACAGAGCTTTGGCTCTTATTTTTGAAGTCACCAATATTTTAAAATCCTAATGTTATATACACACCTATATCAGACGATTTTTTTTAAGTAGCAGTAATTAAATTCAACAACCATTTGATTAGTGTCTTGTGCAAGGCATGATGCCAGAAGCCAAAAGGAGCTCAAAGATGAAGATTACTTGCCCTTGCTTTTAAAAATTGAAAGTATAATAGATAATGACACAGAAATAACTGTAATAGAAGCAGAATTTTAGAATTATGAGAGCTAGTATGGTGGAATACAAGGCAGAGATGGGAAAATTTTACAAAAGGTGTGACCTTTCAACTGGACCTTGAAGAATTAGCCAGACTTTGACAGACAAAGGGGAGGGTATTCCGGGCACCAGGAACTAAATAACGTCGTGAAAAAAATCAATAAAACCCATGCCTGTGTTGACGTTTCTGTTCTCAACTGAATGGTCACTTCAGTTACCTGAAGACTGTTTCTCTTTCTTTGAGTTGTTAATCTAAGGCTGTGCTTTTGAGCGGGGCTATTTTTATTTCCAGAAGTATCACCTCCTAAACTAGAGATCGGTCACTGTCACCAAATTATAGCCTAACGACTTCACATGGGACTAGCCTCACGTGAGCTGGAGTTCCACAGAGAATTTAAAAGTCTGTAAATTCCTAGAAATTAAACAATTTAGAAAATCTAATCAAGGGGCAACTGGGTGGCTTAGTCGGTTAAACATCTGCCTTCGGCTCAGGTCATGATCCCAGGGTCCTGGGATTGAGCCCTGAGCCCCTGCTTCTCCCTCTCCCTCTGCTGCTCCCCCTGCTTGTGCTCTCTCACTGTCAAATAAACAAATAAAATTTTAAAAAAATCTAATTAATCACACTGAAAGGCAGGATGGCATACAGTCTCAAGTGCAAAAGTTCTAGAAAAGATGATTGCAACCAGCTGTATACTAACACCTAACCTAGTTCCAATTCATTATCCTTTTCAAAACTTTCATCAACTATCCTTAATGCAATAGGCTCTGTCCCTGTGACACATAGTAGGTGCTCAAAAAAACATTAGCTAGATGACAGACCTTTTTTTATTTTTTTATTTTTTTTAAGATTTTATTTATTTATTTTAACAGAGATAGAGACAGCCAGTGAGAGAGGAAACACAAGCAGGGGGAGTGGGAGAGGAAAAAGCAGGCTCATAGCGGAGGAGCCTGATGTGGGGCTCGATCCCATAATGCCGGGATCACGCAGAGCCGAAGGCAGACGCTTAACGACTGCACCACCCAGGGGCCCCCAGACTTTTTTTTTTTATATGACTTGTGTGCTCACTTTGTAATAAAGGTTGTTGAAATATGACATAAAGAGAACCTGCTCTGAACACTGAATTCTACATTTATTTAATATCTTTTATGTCCAAAGCACTGATTGTTTGTGGACCTGTTCAGTTTGTAGAATGATTTCTCATGCAATATCTTATTTGATCCTTACAACAATCCAGAGGGATTAATAGGACAAATCCCACTACTCCTATTTTATGGATGGGACTACGGAGATTCACCAAGGTCAGGAGACTTGTCCAAGGTCAGAGAATTGAACCTTGGCTTAGACTTAGATTTGCTCTCAGTCTACTTTCCACAATATCACCCAGCTTCTGTACATTAGTGCCTTTCTTTGACTAGTCTTGATTTCATACTCCTTGCATAACGAGACGATTTATGTATCAAATAATTAGTACTATCTGTTCATATCTATCCATCTCTCTATCTACCTATCGAAACAGGACTATCCATAAACAGAAAGTATAGAAACAATTGCGTTTCTTTTTCAAATGCAAAAACAAACTTTTATGAAAAACTCTGATGAGAAAGCATTGGTTTAAGCTTAATATTATGGTAATGTTCATGAACATATTACAGAACACTCAGGAAGAATCTCCAGCTAAATACCTTAAGTTTCTTCAGAAATCCCTTCTAATCATCACTCGAAATGGACCAGTGACTTATTTCTGTGCATAAACAACCCGCGTTGCTAATTGTACACGTAACATTAAGTGTTCTCAAGTTGTCTTTGGCCAATGGACTGAGAACAAGGAGCCTGACTTACATTTCACAGATCTAAATAATAATTTGATGGTTAGCTCATTACAGGGAATATGGTAGTGTAAAACAACCATAGTACATCTATTCTGGAATTTTAGGGTTTCTACAGAATCCATCCATGATTTGTTTATGATGTAGAGATGATTGACTCTGTCAGTTACTAATAAATGGTAAATAAAAAAGTAACCTGTGATATTAAAGTACTACATTAGCTACATTGTGATTAAATTACAGTAACACCACCAGCTATAAACCTTTATAGAATCTTCTCAACCATGCAGTAATTCTCCTAACTATACTATTATGTAGAGCACAAATATTTCTTTGTAAGTCCAAAGCAATACATCAGGGAAGCGTTTACTGCTGAAGCTAGATTGAGAGTAAATGCATCTTGGGTTGCTATGAATAAAAGCTCTAGCTTCTCATTACTTTATGACAAGACACAGAAATTCACTTTACTTTTCATTTAAGCTTTTCGGCTTCCGTTTATAGATGTATGCCTTCACGCTTTTATTCCCTTCTTGCTTCAGCCGTACGTAATAAATGATTATAAATTTTCACATTTGACCACCTCTCTGCTAGTCTCATGCTTAATGCACAAAGTTAGGAAGCCGCAGGTAAAATTTCACAAACACTTTTATTTATGATGTTGTCCTTGGTAACGGAAATTTCAATGTACTGAAATGAAAAGTATGATTAAAGGGATACGACATCCTGACAAGGATAGTAGAGGGCAGCCTTCTATTTCCTACTGAAAATATATAATACTTTTTTGACATCAATTTCATAGAGAATAGACATGGGTTCGTCGTGGAAAAAAGACACAAACATGTTTCTAACTTCAGTCTTCTTGAATTTTCACTTTCATAACTTACATTAGAAATACCTTATCTGCACCGATGAGCTCACGATATGAAAAATATCTTATTATTAAATTACTATTATTAAAATTTAATATCAAGGACTGAACAGAAATTGAGAAAAAATAAAATTTGGAATGAAAGAATTTCTTTTCTGAAAGGCGATATATGTAGAAAAGTATTGATTTCTTCCTGTTTTAGTTATTTCAATAACTGATACTATTATTTTAAATCTCCGTGTGGCAAAAATGAGGCAGGACAAACTGGAAAAGTTAGAAACGTTCATAAAGAAACATAGTTAACCTCTTGTGTATTTCCCAATTACCGTCATGCAAACGAAGTGCAAGGCAAGTGTGTCTGCATATTATAACAATAACACGTGAGTGCTTGAGGCTAGGAGTTACCCTTTTCCTACAACTTCAGGGAAGAAAGAACCCAAATGATTGGTAGAACTTCCTCTAGTAAAGTCACTTCTCACATTAAATTCTGCTGCTAAAAAGTGCAGTTTCTGTGCCTGGAAATTAGAATTGCTTCAGAGACGCTGGTTTCACCCGCAGTCTTACTCTGGTCTCCAGCCAGTTAATAGAATGTGTTATCCGTAGATTTGAGTTCAAGGATCATTATAACTCCTTTAGCCTTGTACTGCCACAGCAGCGTGTGAGAGCTATTTCCTACTCAATGAAGGAAGATATAACATCTTGATTTCAAATCTCTGGAAATAAGATACTGTGGAAATCTTAAAATATATATCCTCTTGATTTCATATCTATGGAAATAAGAAACTGGAAACTTACTTTGGATAACTGCAGATTGAGCCAGGGATGTGGCCAATCTCTGGGCATTGATAACTGGATTATCTCTAGGATCTTCCATGTCTGGAGCTTCAGGTCACTGATGCACGCAGAGTGTGTCTACTGACTTTCCCCGCTGTGCAGAGCACCGTACCATCCCCGGGGAAGGAGCGAAGACACACAAAAAAGCACCAAGCCTAGCTCTTGTCATCTAGCCGTTTACAGTCTGGCAAGGAAGATAAGACTTGCACGCTAATAACTAAAATTACAAGTCAGCAAATAATCAGAGCCATATGAGCAGTGAGGTAAATTCCACGAAATTACGTCGCATTGGAAGTGCCGGGCGTAAATGCCATCTGGTTGTTGCAGGGAGTTTGGGTGGTCTGTTCATCGGTCTCAGTTCATGGCTCGGGCAGAGGTCAGTAAATTCAGTAGATTTGAGTGCTGCCAGTTAAGGACCGAGAGCCAAAGACCCTGCAGTGTCCTTGGTGCCACAGACAGAGCCAAAGCACAGACAGGAGAGGAGAGGATAAGCAAAGGGAGAGGGGTGATGATCCAGAGGATGGGAGGTGAGACAAGACAGCACCCGCAGCTTCCACAGCTCAGTGCTGTTTCCCTTACGACACGGGTCGTGCTGAAGAAATCCTCGCACAGTACCTTTGGGTTTCGCATTAATGAAAAGGATTTTAAAAGCCGAGGCAGAGGGCTTGCTCTACACCACATGTCCACAGTCATTACATTTTTAAGAAACTATTCGACTGCTCTATGGGCTAAAAAAAATCGAGTCTGTGCAGCATTTCAACAACCTCACAGCTTTCTTCAATAACTGTTCCTACAAATACTTTCTGACAGCTTCCATTTGTTGCCCTGCTATTGCAGAACCCTGAAAAATATATTATGTCTCATGTCAGTTATAAAAATAACACCACAAATTATAACCAAAACAAAATTACCCAGTAATTATCATTTAGATGTCCATTTGAATCCTTTTCAGAGTTACTGTTACTTTAGTCTGCCATTACGAGCCAGACAATTTAATACAAGGCACACCAGCGGGTTTATTTAAATCTTACTCCTTTACCATGTGCTACAATAATATCTGAAATCTACCTTTCTGAGCACTCTGTGAGTGCCTTAATCTCAAGAGCACTTCTAAATACATTCAATACTTAGAGCTTTAGATTTGACAAAAATAGGAATGGTAAACATGTGGTGTCAATTATGGGAAAAAACTGAACAAAGGTTAGAGGAATAAGAACAGAGCTCACACTTTCTTTTAACTTGTTAATGTCTCTGACCCTTTTGTACCAAAAAAAATCACTTTAATCAACATTATATGCATTTCATTCTGGCCTTCCCATTTAACAGCCTGTAAAAAATGTTTGGCTATCAATTATACACATCAAGTTGATATGCTGCAGGACTGGGGGTCATTTATGCTTGCAATTAAATCTGAGAGGGCTTGAGGAGACCCACATGGTTAGCAAGCCCTCCTTGTTCCACCCCACTCAGGCTTTTTGAAACAGCAAGAGATGAGGAAGCTTCGTTAAACTTATCCAAGACGTCTTTTCTCATCCTCGGAATTGAAAAGCCATGATCACAAGTATAGTGAGTTTCAGATCTAGGACCTTCTTTTCCAGTTGTGTACTATCCCCTCTCTCACTGTATTCACATAGCCACAGTGTCTCTCTCTCTCACACACACATACACATACACACACACACATACACATACACACACACACACAGATTTTAGTCAAACACATTTAAAAATTGATTCTTGACTTGCTTTGAGTCTCATCTGAAGCCAAAACAGTCATTCAAGTCTGAGTCAGGCCACAGATATCTGTAGAGCTGGTGGAAGATATGGGTCAGCACACGTAAGTGCCCCATTTATAATCACGAACCGGAGGATAATGCACCAGAGGTCACATCACTGCTTACCTCCTCTTAATCTTACATGAAAGTTGATGGGATGTGCAACCTAAAATGATAAGAAGAGATTTTCAATTAAGTGGTCTTAAACTGGTATGGCTTCAGACCCAACTCAACAACTCAGAGTTTATGTTAAAAACGCACGAACGGAAGGAAAACTGTCTTATGTCCAGCAGTGCGCTAATAGAGATTTTAAATGGTGTTCTGTGTACATCTGAAGACTGGGCTCAGGCTCCAAAGCAGATCAGTGTTTGACTTCTTTCATTTAACTTCATGAATTCTTCCCTTCCCATCCTTCTCTCCAACCTCAGACTCTCAGATAAGAGGACCAGCCGTTGGATTTCAAAGCAGACTTTTTTTTTTTTAAGATTTAATTTATTTATTTGATAGAGAAGGAGAACACAGAGTGGGAGGGAGAGGGAGAAGCAGACTCCCCCTGAGCAGAGAGCTCGATGCAGGGCTTGATCCCAGGACCCTGAGATCATGACCTGAGCCGAAGGCAGGCACTTAACTGACTGAGCCACCCAGGCGCCCCTCAAAGCAGATTTTAAAAGACACTCCTTCAACATTCCTTCCTTCATTCTAACAAATGTTTATGGAGTGTCTCCCATGTATAAAACATGGTGCTTGGTGCTGGCTTAGATTTATTACGAATATTTTTTGAATATATACTGGATGTTGGAGTCAAATTCATCTCTATATGATACAGTACCTAATTCTAAAAGAACTCCGCCTTAGATTGAACAGTTCTAGGAATTAGGAAAAAATAACTCCAAATGCCAATTAGGGGCAGCCATCCAATCTCCAAGCTTACAGGGGGTGGGGAGGGTAGGAGTAGATTTTGATGTTCACAAGCATATTAAGGTACAATTTTCAAATGCCATGGTTTGGCTGATGCACAGAACATTAAGAATGGAGACCACTGTGTGCAAGGAGTACCTTTTTTTTTTTTTTAAGATTTTATTTATTTATTCGACAGAGATAGAGACAGTCAGCGAGAGAGGGAACACAAGCAGGGGGAGTGGGAGAGGAAGAAGCAGGCTCATAGCGGAAGAGCCTGATGTGGGGCTCGATCCCATAACGCTAGGATCACACCCTGAGCCGAAGGCAGACGCTTAACCACTGTGCCACCCAGGCGCCCCGCAAGGAGTATCTTTTTTAATTGACGCATTTTTTACCGTAACATTCTACTCTCGCCTTTTCCTCTATGTGTTAGCTTGTTATAATAAATAGTGGTGTGTATAGCAAGGGAAGAAGAGGAAACATATAGAGATAGCTTTCTTAATATCATACTTTTTATGATGTTAGCACCTTTGGCTTTGCTCCTGAAAGCATATTTTCTTCTCATGCTTCTTTTCAACATACTAATCTAATGAATAAACCATTTTTATTAGAGGACTTTATATTGATGAATTGGAAGTACTACTTGCTATCCGTAAGTCTAATTGTGTATATCCTATGAAGATAAATGCCCGCATAGATCAATTTTCTATTAAAAATGGGTGTTTTGTTAAAGGGGGTTTTAAAAAATCATTTTTTGTTATAGATCCAAATGTTTTTAAATATTTTTAAATGTCAACATAGAAGAGTCTAATACTCTCACATAGTTATAATCTCCCAGTAATGTCCTCATGGGCTTGAAATTTGTCTGTACATCCCCCAAAATGTTGAAGTAAATGGGAGAAACCAGCTCACAAATAAATTAACATGTCTGCTTTCCAGTTTAAAACCGATTTTTTTTGATGTTCAATATAGCTGAGATTTCATAAAACTTTAACCTCCAAACAAAATGTAGTAGTCACGTATTCATTGATTAGATTTTATTACAAATAGTACGCCAGGGTTCTATGCAAAAAACGTCTTACAAATTGCCTACAAATGAACTTGGAATATTTTATCTGGTTTAAAAGAGAGCTAAAAGTAATAAAGTCTAGATTCACTTTGAAAACCTGAAGATATGTGGTCATAGAAACAAGGAAGAAAAGGAAGTTTCTGGGTTCTTCTTTCCACTCCAGAAGAGTTGAAGCATATGCCTGAGTTATTACAATGCATTGATCTGACTCCGACCCGAAGTTACTAAGGTTTTATAAGGCTGCAATAAAGCTTTCTTTGCATTAACCAACGAAGCACATAAACATTTTAATGAACTGTTTTTACATGGTTCATTGGGCAGCTACCAGGCTACTATAATACAAATCACCACTCCGCCACATCGAGCTTTCTCATGATGGTTGTACTTCTTCAGTTTACCAAATGCAAATTGAATATCATGGCTATGGAGCTTAATCAAATACTTGACTATTCGAGCATGAGAAATTCTCAGCCTGGAATTTGCTGTATTCTGGGATAGTCGCTCAAAGGACTGAATCTCCTTTGAGGAGAGGATTTCAACTCCCAAGCTTCCAAACCAAAAGTGAAATTTATCATGATAGTCATGGAGACCACTAAAAAAAAGCCCCTCAAAGTCACCACTCTGTCGAAATGGTTTAAGGCAATGAATGACAGTATGACCAAAGGAGCAAGTAGCTGAATCACCATTAATCATGAAGAGATGGGATCCCCAAACTGATATTTCTCTTAGTGACCTGAAGGCTGGAATGAATTATTGAACTCAATACCGATGCAGATCAAATCTCCTCGGAATAATTAAGTATCATTACTGACAAACATTTGTGTGCATTCTAGTCAACACTTAAAGTAACACTAAATTATTAAATATTTATCATGTCTTCTGAGAGCTTTATGACACTGTATGTATTTTTAAGATTAAAGATTAGCCCAACACATAATTTAATAATGAATGCAAATTATAAATGAATATTTAACAAACCATACCACATTTTATGTCCTAACATCTCTTCTGCCACTGGATATGACTGAATGAGAAACGGCCACATGATGAATTGTCCCGCTGCCTAATGCCCCAGTGAAAACAAGGTGTTTTCACCTTGATGTGGCCTTTAAAATAAATTAATTTGTTAACATTTAAAAATGCAGTGTAACAGATGACATAAAACATTTATAAGACAGTTTATGACCCAACCAACCATGTTCTAATCCAATAATATTTATTAAAACATTTTATTTGGCTGATCATTTCATGGTCAAGATTTGGAAATGTTTGTTTTTCAAGTTGAGTCAAGGATTTAAATGCTACTAATGGTACCATAAAGATGTTATATGGTGTTAATATAACCCGAGTATTAAAAATATAATGAATTTGCTATTTATGAACCATTAAGTTTTACCTTACCCCCAGAATAAATTTTATATCATTACAGACCTATTAATACACCCTCTCTGTTTTTGCATCCTCCTAATTCCATCTACTACCTTCCCTAAGATATATTTGCAAGCCGAATTTATAAATATGTGAAGATAAATCAGAATTTTTCCCCCTCTGGAAAATAGGTCTGTATTGACCATAGAGTAGGATGCGGTTCTTTTTCATTTTAGATTTTATGGTTATCACCTTAGTGTTTCTGAACAAGGCAGGAACCACTGCATATATTAATAAGACATAGGTTAGATAAGCAAATTCCCTGTAGTAGAAGTTTCAGCTCCTCTGCTAAACTAAAGCCTGGAAAAGGGGCTTTCTTTCCGTTATTGAAAAATTAAAGGACTGCAGATTTCTTCAACTATGCACACCATGTAACTCAGTGATTCTGGGACTATAACATTGAGGAAACCCTAGTTATTAAAATGTTTATACATATAAACATATTTGCCAGTAAAACATTGGCAACAACCCCAAAATATGAGCTATGGGGCAACTCTGGACCACCTACTGGACAGAATATTATATAGCCATTAAAAACAGTGTCTCTGGAGGTGCCTGGCTGGCTCAGTCGGTAGAGCGTGCGACTCTTGATCTCGGGGTTGTGAGTTCGAGCTCCATACTGGGTGTAGAGATTACTTAGAAATAAAAGCTTTAGGGGCGCCTGGGTGGCACAGCGGTTAAGCGTCTGCCTTTGGCTCAGGGCGTGATCCTGGCGTTATGGGATCGAGCCCCACATCAGGCTCTTCCACTATGAGCCTGCCTCTTCCTCTCCCACTACCCCTGCTTGTGTTCCCTCTCTCGCTGGCTGTCTCTATCTCTGTCGAATAAATAAATAAAATCTTAAAAAAAAAAAAAAGAAATAAAAGCTTTAAACGAACAAACAAACAAACAAAACCTTGTCTCCATATCATATTTAAAACCACAGCAAATGCTATGCTTAAAACAGAATGCTAAGGGGGAGGGGAAGGTAGGAAGCAAAATTGGATATGGTGCCTGAGGAGAACTATGTCAAAGTAAAACAAAATCCTAAATAAGAAGAAAGCTACAGAACAGGCAGAAAGTATGAGCAGTTACTTTTATTTAGTGTCAATGAGATAATGTATGTAGTATATGAAATCCTTTAAAACAAAATAATCTATTTTTAATGAAGTAAGGAGTTTGGGGCAGCTGGGTGGCTCAGTTCATGAAGTGTTGGACTCTTGATTTTGGCTCAGGTCATGATCTCAGGGTCATGAGCCCGCTTGGGATTCTTTCTCTCCCTCTCCCTCTGTTCTCCACCCCGCCCCCATGCTCGTGCACACGTGTTACGTGCTTGCTCACTCTCTTTCTCAAAATAATAATAATAATAATAATAAAATAAAATTAAGTAAGGAGTTTGAATTAATACTGCTAGTTAATAATACGTATCTCCTTTCTACTTCCCCAGTATTTGGAAATAGTCTGGATTTCGTCAGGGTGTTTACATGTTACGGTCCTTGGGGGGAATTCTTTCATTACTATTATACATAACTGCATTTGTCCCAAAACGAAAGAAAGTCACTCTAATACAGAGGATGATGGATTAGTTAGAAAGACATCATAATAAGGATCGTCTCAACTGCCTTGAAATTGGCAAGACCACATTTATTGCCCATTTGGTTCTTCCTTTTCGACCTCCACTCTCTGCTGCCTTTTCCTTCCCTCCAGATCCTTTGCATTTCTTCTGCAAAGCTCAGGGCTGGAACTGCAGTTCCACATGATTTTTCAACATACGTCATCTTTCTTCAAGGCTTTTCTCAGGTTCACCCCATTCTTAAGTACAATAAAAGTTTCCCTCAGCTTAAAAGGGAACGGACAGAGTGGGGGCTGAAGGGAAGGAAGGATCCAGGTTTTCTCAGGTTTACTTTCTTTTTCTTTTCTTTCTTTTCTTTCTTTCTTTTTTTTTTTTCTTTTGGTAGGGGGCAGTTTTATTGATTTATTTGCTTGTTTGTTTATTTATTTAATTTATGTTTTATTTTAAGTCCAGTATAGTTAACGTACAGTGTTATATTAGTTTCAGTTGTACAATATGGTGATTCAGCACTTCCATACATCACCGAGTGCTCATTAAGACAAGTGCACCCCTTAATCTTCATCCTCTCTTTCCCCCATCCCCTCGCCCACCTCTCAAAGTTTCCTTAAACAGGAGAAGCAGATGCTTGCTGTTCTGATGAACTTTGAGAACAATTGCACCTTTTGGGCTCAGTTAATATGAAGGTAACGGAGACCTCGTGGGATTCTTGTGAAGATTCAGGGAAGTAACATAGGTAAAGAACTCAGGAGGAGACGGGCTACCTAGTAAATGCTCAGTAAGTTTCAGCCAGCATCTTCTGCACAATCACTAGTTAGAGGCAGCAGCTGCAATTTTTTTTTTTCCGGGAGGATCAAAAAGGCAATCACTGGCTCATCCCCAAATGCTAGAGTTTTCACCGATTCTTTATGTCATCAATTTATTTTCTTTTTAAGTTCAAACTACTTTAACAGTGGAATTCTGTGCCTTAAAAGCAGGCTAACAAGCAGATTTTAACCACTACAATTCCCAAAGGTTGGATCCTTTTCCAGAAGTATTTATAAAATGGGTAAGCAAAGGCGATAGATCACATCAGAACAAAGTTTCTGTTATTATCATATATAGTAAGACCCAGTGTTAGGTTTACTCAGGACTTTGGTAGTCAGAAATCTGGATAATAGCCACCTCCCTCCCCCAACGCCCTTCAAAAGAAGGAACACCATGTGCATCAGAATAGTACTGCATCCCGATCTTATTTCCTGTGCTTCAATAACCGTACCTGATCCCTCTCCTGTTATTATTACCCGAGGTTGCGCAACCAGTATCTGTCTCTTACCTTGCAATAGATCCATACAAGGGACCAGGGCAAGGTCTGGCAAAGGTGAATTCCCTGTGAAATGCCTGCCCTAGGGAAGGAACTACTTGTCCAGTTTAAAGTCAGCGCAGGGGTTGGCAGAGCGAGCTGATATCTATCTGAACTCAGCTGTGGAAGTCACACCAGGATGGTGTCAATCTCAGGATACAAAGGCAGGATTGAATCCACGTTTCTCTGCTGTCTCAGAAGCCACCTAGAAAGTGGGAACGGGAAGCAAACTCAGCACGCCCCCCCCCCCCCCGCCCCTTGCCTGTTAGCAAACTTTCTGAGTGCTTCTCATCTATCTTTGAATGTGACCATCCTCCTTTATAGTCGGCCTGGAACATTTATAAAGAGGAAGCCACCGAATTGTATAAAAGCCTTTATAAGCATCCTTACAGTTGCCTATCTCCTTCCAACCCCACCCCCCAGCTCACCCCCTGGGATGTGGACTACTGCTTGCTACCCTATAAACATCAAGCATTTTCCACTTGTGATTTTACGCCAAATCATAACCACGGTTTGGAACACTAAAGTACTCTGTTTCATTTTAGAAGTCACCTCGCTTCCTTTAACCCACATTCAGTGACAGTTTCTTTTCTGTTTTACAGAGTGGAGGAAGAGGAGAAGAGAACCATCACATACATATAACAGAGTTCCTGGGAAGGGGCACAGCGAGTTTCATGTTTGAGCCTCGGTTCCTTTGACTCTCAGACAGGGAACACCGCACAGCCATTCCATAGAAGCCACAATGAGCTCTGCCTTTTCACACGTGACTCCAGGAACAAGGAGAAACAAAACCAATTCCCCCCAGAGGTACAGACAAAGAAGAGCACCCTCCCAGAGGAGCCTGATGATAAGTGGCCGCGGAGAGCATCACTGTGATCAGTCAGAAAGGCAGGCGAGTTATTAGCTTAGCCCTGAACCTCCTCCTTAATGTAGGACCAGTGGTGATGGTTAACAGACCCTAGCTGCAGTGACAAGCCTGGGACCTGCTCGAGGAAATCCAATTGAAAAGCAGCCAAGAGGAACAACAAGCTAGAAGCAGATGTTCCAGCTACCGGGATGTGCACACATTTAACCTGGATATGTAGTTGGGGCGGGATAGGAGCGTTCCTTTCTAAATATAGTGATTTCTCCTCTTCCCCCGTATAGATAATGTCAAGTTCAATTTTAGCCATCCACATTCGTTTTGTCAAATTTTCACCAATTTCTTTAAAATAAGAAGATGTCAAAGTCATAACAGCTATTAAGGGAATTCAGGGTATGTGATTTACTTGCCACGTTTTACTAAAACATTTCAGGTAAATCATACACTCTTAAATTCCAGTCTCATAGTAATTGAAAATTATCTTAAAAAAAAAAAAAGGCTGCCCCAATGAAATCCAAACGGTTCATGTAATTATTGGATGTACTGTTACCACTTGGGTAAACTAGCATTTTTAGCAGTTCCCTTTAGCCACTTCTGGTTACTAAGTAGGGGAGCTTATGTTGATAGAGGTGTGATCACTGTGCAGAGACTAGAGCCCAAGCTTGACAAAATCAGTTAATTAGATTTGAACGAGAGTTGAGTCCTCTGAACCACGGCCGTATGTCCTGTACGTTAGGAAGCATTCTCCTTTATGTCAACACAATTCTGGTTTTCTCTAATGGGCTTTATAAGAGGAGAGAGACCATCTCTCTACGTTGATTTTTCTGAAGAAAAAAATCAATACTCGCAATAGATTTTAAGTAGATCTAATGTGGTATAAGAATATGCTCACAAGAAGCTAAATATATGTAAAAGATTTAAAAATGTGAATTACTGCATGCCACGCTAAGACCAGATCTTATCCCAAATTCATGCTGTCGTGATGTGTCTCTAAAGCAAAGAAGAGCTACAGACTCTTTTCTCCAGCAACACTTCATTTTTTATTGGTAGTTTTTAATCTGGTACATTTTTGGGGTCACCGAATTCTTATTTGCTTTAGAATGCCCGATTATATCATCCTGTAAAGGAGAAAAGAATGTGAGCCGTCGTTCTGTGCTGAAATTTATTGAAGGTGCTTATGAAGAAGGGTGATCCCGAGGAGTGCAAGCTTTTAAAATCCAAGAACAGCAGCAAAAATAAATTAATCAGGAATTCATCACTAATTTATACATGAATCACAAGGAAGGTAAAACGGTTCAGTAAATTATGGATTTACAAATAAACTGGATTCTAGGACCTTGGAAAATACTTTGACTGGAATAGAGATCCATTTTTCCTAAAAACAATTTTCACTTCAACTTCAGAGAAAAGGGACCTTAAAAGCCAATCCCCCTCTATGAAAATTCCAGGGGAACTCTTTTCTGGTAACAGAAGGGATCAGTGGCGATGGTTCACAGGGTTCATCTGCTCTCCGCAAACTCAGGGGTGGGACCCGTTTCCAACTCATTCTCATGAATTCTAAATTGTCAACACCTAAGGTTAATGATACCTGTCTTTTTGCTGTCATAAACAGTTAGGGCGGTTTAGCAAGAGATAAATCATCCTCAACAGAGGGTTGTGCTATTGTTCTCTTCAAACAAAGGAAAAAGCTTATTTCTATATAAATCTTAAACACGGTTATAAGAGAATAGATTTATTTTTTTCTTTTATACTCTGATGAAATTCTTAGTTTACAACACATTTCTTTCCTGATCTGGAACATCTCTTTTTTTTTTTTAAAGTTTGTAGAGTAATAATGAAGAGTTTCTATGCGTGATGGATCACTCTAATCTCGAAATATGCCCTGTTTTTTTGGAAGAGCACAGGAGGAAAGATTATTAGATAACCAGTGCCTTGGTCTGAAACATCCTCCAATCAATTGAGGACTATACTTTCAGCTATTAAATAAATACACAACGATGAAGTGGGGCTGGAGGGAATAAGAACATTACCAAGAATAACCAACAAGTTCATTCAGGAATAGCTACATACAAACGAAAATTGCGTTTAATGAAAAATATTAAAGAAACTACAAACTACTTTTTTCATTCATCCGAATCTTAAATAATTTCTTTCTTTCTGGAAAATATGTCTTCTATGATTCAACAAGCACACTGCTAATTTTAGAATGTGGAGTCATTAATGTTATAATGTAAGGTTGGATACATTTTGTATTATATGCTTTTAGCACATATGAAGTATACATTAACTATAATATCAGGATAATAAACCTATCAGGTACTCCATTAGTCATTTAAATGAAATAAGGCCAAGAGCTTAGCAACAAAATAACACAGTGTTCTTAGAGATAACTTTACCATTTTCATAGAGAATGTCCTTGAGTTAGCAATAATTGTGACACAGCGGGAGATGGCAGCAATGGTCAGTCAGTCATGCTATAAATATGTTGTAATGAAAAATATATCACACCCTCAGAAATTTGCCAAAAATAGCAAATGAAAAAGTACCTATGATTCTATGAATGGTTTTTCCCTATAGCCCTCCACTCTGCTCTCTCTGCCACACACACACACACACACACACACACACACACACACACAGCATGGCACACATGCTTAACCAGCTTCGGGAACTAGCAGCGTGGCTCTCCCCCTGGGTCTAGCCCTCTGTGCACACACTGGCGTGCAGACTTAACCACACACCCAGTACAGATTCTTCCATTTCACGTCTTTGGCTGAAATGTTTTCATCCTTGCCAGACATTGTGACAAAAACGTTATTTGCTGCCTCCTCTTAGCCAGCAAACAAAACCCAGCTCTTTGGGGTGCTGACTAAGCTTGGCTTGTTGGGTCCCCCTGTTTTTGTGTTTCAGGACAATACAAGTCAGAGGGTGTTCGAGACAGCCCTACCAACTCATTTTGCAGACAGGCAAGCAAAGTTCCAGAGCTGTGACCTGTGCCCAGCACCACCAAGCTGGCCAGGGGCAAGGCTGGTCTGGAATCCAGGGCTTTGTACTGCTTCCTGCTTCACCCACTCTTCCTCTTTTTTTTTTTAATAAAGGTTTTTTATTTATTCATTTGAAAGAGAGAGCAAGTGAGAGCATGAGCAGGGGAGAGGGGCAGAGGGAAAAGGAGAAGCAGACTCCCCACTAAGCAGGGTGCCTGATGTGGGGCTTGATCCCAGGACCTTGAGATCATGACCTGAGCTGAAGGCAGATGCCTTAACCCACTGAGCCACCCAGGCACCCCTTACCCACTCTTCTTTTCGTTACCTCTGGCCTTGAGGAGCTGGCCTGGGTGGAAAGTGGCAGTCATGAAGTTTTAGCAAATTTCCTTCTCACCCAGAGAAAGCTTCGTGGGGCAGTTTTAGAGTGGAAGCTGGCAAGTCCAGGGTGCCAACATGTCAAGCAGCTGGAGTCTCAGTTTCTGGCTGTGTTATATAAAAAGTCAACCAGTAACTATTGCATTATACTCTGCAATGACTCAGTGGAAACTCACGCAGCCCGCAAAGATGTACGGCGCCCCCAGCTGTGCTAGGTGTGGGGTAAGGACACAAGGACCAACCAGCTAGCCTCAAGCACTAGCTTAGGCAGAGAAGTAAACTGACCACCATCAATCTGCCAGCAATCAACTGCTAGGGAAGTGGGGGCACCTAACCCAGGCTGGGGGTCCAGTGAGGCCCCCTGGAGGGAGCGCTAAACTAACAGATCTGAAGGGTGCATGGGACTCAGTCACAGAATATTACCCTAAATAGTAGGAATAGTCCTTCATGTTTATCACCTCATTTTATTCTCATAATAATTCTCCTGAGAGGTAAGCAGGGAAGGCATTGATTTCACTTCAGAACAAAACAAAACAAAATCCAGGCTAAACAGAGGAAAAGGCTTCAGGCTGGCCAGTCGTAGAGCTGGGTGGAAAGCCAGATGCATGATGAGCTCCCAGGAGAGTGTTCTTTCTACAAGTCGACGTTCTCCTAAAGCACCTGGAGAGCTGGAGCGACTTCCCACTCAAAACAACAGGCGGGGGGGGGGGGGGGGGGGGGGCGCCTGGGTGGCTCAGTCATTAAGCGTCTGCCTTCAGCTCAGGGCGTGATCCCAGCGTTGTGGGATCGAGCCCCACATCAGGTTCCTCCGCTATGAGCCTGCTTCTTCCTCTCCCACTCCCCCTGCTTGTGTTCCCTCTCTCACTGGCTGTCTCTATCTCTGTCAAATGAATAAATAAAATCTTAAAAAAAAAACAAAAACAGGGAGGGGGCACGTGGGTGGCTCAGTCGGATGAGCATCCGACTTTTGGTTTCGGCTCAGGTCATGATCTTGGGGTCATGGGATGGAGCCCTGTGTCGTTCTGCACTCAGTATGGAGTCCGCTTGAGGTTCTCTCTCTCCCTCTCCCTCTGCCCCTCCCTCCACTCACACATGTGCCTGCTCGCTCTCTCTCTCTGTCTCTCAAATAAATAAATAAAATCTTCAAACGAACAAACAGGGATGAGGGTCCGCCTCCACACTCTGGAGCCCACTTTCCCATCATCTTGGTCTACTTGGCTCGATGGCAGCCTAGTTGCTGCAGACGAGCTGATTTGCAGCCAAATAGTCCTGCCAGGCCACAGAGAAGCTGACCCTGCACCTGAAGGACCCCAGGCCAGATCTAGGATCTCAGCGTCTGCAAGACCCCCCCAGAGGGCAGCCTGCAAACCGAGCTTCCCACCAGCTCAGACCCCTGTGCAGAGCCATTTGGAGCTTCGGCCTGCCTGCTCTCTTTTCCCCTTGGCCTTCCCCACCCTGGATGCTTGTGCAAGCAAACCCACTTTGCTTCCCCATTCCCTCCGCAAACACACACACACACACACACACACACACACACACACACACACACACACTCTTAGCCTTCACCCAGCTTCCCATCTCTTCTAGTGATTCTGAGCCACTCCACGGTCATCCTCAGGGTCAGGAGTTACCCCAGCATTTCCAGAAACTAGAAGGCACTTCCAATGTCGAGAGGCTACAAGTATTGTTCATTTCAGACTGAGGGGAATACTTTTGTTTTTTTTTTAATTTGGTGTTTTTCAACCAGTAAGCCTGATGCTTTTGATTTCCGTGTGTGTCATGGTAAAATACTCATTATCAGAAAGCCTTTCTACATTATGGGCTGTTTATCCCTCTGCTCCTTTTACAGTTTTCTGCATTTCCCAAAATTTCTATGATGATATATAACTTTCAAAATCACAGGAAAAAATGTCCAAGTGTTCCCACATAGGAATATAGAATTATTAAGAGTTTTCTCTGAGTGGTAGAACTATGGGTAACTGGTTTTTTTATTCCATTAGAATTCATATATATTGCTTTTGGACTTGTACACAGATCAGTCCTAGACAATTTTTGAGTCATGAGGAGCAGCTCTAAACAGGTAAGCAGAATGAATGCTCATAGGGTGAAAGCATTTTTGGAAACCCCATTAAAAATCAAAGATAGAGATGGGGTGCCTGGGTGGCGCAGCCGTTAAGCGTCTGCCTTCGGCTCAGGGCGTGATCCCGGTGTTTCGGGATCGAGTCCCACGTCAGGCTCTTCCACTGGAAGCCTGCTGCTTCCTCTCCCACTCCCCCTGCTGTGTTCCCTCTCTTGCTGGCTGTCTCTCTCTCTGTCACATAAATAAATAAAATCTTAAAAAAAAAATCAAAGATAGAGAAACCAGATGGAAATGGTGCCTACCTCTCCCACCAGTCTGCACTTTCATCTGTGGTTGGTGACCCATGGACTCCAGCTATCATGGACCGTGTCTTTAAAGTCCCACACTATTGTCTGCATCATTTATACAGATGCAAAGCCTACTGTTGGTGAAATGGTAGAAGAAATATGGGAAACAAAGACTGTGTTATGTCAAAATGCATCTGTCTATACTCCCACTGGTTTATATCATGTTGTGTAGACCACTAAGCATTTTCCATAGTTGAGAGAGCCGGACACACACACACAGAGAAATTATGGTCGAATTATGGCATCATACCGTTAACGTGCAGGTAGGTGCTGCTACGGCACGATTGCTACTTTTCATATGATTTTCACTTTTCATCTTCTTGTAAAATGCTGTGAATTTACTGCTGAGCCTGTGTACTGCTACTCTCCTAAAGAGAAAATTACTTCTTTTAGAGGATCTGCTTGCACAAGCGTAAAATCTTTGCAGCTCTCGGAGCAGCAAGAGAACCACATCAGACTTTGATATGCTGAGCTGGCTGTTTTGAGTTACCTGTTTCAGAGAACTCTGGGCTGGGGTTTTTCCAGCATGTTGCTTTCTTTATATTTTTGTCCACTCGTATCCTCAAGTGTCTTACTGAGTACCTCCTAAATGCAGTTGACCTTACTAGATGCTGTGCGGGACACACAGACAGCTGGCACAAGGACACCTTGGGACAGAGAGGCTTGTCAGCTCACTGGGGATATGGCAGCTGGGGGAAGGACATCCCAAACCAAGGGACGGACAAGTGGAAAGACCCTGAGGAAGAAATGAGCATGAAGGCCAAAAGTGCTAGAAAGAGGAGAGGAGAGATGAGAATGGAGATGTGGGCGCAGGTGAGGTCTTGTAAGATCGAGGGGCTTGAATGTTATCCCGAGTATGATGAGAAGCCATTTGAACAAAGGAATGATGACATCTGACTTTCTTTTCTAATGATCCCTCCAGCTCTGAGGAGGCTAGGTCGCAGGGGGGCTAAGAGCAGAAGCAAGGAGACCAGTTATGTCTGCAGAGGCAGAGGCTGGAGAAGATGGTGACCTGGACTAGGATGGAAGCAGGAAGGGCATGGAGACTCACGGAGACAGAAGTCACAGAGCCCAGAGAACCATGCTGTTAACCCTACAATGGTGCCCTGGATTATTATGAGGCACTCAGAAGGGACCCCGTAAATATGTATTGAATGAATGTACGGCTGCATGAAGAGAATCACTCCCTAGACTACCTCCCAACTCGGAGATCAGGAAACTCATTCTGGGCTCCAGGGTCTCCGAGAGGCCATATTGATTTTAGACTTACCCAGTTCAGCTCCACCTGACACTCTTTTCTTCCACCTCGAGATTTTCCAGGGGTCCCAACAGATGTGCTTCATGGTTCCAAAACAGAATGACTTCTGGCCAAAGGAGAGCACTAAGGAGGCAAATTGATATCACAGTCAAAACCCCCTATTCACTAGCATCCTTTAGAAGTAGCAGTAATTGGGGCTCTGATGTGCTTCTGAAAAAGTCCTATGATGCATTTAAAGATCATCACAGTAGTTGTCTTAAAAATGTTTGTTGAAATATAAAAACTGTATATTTGCATCAGTGGTTCTCAACACTGGCTGCATATAAGCTCCTGGGGAGCTTTTAAAATATACTTGCACCCAGGCCCCACCCCAGACAGATCGCATCACAATCTCCGGCGTGAGGCCCTGGCAGACATAGTTTTTAAAAGCTCCCAGGTGATTCTCATGTGCGTCAGAAGCACTGCCCTACGTGAAGTGAGTCACTTTCCTATCTGCCCTTCACCACAGGACATGAGCAATCCGTGTACAGGCTACAGCTGATGACACAATGTTCAGCCTCCTTCATGGAGTTGAGACACACACACTCCTTCTTGAGCATTTGCAGAAATTACTCACAAAGCTTAGATACAAATATATTGATCAACTTTAGGCTTAGGAGTGGGCAGCCTCGACAAGCAGCCCAACACCCTATGATTCCTGCCTCTGCTGACCCCTCCCTCCCTCCTTCTTTCCCTCCTTCCCCCTTCTTTCCTTCTTTCCTCCCTCCTTGCCTTCACTTCCCTTTTCTTTCCTTCCTTCCTTCCTTCCTTCCTTCCTTCCTTCCTTCCTTTCTCCTTTCCTTCCTGCCTGCCTGCCTTTCTCTCTTTATCTCTCCCCCTCCCTCCCTTCCTTTCTTTCCTTCCTTCTTTCTCTTTCTTCCTGCTCTTTCTCTTCTCCTTGTCCTGGTTGTCTTCCTACTCTATTCCATCACACCTCCCAGACTCCCAGACACCTGCCCGAGACCCTGTCTGCAGGTCAGCTACCCTGGAGGCTTCAGGCTGCAGAGATCAGATCTTAGGAGAAAGTCTCGATAAAAAGTAGAGATTCTTGAAAGGCCATAGCATATATAAAATCCTTGCTTTGCTGCTGAATATGGGCTTCACTGCTTTGAAAATGAGCCTGGCAGTTCTTTAAAAGGTTAAACATGGAGTTATCATATGGCCCAGCAATTCTACTCATATATTTACAGGAGTAGTGTGTGTGTGTATATATATATATATATATGAAATAAAAATATACCCACACAGAAACGTGTATACCAATACACATAGCAGCAATAGTCATAAGAGCCAAAAAAGTGGAAACAATTCAAATGTCCATCAGCAGATGAATAAACAAAATAAACAAAATGCAGTCTAACCATACAGTGGAATATCATTCATCCCTAAAAAGAATGAAGTACTGACACATGCTACAATTTGGATGAAAATTAAAGACATACACTGAGCGAAAAGAAGTCAGGAACAAAACTCCACCTATTGCATGTTCCACTTACACGAAATGTCCAGAAGAGGCAAATCCATAGAGACTAAAAGAAGACTAGCGATTGCTAGGGCCTGGGGGAGGGAGGAAGGGGAAGTGACGTCTCATGGGGATGGTTCTTTTGGGGTGATGAAAATGTTCTAGAATCATCTGTGGTGATGGTTGCACAGCTCTGCAAATACACTTTGAAAAAGAGTGATTTGTGGGGCACCTGGGTGGCGCAGTTGTTAAGCGTCTGCCTTCGGCTCAGGGCGTGATCCCAGCGTTCTCGTATCGAGCCCCACGTCAGGCTCCTCCTCTGGAAGCCTGCTTCTTCCTCTCCCACTCCCCCTGCTTGTGTTCCCTCTCTCGCTGGCTGTCTCTCTCTGTCAAATAAATAAATAAAATCTTAAAAAAAAAAGTGTGATTTGTGTAATTTAAATGGGTGAATTATATGCTATGTGAATTGTATCTCAATAAAGCTGTTAGAAATAAAAGGTGTACTTCAACAACAGAAAACTGTGAATGCTGAAATGACCATTTTAAAAAAAAATCATGTAAACCTCAAGAGAGTGTGTTAATCGGAATATTACAGTCAGAGCAGTCAGCATATAACCCAGAGAGATACGACCCATCACTTCCAAAAATGTTTTCCTTAATTATGGAAACTTCAGTGACCTTTGCACGTGCTGTTTGGGCGTCTTATAAACTCTTCCCCATCCTCCCCTCCTCCCATTTAGTGGCACCTCTTCCTTCTCAATAATGAATGGTTTTCTCTGCTTGTCTCTCTAATTTTCACAACCTCCACTCCCAGGAACTCACGGAAGTTATAGCCTTTCTCATGGAGCAGATTAGGATTTCATGTTTTAAATGCATGCACTGCACTGAACGGGATTAACTCTCAGCCAAAATGACATCGCCACCCCATATCTACCCAAGGTCACGCACTCAGCGCCACCCAAAGGCGGGGAGGGATTCTGTGAGTTCCCCACGCAGTCCTGAAGAGACTCCCCAGCTTTGCAGGACTTCTTGCCCTAAATGACCCCCCGGGTCAGCTCCCCAGAGTCAAGTGTTCTCAAATGGTTCCAAAAGCTTCATGATCAACCTCAGTCGCCCTGGTTCAAGTACTCCCGGAACCGCGAGTTTGTAGACGAGCCCTCCGTGTCTCTCCGATGTCTTTCCTGCCGGACCCCCAGCACCCTCTCCCTCGGAGGCTGGGAGGAGCCAAGCGCCTCACACGGATGGCGTCGCTGGAGCTTCCAGCACAGCCCTGAGGCAGTTCGTCTCACTCCCGCCTCCCTTACGCCACGCGCATGGCCGCACCTGGAGATGAAGGCGCTTCCCCAGGCTGCACACGTGGGAGAGCTGGAGGAGCGACTCAGAGCACACACTCTAACCCCACGCCTCGCATCAGGGTCTCCTGTGCGGGGAGAGCCTACCACGCGCCGGGCACCGTTCTGAGGGCTTGACCCGCACTGACGACACTCCCCTCAGACGTTCCAGTTGGCAAGAGCGAAGCTTCAGGGAAGGAGAGCCGAACAAAGCCAGCCTGTGCTGGGTCACGGGGATGTGGAAATAGTCACTGAGGTGTGGCGTGTTTCATAGACACTATGTCTATTGCTCTAGGAACTGGGCGTCCGTACAACACAAACAATGAAACAAGTAAGAACCCTTGTCCTCATCGACTTCGTCTCCTCGTGAGGTGAGGCAGCCAATAAAGCTCTTCAGTAAGGGATGTGGTATATTAGAAGGCTTAAGTGCTCTTTTAAAGTAGGGGGGTGTCATGCCAGCGCAGGTAGGGGGTGGGGCTGCCGTTTTTGAAAGCACAGCCAGAGTGGGTCTCATGGAGAAGGTGACATTTGACAGCTTAAGGAGGACACCCGGGAGCACATCCGGGGAGGAGCGGTCCAGGCAGAGAGGACAGCCAGCGCGAAGGCTGACATGGGGGTGGACGTGGGTGCCGTGGGGCTGCAGTGACCTGAGAGATGGGGCGAGTAGTGGGGGACATGGTGTGGGATTACGGGGAGGGGTACAAAGGAGGTAACTGCGGCTCAAGTTTCACTTTGGGAGCTGGGAAGCTGCTGGCAGGTTTTAGACCCGGGACTGACCATCTCCAGGGATGCCAGGATGGAGCGTAAACCGAAGTCAACAGGTCGTCTGGGAACCTCCCTTCCCCCAGCAAGGCCAGCCCTGAGAAGGGACGGGATTTCATCTTTACTTTCTATCCCTGATCACCCCCTGGTGGAGGTAAATGGCTACTCGAAGGAAGCAGAAAGGAATTTGCTTAATGCACGGGCTGAGAAAGCCATGCGAGGACGCCACGCGGCTAATTCGGCAGCTTCTCTCCTCTAACCTTTCCTAGAGCCCCGGTTGAGCATCTTATTCATTCTATAATCCTTCACGGTGCTGTGCACATCAGGGCGATTCCATAAATGCGGGCTGGTTGAAGGAATGAATAAAGGAATAAACGCGTGGGGGCATAAGTTACAGGAGCGGAGAGAGGTATCGGTTAATAACTGTCAGTGAAGGGTAGAATGAGTATCGCTTCTGGACCGACCCTTTTAAAGTTCAGGATACTTTTGTGGAATGTTCTGTACTTGCAGATTTCTGACCCAGGTCAGTCTGATCAAATCAAGAAAGTTGTAACACCATGGTCCATTTACAATGTGGTAGAACAACAGAGTAAATGTGTTTTCAAACCGATATCCCTAGTGAGCAGCGGTTGTTAAAATTAACGTGAATGTATAGTCTTATAGCTGGAATTCAGGGAGGAGTGTTCTTATTTAAAAATGATCTGTTCACACTAGTACGTAAGTTAGCTATTTATTAAACTGACGTTGTCAACAATTCTCTGGAGTAGTTGTAGGCTTTATTTATGTAAGTTATCAGATGCAAACCAGGGGGTAATTACTCAGAAAATTACAGAAATATGTTTCTAATACCACGTATATACCTGCCTACATAATATACTCATCTTCAAGCACACATGTGCCTATGGGAAATAGAAATGCATTTTTCTTGCAAATTACTGGTATGTTTAAAGTTCAAAGTTGATTGACACATGCTTTCACTTAATGAAGGTAATTACAAAGAATAACAACTCCAAACAGATCTGTTCAGTGTAACAATCTCGTCCTGCCATGTAGATTACATTGAGCGCTGTCAGATGGGTAGTTTTGCCACCAATCATGCATCAGCACATTTGTAAGACAAGAAACAGATTAATAAGCACCAACACTTTCCTCTAAACACTTGCTGAAAAGGATAAAAGCTGCTGGCACTGAAGGAAATGATACGATGGTGAAGCTTTCTCTGCCTAGCCTCCAAAAAATAACCCTGCAGGACTCACAGGAAGGGCAAGAACGCACGAGACCTCTTGCAATGGGTGGTGCCTGCAAGGAAGACGGGATCACACTGACCGCCGTTTAGTGCTGTTTTGCCTAATGCATTGTGCATGTATCACTGCTTTAACTAAAAAAATCTCTACTGAAACCATTGGATAAGTAACAGCCCAAACAGAGAGTTTATTTCTGCTTCACATAGTTAGCACTTGCTGAATGCCTACTATCTGGTAAAGACAAATCTAGCTAAAAATCAGGTGGTATTGGGGATGATTGATCATGTATTTAGATGTAGATCATTACTCAGGTCTCGTTTGGGAAACATGAATACATATGGAAAAGGTCTGTGATTACAATTACACTGTTCTAACTTCAAACACTGGGATTATGAAAGAGGGTTCCACTATATTTAGTTTTATCCTGCCAAACATGTTGGGTAGATGAATGTTGTACCTAAAATACCAGCGTGGATTTTCCGCTTGACTTTTTACTACCACGTATAAATAGTAGGTGAAATGAAAATGAATAGACAAAGAGCATTGAAACAATCAAATTGTATATAACCTGAACTTTGTTACTATATCATAATTGTGGGGCCTTTTATTCCAAAGCTGGTTAGGATTTAGGGTCATGTTTTTTATAGCAAGGGGGCATAGAATTATAGCCAGTCAGTTATATGATCTTAGCCTAGTCATTAATGTAACGTGACTGTGTTTGCTTTTGTGTAATGACACGAGGCATTACAAGACGCTGCTGACATCCCAGATAATGGCAAAATAAATAAATAGTGGAAGTTTAAGACAAAAGCTCTTCAGTCATGTTGCTTACAGGAATATGCATTTTATATCTAAAAATAAAGAGAAACGTTTAATTCCATGTTTAGAAATTGAAAAATGTATGTTTAAAAATTAACTTTCTCCCATGGAAAACACATTTCTATAATCCTGTTTTAATGAGAGGGTTGGTTTACGGGTCTTCCAATGTCTCTCAGAAAAATTGTCTGCTAATTTTATGTAGAGGAGCCTCAGGAGGGGTGTAGAGGTTTGAGGTACCTTTAGTAATGTCCTATTTTAACAGCATGAAACTCAACCGACAAGAGTTTCTTCGAAATGTTTTGATTTCTTAGTTTTTGCTCATATCTCTGAAACTGCTCTAAGAAGGATCACAAATTCTAAATGCCTTTCAATGCTCATTGTCCCGTTCTCATTATTTACTTGGAGACTACTTATTTAGATGCCATACTAACCAATATTGCTACATCATCTCATTCTGATTCTGACTTCAAGGGTACAACTTACCTTTTCAGAATGAACAAGTCTGCATTGCGGGATGCAGCCTTTGAAACAATGCTGACCACAGATGGTCACCCAAGTCTGAAAAGCCAGCTTTCATATTTCAGATCAGAGACTTGCAGAACACAGGAGCTAGAAGACACCTTACTGGTGGTCTAGCCCTCTTTTTTGTCTTTTTTAAGGAAAAATTGTATTGATAGGATGTGATAGAAAGAAAACAGCATGAGACTCAGAAGAATTCATCAACCTCGGTGAGTCTCAGTTTTCCCCTCTTAAAAATGGAAATTGCAATAGCGGTCCAGCCAACACAGTAAACATGCCATGTGTTGCTGTTGTCTCTAGGGTCCTTGAAACCCTACCCGTGCGTGGTATATTGGGGTCAGAGCAGAGCACGGCTCCTGTGGATTGCCTTTGGCGTCTCCCTCAGCCAGCCTAAATCATTCTTCAGGAGGTAATGGAGTGACCCTTTTGAGACTATTGAAAATGAAAGCATGCCTCCGAATCCCTGTGTTGAGGGTGATTTGAGTGCCTGTTGCTGTGTAATAGGTCACCCGATAATTATTATTCCATTACCTGTGGACATCATGCCACATTGCTGCAATGGATGAATTAACTCAGATACCAAGTCACACTTGGCAATTCTCTCTGTGTGAGAGTCTCAGGAGCACGTTATGGCTCACCTGTCAGTCACCTTTATAAAACATTTCAGGAAACGAAATGATGTACAGCGTTCCCCTACTAACCATGCACTTGGCTTTTGCCACTTGGCTCGCTTCTTCTTTCTCTCCTAAGTTAGAGTACGCGTCTTCCCCTTCACTCTTGGGGAAGCCAGGAGGAGGAATTGCTTAGGTAATACACGCATCTGACCAAATTCTCAGTGTCAGCTGCTTCGATGGCATCTTGGCGTCTGAGCAAATAATTTACAGAAATGCCATAGAAAGGAGGTGCTTTAAAGGCTCCCTGGGAGCATGATGGGGCTGGAAGAGTGAAGAGGCACAGCTGTGACAGCTGGGAGCAGAAGCTGCCACTGATCTGTTTCCCTACTTATCACAATGTCATTAATCAACCCCGATCCCAGCAGGGTCCAACCAACCTCACTCCACAACTCAGAACCTGACTGTCAGCTGGGAATATCCAGGAAACTGTGTCCGGTGAAGGACATCTCAAGGTGCCTTCCCAAATTCACTTTATTAAAAATATTTAGATGGAGAGGGGTGGGCAGAATTCAAGGAAGGAAGAATATGATGTTAGCCGACCTCCTCTAAAGTCCCATCACACATAGGTCCTCTAGCATTTGCTAAGACGTTTGAATTAGGTCCTTGCCCTAGAAATTTGCCACTGCTCACTGAAAACTACTACCGGCTAAACCTAACCATGGTGGGAAATGCATGCATTTTTCAAATTAAAAAATGCTCACTAGAAATATATTCTGAAATTTGAAGCTATTGAAGCTCATTGCCTATATCAGTTCACAGGGATTTGTGAAGTAGACGTAGTGCTAAGTCACCATTTAGTGAGTGTGCACTCTGTGACACACTTAAAAAAAAAAACTCGTTGACAATCACCCTATAAAACTATATTACTATTAATTACTATTATTACTATTACTATTATTAGTATTACTGTATTACTATTATTATTTCATGCATAGATGACATTTTGCAGTGCTTTCTTTTCTTTAGAGAGTGCACACACGCATGTGGTGGGGAGGGGCAGAGGCAGAGGGGAGAGAAGAGACTCTTAAGCAGGCTCCTGGCCCAGCCCAGCCCAGAGCCCAACGTGGGGCTTGATCTCATTCTCATAACCCTGAGATTATGACCTGAGCCAAAATCAAGAGTTAGATGCTTAACCAACTGAGCCACCCAGACGCCCACCTCTGGTGCATTTCTAAGTGCAATTTCAGGTCCCTCATATTTAACAATTTGACTAAAGGGATGAGCTCATAATTGAAAATGCCAAAGCCTCTGGGGGGAAGAACGTGAGTCTTTTTATCTGACTCTTATTTATGTATGAATGAAATTCTGTCTTTATCTAGTAGGGAATAGAGAAGGGAAGCTGACTCCAAAGAAAGCAAGAGATAAGTGGAGGTCTGGAAGTGGGTGAGGCTGGGTGAGTGGTGATGCAAGGGGAAGCTCCTTACACTTCACTCCGAGCCCCCCCCCCCGCCCATGGAAGGACAGCTTCCAAAATTTTATCTATTTTTATTTTTTATTTTTCAGCTTCCAAAATTTTAGAATGTTGCAAACCGTCTAATATTTTGCTCAGAAAACAGTGAAACTGACATTGACTGGAAGTTAACTGCCTATTTTAAATAAGTAGGACATCGTTTAAAGAAAACTCCTCACATAGTTTGACAAAATCTGCATCCTCTCAAAGGTCATAGAAGGATGTTATGCGATTTATTTACGTTTTGTATACAATGTAGTCTCTGCTGGGTCGTAGGTGAAAAATTAAGATCACACACAAAACTCCATTGTTTTGAGCAGTTCCAGGACAAAAATAAAAATCCTGGATCTTAGTCTGTGCTGCCTCCATATATTAACGGGACAATGAGAACTGCCCTTTTTTGAGAATCAGATCAAAAAACCCCATGGTGGGCTCAGAAAACCTTCCAACCTCCTCCTGCGTGTGGGGGCAGCTTTTAGTAATGTGTTGAACAGAGAAATTATTAGCTAGTAATCTTTCATTAAAATCTTACAAATACTGTATTTCAACAAATCTTAGATGCCACAGTAAAACATCCCATAATTTTATGTACCCCTAAGAAAGAACAAACCTTGACAATTAAACTGGGTTGTTTCCTCAACTGTTGGATGCATTCTGCCTCCCGATATGTTAAGATGTTATGATGCATGCATCTCAGAACCAATAAAAGGGTATCTCTAAACTGAGAGCACAAAATAATGATGAGTCTTCCGTCGTAACTTGAAGTTTGAAATTACTGGATGCAAATATCTACTTGCCCAGCTGGTCGTCATCAAGCCCTGGCATCCTTGCCTCTGGATGCATTTGTCTCCTGCCTTTCCAGTCCCTCCGCAGCAGACCCTCGCAATCTCTCACCTGTCTATGTCAGAGCTATGTCAAAGCTGTCGATGAAAACAGCTTTCTCATCGGTCCCCAAGCCCTCCAATTTCAGTCCCTCTGCATGTCGCCCAGCCAGCCGAGCATGTTATACTGACCTTTATAAAGGGCCTTCCTTCCCCAGCCCTTGTCCTCCTCCAAATCCTTCTCCTTGCCTACGACCATCCTTCTCCAACTAAAATAACAGCCCCTCCAGGAGTGCGGTGAAGTCCTCGAAACCACTGGATGAATAGAGCACATTTTCCTGAGCATTCATTTCATGCAATGGGAAGTAGTTTACGAGATTTGTTGTTTTCACTAAAACACACATAATAGAGAACGATAAATTACATGATTTTTAAAGATAAACTCATGGAAACAGCATCATTTCAGGTGTTTGGGTAGGGTGGTTCTGGAAGCTCTAGTCTACAGGATCAGCCCAAAGCTCCCACCACCTTTTCTGTCTTAGCTCCCTCCCTTTATTCCTGAACGCAGATTCTTTTCCTGCCAAATACCTTCTCACCATTTTCCCCAGATACCCAGCTTTGCTGCCTTTCTAGTGACGGTCATCTAACTTCAACCATCTCTTTTCCTCTTGCCTGCTTTCCAAACCTAACGACGCCCTTAAAGACCAGGTCAACTCCCACCTCCTACCTCAGCACTGCCTTCCGGACCACAGGAGCCCAGCATTCTTCTTACCCAAAGACACTTACTGAAATCCTGTGGCTAGGGGTCCGCAAGCTCTGGCTTGTGGCCAAATACTGCTTGTGGCTGCTGGTGACCCCCAGGGTTGAACACTTGTAACAGAGACCACATGGCCTGCAAAACCTAGCGTATTTTCTGTCTGGCTTTTTACAGAGAGAGGTTGCTAATATCTAGTCTAGATCCTTATTATATTTTCCAACACTAAAATTCCATTACCTTACTATATATTATCTTCATACACAATTATATGTATATGTGTGTGTGTGTGTGTGTGTGTGTATATATATATATATATATATGTTAACTTTTAAGTTAGTTAACATTTTATATTTCCCATTTCCCAAGTCAGACCACAAGCTCCTTGCAGGCAGAGACTGTGTTATTCACCCAACCTCCTCCAGAATGCCTAGGACTGTTCTGTTCTTGGCGAATGTGCTCTGTGGCTTCATCAAGTGCGTTACTAAATGGTATGTTGTCAAGGCACAGCTTGGATGAAATATAAAATAAACACTCTTTCCTGTTGATTGGTACATGACATGTCCATCAATCATTCAATCATCAAATGCATATTTAGTATCTACACTGCACGGGGTCCCAGACAGTGAGAGAAGAGTCATATAGGAAAATACAAGCTCTCCCTGACGGCCAGACATCTCTTTGAGACGAGATCAGCACCTGTGAAAGAGTAGCCAATGGGACATAGCACACAGGCAGGGGTGAACCAGTTGTGTGATGCCCAATATTACAGAGAAGGGACAAATGAGAACAGTCTGCAGGCCAAGGGGGAGCATTTGACCCCTCAATAAATGTGTTCGATGGGTCCATGAGAGGTAGACTAAGGAATAAGTTTTGCTAGTTGGTGTAAGGATTATATAAAGCACTTTCTACCTTGCCAGAGCCCTGTCTACAGGAATTACAGTCAGCACAGTGCTTAGTACAATAAGCTAAAATCCTGGGTATGTGCTCCACAGGCAAAGAGGAGAGAAATGTACCCCAGTTCTGGTTATGTCTGATGTTTGTACTGATCTGAATGTTTATAACTTACCTTTCTTGTAGAACCAAAAAGAATTTGAAGCAGCCTAAAACAAATGTATTCAGTAAGCGTTCAACCAATACTTAATGGGTGCCCCCTATGTGCCCGTCTTCTAAGGCTCTAGGAATACAGAGGTGACTCACACAGACCAGGTCCTGAGCTCTAGTCATTTCGATGGTGAGAGACGGTCAGTAAGTAAACAAGATCGATACGGACCACACTAAATGCTCTGAAGGAAATGGACATGGTGACCCGGCGCAGAGTAACTGACACTGAATGGGGAAAGGTCACCGAGAGCCTCCCCGAGGCCGTCCACTGAGACCTGAAGGGAACCAGCCACATGAAGAGCTGCAAGAGGAGTACAGAAATGAACTGAGAGAGGACAAAAGCCCCAAGCAGTTCTGAGTTTGGTGTGTGCTTGTAGAAAGCGGGTCGCAGTCAGGGTACATGGTAAGCTGTGAGGCTGGAAAGTTGGTCAGGAGCCAGGCCACGGAGAGCCAGATAGGACATTGTTAAGACTTTGGCTTTGACTCGGTGGGCAAAAGACATGGCAATGTAATATAAGCAAAATTAGAAAATCTGGGAAGAGAATATCCAGAGTCAACAGATCTGCTTCCTCTAAGGCCCAACAGATGTAATCATTGAGCTTCAAATTTGCTTTCTAACAACCAGAGCCAAAAGGGTTATGTAGGTTACAGGGTTCTAGTTGTCTGAAAGGTATTTGAAAGGAGAAAGTGCAGCCATTTCTTGGGGCGACCAATGGAGTTCTAGCACTTGATGCTACAAATGTCTCCCTAGAGTCCTATACTCAGGACCTTGAGGAATATAATGTTCAATTTTCTAGAAAACAGCTTTATAGCAAACGAGAACTGGTTTTCCCATGACTTTCTCTGGTGACCATGGCTCCGTGGCTGAGATACAACTCGGCGAGATGTGAACGCCGAGCTCGGTGCCTGTGTCTGGCCTCAAAGTGTCCAAATATAATTCAAAATTTTCTAGAGCAATGTCTTAGTTTTTAGTTGCACATAGATGGACCCTAGGCAAAATGTGAGAAAGGCAAAGTTTATCCCTTATGTCCCTGCCTCCAGTATTGCTCTTGGGTCCGTGAGGGTGCCCTGATATGACCTCAAGAGTCCTCATTTCTACCTGGTAGTCTGTGTCCTCCCTGCCCTCCTCCATGACCACTGGTCAGCAACAAGAGGACTCATGATCTTTGAAACCGGATGAGCCTGACAACATGCAGATGTGGGAGTTTTTGCAAATTACTTGACTTCTAGAAGCTTTCATTTCCCCATCTAGCAAGATTAAATGAAAAAACATATGCAAAGTGTCTGGCACTTAGTAGATGCTTTCCACAATTAGTCACAACAGTTACAAAATGAGTGCTAGTTAACTAATGAGGAATATTGTGCTTTTTCCCTCTTGAAAATACATATATTTCTAAAAAGCTTTAAAAATATACATTATTTTAATGGTAAAAACGAACCTGAGTGGTATGTGATCATTGAAAGCATTTGTACCAATGCTGACGTGTAAAATGAAAGTGGAAATCTTCCCTCACTACCTCCTTACCTCTCACTCGGAAGCATATGAAGAAAAGAGGTAATTAAATGTCCTTTGCTATTGTTAGCACAGATTTCTACAGTCCGATTAGCTGCTTTTCAGACCTTTTCCTAATGTGTTGTATGTGTTTGTGTGTATATGTGGCACAAATTAACGTTGTTCTCCAATGCGGTTTCTCACTCACTGACATAGTAATCCTTTCCTTTCTGTTCATACAGATCTCCCTCATTTACGATTGTCTTATATGACTCCATCTAACCATGCATTCATTTCACAAATGTGTATCAAGTACCTATGATATAATAATTGTCTATAATTTACTATTATCATAAATATCTTTATACATACATTCTTATATGCTGTGTGTGATTACTTCTAGAGAATAGATTCCCCAAAAATGGAATTTCTGCGTCAATGAGCATGCATTCAAAATTTTGACAGGTACCGACAAATTGCCCTCCAAAAAAGGAGGTATCAGTTCATACCCCCACCACCATATTATGACCAAGCCAGTTTCCCAATGTGACAGGTAAAGAATGTTATCTTGGTCTAATTTGTCTTTCCCTGGTCACTAGCAAAGATAAACTTTTCCCCACATGTTTTTTAGCCAGTTCTATGAATTTTTTTTGTGAAGATCTTTTCATGTTTTGACCCATTTTTCTAGAAGGAGTTTTAAGTGGTCCCTAATCTTACCAATTACAAGTTGGTCTGGAGGCATTTCGTACGTCCACATAACACATGAAGTCAAGAGCCTATGGTTAGCACTGACCTAAGTATACACCACACAACGTACACTATTAGGCTTCTGAAAAGTGGGGAGTTATTTTACCCATCCCTGATTTTCTTATTAGAACAAGAGTCACATGCAGATATGGCAAAGTTTCTCCCTGCCCGAGTTAGTGCCCCAACAATTTTGGAGTCAAAGGAGACAGGAGACGAAAGATCTGGGTAAGTTGGTCACTGCCTTCTCTCAGACTTTCCTAGCAGTCCTATCAGGTAGCTCATTATTTCTCATCAAACTGTAATGAGGGGCGCCTGGGTGGCGCAGTTGGTTAAGTATCTGACTCTCTCTCTCTCTTTTTTTAATTTTTGGCTTCATTCCCAATTTTAAAACTTACCATAAAGCATTTTTGATCATTCACATCAGCTCAAAACCAAAATTTCACTCATTCATTTGCATTCATGTTTACAATGACTTCATACTTACAATACCTAATACACTTTAATTGTTGCAACTTCATGAGAACCAAAAAAAGCAGACTTACTATATAAATGGGCATCTGACTCTTAATTTCGGCTCCGGTCGTGATCTCAGGGTTGTGAGATCAAGCTCCACACTGAGCAGGAAGCCTGCTTGGGATTCTCTCTCTCCCTCTCCCTTTGCCCCTCCCCCCCAACCAAACTGTAATAACTAACAGCTGTTGGGGTCCCTTCAGTGAGTCTTTTCTGACCATCCTATTTGAAACAACACCCTCATGCCCTCCCTCAAGCACTCCTACGCCCTCTCCTGCGAAACTTTTCTGTATGGCACTCACCAGCATGGGCATTCATTCGTATTTGTTTCCTTGTTTATTTCTGTCTTTCCCACTACAGTGTAAGCCCCAATGAAACTATGTTGAATAGAACTCTATAGTCATAAAAGAGCTTCTGTGTATATTATCTAATCTTTCCACCAACCCTGGGATGTAGGTATTATATTACCCTCACTTCACACAAGAGGAAAACAAATCTAAAATAAATTAGGGCACACACTCAAGCCTGCTTTGCCAGTACGTGGGAGGAAGTGAGAGTTCTGTATTATGATGATACTGCTTCTATGATAAAACTGAAGGCTCCCCACGTACAGATTATAGTTAATATAGATGTAGTCATTTCCAAAATGATCATTAGTTGGCTCTAAAGCCAGCACTTTATTTATTAATACTTTTTGGCTTCCATATATCTACATACCCAATTCTGCCTATTTAACGAGTTCCCAGAAATGATGACTTGGATACTGGTCTGTCTGGGAACAAGGGGCCGCCTCCTTTGGTGTCGATGCTCTTCTTGCTAGACTACTGAGGGCAGAGAGCCGTTTCATTTCTTTTTTGAGATACAGCTTCCAGAGCAATGACCCTTTTATGGGCATTCAACAAATATGTGTGGAAAGGAACTGAATTCCCAATGGAATTGGCTATAACAATTAAAACCTTAATTTCAAAAGAACAGAGGGCTCTCCCTTTGTAAATCTGCACAGTGGTAGTCAAACTTGACCCACATTAGAATCACCTGGGAACCTTTAAGAACTACCAGTGCCTGGGCCCCAAATGCAGAGACTCTAATTTAATGGGCCTGGGGTGCCAGTTGGCTATTGGGATTTTTTAAAGCTCGAACGTACAGCCAGGGATGAGAAGCCTGATTGCCGGGTGTCTCAAGTGAAGGGTTTCTGTTCCCGTTGAAAGGTTACATCCAGGGAAAAAAATACTCATTGAACAGACGTCTTCAAGGGGACAACCACCTAATCTGAAGGACTGTGAAGATGACACGGGACGTCGCTCGGCAAGGACTGTTGTGAAAAGGTGCTTCTGAACGTGAAAGGATTGCAAAGCCATTTGGGAACTTGCATTCTGAGAAATTCCTGGCAAACAAAAGAGGCATCGTTTATGGTTTTTAGAACAGGAGCCCACAAACATTTTCTGCAAAGGGCCAGATAGTAAATATTCTAGGCTCTACAAGCCATCCACTCAGTGGTATCTACTCAGCTCTGGGACTGTCGCACGAGGGCAGCCAGAGACAGTACAGTAAGTGTGACTGCGTTCCAACAGAACTCTGTTTATGGATACAACAATTTGAATTTCATGTAATGTCATATCACAAGATACTAGTCTCTTGATTTTTTTCCCCAACAATTTAAAAATGTAAAAAACCATTCTTAGTGTGGGGGTCATGCAGAGACAAGCAGAGGGGTGAGATTTGGCCTGTGGGTCCTTTCTGGTTAACCCCTGCTCTGAAAGAATGTATTAAAAACAAATAGAGGAACAAGTAAGCACTGCTAAGAAATATATTGATGCAGCTAAAGATATATTTGGGTAGAAATGATTTCACTCACCCCCTACTTAATTCTTGCCTTCACAGGAAACCCAAACTGGAATTATTTCTCAAACTGCAAGTATATTTGAGATTCCAGAGGATTTCGGGGTGGAGCGTGCTTGCCTCTTAGCCCCTTTCTTACTAGAGACATTATAGGCTGCAGGAGATGGGTACATCAGGACAGGGATCTAACAAGAACTTAATAACTCAATCACGAAACTCGTGGCTGGCCTACGCGGAGGCTGCTTTTCCTGTCCTTTGAGTCATAAAAATACCAGCTCCGGGTTCCCCAGTGAATGGTTTATAGGCATTGATTTACGCAAACACAGGTCTATTAAATATAAACCCAAAAGATTTGGGGAATTCAGAGACATGAAAATCAGAGGTTGGCGATGAAGCGAGTCCCACAGCAAGAGGCAAGAGGGCAATTTTTCTACAGGTGGTGCTGGCCGGGGCTCAGCAGCCAAAGCGGACTTGACCGAGAAGCAAGCAACGGGAAAGATGCCATTGTAAACTGAACCGCGTCCTTGCTTCATAAGCAAATCTTTCTCGATTATTTATCAGCGCATGTGGCCGTGCTCATCTCTCACACACGACCCTCAACAATGGAAACATTCAAATGCAAAGTAAATGTCCTCTAGTGAACATCTCCAAACTATCAAGGATCAGGGAGAAGAGAGATTTTGGTTTTGGTGGACCAAAAAAAAAAAAAAAAAAGAGCGAGCATACACTTGGCGATGCTGTCTGCTTGTCTTTGGTGAAAGAAGGCACAGAGGGAAGAAGGAGTGGAAGGAGAGACACCCAGTCAGTGAGCGTTTGCACTGAGGGAGATCCTTCTAGGGACACCCACAGCCCTGCGGAGACTTGCAGGGAGGGCCCCAGGTAGAGCACAAAACTGCCGCTGTTCCAGGATCTTCGAGCAGCCAACACCATCTGCCACCGGAGGCATCGTAAATGTGTTTTATGTGTCCTGTTGCTCCCGCAGCCCCATCTTCCCCAGGCTGTTGCCACCTCCTAATAGTCCAACGCAAAGACCAATGTCCGACTGCAGCCAGCAGCGAAATGACCAGCCTGACCCTCACCTCTGTGATGGGCCTCACTTTCAAAAGCTTGCCCAATCCTCTCGGTGCAACCACGAGCCGATCTGTGTAGCGACATGGATGCTATTGTCCGGCCTCACAGGGGAATTTTCCAATTACACACACAAATAAAACCCGCAAACCTGACAGCGGGGGAGGGAAGCCTCGGAACTATTGCTGAACCGCCGAAAGCGGCTTCTCACTAAAGCCCAGATTTAGTGCAAAAGTTTCTACGGAGAACTTGTAAGAAAGGGTAGATGCTGAAAGCTTTGTGGGGCTCATTTCTACCCCAGACAGAGTGGAGCGGTGAGCCACGGGGTGGGGGGGGGGGGGTGTCGGTGGCAGCACCCACCCTTCACACCCGCACCCACCTAGCCTCTGCCCCCCACCCTGAGGCCTTCCCCAACCGCTCCACCCTGCAAGGCCCACGCTCTTCTCCCAAGTAGGGGAGTAGGTTTTGTTGGTTTCCCGTAGGGCCCCGCGGCCTGGGCGGGCCGTCCGCGGGGTTGCGCACCAACCCCCAGCCCCCCACCCCACCCCAGCCCTTTCAGGACCACGCCCCGCCTTCCCTGCAGTCCTGATTCGAGCATAAATTACCGAATGATCTTGACCATGTTGGTTTTTAAGAGTAATAAAAAACGTGATGAAATATATTTACATGACTTCATATAAATAAGTGAACAAATCAGGAAAAATATCCTTTTCCAGATCCTGTGACTTTTGTTTTTATTCTGCAAATACGATCACGGTAAGTTTCTTCATTTAACTCATCACGCTGGAGCGCGTGCTGTGTACCAGGCACCTTTCTGGATGGGATGAACAAAGCAGAAACCATCAGCGCTGCTCTGATGGGGTTCGCTGTCTTTTTGGGGGGACAAGTAAGTAACAAAACAACTGTGACCTTACCAACTGAACTACGTTCTATGAAGGTCGGAAGGGACACGGTGCATTCTGTGTGAAGCAGGGAAACATGACCTAAGTGGCGGTCAGAGCTGAGGTTGGGGGTGAGGGGGGGCACCACATCACCCCGGCAACCCGTTCGCTGTCCTTGCTTGGTCTGGGGTGTCAGCCGCAACAGGAAGCCATGGGAAGGTGTTAGGCAGTCAGGGCTGATGACGGTGATGGGAGCGCTCCATCTCAGACCAGGGTCTCTCTGCCGGGCAGTCCCCAGAAAAAGCAAAGGAGCTACCACCCCACAGGTGGAAGACTCCTTTACTTTCATTATTCCTTCAATTTCTTCCTTCAGGCTGTGGAGCAAAGTTTTTAAAAATATTGGCCAGATTTTTTCTGGACTCATTCTAGAAATGAAGTTTGATTTGGGGGAGGAGTGGTAGGGTTTTAATATGGAATTAATGAGGACTGTCCTGTGAAAGCAAGCACCTGATGAGGGAAATGCTAATATATGGACAAAGCCTAGAATTTAAAAGAGGAGAAGTATGTGACATATAAGAAAAACAAGGGCTCATTTTTTCTTTTTCGAACGATCAAGTCCTGAATCTACTGCTTACTAGCTCTGTGACCATGGGCATGTTGCGTAACCTTTCTTTGCCTCAGTTTCCCCACTGTAAATAAACTATAATTTTTAAAAAAGATTTTATTTATATATTTGAGAGAGACAAAGAGCATGTGGTGGGGGAGGGGCAGAGAAAGAGGGTGAGGGATAAGCAGACTCCCTGCTGAGTGCAGGGCTAGGGGGTGGGGGTTCCGATCCCAGGACCCGGAAATCATGACCTGAGCCGAAGTCAGATGCTTAACCAGCTGAGCCACCCAGACACCCAACAACATCAGTATCTTCTGCACATACCTGGCTTGAGTGAGAATTAAATGAGATGATACATGTAAAGCCCTTAGAACAGTGCCTGACACACAGTGATATCTCAATAAATGATAGCTTCTGTGATGATGATGATGATGGTGATTAATGTGGTTTTTTGGTAAGGCACCTCACCATCCCTATCTGTTGAGTGCCACTCAGTATTTAGTTCTCTGGAAAAACCATAGATACAGATTATAACTAAAACAACAAAACATTACCTGGTTTCCATTCCAGGCTGGACAGTCTTAGGATCACCTTAAAGATAAAAACCACTAGAACTCCCCATTCACTTTTATTGTCTCTGGATGTCTCCACATGAATGCCTCATTCTTTTTTTTACCAGGAAAAAATGAGAATTTACAACAGCAGCCTCAATTAAGACCGGCTCCCAGATGTGCATAGAAAGCCAAGAATAGAAATCAACCCCAAAGGGCACTCAGCAAATGACTCAGAAAACCCCACAAGTTGCATATAATTTTCAGCGTTCATAAAAATATAATAACTGTATTATTTCTGTTGGCCTCTAGGTATATAAAAAATAGATATAAAATGTCACAAGAGAACTTCTTGAGAGTGTTTAGAGATATTTATTTTTACAATATTAAGAACAAAAACATTTTTGACATGTTTTACTGCTCCTTTCAATTCTCTTTAGTTCATTTTGAAGTTAGGACTTGAAGTCCGAGACTAGTAGACCAACCAGTCCCCCGAGAGCGTTCACCATATTCCTGTGAGACACTGCCATCTCGTGGCCAATGTGAGCACTGCAGGGGATGACGCATTCCCTCCAACGTCCAGGTTTTAATTTGCAATACTATGAGCTTCCTTTCACCAATTCTCTATTTATACTGACTATGGTGTCTGGGTCCTCAAATGTATGTTTTTATTTCCTCAGTAGTAAGAGTACAAATGGGCCATAATAAAACTCATAAACTATTTGGGTTGAAGGATTAAGGTGGGTTTTGTTTTTTTCGTTTTGTTATTTATTTTTTGGATAAATGATGTTTGGGTAGAAAGAAAATCCAGTCATTTAATTTGTAAATGTTGAAAAACATTGATATAGGTTGAAAACAAATCCACAATTCTGAGATTTGAGAGGAAAGCGCATATTGTGTGAATTCTGTGCCTTAACACGGAGAGCTAACAATCAATGTTAAAGACAAATGATGTGATCAACACCTAACAGGTCCTTTACTACATTATGCACAGCGTCATAGGGGCTTTCCCTACAAGATCTCGGGCAGTCCTTAAACAGCACTGCAAGCTCTGTTCATCCCCACCTGGCAGCTCAGACAGCTGAAACTCACACAGCGAGGATTCAGAACCGACTACATTCTCCTGAGGCAGGCACCCGTGCAATCCTGTGGACTGCTGTCTTAGCTACAGATAATGTCTGGCACGCCATAGGTGCTCAATAAATATCATGAATAAATACAGGAGTCCTGTGGCAGAAGCCACTAGCACTCCCCAGTGTCTTTGCTCCTCCTCTCTTCTTCCCCAGCGCACTCCTAGAAGGCACTTTCCAATCTCCCCAGCAGGGAGGTCTGGCCACGGGACTGAAGAATGCCCGTTGGAAGTATTAAGCCCAGGCCTGGCTTGTTAAAACTGCCTGTATGGGATCCTCCTCTCCTTTTCCCATCTGTCAGCAGGGACTCCAATCACCTAAAAGGAGGGGGGAGTCCGCGCAAAGTGCAAGGTGCAAGGAGCTCGCATCCCTGAAATAATGCCTGGAGCACAGTCCGCTGCCCTACTGACCCTCATTCGATTGTACCACGGGTGAGAAATAAAGCGTTATTGTGTTAAGCCCCTCACTAGGAGGGTTGTTTGTTACAACAATCAGTCCACCCAAACTAATAAAACTCCAAGGCAGTCCTTTTGAAATGGTAAACGCTGCTTTTTCTGTACAGGAAACACCTCTCCCGTCGCTGTCCTTTTAAGGTAAGGCTCTGCACCATTGAATAAAGAACTTTAGCTTTACTTTTATAACTAGTTCATACCGTCACGAGAGAGTCTTTATAAAAATCAGAACTTAAAGGGAGTAGTTTATTCTTTCTTTTTCGTAGGCTTCCACTGAAACGGAGCCCAAAGGAGAAGTTTCTTCAAAGCGCCTTAAAATACTGACGTTTCCGGCAGGGTTTACCATTGCCTGTAAGATGGCATGTCTCACGAAATCAAGCTAAATCTGCTCTCCAGCGCATCTATTTTTAAGATCGCCGGCGTCTGACCCTGACTCAGCCGAGTGAATCATGCTTGACTCCTGATGACACACCAACCCCCCCACCACCGGAGTGGGGGCGGGGACAAGGGGGGGGGCGCAAAACACAATGGCTGCTGTTGGCTGCGTTTAGACTGATGTGAGCGCTTCACCACCTGACCGAGGGAGCACTCCGGATTATTACGGAAACACAGGCACACCGTGCGTGGCGGTTCTCCTGAGTGTATGCCATACATTTGCAATTAAAGCCACTTTGACTCTTGTAACATCCGTGTGCATGGAACTTCTACTTCTGAAATTGCCCACTTAACTCCCTAGTAGGTTTTAAGCATCTACTGATTTTTTCCCCTTTCTAATTGTTCTGACAAGGAAATACGTAATGTTCAATACAATTCACCCAAAAGAGCTATTATCTGCTTCTAATTTTCCTCTGTCATCTGCCAGGGACTTTTAGGGGCATTCTTACGCTGGATTAGAATCCGCAACGCAAGCGAGAAGAGAGGTAGGAAAATTCATGGAGGAATACTTTATTTCAATTAACATATGGGCTTAGGAAATTAAAAATACCATCCTTTAAAGTTGGACAAGATTATTTCAACATTTCTCTGAAATAATAGACAGTTGAGAATAGTTAGGACATTCTGACAGAAAAGAATAATGAGGAAGGATTTGCCTTACCAGATATCAAAACCAATTTAAAGATATATTACTTAAAACACTGTGGTACTGACATGAGAATATATAAACAGATCAATGGAATAGACAAAATGATTATATAATGAGCCTTAGAATATTTGAGACAGTTGGGTATCATATTTATTTTTTATTTTCTTATATTTGTTTTTTAAATCACAGATCAATGAGAAAGGGATGGAGCGTGTGACAAATAGTTTTAATAAAAACGGCTAATTATTTGGGAGAAAATCCTCCTTACCTCTTAAACCCTTAAGAGGTAAACCCCCTTACCTCTTAAACCCTCCTTACCTCTTAAATAAATCCCAAATGCATTAGAGAATTCAAAGTGAAAGCATTACAGGAGCTAGAAGAATATAATGGTGACTATTTATACACACTGAAGATAGGAAAAGATTTTCTAGGCATAAAATGTATGAAAAGAGGAGCACCTGGGTGGCTCAGTTGGTTAAGTGGCCTGCTTTTGGCTCAGGTCATGATCTCAGGGTCCTGGATTGAGCCCCACATGAGGGTCCCTCCTGAGAGAGGAGCTTGCTTCTCCCTCTCCTTCTCCTCCCCGCTTGTGCTCTCTCTCTCTCTCTCGTGCTCTCTCTCTCTCAAATGAATAAATAAAATCTTTAAAAAATAAAATAAAATGTATGAAAAGAAACAATGGAATAAAATACTAATCAGTTTTGACCCCATAAAATTTTAAGTTCCTGAATTTCAAAAATATAACAAGCAAAATTAAAAGGAAAACTGGAAATGGAAAAATATTTGCAATGTATATGACAAAAGTGTAATATCCTTATAAATCCATGGGAGACTAACATAAAACCCAAACTAAAATAAAAGCCAAACCAAAACAAAAACCCGCTAATGCCTTAATAGAAACATGAGCAAAAAGCATAAACAATTTCTTCATAAAAGAAAAAACATTGGTTGATGTTAATGGTCAATTAATGTATGGAAAAAAAAATGTTCAACTTCACTACTAACTGAAACATTAAATTAAATCAAAAGCAAGGTGTCATTTTTCACCTATGAAATGGCCTAAAAAATTTTTTAAAAAATAGTAATACTCATTGTGAGTGAGCTTATGGTGAGACAGCCACTTTCGTTTACTGGCGGTGGGAGTTTACATTTGTCAATACCTATCAAACCCCTTTACAAATTCCATTCCCTTGGATATTGTAATCCCACTTCTATGAACACATCCTAAAGAAATAATCAGAGATGAAAGTGTTTATGCACCAGAATGCTTGCTGAAGCATTATCTGTAATAGTGTGGAATTGTAAAAAACACAAATCTCCCGTTCTAGAAGAATGGTTATGGTGCATCTATAGAATGGATTTATGCAATCATTGAAAGTAATGGTGTAAAAGAATATTGACTGTTCTGAGAAAATACTGATAATATAAAAAGTAAAGAAAAGCAGGGTATATATCATATGTATATGTATACATATATTTATTTAACAGCCCCAAAATCAAACAAGATTTCTAAATGTTAATATAATTTCCCTAGGAAGTAGAATTGTGTATTATTGTCATATTCTTTTTACTTTGCTACCTTTTCAATTAGATTAATAATTTTTTAAAAAGATTTTTATTTATTTATTTGATGGAGAGAGAGACAGCCAGCGAGAGAGGGAACACAAGCAGGGGGAGTGGGAGAGGAAGAAGCAGGCTCCCAGTGGAGGAGCCTGATGTGGGGCTCGATCCCAGAACACCGGGACCACGCCCTCAGCCGAAGGCAGATGCTTAACGACTGAGCCACCCAGGTGCCCCTCAATTAGATTAATAATTTAATTTGATTATTAAAAATAGAAAAATACACATTAAAAAAAAGATTGGTATCTGGGTGGCTAGCATTCCTTCAACATTCATTTGAAGTGATCTTAATATATTTGAGATGTTGAGTTCAAACTTCCGGAAATTCTTTTTCAGATAATTCTTATTTAAAAATACCCCAGGGGTGCCTAGGTGGTACAGTAGGTTGAGCCACCGACTCTTGGTTTCGGCTCAGGTCGTGATCTCAGGGTCGTAGGATCGAGCCCCGCGTCAGGCTCTTCGCTCAGCTCAGTGTCTGCTTGGGACTCTCTCTCTCTGCCCCTGAGGGAGGTTCTAAGGAATTGCAAGGTAGCAATGGCCTTTACCTGTGAGGAGGTATTTACGGAGCACCAGGAGATGTGCCTAGCACCTCCAGGTTAGCGACTTTCATCTCCATCAGTACTTGGAACTTCATGAAGCAAGTATTACCTGCTTTCCTTTTATGAATGAGAAAGCAGAGTCAGGACTGAAAGTTTAATATGAACATCAGCCCATTTAATCCTCACAACCACCTTCTGAAAAAGGTTCCTACCCTCATGTTACAGAAAAGGAAACTGAGCCATAGAGAAGTCACACAAGCCAAAGGCCACACATGTAGTAGGTGGTGTGGACACAAACTCGAGTGGGCAGGATGCAGAACCTTCACCCGTCCTCTGTCCTGACCTCCAGCTCCATCTGTCCATCTGCGTTCCACCTGGAGATTCTCCTACTACTCCAGCTTCACCTGGGAAAACGGAATTTTTATTTTTATTTTTTTATTAAGATTTTTACTTACTGATTTGAGAGAGTGGGTGGTGTTGGGTGGGGGGAGAAGAGCACAAGGAGAGGGACAAACAGACTGCCCGCTGAGCATGGAGCCAGACGCAAGGCTCAATCTCACGACCCTGAGGTCATGACCTGAGCCAAAACCAAGAGTCGGATGCTTAACCGACGGAGCCGCCCAGGTGCCCTGGGAAAGTGCAATTTTTAATATTCTTGCAAAAGTAACGTTACTTCATGATGCCCCTATTTCTATTAAAAACATCATCAACTGGGGCGCCTGGGTGGCACAGTGGTTAAGCGTCTGCCTTCGGTTCAGGGCGTGATCCTAGCGTTATGGGATCAAGCCCCACATCAGGCTCCTCCGCTGGAAGCCTGCTTCTTCATCTCCCACTCCCCCTGCTTGTGTTCCCTCTCTCGCTGGCTGTCTCTATCTCTGTCGAATGAATAAATAAATAAAATCTTTAAAAAAAAAAATCATCAACCGCTCCGTCACCCTGGCTCAAAGGCTTAGTGTCATAATCATCAGATCCCTCCACATACAGCCCCCTGATGCCTCCCCACCCATCTGCTATGGATTCCCACAATCACCACGGCTCAGACTCTTCCTTCTAAGTTGGACTTCTGCGATGGCCTCCTACCTGGTCCCAAGATGCCAGCCTCCCCTCCCCTCAAGCCACACCAGAGGTCAATCTGCCCAGTGCAGCAGTGACTTGATTCCAGCTCTGACTTTTCACTGCTCTGCTCACACATCTTCTGACTCCTAGCTCCTGGAAGACCTACAGGTGTGCCCCAATTTACCTCCCCAACCTTGCCTGCTATGCCCCCCTATACTAGTTGGATGCTCTTTGTGGCTGGGTCACACACCTTCCCCCTCTGGGCCTCACTCTTTCTGTTCATTCCAACTGGAGGGAACAGTGCCTGGGGTTCCCTAACCTCCATCCTGCCCGTGAGGTCTTCTTTACGCCTCCAGGCCCACTTCCGTCCAGGAAGTCCACCCCAAACTGCCCAACCAAAGCGATTGCCCTCTCTTCGTCTCCTGTTAGGTGGTAAACCCCTGAGGGCAGAGGTTGGGGCACAGCCCTGGCATACGCCAGGCATTTAGTAAAGTCTGGTCATTGGTTGTCGATGGAAGAAAAGAAGGAAAAGAGGGAAGGAAACAGGTAAGGGGGAAAGAAGGGAGGAAGGAAAGGGAAGGAAATGTGACAGGAGGCTCAGTTTTCTTTTGGGGCTAAAGACAGAGGATGGATGGCGCTTGAAATTCCCGTGTTTGGGAGGTTTGAGATCTATTCGTGATTCTTTAAAAATGCAAGAAAATGGGATTGGGTAGGAATAAAAGAGAAGTTCTTGGAGAATGAGCGTACCGAAACCCAACTGCTGCTCAGCGACCTGAGGTGAGCAGAGAGAGAGCAGTCATCCCTACCGCGTGCCAGTACCGGACCAGGTCCTTACTCAGGTTCATTTTGTTTTTACTAGAAAAAGAACTAAACACACTGGCTTCCTACTCGGGTCAACGTGAAACGATACTGGCCCCAGCTCACCCCGTTCCTTTCAGGTTTTCAGTTCCACTCAGTAGGACTCCAAGGTGTACATTGTTCCCTCATACGGATAAAATGACTTATCTGTCTGTGTTCACCGAGGCACTATTTGTGATAGTAAAAGGCTGAAAAAATCTAAATGTCAACTAATAAGGGATTGATTAAGGGGCACCTGGGGGGCTTAGTCGGTTAAGCGTCCAACTCTTGATTTTGGCTCAGGTCATGATCTCAGGGTCGTGAGTTTGAGCCCTGCATCTGGCTCCGTGCTCAATGGGGAGTCTGCTTGGGATTCTGTCTCCCTCTTTCTCTGCCACTCCCCCGGTTTGTACTCACTTTCTCTCTCTCTCTCTCTCAAAAAAAAAAAAAAAAAGATTGATTAAATTATGGCTCAAACAGTGGGATTACTATGCAGCTGGAAAGTAGAACAAGGACGCTCTCCATGAACTGATTTTGAAATGATTCCCAGGATATTGTTATGTGAACAAAGCAAGGTAGAGAAGAATGTGTTTACTTGGTACTATTAGATTAAAAAGAAGAAAAATAAAACTATGTAGGTATTTGTGTAAAATGCATAAAGTATCAATGGAAGAAGATATAAGAAACTGAAAAGCTGGGCACCTGGGGACAAGGGCTGGGAAGAAGGCTTTTTATGACTGGACACTTTTTTGTGCCTTTTGAAATTTGAACCAGGTCCATGTATTACCTCGTCAGGAAATAACTAAGTTAAAGCCTCTTTTTTTTTTTAAAGATTTTATTTATTTATTTATTTGACAGAGATAGAGACAGCCAGCATGAGAGGGAACACAAGCAGGGGGAGTGGAAGAGGAAGAAGCAGGCTCCCAGCGGAGGAGCGTGATGTGGGGCTCGATCCCAGAACACTGGGATCACACCCTGAGCCGAAGGCAGACGCTTAACGACTGAGCCACCCAGGCGCCCCTAAGTTAAAGCCTCTTATTAGGTGACATTGTGAGTAGGTTTGGGCTACATACTGTACAAAGGGACAATCTCTGTACAAAGATATGGCCCTGGCCTGCCAGGTCAGAATCAAATCTTAGTAAGAGGAGAGGTTCCAAAAGAACCCTATTATGGGCGCCAGGGTGGCTCCGTTGGTTGGGCAACCAACTCAGTTTCAGCTCAGGTCATGATCTTGGATCACGGGATTGAGCCCCACATCGGACTCCCCACTCAGCAAGGAGTCTGCTTGAGATTCTCTCCCTCCCCCTCTGCCCCTTCCCCTTGCTCGTGGGTACGCACGTGCACACGTGGGCACACACACTCTCTCTCTCAAATAAAATAAATAAATATAATCTTAAAAAAAAAAGAACCCCATTTAGAGGAGCCAGTGATGGACACACACAACAGGGTCAGGGTGGTACCCTCAAAACATCTGGCGCTCACTACCCAGAGGTTAAACTTTGCTCAGCCTTGCCTCTCCCGCTGGGCTCTTAGGTGTTCGTGGGTATTATTTCAGATTTATTTTCTTTCACTTACAGCCTGATCTGTTCCAGTTCGTACTTCTGAAAGGAATGTAGTGTGTGGGTCTGTAAGCATGAAGCCGACTGCTCCCAACAGGAATAAGAAGAGCAGGGAAATACCTCAGAGCAGACCTCCCGTCTGAGCTCTCACGTCCGGAGTCACTAAACGTAGAGAGCGTACAAGCAAAGGCACCGACGCTGGGAGAGTCTGTGAACGTGTGACGTCTGCTCGAGGAACGCATCGTGGTCTCAGTATCATCCCTTGCTCCTTCCCAGTACGCGCCCAATGATTCCACCGTCCTCGAACCTCAGGAAAGGCCTAAATGAAGTAGGATTTTTATTCTAGTCTAGTAACAGGGTGAAAAGAAGCTCATTAGTATAAGAAATGGTTTATTTTTAAATGATATATTAAAATACACTCGACGTAGGGGCGCCTGGCTGGCTCAGTCCGTAGAGCATATGACTCGATCTGGGGTTGTGAGTTTGAGCCCCATGTCAGGAGTAGAGGTTCCTTAAAATATACTCGCCTTTGTTTGAGTTCCACTGTCACCACATTTTCAGTCAGGTCACCTCTCCCTTTCCTCACCAATGAAAATAATATTCTGGGAGATCGCTCTAAAACCATGCGAGGCCTAAACCAGAAAAGGAAGACCAGCTTGCGTACGTGTACGTGAAGACAATTAAATCATATTTTTTAAAATACTCGATGAACAAGAAAGTATTCATAAAACAAAATTTTAAATGACAGAAGCACATGCAGCCTGAAGAACCTCTGTGTGTGTGTGTGTCTGTGTGTGTGTCTGTGTGTGTGTGTGTCTGTGTGTGTGTGTCTGTGTGTGTGTGTGTCTGTGTGTGTGTGTCTGTGTGTGTGTGTCTGTGTGTGTGTGTCTGTGTGTGTGTGTGTCTGTGTGTGTGTCTGTGTGTGTGTGTCTGTGTGTGTGTGTCTGTGTGTGTGTGTGTCTCTGTGTGTGTGTGTGTGTCTGTGTGTGTGTGCATGAAAATGACAAAAGGAATTAAAATGAAAAGTTCAGAGAAGTTATTATTTCTGGGCAGCAAGGACTACTGGCGATATTTATTTTCTTCTTTAATTTCTCTTTTTTTCTTATATTTTTTTTACAAATGTGCATTTGAATATTCTCACAATCAGACAAAAAAGTCTGACTTTTAGAAAAAAGTATTTGCGTTCTGTATGGTCCACTAAGTAAGGCGTGAAGTAGGAGCCATCCCGTTTAGCAAGACTTCCAGCAACTCCAAAGAGCCGAAACGAAAATGCTCAGTCTGCCAGATTATTGCTCTCCCTACTCACCCACGAACCGAGGGTCCCTGTGTTTTGAACGACATTCTCGAGAGGGCGCAGGTGACTGTGGGGCTTTCATAAGCACCGCGGGGCAGCCGCGGACCCCGACAGGACCTATCCCGAGGCGGTGTGAGCCGGGGGCCCCCCCCTCACCGAGAAGGGAGGTGGGGTGGCGTTCCTGGCAGCCTGACCCCTCTCGACTGCCTCGGACCCGTCAGGGGGGACCATTACGAGGATAAAGTTGATGAATAATAAATAGCACATCTCCACAGCCCCGCGATCCCGAAAGACTTCAAAGTGCTCTAAGCAAACAGATAAAGTACATGTTGGGAACCCACCCTCTCCCACCACTGCGGCCCCTCCTAGGGTGAAAAGTGACCATTGTTAAGTGCCTCGCAGGCCAAGTGCACCGGAAGCCCAGTCCACTTTTAAGTTAATTTTTACCAGAGGAATACAGATGGAAAACAACTCGTCCCTGGACAGTTGAGGGAAAAGGCATAGAGCCCTTAGCAAACCGAAGGAATGGAAAGAATTTTCTTCCAAAAGAACCAGAATCCCCTCCCACGCCACTCTACCATTTACTCAGTGCTGTGGTCAAGGAATGTACCTTTTTGGTCCACAGGTGAGCATGAGCCGTTGTTGGGAATGTGCCTCAGTTTCCCCATCTGTGAACTGAGGATGGTGATAATAAGAATTAGGCTGTAAGGGGGCTCCTGGCTGGCTCAGTCGGTAGTGTGTGCGGCTCTTGATCTTGGGGTGGTGAGTTCGAGCCCCACGTTGAGTGTAGAGATTACTTTAAAAATAAAAAAAATCTTAAAAAAATATAAAAAGGAATGAGGCTGTACAGATTCAATACGATCAAGTGGGGACAGCGCCTGACACAGGGCCTGTGGAGGGGGACAGCCAAGGGACAAGAGCTCCTTCTCTCTTCACCTGTTACAAATTCTCACGCGCTTCTCGAGTTCAGTGTGACTATGGAATATTATTTTTAAAAACTCAGTAAAAGTGAATGAGGAAATGAAACTTCCTTGAGCTCCTTGGGGCCACCGGCTTCTGCACGTGTCCTTGTTATTTTACGTCAGAACTGGATGGACTGGCCTATGGAAATTTAAGGAGGATGTAAGAAAATTCACATGTTCTCCTGTCCGATAGGCCGGCCTCCTGTTACGCAACTGGTAGACGTGGGGGCCCGTGCCCCTCCTTTGATGTGATACAGGCTTATCCCAACCTCTTGGTTTTTACATAAAATTAGATACAATGCATCTTAACCCAACCACAGAGCAGAGACAATGGAAAGGGATAAGGAAAAATCCTTCCAGAAACATCATCAGGAAAGTCCTTGCTTTGAAGGGGCGCCTATAGGGAGAGTTCTGCAGGGAAAAGAGCTCACGGTCTGAATTTTTCTCAGGGCTGCAAAATACACCGCCATCTAGATTAGTGGTGGTGGGGGTGTTAATCTGGAAGCCATTCCCTAGACCAAAATGAGAGCAAACCTATCTGGAATATTACAACTCATAGCAGTTGTCACCCCCCGAAGCACCGACTGCGTGCTTGGCCCGTGACACACCTTCGGGAGGTTCCTGGCCCCTTACTGGTCCGCAGACCCGCGGCGCTGCCTTCACCGGGGAGCTTGTGAGAAAAGCCGACTGAGGGTCTTCGGGATCTGATTCTAGCCAGACCCCCAGGGGATTCACCTGCAGGGTGGGAGGCACCAACCCTCAGATCTCGTAAAGTCGCCTCCAGAACACTTTTGCAAACTCATCTCGGACGACCCCAACACCAAAGCTCGATGTGTCCACAACCAGGAGGACAGACGATCTGCCCAAGATGACACAGAAAGATACGCAGCTGGAACCAGAGCCCGGGTTACGACTCTCCTTACACCGGTTCTGGATTCCCGTTGTCCCGACCTGCCTCTCCCTTTGCCCCAGCCACGGGCAACCAGAGTGTGGGGAGCGGCAAGTCACTCTGCTTCTCCGGATGGGAGCAACGTAGCAGATACACACTCTCAGCAGAACTTTCCAGGCTCTAACTCTGACTGCTCCGTGACATCCTATCCACAGCATGGCGGTTTCCAGCTCCCTTGAGGAAGGACAACAGACGCCTAGGGCTCAGAGAAACGTTTGAAAGCTTGCTGGCTGGGGGAGGGGGGGGGCTATTGCAGGTGCCATGGGAGGTGCGGCTTGGGGCGGGGGGCAAGGGTTGCCTTTGAGAAGCCAAAGTTTGGGAAGGGAAGGAGAGGGAAGGAATAGAGCAAAATTGAAAAAACCTTTGATTTTCCTCTGGAGTCTCGCATCTGCTTATTCACCCTTTAATTCCGGACAAAACGTGATGATTTGGAAAGCGCTTGGATTCTATGAAATAAGATAAAATCCAATGAAACCCCATTCTGCTTGCAGAAGTCTCTCTCCTCACTTTGTGCTCCACTGGCAGCAACCTCTCCTGCAGAACCGAATTTTTGACCTGAGAGCCAGACCAGTGTGGAAATGAGGGGAGGCCACTTAGAGAGAGATTTGGGAAACAGGGAGACCATTGCAATACCCCTGCAGTCACACCACAAGGGAACACAGCCTCTCTCTAGAAGCCTGCACTTAGCTGCAACGGGACACACCAGCCAAGAAGCTGTCATTTTGAACTTGGGAAGCTGGAGGTGAGAATTCTTGAAGAACAACTTCGGGAGCAAGGAAGTGACAGCAGTAGGGACAAGAGCCTTTGCCAGGGAAGGGACTGGCAGAACATTCCAGGCCTTCACCAGGAACAGCGCCGGTTATCTAGAAGTCGTGCCTCATTCACCAGGACCCTGCCTTTTCTCTACACAAACCTATTCTGAAGTTAGATTGTGAGACAAAAAGGGAAAGGGAAGCCTCTGGAGTTCTCGGGTTCCCATTGTGTGCTCTTTTAAGTAAAGAGCTTTTCTATAGTGCCAAGAATCCCCGCAAGCAAACATCATTTCCCTAGACTTCTTCCCCAGATGCTTTTTTAATAGGTGTGCTTAGTGCTCGAGGGACATCCAGGAGCCAAGTCTCTTTGCATAAATCACTAGGAACTTTAAAGGAGACCATTCCTGCTCTGAGGATTTAGAAAATACCTAGCAAGTAAAAAATCTATTACGTCACGGTGTGTTCCCTTTCCAACCATCATTACCAGGATTATGTTTGGGGGCTGGTAGATTAAAAAGTGTCACCCTCAATACTTCAACTTCTCCTAAAGAATAAGGCAAGAAAACCAGTCCCCGAGAAGTCAGCATCCTATCTGCTGAGTCAACTGCGTTCATGTTGTTGTGCTGATTCTAAATCCTTCTGTGGTGCAATGCAAAGCAAAAAAAAAAAAAAAAAGGACCACAGAAACATGAACTGTTTCTAGAAACCAGTGAACTTTCTGATAATTGCATGTATACTTCAGAGGCAAAGAGGATAAACTGGAAAATTCTAAGCATATGTAAAATAGGGCATGAACCTCTGGGAAGTGCCCATGTGTTCAGGACTCTCCCGGTTGGCTGCTCACATGACCAACAAGGTCCAAATTCATCTAGGTGTCACCAGAAATATGGTAGCTTTGCCCACCGACAGCATTCTTGGAAATTTCAGCATGGACTTTAATTAAACTTGACATTTCGTAGGTATTTCCCAGCAGTGTTTTCTGAATATTGTGCCACGGGTGTAAAACCCGAAACTCCGACAGCTCCTCAGGCCGACGGAGCATCTGCACTTGCAAGAGTCACGTAATCAATCAGACCTGCCTAAGGGCAATTCCTAGAAATGTCAGAATTTCCTCATAAAGATCTAGAGCAAGTAATTGAAAAAGCATTGCTCGTGACAATGGGCTGCAGAAGGCTCAGTCCCCTTGTAAGGCAACAATAAAGAGCCAAGGCACACATTCCACACCTGCAGCAGATGCCGAGGGGTAGGAATTGAAGGTGTTTTGCAACCGCGGGAGCAATGGAAACATTCCTCTGTCCACCCAAGAGCCTGAGAGGTTGGGCTGTACTTGTTGCATCTGGCGCACGACCCATCAGTTGGCCACGTGCTGGAAGTTGGTAGAGGCGGTGCAAGTATGAATCAGCCTGGGGGGCTCAGGGAGGTTCCCTACCCCTGCAGCTCTGATCACGCTGCCTCTACTCCATTCTGGAAGCAAGGCCTGGAGAGGTCAAGGGACCGAGGTAGCACTAGAGATCAGAAGGGCCCTCACCTTTCCGCCACAGAGCGCTCCCTAACCTAATACCTTTCTTTAGACAAGATGGCAGGAGAGTTGTGCCCTATTCTGTCCCTACGCTGGTCACCATGTTTGTTTCCTGGACCAGCTGAAGGCACTTGCCCCGGTCCATAGCCCTCTCCTTCCTGGGATGACTGGCTCTGGGAATAGGTGACAGAGTTCAGAGAAGAGACCCCCCCTCCCCCCAGCCTGCCAGACACCCAGGTACCGGGTTGGGTGGACTCTGTTCTCTTATAGAACAGTCTGATGACTGCACATGTCAGGTTGAGCCCCTTCGGCAGCCTACCCTCCTCCAGCCCGACATTCCTTACAGCTCTTCTGGTTCTTAGTGACGGAAACTTAATTGCCTCAGGTAACTGGAAAAGCCCAGAACGGCAAAGCCTGTCTTCCAACACCGCTGGACCCAAGAACTCAATTGAAGTCATTAGGCCTCTCCTCTTTTTCCCCTCCGACTCTCCTTGGTCAGGCCTAGGTCACATGGCCATCTTTATGGCCAAGAAAGGAACACTATAATCGGCCACCTCACTAGAATCACATGATTTAGAATAGGGAAGAATCAGCTCACCAAACACATCGGGGACACTGGACGGACAGAAAAAAAAATAGCTCTCACTACAAGACTGAGGAATCTACTGGTTTAGCCACGCTCACCATCCGTCATCAATCTCTGTGAGAAGACGTCCTCCAGAGCATGCCAGACGTATGGAGACACGGACACGTCAAAGCGGTTCGACCAGTTGCCAGCCAGACATGATGAGGCCCGGCCTCCTGAGGTTCAAGAGTGTATTCAGTGCCTTCTACGGCTCCCCTCGAAGGCATCTCCACGACTTCGCACGCCACTTCTTAGAGACGCGACACTCACAGCCAAATCACGAGAGAATTCTATGCCAGGTTTGGCCTCCAACTGGCTGTGTCACTGACTGAGCCCTTTAGAATAAAGGGGTAGAGGGGCACTCGGGTGGCTCAGTCAGTTAAGCGTCTGCCTTCACTTTAGGTCATGATCCCCGGGCCTGGGATCAAGCCCTGCGTCGGGCTCCCTGCTCAGCGGGGAGTCTGCTTGTCCCTCACCCTCTGCCTCTCAAGCCCTGCGTTGGGCTCCCCCCTCCGCTCACGCTCTCTCTCTCAAATAAATAAATAAAATCTTTAAAAATAAATAAGATAAAAGAAAGGGGTGGAGCTTATGAACTCTCAAGTCTTTTCAAGCTCTGCTCTGCTATGATTTATCAGTCCTAGACGTCACATGGTGTCTGCCAGCCCCGTGTTTTCTACAGGAAGTGGGACCTGTGTTTAGTAACTCTATTCAAGTTGCACGCATGCTTTCAAGAGTTGCGGAGTTAACTCTGCCATTACTTCCATTAATTCTACCATTACTTACAGGTTCAGTTCTTACCTTCTTCTTTGGTGGCCTCCACCAGAGCTGGGGTTAAAAGAGTCCTCCAGGTATCCATACTTAAACTGGGTTTAAGAAATGAGTTTAGGATGAAAATCACAGCGGCCGGGCTCTGCCCAGAAAGACTGCGTGCAGGAGTCACGCGGCCGCGGGTAGCTGCCTCGGGACAGGACCGCCCGTGCTCTGTCCTTGGCCCTGGGAACTGCCAAGCACCATTCGTACCAAACCTACCAAGTCCAGAGCAGAGGACTGGCTGCCTCACAGTTCCCACCACACCTCAAGTTCAAAAGAAGAGACGTGCAAAACCCCTTTAACACACAGTAAGCGTCGGCAGAAAATCAGATTCTAAAAAACGAACTTCTAGCGTGAAGCACCCAAAGTGACTCCCTGTGTAGCTCTCCCGTTACCACAAAACCTTAAAGAGGCAGCAGAAGGAGGGATGGACAGCTTGTCATCAGGGCAGCTAGTTGTAAAGCAGACCAGATTTATGGGTGTTTTCATGTTTGTCCTGAAAGATCAGAAGAGTGAGGTGTCCTAATTTCTTGAGTAATTATACGGCGGGGAAGAAGCTTTAAAGACATTAAAATTTGGGTTGCTGGAGGGGAGAGAGGTGGGGCGATGGGGTGTTATATAAGACTAATGAATCACTGACCTCTACCTCTGAAACCAATAATACATCATATGTTAATTAATTAAATTTTAAAAAATTGATAAGATTAAAAAAAAAGAATTTACTGATAGGCTCCCCTTAGAAGAGCAACCTTGCCTAAATCATGCATTCCTTGCCCCCCGCTCCACTTGCTAGATGGGACACTTCCCGATTCACGAATCCTTTAATAAAGCCAATTAGATCTTTAAAAAAAAGACATTATAATTTGTTCAAAGCTGCCTATATGGTCTTACATTAAACACAATTTCAAAGATGAAAACGATTCTTTTTCATTTTATCTGCAGAATCAGAATCAGAATCAGAATAAGTTACTAAAGCCCTCACTGGAGAACAGGACTCATTATGAAAGAAGGCTGTTACCGTTTTAACCTGTCATAAAAACAGGTAGAAACTAAGCAATGACTGGTAAGAGTTGGAGAGAAGCAGAAAGCACTTGTGTTTTACTTAAACGTAGTATTTCTTTCAAACCCTGGGGCGTGGCCCCCTCTGGCACCGAGGCACAAGAATACAGTGGTTAAGCATGAGGCTTCCCACCAGAGTGCCCTGGGTTCCTGTCCCAGCCCTACCCGAGCGTTAGCTGTGTGACCTTGGGCAAGTCACTTCACCTTTTCTTCATGTAAAAAAGTGGTAAGATTAATGGGGCTTTTAGAAGATTAATGGAGAGCGTCTGGCACGTTTGAAGCCCTGAGTGTGTGGCCATCGTTTAAGCGCACCTATCAGGTGCCCTGGGTGGTTAAGAATACACACTTATTTTCGTGGACAGCATCGCGTGGCGGTCTCCTGTGCTCTAGGTCACCTCTTTATCTCCTAGACCTGGTAACCCGAGAGCCTTTGCTGTTTGCAACCGGAAATTCAGGCTTCTTGACTTGAGAGGGGAAAAACCAGCAGGGACTGAAGGCTTACCCTGCAAACGCAACCCCGTTAGGTGACTGCAAACCGTACAGAAACAAAATAACATGTCAGTGTTGGTTTATGGGGGAAGTAAGGTGTGTTCTCTCCGCTGTCAGCAAGCCGTATTTAATTTGGGTAGAGACCCTGAAACTGAGGACCTCTGCAGGCTGTCGCAGCCACTCCCACCATCCCGCTGAGCAGCCACAGTGCAGCTGTGACCCATGGTTGGGGCTCTCGGCTCACTTTTTTAGGCCAGCCCGAAGCATCTGGACCATGTCCAAAGCCCATTGCCCTGCCTCTCCCCAAGCCTGCCTTAAGCCAAAGCTCCCCAGTGAAGAGAAATACACACTTTGCAATGCCTGGGGATGGCATCCCTGCTGCCTACTGTGCCCCGGGAACCAAAAGAGGGTGCTAACGTTTCTACATCTCAGCCACAGTCACTTCCCCCTGCTCGGAGGAGTCTGAGCCCCCAGGGCAGGGAGGCCCTGCAAATGTCACAATCCAGACCTGTGCTGCACCGCACAGGGAGACAAAGAGCCAACAGACAGGACCTGTCTATAGGGGCTCCAGGGCTGTGGGAGCAGAAAGAAGACACAGAGAAAAGAGAGTCGGGCTTGCTTCTCCCCCTCCGCTCCCCACCCTAAGCTCCAGTCAGCTGTGCCCAGGCCCCATTCAGAGGAAGACAGGGAAAGCAAAGTGATCTGGGGGAGGGAGAAATAGATACAAGCGGGGAGGGGTGAGAGGAAGGCTCCTCAAGGGTGTTGCCCTCTTGCGGAGTGTCTGTAAGATGAAAACTCACCTCAATAGCCCACGAGCCCCCCTCCAGGCCGACCCCTCAGGCCTCTGGTTTCAGAACTGTCCGAGGCCCCTCGGACTGAGATGGGGTCTAGAAATTCACAGATCGAACACCACAGATCTTATGCCTAATTTGTAAATTCCACCCTCTGTGAGCCCAGGAGTGACAACAGACCAACTCCGGGATCCGATAGCCCACTACTCGTGCAAGAAGGGATGAAGGCCTGGAAGTCAAGTTTGAAACCCACACTCCCCCCCCTTCCCCCACAGCCTTTGGCAGGAGACTGCACACTGCCTAGTAAGGACTTTTCTGGGAGGGAGCAGGGCCTTCCAGAGAAGATTCTTTCACAGTCCTGAGGTGAGAGCGGAGAGCAGGCTCCAGCAGCTGAAGCCGGGCATCTGCAGTAGAGTCTGCACCCTTGCCGTGCGGGCAGGTGCCGGCAGGTGCGGGCAGGGGCGGGCAGGTGTGTGAAGGACAGTAGAGAGAAAGCATAAGTGGCAACAGTTCACATTTATTCAGTGCTCAGGCCAGTGCTAAGTGTCTTTCACATGTCTTCTCCCTCCTCGTGCAGCCAGACAAAAGGGTCTTCCTGTTACGCGGCAGCCTACACGAGAGCCCTCCTTCCCCAAGTCTTGTCTCCTTCCTTTCTCTGCAGAGTTCCTTGCCTCGGGGCGTGGGGAGGTGAACGGGCTTTGAGCCTCTTCAAGGGTATTACACAACAGCCTCTGGATAGAGGGTGAGCCCAGTCTCTTCCCTCTGCCAGTTCCAGCCACTGCAGGTGGGGGGCTTCTAGCCCCAAGGAGGGTGAGAGAGGCCCGAAGGAAGGGTGTGGGGCGATTCCCTTTCTTTTGTTGCAGTTTGGTGTTTTGTTTTATCTGCTCTGATTATCCCTTAGAACCTACAAAAGTCCTATTAATAAATCAAGTCTACATTCAAGATCTCTTCCTCCGTTAACATAACTCGGCCTTCTTTTTTTTAAGATTTTATTTATTTATTTTTAGAGAGAGTGAGAGAGAGAGTGGAGAGGGGGCAGAGGGAGAGAGGGAGAGAATCTCAAGCAGACTCCCCGCTGAGCGGGGAGCCCTGTGGGGGGCTTGATCCCAGGACCCTGAGATCATGACCTGAGCTGAAATCAAAAGTGGGACGTTAACCAATTGAGCCACCCAGACACCCCTGACTTGGACTTTTTTACGCTAAAAGAGTATTGATTCCTTCTCCACCTTGCATTTCTTACAAAGCCTGATTCTGTTTAGTCCCTTGTTCCTAGTTCTTGAAGGGCATTTCCTTCACGCTGTCAACCATCCCACAAGGTATTTGCCTTTCAGGGTCTAAGCTAAATTATCTTCCACTCTGCACCATACTAAGGAAGCAGACCCCCAGTGAAGACCCTTAGGGGTTCTGTTGCCCTCTGATTTCTTAGTGGATTTGCTGATGGGGAGCCCCTGTAGGAGCTCAGAGGGAGGCAGGAGAGTAGGTAGGGGGCAGTTAACTCCCCCAGCATGGGGGCATGTCGGGTGGCTGGGTCCCTGGCCAAAGGGGCTCCTGCCGGGTAGTCCTCTCCACACAATCTCATTACCTTGAAAAGATATCTAAGGTATAATCAATCCTTCAATTTTTCTTATGTGCATTTATCTTACTCAAAACTTTCTTTAAAGGTGGTAGTGAGGAATTTGTATTGATCTGAGGCTCCAGAATCCTCTCAGTTACCCCACGATGATTTTCCTGTTGACACTAACATGGATTCCTTTCTCAGCTTTACAAACCAAGGTCCACGGTGCCACACACCGTGGATCCCAAGCTGCTCCCTGACTTGGTCCAGGTGCCGCTTCCTCAGATGCCGTGGTTGCTCACCAAGCTCAGTCCAGCTAGAGCACCAGGGGAAGCTTTCCTGACCCCAGAGCTGTCTATGAACTGCTTCAACTGCTGCGATAGAACCCCTGCCAATATTTTCATTTTTACTGACCCTGTGAGTTCCTATCTGACTGGAGTACACTCTGATCAAATCTGTAAAAGGACAACACGTGATGGCCACCATCATCTCCCCAGGATCATTTCCATGGTCTCCTCTTGGTCTTCGTACTTCCAACCTTAGTCCCCAACAGCCTATTCCCCAAAACGTCAGAAAGAATGGACTTTTCGAAATTTAAATCAGATCGTGTAATTCCACCACTTAAAACCCTCCAGTGCTTCTCTACTCGGAGTGAAATCCAAAGTCATTACAAATGTCTATGAGGCCCTACCTGCTCTGCCTTTTCCTCTTTCTTACCACAGTCTCCTCTTCTTGTAGGTCTCTGCTCCCACGTCACTGTATCACCATACATAGAATAGCAACCCTCCCTCTTAGTATCCTAGCACTCTCTATCCCCTTCCTTTAATCTACTGGTTTTCTTTCTAGTGCTTGTCATTTTCTGATATAATATATATAATATAAATATAAGCATATAAAATATAATATATAACAAAAATATATATTCCATATATAATATAAAAATATAATTGACTAAATCTGTAATGTCCCGTATGAAATTTAGACTTTTAGATTTATTCAATTATATTTTTAAAAGTTTCTGAGTTTCAGTTTCCAAAATTATACATGTGAATTTTATATTCATCATGTAAGTGTGAATGGGGTCAAAACCTTTAGGCAAAATCAAGTGTTATTCAGAACAATCCACACTCTGTATTAGTGTTGAAAAGGTTAATGGTCAGTTTCAGATGATTTCACATGCTTATACTACATTAGAAACATTAACATATTGCTCAAAAGATTATAAGACACTAATTGGACAACCTAGAAGAACGGGATAAATTTCCAGAAATATTCAATCTTCCAAGACTTGATCAGAAAGAGATAGAAAACCTGAAGAGACCAATTACTAGAAATGAAATTGCATTAGTAGTCAAAAAACTTCAGACAAATGAAAGTTCAGGACCAGGTGGCTTCACAATTGAATTTTATAAAATATTTAAAGAAGAGTAAATGCCTATCCTTCTCAAAATATTCCCAAAAAATTGAAGAGGAAGGAATGCTTCTAAATTCATTCTACAAGGCCAGCATTACCTTGATGCCAAAACCAGACAAAGACAGTACAAAAAAAGAAAATTACAGGCCAGTATACTGACAAGTATATATGCAAAGTCCTCAACAAAGTATCAGCAAACCAAATTCAAAAAGGATCATTCACCATGAGCAGTGGGATTTGTTGCAGGGATGCAAGGATGGTTCAATATCTGCAAACCAATCAACAAGATACACAGCATTAACCAAATAAAAAGCAAAATCACAAGATCATCTCAACAGATGCAGAAAAAGCATTTGACGATATTCAATATCCACTCATGATAAAAACTCTCAACAACATGAGTAGAGATGGAACATACCTTAACATAATAAAGGCCATAGACGTCAGGGGCGCCTGGGTGGCACACTGTTTAAGCGTCTGCCTTCAGCTCAGGGCGTGATCCCAGCATTATGGGATCGAGCCCCACATCAGGCTCTTCCGCTATGAGCCTGCTTCTTCCTCTCCCACTCACCCTGCTTGTATTCCCTTTCTCGCTGGCTGTCTCTATCTCTGTCGAATAAATAAATAAAATCTTAAAAAAAAAAAATAAAGGCCATAGACGAAAAAGCCACAACTCACATCATACTCAGTTTATTAACATAGTACTGGAAGTCCTAGGCACAGCAATCAAACAAAAAATAAAATAAAGGGCATCCAAATTTTAAGAAAGAAGTAAAACTGTCACTTTTTGCAAATGACATGATACTATATATATTAAAAAAATCTAAAGACTCCATCAAAAAACTGTTAGAACTAATAAATACAGTAAAATTTCAGGATACAAAATTAATATTCAAAAATCTGTTATATCTCTATACGCTAGTAACAAACTAGCAGAAAGAAATTAAGAAAAAAACCCTATTTAGGGGCGCCTGGGTGGCACAGCGGTTAAGCGCCTGCCTTTGGCTCAGGGCATGATCCCGGCGTTATGGGATCAAGCCCCACATCAGGCTCCTCCGCTATGAGCCTGCTTCTTCCTCTCCCATTCCCCCTGCTGTGTTCCCTCTCTCGCTGGCCGTCTCTATCTCTGTCAAATAAATAAATAAATTCTTTAAAAAAAAACAACCCTATTTATAATTGCATCAAAAATAAAGAAGATGTGGTACTTATATATAATGGAATATTACTCGGCCATAAAAAAGAATGAGATCTTCCCATTTGCAACAACATGGATGGACCTAAAAGATATTATGCTGAGCGAAATAAGTCAGACAGAGAGAGACAAATTCAATATGATTTTACTTACATGTGAAATCTGAAAAACAAACCAACCAAACAAATGAAACAACACAGAAATAGATTCTTAAATACAGAGAACAAAATGGTGGTTCCCAGAAGGGAGGCTGGTGGGGCAAATGGGTGAACTAGGTGAAAGGGATTAAGAGATACAAACTTTCAGTTATAAAATATATAAGTCACAGGGATGTAAAGTATAGGATAGTGAATACAGCTAATAATATTGTAATAACTTTCTGTAATGACAGATGGTAGCTACACTTACCATGTTAAGCATTTCATAATGTATAGAATTTCGAATCAGTATATAGTACATCCGAGACCAATATAATATTGTATGTCAACTATACTTCAATTAAAAATATATTTGGATGAATATAAAATATAGATATATATTATTCAAAAAATTTTGCTACATTAGGATGTTAATTGCTATCTGTGTCCTGCCTTCATTAAAAAGAAAACCCTTGGAAGAATGACTGTTTCCTAATTCTCACTGCAAATGCCCAATGGATGTGCTAATGAGCTGGTCTTGTGCCATTTTCCATTTGGCCTGCAGTGTGGATTCCAGCCCTCCGCCAGTGAGAAAGAGAACAGAGGCAGCATTAAGAGTCCCTGCACAGAGCCTGGCAGGCACACCAGAGGGAAGGGAGCCCTCACACAAACAGCACACGATTCTGTCTCAGCGGTGTGAAAGGACAGAGCAAAGCTCTATTTGTCATGACTAGAATGAACTAGGAAAGGCATCTCAGTTGGAACAAAATACTCATTGCTTTTGAGATAAGGAGTAATTTTTAAAATCTTTCTAAAAATTGATGCTAGGTTTAAAAATAAACCTTTTCTACTTTAAGAAGGGGCTAGGCTTGTGAGTTATATAAAGCACTGTGTGGTCGCCCGCTGGCTGATGTCTTAACATAACAATACGCGCGCTTCGGCAAGAGACCCCGCACTTGTCTTCTTTGCTAGCAGCCCACTCCTCAGGTGGCACCTGTAGCCCAAGGTTCTCTAAATGCTTTGCTCCTCTATTGCTGATTGAAAAGCGACTTCTGCAGCTCTTTGGTGCAGTCGCATTAAAATATCACAATAAAAATAAGTACCATTTATTGAAAGGTACCGAGTTAGTGATTCTCCTCTTTGCATGTACAATAGAAAATATCTAGGAAGCATTAAAACATGGATCAACTCACCTCACACCAATTAAAACAAAATCTGGGAGTCAGGGACCAGGTGTTGATGTTTTTAAAAACCTTCCCAGGTGGGGCTCCTGGGTGACTCAGTTGTTAAGCGTCTGCCTTCAGCTCAGGTCATGATCCCAGGGTCCTGGGATCAGGCCCCGCATCGGGCTCCTTGCTCAGCAGGAAGCCTGCTTCTCCCTCTCCCACTCCCCCTGCTGGTGTTCCCTCTCTTGCTCTGTCTCTTTCTGTTAAATAAATAAATTCTTAAAAAAAAAACACAAAACCCACAACCTTCCCAGGTGACGCTGATGGGCAGCCAGGTTTGAGATTCTCTTCTCCTGATGGTCAAGAGCAAAATGTCTAGACCCAAATACTTTTATCCATCCCATCTTCAGGATCTACCAGCAGTGTGACCTTGGGGAAATCACTCAACCTTCCTGTGGTTCACTTTTCTCAACTTTAAGGTAGGGATAATAAGGGTGCCTGGGTGGCTCAGTCAGTTAAGTGTCTGCCTTCGGCTCAGGTCATGATCCTGGAGTCCTGGGATCGAGTCCCACATCAGGCTCCCTGCTGAGCAGGGAGTCTGCTTCTCCCTCTACCCCTCCCCCCTGCTTGTGATCTCTCTCTCTCTCTCACACTCTCTTTCTCTCAAATAAATAAATAAAATCTTTAAAAACAAAAAAAGATAAAGCTAATAATAGTACCTAACTCATAAGGCTGTTGTGAGGATTAAGTGAAATAATGGATAAGTATTGAATAAGTATTGCCTATCATTGTATTTATATTTAATAAAGTAGTAGACAAGTCTTGAGAGTCACCAGAAAATTTTTTCCATGTCTAGTCAGAAGCCGTCAGGAATGTCTACGGGACAGAACAGAACCTCTTATTTCCTGAACAACAAAGATAGCTCTGTGTCCCCTGATTCGGGTCCTAATTGATTTGAACCACATATTAGCAACTGGTCACTGTACTTCTGTAGCCCTTTTCCTCTGCCTAATCACTACAGGTCTTCTTATCACCACAGTCTTGTAGAAGTTGTTAACAACCTATGTGCTGCAACTGCTGCTTTGTTATCGAAGCATTAGGTCAAGAGCAAGACCCTCTTGCAGCTCCAACCAACTAAAACAGATGGCGACTGAACCTTGCAGAGGCCACACTCATCTCATATTTATTTACCTGGCAGGCAGCAGAATGAGCCCGTTTTTGCTTTATGTGCAAAACTTTCCTCCTGGGCCAATTTTCTGGTGCCCCGATGACATATCGCAAAATGAAATAATAGTATCAAGAACGGTAATTTATTCCGACAATATATCTTCCAAGAGCTACAGATATCTGCCGTGTCAACCTCTCTTAGCCTGAACCTCAGCTGTCACCCACATTAAATTACTTTCTAAATCAGAGGTAAAGTTTATATCATAAAATAGCATTCATAGCCGCATCAATCCAACCTGAATCTGCATTAGTCTCCTGACCTGAACTTCTAGGCATCCACAATTCACAGACCGGCCAGCTCTGCTCTATCAGTATGCCTCCCCCCGATGGTGTATCACGCTAATAGATTCCCGGAGCTGTGGCTCACTGTGTAGATACATAGGAGCAGTGCGTTCAGAAGTCCCCGCTCACTTGAACGATGTGTGGCGGAAACAGTCGTCTGCGGGAAGCGTGCTGGTGGTGTATGGCCCTAACAAGGGCACCAGCTGGGAGAGAACAAGTTCAAAGCGGGTTTGGTTTAGCTCGTAGAGGCTTGGAGAAGTACCATTTGGATTCCACCAGGCCAGGTTCCCACTGGCCCTACAAGGTCTCCCATCCGTAGGAAGGTCAGCAGCCGCACACACAGTTAAAGAGCCAGTTCTTAACTCCGTTGGTCTCAGAATTGTTTGTTTGTTTGCAGTTAATATTAATCCCTCTAGAGGCTTGAATGAAAACAGAGGCAGATAGATGGACCTGGATAGATATTGGGGGTAGATATTTTACAATATAATGGTTAAAGGTAATTCTATTAATTTTTTTAAAATTTTGAGCCCTTTGGGGAACTGTAGATGTGTGCACCAAAAAGGCATTTTCAAGAATGCTCACGTCCGCTTCACTGTAATAACAGAAAACAGAAAAAAACAAATGTACATCACCTAGACATGGCGTGACGTGGTAGAAGAGAGTGACACGCCATCTCCATGGCAGACAGCAACTGCGTTTTCTCGGCTCCTGACTCCATGGTCAGCTGATCCAGGCGGGGCTCTGAGAGACTGGAGGCGAGGCGCTGCTTCACGCGTCTCTAATTCTCCTCCTAGGACCAGCCTGCACATGCTTGTCCCATGGCAATAACAGAGATAGAAGAGCTAACAAGCCCAATCTTCAAAGCATTTTTTTAAGACTGTTTGCGTCACTCCTGCTAAGATCCTCTTAGGCAAAGCGAGTGGCATGGCCAAACTCACAGCAGGGACCACGCCTGGCTCACAGGCAAGTGTGAAGGCACAGGCAAACAACATGACCGAGGTGTATGGATCCAGGGAGGGTGGGCAATATGCTAATTACCCACTGGTGGATGCATAAATCGTAAGATAGTAATTGTAATACAATGACATAGTATCTGGCAATGGTGAATGAGCCACACTGCATCGTGAGTCTCCCAAATCCTCTGAGCAAAAGTTAGACGCCAAGTAATTCACAGATACAATCCTACTTCCATAAAAGCTCAAAAACGGGCACGGCAAATCATGCTGTTAGAAGTCAGGGTGGAGGTCACCTGTTGGGGCCGATGACGAGGCGCAGGCATGAGGAGGGCTTCTAGTGTTTGCACTGTTGCTTCTTTATCTTGTAGTGGCCATATTGATGCATTCACATGGGGAAAATTCTCGCAGGACACATGATTTGTGCATTTTATCTATTTGTTTCACATCGATTGAAAAGCTCCTTTAAAGAAAACTGTGCGTGCTAGGTAGCATGTCATGCCTAGTGCAGGTAAAAAAAAAATTAAAAGATGTTTAGGAATAAGAAGACATTAAAACATGAATGCCTCGAAGTTCATGATTTCACGATGGCATGCAGAATGACGAGACAGCTCTTCAGAGAAGCAAAGAAAGGAAGGGACTTCCCATAGGAAGTTGGTGTAGTCCTGCCCACATACAGTCTTGAAGAGTGCTTGCTGACTAATTACGGACTCAGATGAAACCAGGGATCTTCTGAGTCTGGGAGTGGCATTTCCATTTGTACAGCAGTGCACTAGTTAGCATAGAGGCTCAAAATTCTCAAACAGATCTGGGTTCTAATATGGACTCCATCCATTTCCTAACCCTAGAGCCCTAGAATTACTCACCACCCGAAGCCTCAGTTTCCTTCTTTCTCTCTTTCTTTCTTTTTTTTTTTTTTTTTGTAAGATTTATGTATTTGAGGGAGAGAGAGAGCATGTGGGGGGGGAGGGGCAGAGGGAGAGAGAGGGAATCTCCAGCAGACTCCCTGCTGAGTGAGGAGCCCGACACAGAGCTCAATCCAACCACCCTGAGATCATGACCTGAGTGGAAATCAAAAGTCGAACACTTAACTGACTGAGCCACCCAGGTGCCGCCCCCCAAGCCTCAGTCTCTTCAGCTAGGCTTGCAAGGATAACAATATCATCACCCTCATGGAATTGTTTGATGATTAAACGCACAGTTGCATAAACTCTACTTAGTTGGAGAATTGTCCGATAGGAAGTGCTTATGAATGTGAGCTCTTGGCATTACCCATCTCTTCTCCCACCCATTATCCAGACACATAGACAGACAGACATCCCTCTAACCACCCATCCTTCTATCCACACACCTCTTCACCCACCCATTCCCCCATTCATCACCCAACCCTCTCTTCCTCTCTCTACCCCTCCACCATCAAGATTTGCAAAAAAGTGTGATATTAGGAGTTTATAGACCTGTATTTGAGGCCTAATTCTAACCATTTCTCCCTGTGTGATCTTGGGCAAATAGTTTTCTAAATTTTTTATTTATTTTTCCATAAAATGGGAGAAAGCACTTATCCTTACCTTAGTGAACTACTGTAAGAACAAAATGATTTCTTAAACTCCCCTCAGGCAACACATCTGGTACTGGGGTGGCAACACTGACATGAAAAAGGGAAAGATACAGAAAGTATGAAAATATAAAAGATCTATAAAGCAGCACCCTCCCCCACTTCAGGCTCCTATTCTCAACTTTTTGCTGGATATTGTACATTGAATGTGCCAAGATCCCTCAAATCAACAGATCTAAAACTGATCTGATGATGTCTCCTGTTACGGGTTGAATTGTGTCCCCCCCCTTGCCCCCCAACCACCACGACCGAATTCAGATATGGGGTCCTAACCTCCCGCACCTCAGAATGTGATCTTATTTGGAGATAGAGTCTTGGCAGAGGTAATCAAGTTAAAATGAGATCAAGGTGGACCCGAATCCAGTATGACAGCTAGCCTTATAAAAGAGAGAGTTCTGGATACTGACATGCACAGACGGAAGACAATATGAGGAGACAGGGAGAGGAAGGCCATCCACAAGCCAGGGAGAGAGGCCTGGAACAGATCCTCCCCTAAAAGGAACCAGCGCCTCGATTTTGGACTTCTGGCCTCCAGAGCAGCGAGAGAACAAACTTCTGCTGTTTAGGACACCTAGTGTGTAGGACTACTGTCAGTCGTGGCACAAGCCCCTCGCTCCCTCCCATCTTCCTCTGGCCTTTCCTGCCGGAGTGAGTTGTACAACTTCTGCCTGACTGACTGCTCCAGCCACATACCTGGGCATCAGGCTTTACCTTTCATCTGTCTTCGTCCTCCCTTGTCAGCCAGTCTTGCCCGTTTTCCCTCCTGGATGTTTCTAGAACCCATACACTGCATCCATGCCTTCATTCAGGCCTCCCAGAGATCACTTTCTCACCAGTCTCTCTCTCTCTCTCTCCAATCTATTCTCTATGCTACAGAGGGGTCTTTCTAGAATCCAAATTCAAAATCACTTCCTGGCTTAAAACACTTCAATGGCTAGGGGCGTGTGGGTGGCACAGTCGTTAAGCGTCTGCCTTCGGCTCAGGGTGTGATCCCAGTGTTCTGGGATCGAGCCCCACATCAGGCTTCTCCGCTAGGAGCCTGCTTCTTCCTCTCCCACTCCCCCTGCTTGTGTTCCCTCTCTCGCTGGCTGTCTCTCTCTCTGTCAGATAAACAAATAAAATCTTTAAAAAAACAAAACAAAACACTTCAATGGCTAAACTCCTTGATGCCGCTTTCAAGTCTCTCCCTAAAGTCCTTCTGAGGACATCTGCTGTCTCTGTCTCTCCACTCAGCCTTGTCCCCATCAGCCCTGGCCCAGCTGGCCACACATCAAGCTCTGTCTCCCCTCCAGGTCTTTGCACAGGCTGTTCTTTCCGCCTGAGAGATCCAGCTTCCCACCTCCTCACTCGCTAACTTCCTCTCATTTTCCAGGTCTTGAATATTCCATCTTAACCTGTGAGTTAGTGCTTCCTATACCTCCCCTGTCAGAGCACCGGTCACACCATATTGTCACTGTGGCAGGCCTGTCTGTCCTCCCCTAGAATGGGAGCTCTGTGGAAGGAGGTCCTGGGCTGTCTTCTCTGCCATTCTATTCTCAATGCCTCAGTGCCCTGCCTGCCACAGCACCAGCATTCAATTAATATTTGAGTGAGAGATTTTCATAGAGGAGGTAGGATTTCAGGGATGGGTAGGCCCCGATGAGGTGGACAGAAAGAGAGAGGGTATTTCTCATGTCAGCCAAAACTTGGGACCAGAATGTGCAAGGTTCATCCGGGAGACACTGAGTAGTTCACAGTTTGGAAGAGTATCGCTGTAGAAGGAGTAAGATACCAAGCTCTGTATTTGGGTATCAATCCGTTAGCAGAAGCCAATGTTGAAAGTTCTTGAGTAGAAGGAGATGAGAAAGTAAATTCAGAGATTTAAGAAGACTAAGGCAGTTCCAGGAGAATGGAACTGGAGAATATAGAAGTAAGATCAGTCACTAGCAGCCTCTGGGCACAAGGCAAGAGAGACGTGGAGTTTTATCTGTGAGAACACTAAGAAAGGGGCAGGGGCACTTGGCTGGATCGGTCTTAGAGCATATGAATTTGACGGCAAGGTTGTGAGTTCAAGCCCCACATTGGGCATGGAGCCTACTTAATTAAAAACAAGTTTTCTTTAATTTCAAAAGAAAGAAAGGGGCAGATGAGATACTTTGTTTGAGAAAGAGTCAATAGAATGGGTATCCAGTTTTGGATGATGGGAGACACAGGGAGACAGAGTGAAGACTAAGATTCAGGAATTGTGAGACAGTGACAAGCAGGAGGTCAGGTGCAAAAGAAGTTTGTGGAAGAAAAAAATGTGTTTGAGGAGTCAGGTGGGGATGTAAAGTTGGAATGTGGGAGCCTGTTGGGCTGAGAGATATGGAAAACCCACATAGGAAAGTGCTTGCAATCCTGAGGGAAACGTGTGGAGGCAGGGGAGAGAGAGGGGGTGAGAGAGAGAGAGAGAGAGACTAAGCTCTGAGTTTCGGGGACTGCAAGAGAAAGACTGACAGAGACCACACGGGACAGAAGTAGGAAGGGACCGAACAGTGTTCAGGGAATGGAAGCCGGGGGCCTTCTGGAAGGGAGGCAGGGGATAATGTAAGCATTTAATGCTCAGAAAGATCAAGGAGAATCACAAGGCTCAGAGGTTATTCGCTTTTCTTGAGAAGACCTTACTAAAGGCACTGCACTGCAAATAACTCTGAAACTCCTTGCTGATTCACACATGGGTTATTAAGAGCTTGGGTTGCTCTGATATAAATTTCCCTTGATGTCGAGTACATTTTATTTTACTTCAGGTGGAATTTCCCCAAAATCTGGGCTGTGTGGATATGGCCTGAGTGCTTAAGCTCTTGACAAGTTTCATGTCCCGTATTCCAGACCGATGTGAACTTGGCAGTGAGGATGCATTCTTTCTATTTCTCCATCCCCTAGCCCGACGATAAACTGGGGATGTGATATCCTAAGTGGTTAGGGGGGATAGAGAAACTGAGGGAAATGAAAAAACAGATATCTCTTTATGTGCAAAAACTTCAAACTAGTACTAGACTCTTGCATTATTTTAAGGATGCTGCAAAATTCTACCCTCCTCCTCTACCATGTAATTGGCACAGGAGTAATGGAGCAGGAGCCAGACTTGGACATGAACACAAATGGTTCACGATAGCAGCATAAGATAGTGGCAAAGAATACAGGCTTTGTAATCAGCAATCCAGAATCCCAGTGCTTGTGCCTCCTCCAGCTGTGTGATCTTGTATTGGTTACTTAACATCTCTGAACCTTAATTTTGTTATCTGTGAAGTGGCAGCAACAACAGTACATTATTTGTTGTTGTGAACGTGAACTTAAGATCATGCGTGTGAAGCAGGGTGCGATGTCTGTGCTCAGCAAGGTTTGAGAGCAAGGTCACAGGAGGTGTTAGCTGTGATTCCATTTGTTCGAATCTGATTGATGGCCAGAAGCTAAATGTCTAACTTGTTGGTCCAGGAACTTCTAAGAAGAGGAAACAATGACCATAGCACATTGCAGACAAAGCCAGACTGATAAGTCACTGTGAAGAGGTGCCAGCAGGCAGGCAAACGGTCCATCCCAGTCCTGGGGGTGGGGATTGGGTAGATAATACATAATTTTTTAAAGATTTTATCTATTTATTTATTTGAGAGCGAGAGCGAGCCAGAGAGAGAGCCAGAGGGAGGGGCAGAGGCAGAGGGAGAGAGACTCCCCAGCAGAGATCATCCCAACCAGACACCCTGAGATTATGGCTTGAGCTGAAATCAAGAGTCAGATGCTTAACCAACTGAGCCACCCAGGCGGCCCTTGGGTAGATAACATTAATACATTCATAATACTGACACCGTAATAATAACTGCTTCTCGCTGAAGCCCGCGTGCCAGTCCCTGTCCTGAGCAAGGCGCAGGGCCTAACAATTACTAGTCTCACCGCAGGCCCCCGGGGGTGTGTGATTATCTCTGGATGTGATGAGGAAGCTGAGGCACAGGGAGGGTGTGACTTGCCCAGAGTCACACAGTAAAGGGCAGGGCAGGAGCTCGAGCCCAGGTCTGGCAGACCTGAAGTTCCTTGTGCTTGCTGCTTGGTGCCACCTCCCCAGCCCTGTCCCTGGGGGTGTTTTTATGATTGGGGTGTTTGCTTTTACCCTCCACCGCTTTTCTGTCTTTCCTCCTAGCTGCGGCCCTGGCGCTGTGTTCTGCTCCAGCTTCTCGTATTCTTTCTTAGCTTCTCCCCAAATTTACACGCTCGCCTTTGAAACAGTGAAAACGGGGATTCCTGGGTGGCTCAGTCACTTAAGCATTTGATTTCTGCTTAGGTCATGATCTCGGGGTCATGAGATTGAGCCCCACGCCGGGCTCCTCGCTCAGCTCAAGAGTCTGCTTGACCCTCTCCCTCTGCTCCTCACCTCCCCCCCATGCTCTCTCTCTCAAATAAATACATGAATGAATGAATGAATGAATGAATGAATAAAATCTTTAAAAAAATAAACTAAGGAGTGGAGACAAGGAAGTCCTTGAAAAAAATGGTTAAATGCTGAAATCTATGAAAAGTGACTTATGTTAACTTCAACTTTACCTAAATTTTCAACCAGAATCCTCTCAGAATGGAAAAGCGACATCTCACATTGATTATAGGCACATGCCAGAGTTCGATTTCAAAGTTGCTGCCAGGAAAGAGGCCTTTGTGAGCAAGTCAGTTCCAAGAGATCTTTTTAGTGAAGAGATTTTATAGGAAAGAGAATAAAGAATCGCTGGATTAAAAAAAAAAAGTCTGGTTAGAGAGGATTCGGTTAATCAGTCAGCTGAGTGAGTAACCCTGGCTTCCCAGAAATTTATAATCTCATTTTGTTCCAGCAGAACATTCCTTAAGCATTTTATCAGGAATGCTAATTCCTTCCCAGAAAGAGCTTGTGAATTACAGCATGGAAAAAGCCATGCCCGAGACAAGGTTTGAGATAGCTTTCTTTTTCCAGCCTTCAGTGACTTCCTTATCCACTTCAACCAACCTGTGTCCTCGATGTTGTGGTGGGGAGGGGGCTTCGTTCAGAGAAGTAGGGAAAGAATATGAACTGAAGTCTAGGAGCTTGAAGAAGTCCTTCTTCCTTTTCTGTTCTTGAGTGGTAAATAGGTGAGGGTTATCTAAGACCCCTTAGGGTTTGCCCGCTGGGGAGGTAGCCTGGAAGGTACAGAAGATATGCTCTGAATGCTTGCAGGAGCAGTGGGTTCTGGGCAGCAAGCCAGGGGGCCTAGAAGGGGCACAGAAGGAAGGGGCTGTGTGCAGGGAGGAGTAGAAAACATTACACGTCCGTGGGGAGCCTTGATCCTGCTGACCCAGGAGGCCTAAGGGAGACATTCACAGAAATGACTTAAAACCTGGAAAAAATGCAAGAAGAGCCCTTTCCAATCCTAAAAGCAGAGCTTGAGCAAAGTCCCACACTGAAATATAGAAAAACATGGGATCCACGTGGGCAAAGGGCCAAACTGGAAGGAAGTCCCATGTCCATCAACAGGTGAAGGGCTAAACCATTGGGGGTAGAATACAGGAACACTCAATCTCCTGAGCAGTAGCAAGGGCTGGAGCGTGGATGCACATACCAGCCTGGACGGACCCAAAACATTGTGTTGAGGAAGAAACCAGACACGTGCGCACACACTGTATAATTCCATTTATATGAAGTCCAAGGACAAGGAAGACTAATTTGTTGGGATAGAAATCAGCGTCTCCTTTCTAAAATGATGATAATAACAGTACTTACCTAATAGAGTTATGGCTGTGAGAGTGAACGTATAGTACAGACCGCACTTAGCCTGGAAAACCTGGTGAAGGGTAACTCAATGGAAGTCAGCCACCATTATGGATTGATTCCATCCACTTGAGCAGTTTTAACCACCATGTATGAGCGGATACTCCCAAATTCACATTTCTTTCTCTTGAGCACTCTGTATTTTTTTTTATTATTATTATTTTTTTAATAATGATTTTTTATTATATTATGTTAGTCACCATACAGTACATCCCCGGTTTTCGATGTAAGGCTCGATGATTCATTAGTTGTGTATAACACCCAGTGCACCATGCAATATGTGCCCTCCTTACTACCCATCACCAGTCTATCCCTTTCCCCCACCCCCCTCCCCTCTGTAGCCCTCAGTTTGTTTCTCATAGTCCATAGTCTCTCATGTTTCATTCCCCCTTCTGATTACCCCCCCTTTCTTTATCCCTTTCTTCCCCTACTGATCATTCTAGTTCTTATGTTCCATAGATGAGAGAAATCATATGATAGTTGTCTTTCTCTGCTTGACTTATTTCACTAAGCATTATCTCTTCCAGTGCCGTCCATGTTGTAGCAAATGTTGAGAACTCGTTCTTTCTGATTGCTGAGTAATATTCCATTGTATATATGGACCACAACTTCTTAATCCAGTCATCTGTTGCAGGGCATCTCGGCTCCTTCCATGATTTAGCTATTGTGGACATTGCTGCTATGAACATTGGGGTGCATATGGCCCTTCTCTTCACTATGTCTGTATCTTTGGGGTAAACACCCAGTAGTGCAATGGCTGGATCATAGGGTAGCTCAATTTTTAACTTTTTAAGGGACCTCCACACTGTTTTCCAGAGTGGCTGTACCAACTTGCATTCCCACCAACAATGTAGGAGGGATCCCCTTTCTCCACATCCTCTCCAACAATTGTTGTTTCTTGCCTTGTCTATTTTTGCCATTCTAACTGGCGTAAGGTGGTATTCTTGAGCACTCTTTAAAAAAAAAAATTATTTATTTGAGAGAGAGCATGAGCATGGGGAGAGGGGCAGAGGGAGAGGGAGAAGCAGACTCCCCTGCTGAGCTCGACCTGGGGCTCGATCCCAGGACCCTGACATCATGACCTGAGCTGAAGGCAGACACTTAACTGACTGAGCCGCCCAGGGGCCCCTCTCTTGAGCGCTCTTATTCAGCTTGTCTACCTGGTGGAACTACAGCTACCTTAAATTGAAGTGTACCTAAAAAATTACCTCATCCCCCACACCACTTAAAATCTAGTTCTGCCTGTATCCCGCATCGTGGTTGAAAGCGCCACCATCCGCCAAGTCACCTAGGACGAAGGTCTTAAGCTCACCATGTACCTTCTACCTCTGGTAAGGAAGCTGCCAGGGCGCAGGGGAGTGACTGGCAGAGCCTCTAGAAACTGCATCTTCAACAGCCACACTATTCAGCTGTCCTTCAAAGTGGAGGTCACTGGGCACAGAATCCTTGGGAACACTAGTATTTAAAAGAATTGGTGGAGGATGAGGAATACGTGGAGTTGAAAAAAATAAAAAACCAATCAGGGAGGTAGAAGCAGCCAGAATTTTCTGTTATGGGGGACATGGGGGGAAAGATTTTTTTTTTTAAGATTTTATTTATTTATTTGGGGGGAGGGGCAAAGGGAGAGAGACTCGCAAGCAGACTCCATGCTGAGCACAGAGCCTGAGGCAGGGCAGGATCTCAGGACCCTGAGATCATGACCTGAGCAGAAACCAAGAGTCCAGCACTTAACTAACTGAGCCACCCAGGCGCCCCCGGGGGAGGAAAGAATTTCTAAAGAGGGGAAGCAATCAAGTAAGATGAAGACTGAAGAACTGCTTTGGATTTTGCAGTTAGAAGATTGCCAACAACCTTAGCCAGAGCGGTTTCAGGAGGTGGGTGGGGGCAGCCAGCGATGGAGTTGCTGGAAGAGAAGGAAAGTCAACGGTGACCGCACAGCACAGCAGTTAAAACAGGGGGGGTGAGGCTTGAAAGGCAGAAAAGGAGAAGGGTCATAAGAAGTGATACCTATTTTCAAAATGTCAGAGATTCCTCATCTTTTTAGTGGACAGCTCAATCCGTTCATCTTGAAAATGAGGCCCCAAAGGGCAGATGCTTGATGACGTAGACAAATTCAGATGTTTACCCCCAAATTAGCCAGAGAAACAAAGCATGATTCCTTCTTAGAAAAGGCTGTGAATTTCCTCTTAAATTCTTAAAAAAATCTATCAGCATCTGAACTCCGGGCCATTTGGCGATGGGAAATGTGAACAGCCACGTGCTTAATCAAAACGGCGTCCTCCTGAATTCTCTCTTGAGCCAGCCCCTAACGCTCTGGCGGTACTCATGTGGTTCAACTTCCGAGTGGGCAGAGGTCTTCTTCACTGAGAAGGTACGATGTTATGAACAACGGGGGAGCCAACAAATTGGGCCCTTCACAAGTCCGGGATTTGAGGCAATCTAAGCTTTTTTTTTTTTTTTTTTCATGTTTCTATGACTGCACGAAAAGTATGCCTGGCACTAACTAAATAATTATTGAAATAAGTGGAATGAACCTAGCAATCGGATGGTGTTAAACTAAATGCCCATACTCCACTTCTAAAAAGCCCATAAAGCCAATAATGGTTAAAACGAGAAAGACGAAAAAATTCGGTCTTGATTATATCCTGCAATGACTGTAACGTGCTAAATCCAGGGCACAAGCTGCCCTGATGAATCATGCACAAAAGATGAACAGAGCAACCTTCTTTTAACTGAACCAAACGGACACCTTCCCCCTCCTCTGTGATAGACGAATTCTTACTTTCCGTATTCAGATAAAACCTCAAAACCGTTGCTGGCACATAGTTAGGCACTGCAAATTTGAAAATGCTAATTAGTTAACTAAATAATATTTTGCCAAAAATTTCAGAGGAGCCTCACGCAGGACACACCTACATCACACCAAACCTTCCTTAAGGCCGGTGGGGTACTGTTCACTTCCTTTATCACGGAACCTAATGGTAGCAGATACATTTTCAGTGTGCCGTGTTAACAGGGTTGTGATACAACTTGGCTCCCTGGCGGACTGTCGTCCACAGCACAGGCCTGCACCCAGTGTGACCCTGCACGCGTGATAACGAGGGTTCAGTTGCCACAAATGGGAAAGGATAGACACTAACATTTACTAACAATTCACTACTTGCCAGGACCTATTCCTACATTTTTCCCATTTAATGCTCAGGGAGTCCATGCGGTGGGTATTACTTTTCTTTCTCAGAGGAGGAAATGGGCAGGAAGACAGCAAGCAACTTGTCTAAGATCATACAGTCACTAACTAGCCTCGCTGGGATTCATAGTCCAAATGTGTGAAAAATGCATCAAACTCCAAAGCTCCCGTTCTTTCCACTATAGCACATGGGGGTAAAGCTCTTCCAGACAGCCGGCTGCAAAGAGGCAGAGCGATGTCGAAAGAAAATCTATGTAGTTGTCATAATATTGTTACTGTTTAGAATTCTAATTATTTGATTTGCAATACCAGTGTAACTTGTATAACTATTATCAAAGCAGAGCTATTATGGCAATTTTGAGTCAGAAATAAAGTAAATGAAGAAAATCAATAAAATAAAAAAGCCTGAGACCAAGAGATAATTCTGAAGCCAGTAAGATTTATTAAAGGCATTCTCTTTATAACATTTCTTATCAGTGCACATGATTCTAATAGCAAATATATTTTCATCATTCATTTGAATACTGTATAACAATTTACTTTAAAGTATAAATATATGTATATATATACACAAAATTTTACAAAGACACTAATAGGTTTCTGACCAATGAAGTCATGAGTTTAGAAAGCAGGAAGTAAAGATTAAGTACCAAACATTAAGATGAAAACTGCTGTATTGATACTTTAGAAAGTTCTTCAAAGAAGTACAACGGTCAGGCAGAGTTCTTACATGTACATCGACACTTCATAAAACTTGATAGCAAAAGTGCCACTTGGCAGAGCACTGACTATTAGAACTATGTTTAGAACTTCAGAAATACAAGCTCAAATGCCAGAAAGAAAAGAAAAAAAGAAAAAAAAGAAAGAAAGAAAATTAAAGCAAATTTGCTACGCTGCACCATTTTAAAGCACGGGGCAGCACAGCACATGGTTTATTAACATTGCTCTGGCTATAGTAACCGGTATTATTTACAGTCTCGTCCCAGCAAGAAAATGACTGAACTTACTCCTTCCTGGTACTAATATCCAATTTTCACTTGTCAGGCCAAATGTACAAGTGATGTCTGCAAGTGAAAAGGGCACATGAAAGGATCAGTTTATTTAAAAGAATTATTCTCCAGGAACTGCTCGGTATCACCCAAGCAGAATCACTAAGTGTCTTCCAAATTACACATATGCTTGTGGGCAAAAATGTCAAATTGTTTCCTTAATAAAAGATCCCCAAAGGAGAATATTCTCTATATTACTTAATTGCAAACCAAGGTTTTTTAAAACTGTGAGATATAATAAGGCTCTTTAATCTTTACCAAATCACGTACAAATTCTTTCATTACACCTTTAACAAAACAAGCTTTATCAAGAAAAGGTCCAGCCTCTGATTTCCTAACCCCATTCAGAAGGTGAGTGTGATTCTGACCATATTTAATTGGTTTTAAATTATATTCAGACAGTCCCTGTTATGGAACACAGAGAACATAGTGACCTATTACACTAGCAAGCCATTTTATTAACATATAATTTTCCTGTATTTAGGTAACTACTTCTATTTGGAAAGAAAAGGAAACTACCCTTGAACACACTATTCAAAATGGCAACCAGTTAACCTTGCAAGAAAAACAGTTTTGGATATAACAATGCAAGTTAAGCTGCCCTAGTTCAACCTACATTGGCAATTTCACCATAAACCTCATTGTAGCTATTTGCAGAGGAGAGAAGGCACAGGCATAAACGTAACTGATTATTCATGTGTTTCCACTCATGAGAAAATAACTTATAATAACTTATAATAACTATAGTAACCATTTACAAACTAAAGAACCAACCAGAGATAGTATATCAATGTGAAAAATAAACATTTAAAATTCAAGGCAACGAGAAACTGGAGAAATGACCATTCACTTGTTTTTGAACTCCTAATTTCATTCTCTTGCCACCACGTCCCAATACCGTGAATGCCTATTTAAAATCGTCTGCCGAGAAACTTCTGAATGCGTATTCTGAAATCGGGATTCCATAATGCTTATACTTTCCATTCCCCATGGAAGGCCGCCAAACAGATATGGACTTCTTCGAAACATTTATGTTGATTTCCTGCTTTTTTTTGTTCTCCTACGTAAGGAAAATTGCCTACCCAGTGTTCTCTCTCTCTTACATGGATGGTCATAAAGCGCCTCCATGTCAGAATTCACACCCACTGAATCCTACTGGGTGTGCTGTCCTCTGAGGTCACTGCTGGCAGCGAGCCATGGAGTTCATAGACACGCTTTGGTACACCTTTACTCCTAACGGAGTCGGTCCTGCTTGATTTAGGTTGTTGTCCTTCTTCTCTGGTATTTTGGTTACAAGGTTCCCAGGGATTCAACAAATCAGGTCTTTCTTCAGATTCAAAACATAAGAGGAGTGACTTGACTAGAGGTTCTAGTTCCCCGTGGCCAACCTGAGGTATTCTCTTCTCACAGCTGTCAAGAGAAGTAGAGCGCATGCTCAAGTCATTGTGAAAATCCTCGGCCAAGTTGCAAAGACTTTCAACACAATTCTTGAGAAGAGTTTTGTCACTGTGGCATCCTATGCAAGGAGAAGAAAAAGTTCATTACTATTTCATTTTTCATGAGGTATTTATTACTATTATATGACTCAACATATCTTTTAGGTCAAAGTAACCCTGTCAAGATAAAATCTAAACTACTTAAGATGACTCGGTTTATCTGCTAAATAAACACTTGGGTTTTCAGGATCTAATTATTTAGGCAAAGTACTTATATATATTAAGTGAGAATACGACCACACGAGTTCCTATGTTGGTAATTAATGTCTAGGAAGTAGCATCAGACTTTAGTTAATGCATTAGACTAGAAATGAAAAGATGTCTGAGAGTTCTTAAACTATAAAATTTTGATTACTGACAAATTCTGTCTGGAACATATACCTCTCAGTGCAGAAATAATAATTTGAATAGTTTGCTCCAAGCAATGTTTTAACTTCAGTAATTCTGGTGCAAGATTAACCATCTTCTTCAAATCCTGGTATCCAGAATTTTCTTGTTGTAGTTCAGTTCTGAAACTTTTCTGTAAATAAAGTTAATATTTTTAAAAATAGGTAATAGGCTTAGTCAATACAGTTTTAATCACCGGAATCTTATTTTCAGGAAAGAGATGAGTTTACTTTCCTCACCAGCGCTTAGTTCTGTTTCCACAAGCAAGACCAAAATACAATATTAGTAATTAATGTTTTCAAAAAAAATAAGAATTTTAAGTTAATTTTTTAAATTAAAAAAATTTTTTTAAACTAAGCTTTACGCTCTATGTGGGGCTTGAACTCATAACCCTGAGATCAAGAGTTGCATGCCCTACTGACTGAGCCAGCCTGGTGCCCCAAGAATTTTAAATTAATTTTAAATCAAAGTCCAATCATCGTATTACATGGGAATAAAACAACAGTACCCTTTATTATCCAATATCATAAAAGATAAATTTATTTAATTTTTTAGTGTTCAACTTTATAAATCTCCCATTTATTTTTATTTAATTAAAAATTGTCAAGCCATGGATATTTCTCTCCTTTTTGACACGTTGATTATATACTTATATTTTTCTATTTACTTGTGACATGAAAATAAAAGAATTTGTCTAATTCATCTATATTTAAAAATCTTTAAGCAAACTGATTATTGAACACAATTTTTCAGCCAATGACTATCCCAGGAAAAGCTGACAGTTACTAAACCAGTAGCAGTAAGAAGTAGACAAAACACATTAATATTAATCAATTTCTATACAATATCTTATCTATTACTAAAACGAATGAGTTATGACATCCACGAGGAAGAAGCTAGAGAGCTATGATACAGGCTTCGACTAGCCTGGCACAAAGGAATTATCTGGCTAAGGATAAAAACGGAAATAAACATATCATACCTATACTTAAACCAAACGAAATGCTAAAATACACCAAACAGAAGTAAACACTAAAGCCTCTCTTACTGTTTTCCACTCAGCAAACAGGTTTTCAAGACATCCAATCAATCCCATGGCTTTAGCTTTCATCTGTTCAGTAACCTACAGAGAACGTTAACATATTTTATTATATAAATAATTATTTGGAAGTTTAAAAATCCTAGAACTCTGTGGAAGAGACAGGGAAGAATTTTAGTCTAGGAAGTCAAAAGACTTGAGTTCTGTTCCTGGGACTGCAATAAAAGAGCTGGCGTATCTAAATCATGTAAGCAGAATTTCTTTCAAAATAAATTGCACATTGATTGTGCATTAAATATAGATACACTCGGATGTTTGTGATAATAACAGCATTGTGTCTCACATTTAAATATTTATAGGAATGAAATTTCCAAGACTTCCCTGGGAAGAGGGTGACGTAACTAATATATCAAACAAATAGTACACTGTAAGAACTACATATACAGTTCCCCCCGTTTTATTGAGATATATTTGATATTTAACACATTAGTTTAAAAGTGTACAACATAATGATTCGATATACTGCAAAATGATCACCGCAATAAGTTTAGTTAATATCCATTACCTCACATAGTGACAATTCTTTTTTCTTGTGATGAGAACTTTGAAGAGCTACTCTCTTAGCAGCTTTCAAATATACAACATAGTCGAATTATTAACTATCATCACCGTGCTGTACGTTACATCCCGGGGCTTCTTTACCTTACAGCTGGAAGCTGGGACTTTCAGACCACCTCCACTCATTTCACCTACACCCCCCTCTCTCTGGTAACCATTAAGCTGTTCTGTTTCCGTGAGTTAAGCTTTTTTTTTTTAAGATTCCACATATAAGCGAGATCACACAGTATTTGTCTTCTTACGTTCCAGTGATTTTACTTATATGTTTTATTATTTGCTTCTCAATTATAACTCCATGTTGCATATGCAATTGTCTTCCATTTACAAATAAGAAAACTGATTCCAAGCTCCTAAGACTCAGAACCAGGCTGGGAACCCCAGTCTCAAGCTAAGCCTTTGCTTTTGTACTGCTCAATGCTGCCCTCCTGAGGTATCTTCTCACTTCATTTCTGCCCGGGGATGGTGTTAAGAATCGAATTGGCATAGACTGGTGATGGGTAGTGAGGAGGGCACGTGTGCATGGTGCACTGGGTGTTATACGCAACTAATGAATCATGGAACTTTACATAGGAAACCGGGGATGTACTGTATGGTGACTAACATACTAAAAAAACATTAAAAAAAAATAATTGAATTGGCTTTACCCACACAGCTCTTCCTAAGTCTAACTTAAATTTCCTCTCTGTGGTTAAAAAAAAAGGAACACACAAATTCTTTTTTTTCCCCTGGCTCCAGATTCACAATTATAACTCCAATGCCTTCTGTTTGAACCCATTTTCTATTTCTTCAGATTCTTTGTTTTCCTTCCATAGGTTCTTGAGTTTTAACTTAAATGAATACGATGAGCTAAAAATTCCACCGTGATTATACAGCTGTGGCATACAGAACATGAGAGAAAGAAAATGAGAGGAAGGGAGGGAGAGGTCTGCATGAAAATGCCAGTAATATGAATTTTATGCAAGATGGGCCTGGCCCTTCTGCTGCTTATTTCCTCCAAACAGCAGCCAGGCTGACATCTGCACCCTGCTTTACTGCTTACCAAGCGCATTCGCATGCGTTACTTCACCTCCTTTTCATTAAGTGATTCTATCCCCTCTCGCGCTCACTGCCGGCGGAAATTCTACTTGGCAAACAGCGACAGAGAGTGTTTAGGCATAAGCGGTGCTGCCGCTGGACACAACCAAGCTGGAGATGTCAGCAGCGGGCAGGAAGGGTCCGCGGTCTTCGAAGCGGCATTACAGAACTGAAATCAGCCTCCCGTCTCCTGGAACAGGACTAGACCCACGTATCTTGATTTAATGACAAAATGAGCTCCTTTTGAATGCGTTTTTATTTTAAAAACAATATAACACAAAGCGAGAAAGGCAAACATACAGAGAGAGCAAGAGCAAGCAAGCCGAGGCAGCTAAGATCTGCCAGGCAATGTGGTAGCATTTTCCGGTCCACTGTCCTCAGGTTCGCAGAATCCTCGGAACAATCTTACAAAGCGCGCGTGATCATCCTCGCTTTTTAAACGCAACGAGGGGGCCCAGGCAAGCAGCTCAAGGCCACACAGGAAGTGGGAGAGCAATTTAATGTTCAGTGTTTTCTCCAGTTCTGAGCCAGTTTGGGTAGAGATTAACCCATGCAGCCCTTTCGTCTGAGGAAAGGGATGGAGATCCCCTCTGGCTTACATGGAAGACGTCCCCCCGATGAGGAAGCTGGACACACATTAATGGAGAGGTTTTTCTAAGAGGAAAAAAAAAATCTAACTTACTCGATGCCTTCCTGGAAACAAGTCAGAGGGGTGGAAACTAACAGTCTTTACCGGACTGACTTTCCTAGATCAATTGGTATGTACGGAAACAAGTACCCATCCTAGTGGGGATGAGCCCCGCAAAAACAACATCCCAGGTAGCTCCATCCCAGCGGACGGACTCCAGAAAAAGAAAGGCAACGGGCAGAGACGGTTTTAACAAGAAGTTGGTACAACAAGATTCTAGAACAGACAGGGCTCTGAGACTTGCTGCCATAAAGATGGAACTTATCTTCTGAGTCCCCAGTTTACTAATAATAACTCTCAATAAAGAACTTAATTTGCATGAACAATGATTTACAAACCTTATTTTTGTAGCATGCTGAGTTTCAGAGTCAAGTAGGGAGAATATAAAACCCTGGCTCAGGACGACTGGACAAGGTCCTCCAGCTCCTTATGAAACGTGTAAGAACACAAGTAATTCCTCCCTCGCAAAGTGGTGAGGTTCACCACTATTCTACGTAGAACACCTAGTCCCATAATTGTACTGGGAGATTATTTAATAAATAAATGACTCGCAACCTAGGACGTAAGTATTATTACACATGACAGGTGAAGAAACAAAGCATCGACTTGATAAACGATCGCTGAAAAACGACAGAGATAGGCGTTAATCACAGTGCCACCTCAAAGACAGCAACTGGTTTTATGCTTTAATGTTAGTTAGCTGGAGGAGGTGGGGAGGAAGCATATTTTTGGAAGTCACTCAAATCTTCATTGATTCTGTATCTTGATATAAAATGACAGATGCGAACGCCTCTGGCAAAATATTTAGTTTAGAATATCGGATCAATAAATGGTAGTTTCTATTCTTTAGTGGAAAAAAGAGAGACCTAAAGAAAGATCAGGAAGAAATGGACAAGCAGAAAGTGAACACTAGATGTCACTGCCACACTCCACTCTGCTCCGGAGTTTACCCACAGACCGTTCACAGACAGTAACTGACAGGGTCTAGCGAAAGTACACACCAGAGGCCACAGTTAACTCAGAGCAACTTGGGGAAATATCACCATGACATAATGATCACATTAGCCTTTTCAATAAAAAAATAATAATTCAACACAAATCAAAACACATAAATGTATAAGAATCCAATTTAGTTGAATTAAACTATTTTCTAAAAATCAAGTTTATAGAACATCTGGTATTATACAGAATGTTCTTTTATTCCTCTTACCTCATTTTGGGTACACTGCCTTAAGAGTTCATGCCGAAGTTCTTTTGCTTTTTCCAGTCCAGCATCTAAGAGAATCTTCATTCCTAAGCCTACACCATCACAAAGAGCATCCATGAAATCCTCCTAGAAAAAGTTTTTAAGCATTAACTGGAAAACTCAGGTTTTATATTTTAAAAAATTATAAAACAATTAAGCTATATTTTCTGCTTATTTTAGGACTATAGTAAGTTCCAAGTTTATTAAATTCAATTAAAGCTGGAATAAGAACAGTCTATAAGAAAAGCAGCAAATCTGTAATTTAGCATTCCACACATAACACATAATAAAGAATGTCTGTCTGAGGGAGGTGGGTGGGGGATGGGCTAGATGGGTGATGGGTATTAAGGAGAGTGCTTGTTGTGATGAACACTGGGTGTTGTAGGTAAGTAATGAACCACTGAGTTCTACTCCAGAAACCAATATTGCACCATATGGTAACTAAATAAAATTTAAATTAAAAAAAAAAAAGAATGTCATCTTAGACAAGACACTGCGTAGCTAGAACACAGTAACATTCGAATATAATACTATGTTTTCAATGGCATGAATACTTAAAGGAAGCAAATACAAATTTTCTAGAATTATAGAGTTCTTCATGTGTTGATTGGCTGAGCAAACCCTCCAGAGTAGGTACCTATCATCAAAGCAAAGATCCAAAAGGCAAAGTGAGGATTCCAGAAATATCCAGTACATTTAACCAACTTAGATTGAAACAGTTTTAAATCATGTTGCTAAACTATAAAAAGTATGAACTATCTTAAAATAAAAACAACTTATCATGTTTCATGATACTATTATCAGAAGTCTACTGTTGCCTCAAATGAAGTCTTTCAAAACTAATACTACCAAATTACCTGAACACTGGCAGCCTTGTTGCTACTATTTTCCAGAAAATGCAGCTTGCCCCCTTTAAGAATTGCTAACTGTCCCACATACTTTACGGCTTGTTGTACAATTTGGATTATTTTCTTTTGAGCCTCTTTTACCATTGATGAGATATCTGAACAACATCCCTATAAAACAAAAATGGATACATGAGATTACAAACAGAAGTAAAGAGAAGACAAGAAAAGCAATTTGAAGAAAACAAATTCTGCATTCATTGATATAGTGACTACGCTTTGTAAGAGTCTCAGTCGGAATCAGAAAACACGCAATCCTCTAGCTACTAGCGATGATAAAACGACTAAGATACAGCCTCTACCCTCAAAGACCTTACACGCTAATAGGAGACATAAGACAAATATGCAGTTGACTTGATAGAAGAGAGAAGCGGTAAGTGAAACCCCCCACACCAAAAAAGGGAACAAAATGGTGGTTCTTTTTTGCCTTTGAACTTTTCCTGTCCTAGTAGCCATCTGACAGATGGTTGATAAAGATACTTTCTCTCATTAGGGGAGAAGGAAAAGGAAAGGGAAGCGAAAGGGAGAAAAACCACTCTTCAAACAAAAGGCTTCACACCGGAGGACACACACCCAAGAGGAATGTGGAGGTGCCCCCCGAGCTTTTCTTTCTGTTACCTGCCAACTGTAGTGATTCTTCAGAACACGTCTCTTCGCTTGCTTTCTGGACCATGCTTGTAATACTGCTACAAAGGTAAGAATTCTCAAACCACACTTAGGTAGGAAGTGTAGTCACTAAATTCAGTTTTGCCAGTTTAACGTAAGTCTCTCCTGTGCTTGGTCTAATCTCCCTTTCAAGTCACCTGTTCTCTCCATCCTGGACTCCTTACATAAAGCATTTCCCATAGGGCTATAGGTTGCAACCCCTAAGTTAAGTTCAAAGTGTTCTTCCTAGAGAATGAAAAGAAGGAAAGAAACTGCATACCAGTTACACTAATAGGTACTTTCTTATAACGTCCGCCCATCTGATCCTCATAGTAACCTTGCCAGATAGGCACTGTTATTGTTATTTTCCCAGTGAGAAAACGGGGAGACTTAAAAAGCTAAGCAATTTGCCAAAGGACATAGAACTAATTTAGCATGGGTTCAAACACTGGATTTCTAAATGCCAACGGTGGGTTTTGGGGTTTTTTCTGTTCCTGAACTGCCTCTGAAACCTAAGAGCCAACTAAGTATATCTCATATTCTCTTTTCCACCATAACCCTTCAACTAGCTTCCTTCTCGAGGCTCAAGCATAAGTCGGACCCTCAGTTTTGGCTTCCCAGCTTTGCTCTCTGGTCAGCCTTCCCTCTCATTTTCATGGCTCTAAGCTATCAGAGCATTTCCTTCATCTATCCCTTCACCCATACCTGTTTGCAGCCCACCTCTCTGTCCTAGGGTCATTCTGCTTCCTCACTGCTTATGTCCAAAGTGATCCTTCATCCAGTATGAACTTATAATTAACCCAATAACAAGTATCCAACCGAGCGTCCATCATATGATGAGTCCTTGTTAAAAAGGACACCTAAGCCCCTCTAACTGCCCAAAGCTTACTGCCCATTGAGGTGTGTAGGCTTATAAATATGTTATATTAAAAGATAGGTGAAGTACAGGGTTATCAGAAAAACAAGAGAAATGCCTAACCGAGTCAGGGCAGACCCAGAAAGACCTCCTAGGGAAGAATAAGGGACAATAAAAAATAAACATTTGATTTCAATTTGACTAGATTACTCAACCAAACAAACATTTCCAAAGCCTATCAAGTAAATAGCCCACTCAGGAGGTTTTGATACAACTAACCTCTACTACAATAATACAGTGTAGAAAGTCTCTCGGTGGGCACAATAACATGAGATTTGTTCAAACATTCTGGAACATTTCGTTATGAAACCAAGTCACCCATTTTAAAAAATGAGACCTATCCCTTTTGGTATTTTCATATCTGCTCCCCTCATATATTCAAGGAATTTTTTTTTTTAAGATTTTATTTATTTAGGGGCGCCTGGGTGGCTCAGTCGTTAAGCGTCTGCCTTCAGCTCAGGGCGTGATCCCGGCGTTCTGGGATCGAGCCCCCGATCGGGTTCCTCTGCTGGGAGCCTGCTTCTTCCTCTCCCACTCCCCCTGCTTGTGTTCCCTCTCTCGCTGGCTGTTTCTCTGTCAAATAAATAAATAAAATCTTTAAAATATATATATATTTTATTTATTTAAAGAGTGCATGCATGCACAAGCAGGGGAAGGGCAGAGGGAGAGCGAGAGAGAAAATCCAAAGGAGACTCCACACTAAACGCAGAGCCTGAAGCAAGGCTTGACATCGTGACCCTGAGATCATGACCTGAGCCGAAATCGAGAGCTGGATGCTTAACCAACTCAGCCACCCAGGTGCCCTATTCAAAGAATTCTTACGGAGGACTTCACTGAAATGGTGGATGACTAGGTATTATCCAATATCAAATTCCCCACTTCTTCTGAAGTAATAGAATCCTTGACTTTCCACTAGGTACATAGCTGTCCAGAATAAAAAGTACATTTCCCAATAATACTTGTAGCTAGATATGGTCATGTGATGAAGTTCTGGCCAAAAATATTTAGAGAGAAATGTCATATGGAAATTTCCAGAAACTTCGCTTAAAAGAAGTTTGTCCCTTCTCTTTTTTGTCACTTGTTCCATTCTGCCACACTGAACTCAGACAGAGCTCTACCACTATGGTGGACCATGAAATAAAGGGCCATGCTTTAGGCTTGGTAAAGGGATGTACTGAAAGGAGCTTGGATCTCAAGGAGTGGAGCAGAGCCACCATGCCTATTTCTAGATTTTATATGACAGAGAGTAAGCTTTCAGCTTATTTCTTCTTCAGAGCCAAGTCTAATCTCGCTTGATATAAGGTAAACAGAAAAAAAAATTATTTTCCTTCCCTGTACATCACCAGGTTTGTGACTAATTCAGCATAAGCTGAAACCCAATACATAACCAGAGCAAGACTTTGCCTTCTTCCCCATAGCCATTATTGAGGACTAGCACAGAATACGTAGTAAAGAGCATGAACTCTGGGCCCAAGACTGCCTGGGTTCAAGTCCTAACTCTATCACTTACTGATTATGTATGTAACATTGGATAGGCTACATATCCTGTACCTCCCTTTCTTCACTTATAAAATGGTGATTAATAACAGTACTCACTTCTGAAGTTGTTACAAGAATTAAATGAGTTAATATTTGTAAATCACTGAGAACTCTGAGTGCCTGGCACAGAGGCCATAAAACAATAAACAATTATAGAAAACCACATTTTCAGAATTGCAATACAGAAATCACTTCTGAAAATCCTACAGATCAAATTTTGGGGAAGATGCAGACAATAGGTCAATAAATACTTTATGAATAAATGAATTCTTCAAATGATGATCAGCAAATCAAGTTACCTGCAAAAATAACTGTAAGTAGCCTCCTAGTTTTTTAACCTCTTGTCTCAATTCATCTTCAAGTCTTGCTGTGCTGGCACAAGGCCCAATATCATTCAGCCAGTGTTTGATTAGCACCACGAGCTGCTCAAAAGCACATGTGACCTGGATAGTCAGTGACTGCGTTGCTCGATCAGAAGAGAACACTTTGAAAGAAGGAGGAAAATTACTGGAAGAAATAATCTCCAGATAAAAGAACTCATATATGATCACCATTAAAACATTTTAGCATAGTCAGAAAATGCATGTGAAAGGTGACAGTCATTCAAAAGAAAACGTAATGTGCAGAAAATAATCATTCCCATAAGTTAATAAAATCAGTAAGGTTGCTTACAGTTATCTTGACTTTCTTCATCTTGTTCCTCATGAGCTTTGGAAATGGCAAATAGCCCGTGACAAATTTTAAGAAAATTATTAATCAGGCTGTCTGCCATGGTTTTTTCTTCATCATAACTCTGTCCAAGAAAATCTAAGGATGACCCAATCAATTCTTTGCAAATTCCAGGAAGAAAAGATTCTGCTGAACTTGAGTAAATAGCGCTCGATTTCTCCAGTATGCCTGTATCAGTAGAAAATAGCCATCGTAAGCCGACTTTTCAGGCACAATACTTTCAAACAAATGTATTAATGCAAGCATATTATAGACTCGTTCATCAGTAAATTCAAAGTAGGCTATTCTTATTTCAATGCATTCTTATTTTTATAAGCCAAAGTGAAAACACAATTCTGTAAAGGAGTCAATTAATCTTTCATCGGAATCAAGCCATAGGTTGGTAGTTTCTCAACCACAATACAAACAACAGACAATGCAAATAAATTAAGCAACCATTGGTTTAATCTCCTTCCTTACTTACTTTTTGGGGACACCTAAGAAACTCCGAATTAGAAACTCTGAAAACAATGGCAGTTACATGAAAAATAGAATAAATATAATAAATACAAATATAATATAAATAAAGTTAATTTAATTAATTCATAAGCTGGAAGTGTAGGCAATACTAAAGCAAACTATATTAAAAGGAATGTCTCTGTAGCTCTACTTTACACTAGTTTCTTCTCTAGGCATACTCTAATCAAAATAGACTAAAGCCAATGATTATGTACAGTTAATATATCACATCTCTGGGAGACAGACTTTCAGCATAATTTTCTAAGCACTGGCCAAACCGGAAGTAAATGGAAATACTTTGAAGAGCTCATTTGGAGCCTCTGGAAATAACTTTATACTGGAATGCTAACTCATGAGTATAATGATTCTTATTTAATAAACAAGCTTATTTTTTGGTCTAGTTCATAGGTGATTAAACAGCAAACTAAAAGGAAGGGAGAATAAAGGCAAAGGGTGGGGACTATTAAGAGTCTAAGACAGGGGAGCTTGGCTGGCTCAGTCAGTAGAGCAAGTGACTCTTGATCTCGGGGTCGTGAGTTTGAACCCCATATTCGGGGTAGAGTTTACTTAAAAAACAAAAGAAAATAAAAAGCATTTTTAAAAAAGAGTCTAGACCAAAGATAAGAATTTGATTTGGGAAGAGAAAAAAGAAAAGCTCTACCACTGTAGGGTAATAGTATCAGGATGATGATGATGATGATATTCCAGTCACCATTTTGTTTACTCTTTGTTTAAGAAGATAATGATATATTCTTTAAGAAGATAATGATGTCAATGCATTCTAAAATCCAGCATCAACCTTTTAAAAAGCTGTAAAACTCTAGTTTAAAAATACAACACTTAAGGTGAGAAGTTAGGACACTGGCTCAACTTCCCCGAGCTGCAAAATGCACTGTCCGTGGTCCCATGCCTGCCTGGGCAGGTCCATACTAAGGGCACATGTGGGTTTCT